>NW_026967605.1:107221-809221 GCF_028390025.1 Pseudophryne corroboree | reverse complement strand
GTCCTAAAGGTGCCAGGCTGTATCTCCTGTGCCAGTCCTAGAGGTTTTATCTCATGCACCAGTCCTAGAGGTGCCAGGCTGTATCTCCTGTGCCAGTCCTAGAGGTTTTATCTCATGCACCAGTCCTAAAGGTTTTGTCTCATGCACCAGTCCTAGAGGTGCCAGGCTGTATCTCCTGTGCCAGTCCTAGAGGTTTTATCTCATGCACCAGTCCTAGAGGTGCCAGGCTGTATCTCCTGTGCCAGTCCTAGAGGTTTTATCTCATGCACCAGTCCTAAAGGTTTTGTCTCATGCACCAGTCCTAGAGGTGCCAGGCTGTATCTCCTGTGCCAGTCCTAGAGGTTTTATCTCATGCACCAGTCCTAAAGGTTTTGTCTCATGCACCAGTCCTAGAGGTGCCAGGCTGTATCTCCTGTGCCAGTCCTAGAGGTTTTATCTCATGCACCACTCCTAGAGGTTTTATCTCCTGCACCACTCCTAGAGGTTTTATTTTATGCACCAGTCCTAGAGGTTGTGTCTCATGTACAAGAGGTGCCACACTGTATCTCTTGTACCAGTCCTAGAGGTGTCAGGCTGTACTCCGGTACCAGTCCTAGAGGTGCCAGGCTGTATCTCCAATACCAGTCCTAGAGGTGCCAGGCTGTATCTCCTGTGCCAGTCCTAGAGGTTTTATCTCCTGCACCACTCCTAGAGGTTTTATCTTATGCACCAGTCCTAGAGGTTGTGTCTCATGTACAAGAGGTGCCACACTGTATCTCTTGTACCAGTCCTAGAGGTGTCAGGCTGTACTCCTGTACCAGTCCTAGAGGTGCCAGGCTGTATCTCCTATACCAGTCCTAGAGGTGCCAGGCTGTATCTCCTGTGCCAGTCCTAGAGGTTTTATCGCATGCACCAGTCCTAAATGTTTTGTCTCATGCACTAGTCCTAGAGGTGCCAGGCTGTATCTCCTGTGCCAGTTCTAGAGGTTTTATCTCATGCACCAGTCCTAAAGGTTTTGTCTCATGCACCAGTCCTAGAGGTGCCAGGCTGTATCTCCTGTGCCAGTCCTAGAGGTTTTATCTCATGCACCAGTCCTAGAGTTTTTATCTCCTGCACCAGTCCTAGAGGTTGTATCTCATGTACTAGAGGAGCCACACTGTATCTCTTGTACCAGTCCTAGAGGTGTCAGGCTGTACTCCTGTACCAGTCCTAGAGGTGCCAGGCTGTATCTCCTGTGCCAGTCCTAGAGGTTTTATCTCATGCACCAGTCCTAGAGTTTTTATCTCCTGCACCATTCCTAGAGGTTGTATCTCATGTACTAGAGGAGCCACACTGTATCTCTTGTACCAGTCCTAGAGGTGTCAGGCTGTACTCCTGTACCAGTCCTAGAGGTGCCAGGCTGTATCTCCTATACCAGTCCTAGAGGTGCCAGGCTGTATCTCCTGTACCAGTCCTAGAGGTTTTATCTCATGCACCAGTCCTAGAGGTTGTGTCTCATGTACTAAAGGTGCCACACTGTATCTCCTGTACCTGTCCTAGAGGTGCCAGGCTGTATCTCCTGTACCAGTCCTAGAGGTTTTATCTCATGCACCAGTCCTAGATGTTTTATCTCATGCACCAGTCCTAGAGGTTGTGTCTCATGTACTAAAGGTGCCACACTGTATCTCCTGTACCTGTCCTAGAGGTGCCAGGCTGTATCTCCTGTACCAGTCCTAGAGGTTTTATCTCATACACCAGTCCTAGAGGTGCCAGGCTGTATCTCCTGTGCCAGTCCTAGAGGTTTTATCTCATGCACCAGTCCTAGAGGTTTTATCTCATGTACTAGAGGTGCCACACTGTATCTCCTGTACCTGTCCTAGAGGTGCCAGGCTGTATCTCCTGTACCAGTCCTAGCAGTGTCAGGCTGTATCTCCTGTACCAGTCCTAGAGGTGTCAGGTACTGTCTCATGCACCAGTCCTAAAGGTGTCAGGTTGTGGCTCATGCACCAGTCCTAGAGGTATCATGGGGTATAATTGTGCCTGTCCTAGAGGTGTCAGGGGGTATTTCTATGCCTTGCCTAGCGGTGTCAGGCTGTATCTCCTGTGCCGGTCCTAGAGGTGTCAGGCTGCACTAGTCATAGAGGAGAGGGAGCAGGATGAGGACACAGTGTGGGATATGAGGGGTCATCCATGGAATCTGGGGGTAGGATGAGCTAATGAGACAGGAACTAGCTGGGGAGACAGCGGTCACTGGGGAGAGATGAAGAAGTAATGACATAATTTGACCAATTATATGTTCTCTACATGTACAGCATACTCTGCTATTCCTGTGCCACTACATCTCTGTCCTGCAGTACAGTGTACTCTGCTATTCTTGTGTCACTACACCTCTGTCCTGCAGTAGTGTACTCTGCTATTCTTGTGTCGCTACATCACTGTCCTGTAGTACAGCCGACTCTACTATTCCTGTGTCACTACATCTCTCTCTTACAGAACATTGTATTCTGCTATTCCTGTGTCACTACGTCTCTCTCTTACAGTACAGTGTATTCAGCTATTCCTGTGTCACTACATCTCTCTCTTACAGTACATTGTACTCTGCTATTCCTGTGTCACTACGTCTCTCTCTTACAGTACAGTGTATTCAGCTATTCCTGTGTCACTACATCTCTCTCTTACAGTACATTGTACTCTGCTATTCCTGTGTCACTACGTCTCTCTCTTACAGTACAGTGTATTCAGCTATTCCTGTGTCACTACATCTCTCTTACAGTACAGTGTACTCTATTATTCCTGTGTTACTACATCTCTCTCTTACAGTACAGTATATACAGCTATTCCTGTCTCACTGCATCTCTCTTACAGTACAGTGTACTCAGCTATTCCTGTGTCACTACATCTCTCTCTTACAGTACAGTGTACTCTACTATTCCTGTGTCACTACATCTCTCTTACAGTACAGTGTACTCTATTATTCCTGTGTTACTACATCTCTCTCTTACAGTACAGTATATACAGCTATTCCTGTGTCACTGCATCTCTCTTACAGTACAGTGTACTCAGCTATTCCTGTGTCACTACATCTCTCTTACAGTAGTGTACTCTATTATTCCTGTGTCACTACATCTCTCTCTTAAAGTACAATGTACTCTGCTATTCCTGTGTCACTACATCTCTCTCTCTCTCTCTTACAGTACAGTGTATTCAGCTATTCCTGTGTCACTACATCTCTCTCTTACAGTACAGTATATACAGCTATTCCTGTGTCACTGCATCTCTCTTACAGTACAGTGTACTCAGCTATTCCTGTGTCACTACATCTCTCTCTTACAGTACAGTGTACTCTACTATTCCTGTGTCACTACATCTCTCTCTTAAAGTACAATGTACTCTGCTATTCCTGTGTCACTACATCTCTCTCTCTCTCTCTTACAGTACAATGTACTCTCTCTTACAGTACAGTGTACTTAGCTATTCCTGTGTCACTACGTCTCTCTTACATTGCAGTGTACTCAGCTATGCCTGTGTCACTACGTCTCTCTCTTACAGTACAGTGTACTCTATATTCCTGTGTCACTACATCTCTCTCTTACAGTACAGTGTACACTCTGCTATTCCTGTGTCACTACATCTCTCTCTTACAGTACAGTGTACTATACTATTCCTGTGTCACTAGCTCTCTCTTACATTACAGTGTACTCTGCTATTCCTGTGTCACTACGTCTCTCTCTTACAGTACAGTGTACTCTACTATTCCTGTGTCACTCACTACATCTCAGTACGGATGGTGTAGTGGTTAGCATTACTGCCTCACAGCACTGAGGTCATGGGTTCGATTCCCACCATGGCCCTAACTGTGTGGAGTTTGTATATTCTCCCCGTACTTGCGTGGGTTTCCTCCGGGTACTCCGGTTTCCCCCCACAATCCAAAAATATACTGGTAGGTTAATTGGCTCCCAACAAAATTAACACTAGCGTGAATGTGTCTGTGTACATGTGGTAGGGAATATAGATTGTAAGCTCCACTGGGGCAGGGACTGTTATGAATGGGCAAATATTCTCTGTACAGCGCCGCGGAATATGTGTGCGCTATATAAATAACTGGTAATAAATAATAAATCTCTTTCTTACAGTACAGTGTACTCTGCTATTCCTGTGTCACTACGTCTCTCTCTTACAATACAGTGTACTCTGCTATTCCTGTGTCACTATGTCTCTCTCTTACAATACAGTGTACTCTGCTATTCCTGTGTCACTACGTCTCTCTCTTACAGTACAGTGTACTCTGCTATTCCTGTGTCACTACGTCTCTCTTACATTACCGTGTACTCTGCTATTCCTGTGTCACTACGTCTCTCTCTTACATTACAGTGTACTCTGCTATT
The DNA here is from genome assembly GCF_028390025.1 of Pseudophryne corroboree. Classification (NCBI taxonomy): domain Eukaryota; kingdom Metazoa; phylum Chordata; class Amphibia; order Anura; family Myobatrachidae; genus Pseudophryne; species Pseudophryne corroboree. Next base: position 804,878 of record NW_026967605.1, on the reverse strand, counting down.
CCTGTGTCACTACGTCTCTCTCTTACATTACAGTGTACTCTGCTATTTCTGTGTCACTACGTCTCTCTCTTACATTACAGTGTACTCTGCTATTCCTGTGTCACTACATCTCTCTCTTACATTACAGTGATACCTGCTATTCCTGCGTCACTACGTCTCTCTCTTGCATTACAGTGTACTCTGCTATTCCTGTGTCACGTCTCTCTCTTACATTACAGTGTACTCTACTATTCCTGTGTCACGTCTCTCTCTTACATTACAGTGTACTCTGCTATTCCTGTGTCACTACATCTCTGTCCTGCAGTACAGTGTACTCTGCTATTCCTGTGTTACTACATCTATGTCATCCAGTAGACCTTACACTACTATTCCTGTGTCACTTCATCTCTGTCCTGCAGTACAGTGTACTCTGCTATTCCTGTGTTACTACATCTATGTCATCCAGTAGACCTTTCTCTGCTATTCCTGTGTCACTTCATCTCTGTCCTGCAGTACAGTGTACTCTGCTATTCCTGCGTTACTACATATCTGTCCTGCAGTGCAGTATAGTGTACGCAGCTATCCCTGTGTCACTACATCTCCTGCAGTATGGGTCTCACTATTATTTCCTGTAAAACTACATCTCTGCCCTGCTGTACACCCTACTTTGCTGTCCCTGTATCACTCTGACCTGCAATATATTGTGCTCTGCTATTCCTATATCACTACATCCCTGTTCTGCAGTACAGCTTACTGTAGTATTCCTAGGTCACTACATCTATGTTCTGCAGTACAGCTTGCTCTACTATTCCAGTATCACTACATCAATGTCCTGCACTACAGTCCTCTCCACTATTTCTGTAACACTACATATCCATCCTACAGTAGAGTGTACTCTGCTATTCCTGTGTCAGTACATCTTTGTCCTGCAGTACAGTGTACTCTGCTATTCCTGTGTTACTACATCTATGTCATCCAGTAGACCGTACTCTGCTATTCCAGTATAACTACATCTCTATCCTGCAGTACAGTGTACTCTGCTATTCCTGTGTTACTACATCTATGTCATCCAGTAGACCTTACTCTGCTATTCCTGTGTCATTACATCTCTGTCCTGCAGTACAGTGTACTCTGCTATTCCTGTGTTACTACATCTATGTCATCCAGTAGACCTTACTCTGCTATTCCAGTATAACTACATCTCTATCCTGCAGTACAGTGTACTCTGCTATTCCTGTATCACTGCATATATCTCTCTGCCACTGCTGTAGCACTACTCCTCTGCTATTCCCATATCACAGCAGGAAAGCCACTCATGCACCTATTTGGTGAGAAGTGAAAATGTCGCATGAGAACGCGTCAGCGCAGGGCGCGCACTCCATACATGTACTGACTCCGCGCAGCTCCTCTCCCCTGCCTGCGCAAATGTCACCTCTCTGTACATATGCCGCCATTTTGCCCTGTAAGCCAATGAGATTTGTCAGAACGTTCGCAGACCCGCACAAAATCAAGCACGCAGCGTCACAAAAGGGATTTGGCTGTTCTGTGCTTCCTCCTCTCACCGCCGTGCCACCAGCCGGCGCAGGTTTCCCTATGTGCCTTTGCTAGGAGAGTGATAGCTCATCAGCCAACATTACAGACCCTGCCAGCTGGGCATCCGTAGCTGCTGGGAAACGTGAGTGCACGCGAGGGGTGTGATTGCGGTATTTCGGGAGCAGTAGCACTTTCTTCTGGGCTGATGAGGAAGGAGGGCCTTCCTGCCCTGCTGCCGCACTTTGATACCACGTCCCCGGCTGGTGCAGCCGCTCTGATTAGTGCCTTCCTGCCGGCGTTGTCTGAGGCTGTCAGGGGTGAAACGCCGGCCTTCAGTCTTTTCATTCTGTGTCCGCGGGAAGTGTCTGCTGCCGACACATTCTCCCTGTGTCGGCCCATGCTCCCACAGTTCCCAGTACAGAGCAGAGCTCCCCTGTGCCGACGGTCCTCAGACTTACAGATTTATCAGGGCATATCTGGCGCACCAGTGAATCCAACGCGCTTTGCCGTGCACGCCGAGTGCACTTTATAAATCATTTCCTAACTACGCAGGGCTCCGCCAACTACTCGCCTTCGGGTGCCAACAGTAGATGGTCCCCCAGACTGGGTAATGACAGACAGAGAGGTCAGAGGGCCCTGCTCGCAGGCTTACACTCTATAGTATAACGCTTAAGCACGACGCAAGGTGTGCAGGTAACGGAGTAACACTGCTGTGAGTCCTTTTCACTCGGGTACACTTGTGCATTGCATTGTCACTGTGTGCACACCGTGCAGTAAGCTGGAGAAATATGGCAGTGTGCGCAATATCCCCGGACACGCTCACTGCAGAGAACTTTATACATTACACCAGCCGCTTCCGCATTGAGTGAAACTACATATGATGATCTCTATGCATAGAGAGAAGGCGACCGCGCTGAAGCATCCCGTCCTACTGCGCAGGACACACCCCATCTTATCGGCACGTGGGGTGACAGACGCTGGTGTGTGACGTCCGTCTTGCACTGTAAATGACTACAGCCCCCCCCTCATTCTTAGCCGGTCGCCCAATCCTACCCGGGGACACAGGACATGCATGAACTACATGCCGGCCTATATTTACACAAGCCAGGGCTCAGCCCGCCGCAGATACACACATGACAGAGACGCCTCGCTGTCTTCCCGCTGCAGAGATGTTATCCCAGCCTGTGGGGAGGTCATATCCTGAGGAGCAGGCCGGGGAGACACAAACAATGGGTGTCCTCTCCGCACATGTCTGTCTGTGTGTACAGGTCACACAGGCTGTAAGACGTGCCATGCCGGGGGGGTGTATGGAATGGGGGCACCGGTGTGCAGCGCCCCCCTGCCCCTAATAGCTGTTGCCGGCAGTGACATCGTTCCACTGATGGTGCAGAAGACAGAAGAGTCTCTGGCACGGTGCGATTCCCTGTGTTGCCGCCATCTTTCCGAGGACATCACCCGCCAGGTCTCTGTGGGTGCTGCTGCCACAGAAGCACGGTGGTGAATCTAAAAATAAATAAAAGGGAGGGAGGTCCCCCCCCCGCACCCCCCTAGGTACCGCCCTGCACACCATAGTACTTGCAACAATAACTGAAAACTATGTGATAATAGATAGTTGTTGCATCTGTTCTGGGAATCCGTACTGGGTTTAGGGTGTGCGGGCCCGGGTCCCCCCGTCACCCACACTGTGTCACGTACACCTCTCAAGGGACACCTGTACTAAGGACAGACGGCGTGTACATTGACTTGGAGGGGTAACGCCACCCCCGAACCCTCAATCAGCTCCAGGACTGGACCCCCCGGGCTCATACCCAATAAAACAAGGGGACCACAGGACTGGAGATCTGAGGAATAGCCAGACGCAGAGTGATCGGAGCAGGGAGGGGGGGATAGCAAACACAGAGTTCCCTCTCTCCAAATAGCAACCAGCCCTGCACTGAGCAAATGCTGCTTCAGCGCAATGGCTCCCATCCCCACCGCCGTTACAAACTGCTGGTAGACACCCGTATGGGGCCAGAAATGCAGGTAACAGGCCTGGCCCAGATACAGCACAGCCTCCACTAGCCAGGCCTGGAGAAGTGACCGGCGGTACATCGGAGGTGCTGAGCCCGCCCTGGGGCCAGGGGGAGATTGCAGTAATTAGCCTGGATTCCGGCAGCAAATCTTCCTGTACATAGTGGTAACCTAAATCCCCAGTCTCTGCATGGGCCTGCACAGCCTGTATAACTGGTTTAGGGGCATGTAATGAAATCCAGGGTCATCTTTCCCCTGTTGGAACCATTTAAATAAATAATACTGAGCGTTTGGAGCCGGCTTGCACAAGTCCAAGGGAAAGGTCAGATATTTAGCAATTACAGAACACGGGGGGTCATTCCGAGTTGATCGCTCGTTGCCGATTTTCGCTATGCTGCGATTTGTTGCAAAATGCGCATGCGCAAGGCAGGCATGTGCTTAGTTATTTAACGAAAAACTTAGCAGATTTACTGTGGATTCTGCTGCACTTTTCAGTCGCTCTGCTGATCGGTGAGTGATTGACAGGAAAGGGGCGTTTCTGGGAGGTAACTGAGCGTTTTCCGGGAGTGTGCTAAAAAAACGCAGGCGTGCCAGAGAAAAACGCGGGAGTGTCTGGAGAAACGGGGGAGTGTCTGGCCGGACGCAGGGCGTGTTTGTGACATCAAACCAGGAACTAAACTGACTGAGCTGATCGCAATCTGTGAGTAGGTCTGGAGCTACTCAGAAACTGCAGGGAATTATTTAGTAGCAATTCTGCTAATCTTTCGTTCACTATTCTGCTAAGCTAAGATACACTCCCAGAGGGCGGCGGCCTAGCGTGTGCAATGCTGCTAACAGCAGCTAGCGAGCGAACAACTCAGAATGAGGCCCCCAAAGAGCCAACCTCAGTCATTATAGGGATCCTGGGGGGTCATTCCGAGTTGTTCGCTCGTTGTTTTTTTCTCGCAACGGAGCGATTAGTCGCTAATGTGCATGCGCAATGTCCGCAGTGCGACTGCGCCAAGTAAATTTGCTATGCAGTTAGGTATTTTACTCACGGCATTACGAGGATTTTTCTTCGTTCTGGTTATCGGAGTGTGATTGACAGGAAGTGGGTGTTTCTGGGCGGAAACAGGCCGTTTTATGGGCGTGTGGGAAAAAACGCTACCGTTTCTGGGAAAAACGCGGGAGTGGCTGGAGAAACGGAGGAGTGTCTGGGCGAACGCTGGGTGTGTTTGTGACATCAAACCAGGAACGACACTGACTGAACTGATCGCAGATGCCGAGTAAGTCCCGAGCTACTCAGAAACTGCTAAGAAGTGTCTATTCGCAATTCTGCTAATCTTTCGTTCGCAATTTTGATATGCTAAGATTCACTCCCAGTAGGCGGCGGCTTAGCGTGTGCAAAGCTGCTAAAAGCAGCTTGCGAGCGAACAACTCGGAATGACCCCCCTGGTTTGGCTTAAAACAAACTGTTCAAATTCTTTTTCATCCATGCTTATAATTATTAAATTTTATTTATAATGCGCCACAAGTGTTTCGCAGCGCCGCACATCCATGAAAAACTTTATTTAAACATTGTTTAAAAAAAAAAAAAGATAATTGTGGAATATACATGTCTCCATACTGTTGGCGCAAAATACGTCACTATGTAGATGAGTGCGCACCTTAGACTGCGAGCCCCTTACCACCAAAAAGGAGTAGCAGGGATAGGCAAACCCAGGTATTTCCAGAGGTAGTCATTTCCATTAGCAAAAAAAACGGGTAAATGCGGTAAATCCGTGTTTTTTGAGCTAGTGGAAAAGGAGTATAAATGTACTCTATGCCCAATAATATAGGGTGTAATAGATGTATTATGGTCATGGCCAGTGGTCAGGTCATGTTGGGGTGTAGTGTCCTATGTCTGTATAGGGTGTAATAGATGTATTATGGTCATGGCAAGTGGTCAGGTCATGTTGGGGTGTAGTGTCCTATGTCTGTATAGGGTGTAATAGATGTATTATGGTCATGGCCAGTGGTCAGGTCATGTTGGGGGTGTAGTGTCCTATGTCTGTATAGGGTGTAATAGATGTATTATGGTCATGGCCAGTGGTCAGGTCATGTTGGGGGTGTAGTGTCCTATGTCTGTATAGGGTGTAATAGATGTATTATGGTCACGGCCAGTGGTCAGGTCATGTTGGGGGTGTAGTGTCCTATGTCTGTATAGGGTGTAATAGATGTATTATAGTCATGGCCAGTGGTCAGGTCATGTTGGGGGTGTAGTGTCCTATGTCTGTATAGGGTGTAATAGATGTATTATGGTCATGGCCAGTGGTCAGGTCATGTTGGGGGTGTAGTGTCCTATGTCTGTATAGGGTGTAATAGATGTATTATGGTCATGGCCAGTGGTCAGGTCATGTTGGGGGTGTAGTGTCCTATGTCTGTATAGGGTGTAATAGATGTATTATGGTCATGGCCAGTGGTCAGGTCATGTTGGGCGTGTAGTGTCCTATGTCTGTATAGGGTGTAATAGATGTATTATGGTCACAGCCAGCGGTCAGGTCATGTTGGGGTGTAGTGTCCTATGTCTGTATAGGGTGTAATAGATGTATTATGGTCATGGCCAGTGGTCAGGTCATGTCGGGGGTGTAGTGTCCTATGTCTGTATAGGGTGTAATAGATGTATTATAGTCATGGCCAGTGGTCAGGTCATGTTGGGGTGTAGTGTCCTATGTCTGTATAGGGTGTAATAGATGTATTATGGTCACAGCCAGCGGTCAGGTCATGTTGGGGGTGTAGTGTCCTATGTCTGTATAGGGTGTAATAGATGTATTATGGTCATGGCCAGTGGTCAGGTCATGTTGGGGGTGTAGTGTCCTATGTCTGTATAGGGTGTAATAGATGTATTATGGTCATGGCCAGTGGTCAGGTCATGTTGGGGGTGTAGTGTCCTATGTCTGTATAGGGTGTAATAGATGTATTATGGTCATGGCCAGTGGTCAGGTCATGTTGGGCGTGTAGTGTCCTATGTCTGTATAGGGTGTAATAGATGTATTATGGTCACAGCCAGCGGTCAGGTCATGTTGGGGTGTAGTGTCCTATGTCTGTATAGGGTGTAATAGATGTATTATGGTCATGGCCAGTGGTCAGGTCATGTCGGGGGTGTAGTGTCCTATGTCTGTATAGGGTGTAATAGATGTATTATGGTCACGGCCAGTGGTCAGGTCATGTTGGGGGTGTAGTGTCCTATGTCTGTATAGGGTGTAATAGATGTATTATGGTCATGGCCAGTGGTCAGGTCATGTTGGGGTGTAGCGTCCTATGTCTGTATAGGGTGTAATAGATGTATTATGGTCATGGCCAGTGGTGAGGTCATGTTGGGGGTGTAGTGTCCTATGTCTGTATAGGGTGTAATAGATGTATTATGGTCACGGCCAGTGGTCAGGTCATGTTGGGGGTGTAGTGTCCTATGTCTGTATAGGGTGTAATAGATGTATTATGGTCAGTGGTCAGGTCATGTTGGGGGTGTAGAATCCTATGTCTGTATAGGGTGTAATAGATGTATTATAGTCATGGCCAGTGGTCAGGTCATGTCGGGGGTGTAGTGTCCTATGTCTGTATAGGGTGTAATAGATGTATTATGGTCACGGCCAGTGGTCAGGTCATGTTGGGGGTGTAGTGTCCTATGTCTGTATAGGGTGTAATAGATGTATTATGGTCATGGCCAGTGGTCAGGTCATGTTGGGGTGTAGCGTCCTATGTCTGTATAGGGTGTAATAGATGTATTATGGTCATGGCCAGTGGTGAGGTCATGTTGGGGGTGTAGTGTCCTATGTCTGTATAGGGTGTAATAGATGTATTATGGTCATGGCCAGTGGTGAGGTCATGTTGGGGGTGTAGAATCCTATGTCTGTATAGGGTGTAATAGATGTATTATAGTCATGGCCAGTGGTCAGGTCATGTCGGGGGTGTAGTGTCCTATGTCTGTATAGGGTGTAATAGATGTATTATGGTCATGGCCAGTGGTCAGGTCATGTCGGGGGTGTAGTGTCCTATGTCTGTATAGGGTGTAATAGATGTATTATGGTCACGGCCAGTGGTCAGGTCATGTTGGGGGTGTAGTGTCCTATGTCTGTATAGGGTGTAATAGATGTATTATGGTCATGGCCAGTGGTCAGGTCATGTTGGGGTGTAGCGTCCTATGTCTGTATAGGGTGTAATAGATGTATTATGGTCATAGCCAGCGGTCAGGTCATGTTGGGGGTTTAGTGTCCTATGTCTGTATAGGGTGTAATAGATGTATTATGGTCATGGCCAGTGGTGAGGTCATGTTGGGGGTGTAGTGTCCTATGTCTGTATAGGGTGTAATAGATGTATTATGGTCATGGCCAGCGGTCAGGTCATGTTGGGGGTGTAGTGTCCTATGTCTGTATAGGGTGTAATAGATGTATTATAGTCATGGCCAGTGGTCAGGTCATGTCGGGGGTGTAGTGTCCTATGTCTGTATAGGGTGTAATAGATGTATTATGGTCATAGCCAGCGGTCAGGTCATGTTGGGGTGTCTGTATAGGGTGTAATAGATGTATTATGGTCACGGCCAGTGGTCAGGTTATGTTGGGGTGTAGTGTCCTATGTCTGTATAGGGCGTAATAGATGTATTATGGTCATAGCCAGCGGTCAGGTCATGTTGGGGGTGTAGTGTCCTATGTCTGTATAGGGTGTAATAGATGTATTATAGTCATGGCCAGTGGTCAGGTCATGTTGGGGGTGTAGCGTCCTATGTCTGTATAGGGTGTAATAGATGTATTATGGTCAGGTCATGTTGGCGTGTAGTGTCCTATGTCTGTATAGGGTGTAATAGATGTATTATGGTCATGGTCAGTGGTCAGGTCATGTTGGGGGTGTAGTGTCCTATGTCTGTATAGGGTGTAATAGATGTATTATGGTCATAGCCAGCGGTCAGGTCATGTTGGGGGTGTAGTGTCCTATGTCTGTATAGGGTGTAATAGATGTATTATGGTCATGGCCAGTGGTCAGGTCATGTTGGGGGTGTAGTGTCCTATGTCTGTATAGGGTGTAATAGATGTATTATGGTTATGGCCAGCGGTCAGGTCATGTTGGGGGGTGTAGTGTCCTATGTCTGTATATGGTGTAATAGATGTATTATGGTCATGGCCAGTGGTCAGGTCATGTTGGGGGTGTAGTGTCCTATGTCTGTATAGGGTGTATTAGATGTATTATGGTCATGGTCAGTGGTCAGGTCATGTTGGAGGTGTAGTGTCCTATGTCTGTATAGGGTGTAATAGATGTATTATGGTCATGGCCAGCGGTCAGGTCATGTTGGGGTGTAGTGTCCTATGTCTGTATAGGGTGTAATAGATGTATTATGGTCATGGCCAGTGGTCAGGTCATGTCGGGGGTGTAGTGTCCTATGTCTGTATAGGGTGTAATAGATGTATTATGGTCACGGCCAGTGGTCAGGTTATGTTGGGGTGTAGTGTCCTATGTCTGTATAGGGCGTAATAGATGTATTATGGTCACGGCCAGTGGTCAGGTCATGTTGGGGTGTAGTGTCCTATGTCTGTATAGGGTGTAATAGATGTATTATGGTCACAGCCAGCGGTCAGGTCATGTTGGGGTGTAGTGTCCTATGTCTGTATAGGGTGTAATAGATGTATTATGGTCATGGCCAGTGGTCAGGTCATGTCGGGGGTGTAGTGTCCTATGTCTGTATAGGGTGTAATAGATGTATTATGGTCATGGCCAGTGGTCAGGTCATGTTGGGGGTGTAGTGTCCTATGTCTGTATAGGGTGTAATAGATGTATTATGGTCACGGCCAGTGGTCAGGTCATGTTGGGGGTGTAGTGTCCTATGTCTGTATAGGGTGTAATAGATGTATTATGGTCAGTGGTCAGGTCATGTTAGGGGTGTAGAATCCTATGTCTGTATAGGGTGTAATAGATGTATTATAGTCATGGCCAGTGGTCAGGTCATGTCGGGGGTGTAGTGTCCTATGTCTGTATAGGGTGTAATAGATGTATTATGGTCACGGCCAGTGGTCAGGTCATGTTGGGGGTGTAGTGTCCTATGTCTGTATAGGGTGTAATAGATGTATTATGGTCATGGCCAGTGGTCAGGTCATGTTGGGGTGTAGCGTCCTATGTCTGTATAGGGTGTAATAGATGTATTATGGTCATGGCCAGTGGTGAGGTCATGTTGGGGGTGTAGTGTCCTATGTCTGTATAGGGTGTAATAGATGTATTATGGTCATGGCCAGTGGTGAGGTCATGTTGGGGGTGTAGAATCCTATGTCTGTATAGGGTGTAATAGATGTATTATAGTCATGGCCAGTGGTCAGGTCATGTCGGGGGTGTAGTGTCCTATGTCTGTATAGGGTGTAATAGATGTATTATGGTCATGGCCAGTGGTCAGGTCATGTCGGGGGTGTAGTGTCCTATGTCTGTATAGGGTGTAATAGATGTATTATGGTCACGGCCAGTGGTCAGGTCATGTTGGGGGTGTAGTGTCCTATGTCTGTATAGGGTGTAATAGATGTATTATGGTCATGGCCAGTGGTCAGGTCATGTTGGGGTGTAGCGTCCTATGTCTGTATAGGGTGTAATAGATGTATTATGGTCATAGCCAGCGGTCAGGTCATGTTGGGGGTTTAGTGTCCTATGTCTGTATAGGGTGTAATAGATGTATTATGGTCATGGCCAGTGGTGAGGTCATGTTGGGGGTGTAGTGTCCTATGTCTGTATAGGGTGTAATAGATGTATTATGGTCATGGCCAGCGGTCAGGTCATGTTGGGGGTGTAGTGTCCTATGTCTGTATAGGGTGTAATAGATGTATTATAGTCATGGCCAGTGGTCAGGTCATGTCGGGGGTGTAGTGTCCTATGTCTGTATAGGGTGTAATAGATGTATTATGGTCATAGCCAGCGGTCAGGTCATGTTGGGGTGTCTGTATAGGGTGTAATAGATGTATTATGGTCACGGCCAGTGGTCAGGTTATGTTGGGGTGTAGTGTCCTATGTCTGTATAGGGCGTAATAGATGTATTATGGTCATAGCCAGCGGTCAGGTCATGTTGGGGGTGTAGTGTCCTATGTCTGTATAGGGTGTAATAGATGTATTATAGTCATGGCCAGTGGTCAGGTCATGTTGGGGGTGTAGCGTCCTATGTCTGTATAGGGTGTAATAGATGTATTATGGTCAGGTCATGTTGGCGTGTAGTGTCCTATGTCTGTATAGGGTGTAATAGATGTATTATGGTCATGGTCAGTGGTCAGGTCATGTTGGGGGTGTAGTGTCCTATGTCTGTATAGGGTGTAATAGATGTATTATGGTCATAGCCAGCGGTCAGGTCATGTTGGGGGTGTAGTGTCCTATGTCTGTATAGGGTGTAATAGATGTATTATGGTCATGGCCAGTGGTCAGGTCATGTTGGGGGTGTAGTGTCCTATGTCTGTATAGGGTGTAATAGATGTATTATGGTTATGGCCAGCGGTCAGGTCATGTTGGGGGGTGTAGTGTCCTATGTCTGTATATGGTGTAATAGATGTATTATGGTCATGGCCAGTGGTCAGGTCATGTTGGGGGTGTAGTGTCCTATGTCTGTATAGGGTGTATTAGATGTATTATGGTCATGGTCAGTGGTCAGGTCATGTTGGAGGTGTAGTGTCCTATGTCTGTATAGGGTGTAATAGATGTATTATGGTCATGGCCAGCGGTCAGGTCATGTTGGGGTGTAGTGTCCTATGTCTGTATAGGGTGTAATAGATGTATTATGGTCATGGCCAGTGGTCAGGTCATGTCGGGGGTGTAGTGTCCTATGTCTGTATAGGGTGTAATAGATGTATTATGGTCACAGCCAGTGGTCAGGTTATCTTGGGGTGTAGTGTCCTATGTCTGTATAGGGCGTAATAGATGTATTATGGTCACGGCCAGTGGTCAGGTCATGTTGGGGTGTAGTGTCCTATGTCTGTATAGGGTGTAATAGATGTATTATGTTCATGGCCAGAGGTCAGATCATGTTGGGGGTGTAGTGTCCTATGTCTGTATAGGGTGTAATAGATGTATTATGGTCATGGCCAGTGGTCAGGTCATGTTGGGGGTGTAGTGTCCTATGTCTGTATAGGGTGTAATAGATGTATTATGGTCATGGCCAGAGGTCAGATCATGTTGGGGGTGTAGTGTCCTATGTCTGTATAGGGTGTAATAGATGTATTATGGTCATGGCCAGTGGTCAGGTCATGTTGGGGGTGTAGTGTCCTATGTCTGTATAGGGTGTAATAGATGTATCATGGTCATGGCCAGTGGTCAGGTCATGTTGGGGGTGTAGTGTCCTATGTCTGTATAGGGTGTAATAGATATATTATGGTCACGGCCAGTGGTCAGGTCATGTTGGGGCTGTAGTGTCCTATGTCTGTATAGGGTGTAATAGATGTATTATGGTCATAGCCAGCGGTCAGGTCATGTTGGGGGTGTAGTGTCCTATGTCTGTATAGGGTGTAATAGATGTATTATGGTCATGTCCAGTGGTCAGGTCATGTTGGGGGTGTAGTGTCCTATGTCTGTATAGGGTGTAATAGATGTATTATGGTTATGGCCAGCGGTCAGGTCATGTTGGGGGGTGTAGTGTCCTATGTCTGTATAGGATGTAATAGATGTATTATGGTTATGGCCAGCGGTCAGGTCATGTTGGGGGGTGTAGTGTCCTGTGTCTGTATAGGGTGTAATAGATGTATTATGGTCACGGCCAGTGGTCAGGTCATGTTGGGGTGTAGTGTCCTATGTCTGTATAGGGTGTAATAGATGTATTATGGTCACGGCCAGTGGTCAGGTCATGTTGGGGTGTAGTGTCCTATGTCTGTATAGGGTGTAATAGATGTATTATGGTCACGGCCAGTGGTCAGGTCATGTTGGGGGTGTAGTGTCCTATGTCTGTATAGGGTGTAATAGATGTATTATGGTCATGGCCAGTGGTCAGGTCATGTTGGGGTGTAGTGTCCTATGTCTGTATAGGGTGTAATAGATGTATTATGGTCATATCCAGTGGTCAGGTCATGTTGGGGTGTAGTGTCCTATGTCTGTATAGGGCGTAATAGATGTATTATGGTCACGGCCAGTGGTCAGGTCATGTTGGGGTGTAGTGTCCTATGTCTGTATAGGGTGTAATAGATGTATTATGTTCATGGCCAGAGGTCAGATCATGTTGGGGGTGTAGTGTCCTATGTCTGTATAGGGTGTAATAGATGTATTATGGTCATGGCCAGTGGTCAGGTCATGTTGGGGGTGTAGTGTCCTATGTCTGTATAGGGTGTAATAGATGTATTATGGTCATGGCCAGAGGTCAGATCATGTTGGGGGTGTAGTGTCCTATGTCTGTATAGGGTGTAATAGATGTATTATGGTCATGGCCAGTGGTCAGGTCATGTTGGGGGTGTAGTGTCCTATGTCTGTATAGGGTGTAATAGATGTATCATGGTCATGGCCAGTGGTCAGGTCATGTTGGGGGTGTAGTGTCCTATGTCTGTATAGGGTGTAATAGATATATTATGGTCACGGCCAGTGGTCAGGTCATGTTGGGGCTGTAGTGTCCTATGTCTGTATAGGGTGTAATAGATGTATTATGGTCATAGCCAGCGGTCAGGTCATGTTGGGGGTGTAGTGTCCTATGTCTGTATAGGGTGTAATAGATGTATTATGGTCATGTCCAGTGGTCAGGTCATGTTGGGGGTGTAGTGTCCTATGTCTGTATAGGGTGTAATAGATGTATTATGGTTATGGCCAGCGGTCAGGTCATGTTGGGGGGTGTAGTGTCCTATGTCTGTATAGGATGTAATAGATGTATTATGGTTATGGCCAGCGGTCAGGTCATGTTGGGGGGTGTAGTGTCCTGTGTCTGTATAGGGTGTAATAGATGTATTATGGTCACGGCCAGTGGTCAGGTCATGTTGGGGTGTAGTGTCCTATGTCTGTATAGGGTGTAATAGATGTATTATGGTCACGGCCAGTGGTCAGGTCATGTTGGGGTGTAGTGTCCTATGTCTGTATAGGGTGTAATAGATGTATTATGGTCACGGCCAGTGGTCAGGTCATGTTGGGGGTGTAGTGTCCTATGTCTGTATAGGGTGTAATAGATGTATTATGGTCATGGCCAGTGGTCAGGTCATGTTGGGGTGTAGTGTCCTATGTCTGTATAGGGTGTAATAGATGTATTATGGTCATATCCAGTGGTCAGGTCATGTTGGGGTGTAGTGTCCTATGACTGTATAGGGCGTAATAGATGTATTATGGTCACGGCCAGTGGTCAGGTCATGTTGGGGTGTAGTGGCCTATGTCTGTATAGGGTGTAATAGATGTATTATGGTCATGGCCAGTGGTCAGGTCATGTTGGGGTGTAGTGTCCTATGTCTGTATAGGGTGTAATAGATGTATTATGGTCATATCCAGTGGTCAGGTCATGTTGGGGTGTAGTGTCCTATGACTGTATAGGGCGTAATAGATGTATTATGGTCACGGCCAGTGGTCAGGTCATGTTGGGATGTAGTGTCCTATGTCTGTATAGGGTGTAATAGATGTATTATTATGGTCATGTCCAGCAGTCAGGTCATGTTGGGGGTGTAGTGTCCTATGTCTGTATAGGGTGTAATAGATGTATTATGGTCATGGCCAGTGGTCAGGTCATGTTGGGGTGTAGTGTCCTATGTCTGTATAGGGCGTAATAGATGTATTATGGTCATAGCCAGCGGTCAGGTCATGTTGGGGGTGTAGTGTCCTATGTCTGTATAGGGTGTAATAGATGTATTATAGTCATGGCCAGTGGTCAGGTCATGTTGGGGGTGTAGCGTCCTATGTCTGTATAGGGTGTAATAGATGTATTATGGTTATGGCCAGCGGTCAGGTCATGTTGGGGGGTGTAGTGTCCTATGTCTGTATAGGGTGTAATAGATGTATTATGGTTATGGCCAGCGGTCAGGTCATGTTGGGGGTGTAGTGTCCTATGTAGTGTCCTATGTCTGTATAGGGTGTAATAGATGTATTATTATGGTCATGTCCAGCAGTCAGGTCATGTTGGGGGTGTAGTGTCCTATGTCTGTATAGGGTGTAATAGATGTATTATGGTCACGGCCAGTGGTCAGGGCATGTTAGGGGTGTAGTGTCCTATGTCTGTATAGGGTGTAATAGATGTATTATGGTCACAGCCAGCGGTCAGGTCATGTTGGGGGGTGTAGTGTCCTATGTCTGTATAGGGTGTAATAGATGTATTATGGTCACGGCCAGTGGTCAGGTTATGTTGGGGTGTAGTGTCCTATGTCTGTATAGGGCGTAATAGATGTATTATGGTCACGGCCAGTGGTCAGGTCATGTTGGGGTGTAGTGTCCTATGTCTGTATAGGGTGTAATAGATGTATTATGGTCATGGCCAGTGGTCAGGTCATGTTGGGGTGTAGTGTCCTATATCTGTATAGGGTGTAATAGATGTATTATGGTCATGGCCAGTGGTCAGGTCATGTTGGGGGTGTAGTGTCCTATGTCTGTATAGGGTGTAATAGATGTATTATGGTCATATCCAGTGGTCAGGTCATGTTGGGGTGTAGTGTCGTATGTCTGTATAGGGTGTAATAGGTGTATTATGATCATGGCCAGTGGTCAGGTCATGTTGGGGGTGTAGTGTCCTATGTCTGTATAGGGTGTAATAGATGTATTATGGTCATGGACAGTGGTCAGGTCATGTTGGGGGTGTAGTGTCCTATGTCTGTATATGGTGTAATAGATGTATTATGGTCATGGCCAGTGGTCAGGTCATGTCGGGGGTGTAGTGTCCTATGTCTGTATAGGGTGTAATAGATGTATTATGGTCATAGCCAGCGGTCAGGTCATGTTGGGGGTGTAGTGTCCTATGTCTGTATAGGGTGTAATAGATGTATTATGGTCATGGTCAGTGGTCAGGTCATGTTGGAGGTGTAGTGTCATATGTCTGTATAGGGTGTAATAGATGTATTATGGTCATGGTCAGTGGTCAGGTCATGTTGGGATGTAGTGTCCTATGTCTGTATAGGGTGTAATAGATGATTTATGGTCATGGCCAGTGGTCCGGTCATGTTGGGGGTGTAGTGTCCTATGTCTGTATAGGGTGTAATAGATGTATTATGGTCATGGCCAGTGGTCAGGTCATGTTGGGGGTGTAGTGTCCTATATCTGTATAGGGTGTAATAGATGTATTATGGTCATAGCCAGCGGTCAGGTCATGTTGGGCGTGTAGTGTCCTATATCTGTATAGGGTGTAATAGATGTATTATGGTCATAGCCAGCGGTCAGGTCATGTTGGGCGTGTAGTGTCCTATATCTGTATAGGGTGTAATAGATGTATTATGGTCATAGCCAGCGGTCAGGTCATGTTGGGGGTGTAGTGTCCTATGTCTGTATAGGGTGTAATAGATGTATTATGGTCAAGGCCAGTGGTCAGGTCATGTTGGGGGTGTAGTGTCCTATGTCTGTATAGGGTGTAATAGATGTATTATGGTCATAGCCAGTGGTCAGATCATGTTGGGGTGTAGTGTCCTATGTCTGTATAGGGTGTAATAGATGTATTATGGTCATGGTCAGTGGTCAGGTCATGTTGGGGTGTAGTGTCCTATGTCTGTATAGGGTGTAATAGATGTATTATGGTCATGGTCAGTGGTCAGGTCATGTTGGGGTGTAGTGTCCTATGTCTGTATAGGGTGTAATAGATGTATTATGGTCATGGCCAGTGGTCAGGTCATGTTGGGGTGTAGCGTCCTATGTCTGTATAGGGTGTAATAGATGTATTATGGTCATGGCCAGTGGTCAGGTCATGTTGGGGTGTAGTGTCCTATGTCTGTATAGGGTGTAATAGATGTATTATGGTCATGGCCAGCGGTCAGGTCATGTTGGGGTGTAGTGTCCTATGTCTGTATAGGGTGTAATAGATGTATTATGGTCATAGCCAGCGGTCAGGTCATGTTGGGGGTGTAGTGTCCTATGTCTGTATAGGGTGTAATAGATGTATTATGGTCATGGTCAGTGGTCAGGTCATGTTGGGCGTGTAGTGTCCTATGTCTGTATAGGGTGTAATAGATGTATTATGGTCACGGCCAGTGGTCAGGTCATGTTGGGGGTGTAGTGTCCTATGTCTGTATAGGGTGTAATAGATGTATTATGGTCATAGCCAGTGGTCAGGTCATGTTGGGGGTGTAGTGTCCTATGTCTGTATAGGGTGTAATAGATGTATTATGGTCATGGTCAGTGGTCAGGTCATGTTGGGGGTGTAGTGTCATATGTCTGTATAGGGTGTAATAGATGTATTATGGTCACGGCCAGTGGTCAGGTCATGTTGGGGTGTAGTGTCCTATGTCTGTATAGGGTGTAATAGATGTATTATGGTCAAGGCCAGTGGTCAGATCATGTTGGGGTGTAGCGTCCTATGTCTGTATAGGGTGTAATAGATGTATTATGGTCATGGCCAGTGGTCAGGTCATGTTGGGGGTGTAGCGTCCTATGTCTGTATAGGGTGTAATAAATGTATAATGGCCAGTGGTCAGGTCATGTTGGGGTGTAGCATCCTATGTCTGTACAGGGTGTAATAGATGTATTATGGTCATGGCCAGTGGTCAGATCATGTTGGGGGTGTAGTGTCCTATGTCTGTATAGGGTGTAATAGATGTATTATGGTCATGGTCAGTGGTCAGGTCATGTTGGGGTGTAGTGTCCTATGTCTGTATAGGGTGTAATAGATGTATAATGGTCATGGTCAGTGGTCAGGTCATGTTGGGGTGTAGTGTCCTATGTCTGTATAGGGTGTAATAGATGTATTATGGTCATGGCCAGTGGTCAGGTCATGTTGGGGTGTAGTGTCCTATGTCTGTATAGGGTGTAATAGATGTATTATGGTCATGGTCAGTGGTCAGGTCATGTTGGAGGTGTAGTGTCCTATGTCTGTATAGGGTGTAATAGATGTATTATGGTCATGTCCAGTGGTCAGGTCATGTTGGGGTGTAGTGTCCTATGTCTGTATAGGGTGTAATAGATGTATAATGGTCATGGCCAGTGGTCAGGTCATGTTGGGGTGTAGTGTCCTATGTCTGTATAGGGTGTAATAGATGTATTATGGTCATGGTCAGGGGTCAGGTCATGTTGGAGGTGTAGTGTCCTATGTCTGTATAGGGTGTAATAGATGTATTATGGTCATGGTCAGTGGTCAGGTCATGTTGGGATGTAGTGTCCTATGTCTGTATAGGGTGTAATAGATGTATTATGGTCATGGCCAGTGGTCAGGTCATGTTGGGTTTGTAGTGTCCTATGTCTGTATAGGGTGTAATAGATGTATTATGGTCATGGCCAGTAGTCAGGTCATGTTGGGGGTGTAGTGTCCTATGTCTGTATAGGGTGTAATAGATGTATTATGGTCATAGCCAGCGGTCAGGTCATGTTGGGCGTGTAGTGTCCTATATCTGTATAGGGTGTAATAGATGTATTATGGTCATAGCCAGCGGTCAGGTCATGTTGGGGGTGTAGTGTCCTATGTCTGTATAGGGTGTAATAGATGTATTATGGTCAAGGCCAGTGGTCAGGTCATGTTGGGGGTGTAGTGTCCTATGTCTGTATAGGGTGTAATAGATGTATTATGGTCATAGCCAGTGGTCAGATCATGTTGGGGTGTAGTGTCCTATGTCTGTATAGGGTGTAATAGATGTATTATGGTCATGGTCAGTGGTCAGGTCATGTTGGGGTGTAGTGTCCTATGTCTGTATAGGGTGTAATAGATGTATTATGGTCATGGTCAGTGGTCAGGTCATGTTGGGGTGTAGTGTCCTATGTCTGTATAGGGTGTAATAGATGTATTATGGTCATGGCCAGTGGTCAGGTCATGTTGGGGTGTAGCGTCCTATGTCTGTATAGGGTGTAATAGATGTATTATGGTCATGGCCAGTGGTCAGGTCATGTTGGGGTGTAGTGTCCTATGTCTGTATAGGGTGTAATAGATGTATTATGGTCATGGCCAGCGGTCAGGTCATGTTGGGGTGTAGTGTCCTATGTCTGTATAGGGTGTAATAGATGTATTATGGTCATAGCCAGCGGTCAGGTCATGTTGGGGGTGTAGTGTCCTATGTCTGTATAGGGTGTAATAGATGTATTATGGTCATGGTCAGTGGTCAGGTCATGTTGGGCGTGTAGTGTCCTATGTCTGTATAGGGTGTAATAGATGTATTATGGTCACGGCCAGTGGTGAGGTCATGTTGGGGGTGTAGTGTCCTATGTCTGTATAGGGTGTAATAGATGTATATTGGTCAGGTCATGTTGGGGGTGCAGTGTCCTATGTCTGTATAGGGTGTAATAGATGTATATTGGTCAGGTCATGTTGGGGTGTAGTGTCCTATGTCTGTATAAGGTGTAATAGATGTATTATGGTCATAGCCAGTGGTCAGGTCATGTTGGGGGTGTAGTGTCCTATGTCTGTATAGGGTGTAATAGATGTATTATGGTCATGGTCAGTGGTCAGGTCATGTTGGGGGTGTAGTGTCATATGTCTGTATAGGGTGTAATAGATGTATTATGGTCACGGCCAGTGGTCAGGTCATGTTGGGGTGTAGTGTCCTATGTCTGTATAGGGTGTAATAGATGTATTATGGTCAAGGCCAGTGGTCAGATCATGTTGGGGTGTAGCGTCCTATGTCTGTATAGGGTGTAATAGATGTATTATGGTCATGGCCAGTGGTGAGGTCATGTTGGGGGTGTAGAATCCTATGTCTGTATAGGGTGTAATAGATGTATTATAGTCATGGCCAGTGGTCAGGTCATGTCGGGGGTGTAGTGTCCTATGTCTGTATAGGGTGTAATAGATGTATTATGGTCATGGCCAGTGGTCAGGTCATGTCGGGGGTGTAGTGTCCTATGTCTGTATAGGGTGTAATAGATGTATTATGGTCACGGCCAGTGGTCAGGTCATGTTGGGGGTGTAGTGTCCTATGTCTGTATAGGGTGTAATAGATGTATTATGGTCATGGCCAGTGGTCAGGTCATGTTGGGGTGTAGCGTCCTATGTCTGTATAGGGTGTAATAGATGTATTATGGTCATAGCCAGCGGTCAGGTCATGTTGGGGGTTTAGTGTCCTATGTCTGTATAGGGTGTAATAGATGTATTATGGTCATGGCCAGTGGTGAGGTCATGTTGGGGGTGTAGTGTCCTATGTCTGTATAGGGTGTAATAGATGTATTATGGTCATGGCCAGCGGTCAGGTCATGTTGGGGGTGTAGTGTCCTATGTCTGTATAGGGTGTAATAGATGTATTATAGTCATGGCCAGTGGTCAGGTCATGTCGGGGGTGTAGTGTCCTATGTCTGTATAGGGTGTAATAGATGTATTATGGTCATAGCCAGCGGTCAGGTCATGTTGGGGTGTCTGTATAGGGTGTAATAGATGTATTATGGTCACGGCCAGTGGTCAGGTTATGTTGGGGTGTAGTGTCCTATGTCTGTATAGGGCGTAATAGATGTATTATGGTCATAGCCAGCGGTCAGGTCATGTTGGGGGTGTAGTGTCCTATGTCTGTATAGGGTGTAATAGATGTATTATAGTCATGGCCAGCGGTCAGGTCATGTTGGGGGTGTAGCGTCCTATGTCTGTATAGGGTGTAATAGATGTATTATGGTCATGGCCAGCGGTCAGGTCATGTTGGGGGTGTAGTGTCCTATGTCTGTATAGGGTGTAATAGATGTATATTGGTCAGGTTATGTTGGGGTGTAGTGTCCTATGTCTGTATAGGGCGTAAAAGATGTATTATGGTCACGGCCAGTGGTCAGGTCATGTTGGGGTGTAGTGTCCTATGTCTGTATAGGGTGTAATAGATGTATTATGGTCATGGCCAGTGGTCAGATCATGTTGGGGTGTAGTGTCCTATGTCTGTATAGGGTGTAATAGATGTATATTGATCAGGTTATGTTGGGGTGTAGTGTCCTATGTCTGTATAGGGTGTAATAGATGTATTATGGTCATGGCCAGTGGTCAGGTCATGTTGGGGTGTAGTGTCCTATGTCTGTATAGGGTATAATAGATGTATTATGGTCACGGCCAGTGGTCAGGTAATGTTGTGGGTGTAGTGTCCTGTGTCTGTATAGGGTGTAATAGATGTATTATGATCATGGCCAGTGGTCAGGTCATGTTGGGGGTGTAGTGTCCTATGTCTGTATAGGGTGTAATAGATGTATTATGGTCATGGACAGTGGTCAGGTCATGTTGGGGGTGTAGTGTCCTATGTCTGTATATGGTGTAATAGATGTATTATGGTCATGGCCAGTGGTCAGGTCATGTCGGGGGTGTAGTGTCCTATGTCTGTATAGGGTGTAATAGATGTATTATGGTCATAGCCAGCGGTCAGGTCACGTTGGGGGTGTAGTGTCCTATGTCTGTATAGGGTGTAATAGATGTATTATGGTCATGGTCAGTGGTCAGGTCATGTTGGAGGTGTAGTGTCCTATGTCTGTATAGGGTGTAATAGATGTATTATGGTCATGGTCAGTGGTCAGGTCATGTTGGGATGTAGTGTCCTATGTCTGTATAGGGTGTAATAGATGATTTATGGTCATGGCCAGTGGTCAGGTCATGTTGGGGGTGTAGTGTCCTATGTCTGTATAGGGTGTAATAGATGTATTATGGTCATGGCCAGTGGTCAGGTCATGTTGGGGGTGTAGTGTCCTATGTCTGTATAGGGTGTAATAGATGTATTATGGTCATAGCCAGCGGTCAGGTCATGTTGGGAGTGTAGTGTCCTATATCTGTATAGGGTGTAATAGATGTATTATGGTCATAGCCAGCGGTCAGGTCATGTTGGGGGTGTAGTGTCCTATGTCTGTATAGAGTGTAATAGATGTATTATGGTCAAGGCCAGTGGTCAGGTCATGTTGGGGGTGTAGTGTCCTATGTCTGTATAGGGTGTAATAGATGTATTATGGTCAAGGCCAGTGGTCAGATCATGTTGGGGGTGTAGTGTCCTATGTCTGTATAGAGTGTAATAGATGTATTATGGTCAAGGCCAGTGGTCAGATCATGTTGGGGTGTAGTGTCCTATGTCTGTATAGGGTGTAATAGATGTATTATGGTCATGGTCAGTGGTCAGGTCATGTTGGGGTGTAGTGTCCTATGTCTGTATAGGGTGTAATAGATGTATTATGGTCATGGTCAGTGGTCAGGTCATGTTGGGGTGTAGTGTCCTATGTCTGTATAGGGTGTAATAGATGTATTATGGTCATGGCCAGTGGTCAGGTCATGTTGGGGTGTAGCGTCCTATGTCTGTATAGGGTGTAATAGATGTATTATGGTCATGGCCAGTGGTCAGGTCATGTTGGGGTGTAGTGTCCTATGTCTGTATAGGGTGTAATAGATGTATTATGGTCATGGCCAGCGGTCAGGTCATGTTGGGGTGTAGTGTCCTATGTCTGTATAGGGTGTAATAGATGTATTATGGTCATAGCCAGCGGTCAGGTCATGTTGGGGGTGTAGTGTCCTATGTCTGTATAGGGTGTAATAGATGTATTATGGTCATGGTCAGTGGTCAGGTCATGTTGGGCGTGTAGTGTCCTATGTCTGTATAGGGTGTAATAGATGTATTATGGTCACGGCCAGTGGTCAGGTCATGTTGGGGGTGTAGTGTCCTATGTCTGTATAGGGTGTAATAGATGTATTATGGTCATAGCCAGTGGTCAGGTCATGTTGGGGGTGTAGTGTCCTATGTCTGTATAGGGTGTAATAGATGTATTATGGTCACGGCCAGTGGTCAGGTCATGTTGGGGTGTAGTGTCCTATGTCTGTATAGGGTGTAATAGATGTATTATGGTCAAGGCCAGTGGTCAGATCATGTTGGGGTGTAGCGTCCTATGTCTGTATAGGGTGTAATAGATGTATTATGGTCATGGCCAGTGGTCAGGTCATGTTGGGGGTGTAGCGTCCTATGTCTGTATAGGGTGTAATAAATGTATAATGGCCAGTGGTCAGGTCATGTTGGGGTGTAGCATCCTATGTCTGTACAGGGTGTAATAGATGTATTATGGTCATGGCCAGTGGTCAGATCATGTTGGGGGTGTAGTGTCCTATGTCTGTATAGGGTGTAATAGATGTATTATGGTCATGGCCAGTGGTCAGGTCATGTTGGGGTGTAGTGTCCTATGTCTGTATAGGGTGTAATAGATGTATTATGGTCATGGTCAGTGGTCAGGTCATGTTGGAGGTGTAGTGTCCTATGTCTGTATAGGGTGTAATAGATGTATTATGGTCATGGTCAGTGGTCAGCTCATGTTGGGATGTAGTGTCCTATGTCTGTATAGGGTGTAATAGATGTATTATGGTCATGGCCAGTGGTCAGGTCATGTTGGGTTTGTAGTGTCCTATGTCTGTATAGGGTGTAATAGATGTATTATGGTCATGGCCAGTGGTCAGGTCATGTTGGGGGTGTAGTGTCCTATGTCTGTATAGGGTGTAATAGATGTATTATGGTCATAGCCAGCGGTCAGGTCATGTTGGGCGTGTAGTGTCCTATGTCTGTATAGGGTGTAATAGATGTATTATGGTCATAGCCAGCGGTCAGGTCATGTTGGGGGTGTAGTGTCCTATGTCTGTATAGGGTGTAATAGATGTATTATGGTCATGGTCAGTGGTCAGGTCATGTTGGAGGTGTAGTGTCCTATGTCTGTATAGGGTGTAATAGATGTATTATGGTCATGGTCAGTGGTCAGGTCATGTTGGGATGTGGTGTCCTATGTCTGTATAGGGTGTAATAGATGTATTATGGTCATGGCCAGTGGTCAGGTCATGTTGGGGGTGTAGTGTCCTATGTCTGTATAGGGTGTAATAGATGTATTATGGTCATGGCCAGTGGTCAGGTCATGTTGGGGGTGTAGTGTCCTATGTCTGTATAGGGTGTAATAGATGTATTATGGTCAAGGCCAGTGGTCAGGTCATGTTGGGGGTGTAGTGTCCTATGTCTGTATAGGGTGTGATAGATGTATTATGGTCAAGGCCAGTGGTCAGATCATGTTGGGGGTGTAGTGTCCTATGTCTGTATAGAGTGTAATAGATGTATTATGGTCAAGGCCAGTGGTCAGATCATGTTGGGGTGTAGTGTCCTATGTCTGTATAGGGTGTAATAGATGTATTATGGTCATGGTCAGTGGTCAGGTCATGTTGGGGTGTAGTGTCCTATGTCTGTATAGGGTGTAATAGATGTATAATGGTCATGGTCAGTGGTCAGGTCATGTTGGGGTGTAGTGTCCTATGTCTGTATAGGGTGTAATAGATGTATTATGGTCATGGCCAGTGGTCAGGTCATGTTGGGGTGTAGCGTCCTATGTCTGTATAGGGTGTAATAGATGTATTATGGTCATGGCCAGTGGTCAGGTCATGTTGGGGTGTAGTGTCCTATGTCTGTATAGGGTGTAATAGATGTATTATGGTCATGGCCAGCGATCAGGTCATGTTGGGGTGTAGTGTCCTATGTCTGTATAGGGTGTAATAGATGTATTATGGTCATAGCCAGCGGTCAGGTCATGTTGGGGGTGTAGTGTCCTATGTCTGTATAGGGTGTAATAGATGTATTATGGTCATGGTCAGTGGTCAGGTCATGTTGGGCGTGTAGTGTCCTATGTCTGTATAGGGTGTAATAGATGTATTATGGTCACAGCCAGCGGTCAGGTCATGTTGGGGGTGTAGTGTCCTATGTCTGTATAGGGTGTAATAGATGTATTATGGTCATGGTCAGTGGTCAGGTCATGTTGGGCGTGTAGTGTCCTATGTCTGTATAGGGTGTAATAGATGTATTATGGTCACGGCCAGTGGTCAGGTCATGTTGGGGGTGTAGTGTCCTATGTCTGTATAGGGTGTAATAGATGTATTATGGTCATAGCCAGTGGTCAGGTCATGTTGGGGGTGTAGTGTCCTATGTCTGTATAGGGTGTAATAGATGTATTATGGTCATGGTCAGTGGTCAGGTCATGTTGGGGGTGTAGTGTCCTATGTCTGTATAGGGTGTAATAGATGTATTATGGTCACGGCCAGTGGTCAGGTCATGTTGGGGTGTAGTGTCCTATGTTTGTATAGGGTGTAATAGATGTATTATGGTCAAGGCCAGTGGTCAGATCATGTTGGGGTGTAGCGTCCTATGTCTGTATAGGGTGTAATAGATGTATTATGGTCATGGCCAGTGGTCAGGTCATGTTGGGGGTGTAGCGTCCTATGTCTGTATAGGGTGTAATAAATGTATAATGGCCAGTGGTCAGGTCATGTTGGGGTGTAGCATCCTATGTCTGTACAGGGTGTAATAGATGTATTATGGTCATGGCCAGTGGTCAGATCATGTTGGGGGTGTAGTGTCCTATGTCTGTATAGGGTGTAATAGATGTATTATGGTCATGGCCAGTGGTCAGGTCATGTTGGGGTGTAGTGTCCTATGTCTGTATAGGGTGTAATAGATGTATTATGGTCATGGTCAGTGGTCAGGTCATGTTGGGGTGTAGTGTCCTATGTCTGTATAGGGTGTAATAGATGTATTATGGTCATGGCCAGTGGTCAGGTCATCTTGGGGTGTAGCGTCCTATGTCTGTATAGGGTGTAATAGATGTGTTATGGTCATGGCCAGTGGTCAGGTCATGTTGGGGTGTAGTGTCCTATGTCTGTATAGGGTGTAATAGATGTATTATGGTCATGGCCAGCGGTCAGGTCATGTTGGGGTGTAGTGTCCTATGTCTGTATAGGGTGTAATAGATGTATTATGGTCATAGCCAGCGGTCAGGTCATGTTGGGGGTGTAGTGTCCTATGTCTGTATAGGGTGTAATAGATGTATTATGGTCATAGCCAGCGGTCAGGTCATGTTGGGGTGTAGTGTCCTATGTCTGTATAGGGTGTAATAGATGTATATTGGTCACGGCCAGTGGTCAGGTCATGTTGGGGGTGTAGTGTCCTATGTCTGTATAGGGTGTAATAGATGTATTATGGTCATGTCCAGCGGTCAGGTCATGTTGGGGGTGTAGTGTCCTATGTCTGTATAGGGTGTAATAGATGTATTATGGTCATGGTCAGTGGTCAGGTCATGTTGGGCGTGTAGTGACCTATGTCTGTATAGGGTGTAATAGATGTATTATGGTCACAGCCAGCGGTCAGGTCATGCTGGGGGTGTAGTGTCATATGTCTGTATAGGGTGTAATAGATGTATTATGGTCATGGTCAGTGGTCAGGTCATGTTGGGCGTGTAGTGTCCTATGTCTGTATAGGGTGTAATAGATGTATTATGGTCACGGCCAGTGGTCAGGTCATGTTGGGGGTGTAGTGTCCTATGTCTGTATAGGGTGTAATAGATGTATTATGGTCATAGCCAGTGGTCAGGTCATGTTGGGGGTGTAGTGTCCTATGTCTGTATAGGGTGTAATAGATG
Source organism: Pseudophryne corroboree (assembly GCF_028390025.1). Classification (NCBI taxonomy): domain Eukaryota; kingdom Metazoa; phylum Chordata; class Amphibia; order Anura; family Myobatrachidae; genus Pseudophryne; species Pseudophryne corroboree. The sequence goes on along the minus strand of NW_026967605.1, from coordinate 778,952 downwards.
TATTATGGTCATGGTCAGTGGTCAGGTCATGTTGGGGGTGTAGTGCCCTATGTCTGTATAGGGTGTAATAGATGTATTATGGTCACGGCCAGTGGTCAGGTCATGTTGGGGTGTAGTGTCCTATGTCTGTATAGGGTGTAATAGATGTATTATGGTCAAGGCCAGTGGTCAGATCATGTTGGGGTGTAGCGTCCTATGTCTGTATAGGGTGTAATAGATGTATTATGGTCATGGCCAGTGGTCAGGTCATGTTGGGGGTGTAGTGTCCTATGTCTGTATAGGGTGTAATAGATGTATTATGGTCATGGTCGGTGGTCAGGTCATGTTGGGGGTGTAGTGTCCTATGTCTGTATAGGGTGTAATAGATGTATTATGGTCACGGCCAGTGGTCAGGTCATGTTGGGGGTGTAGTGTTTTATGTCTGTATAGGGTGTAATAGATGTATTATGGTCAAGGCCAGTGGTCAGATCATGTTGGGGTGTAGTGTCCTATGTCTGTATAGGGTGTAATAGATGTATTATGGTCACGGCCAGTGGTCAGGTCATGTTGGGGGTGTAGTGTTTTATGTCTGTATAGGGTGTAATAGATGTATTATGGTCACGGCCAGTGGTCAGGTCATGTTGGGGGTGTAGTGTCCTATGTCTGTATAGGGTGTAATAGATGTATTATGGTCACGGCCAGTGGTCAGGTCATGTTGGGCGTGTAGTGTTTTATGTCTGTATAGGGTGTAATAGATGTATTATGGTCAAGGCCAGTGGTCAGATCATGTTGGGGTGTAGTGTCCTATGTCTGTATAGGGTGTAATAGATGTATTATGGTCAGGTCATGTTGGCGGTGTTGTGTCCTATGTCTGTATAGGGTGTAATAGATGTATTATGGTCATGGCCAGTGGTCAGGTCATGTTGGGGGTGTAGCGTCCTATGTCTGTATAGGGTGTAATAGATGTATAATGGCCAGTGGTCAGGTCATGTTGGGGTGTAGCATCCTATGTCTGTATAGGGTGTAATAGATGTATTATGGTCATGGCCAGTGGTCAGGTCATGTTGGGGGTGTAGTGTCCTATGTCTGTATAGGGTGTAATAGATGTATTATGGTCATGGCCAGTGGTCAGGTCATGTTGGGATGTAGTGTCCTATGTCTGTATAGGGTGTAATAGATGTATTATTATGGTCATGTCCAGCAGTCAGGTCATGTTGGGGGTGTAGTGTCCTATGTCTGTATAGGGTGTAATAGATGTATTATGGTCACGGCCAGTGGTCAGGTCATGTTGGGGGTGTAGTGTTTTATGTCTGTATAGGGTGTAATAGATGTATTATGGTCAAGGCCAGTGGTCAGATCATGTTGGGGTGTAGTGTCCTATGTCTGTATAGGGTGTAATAGATGTATTATGGTCACGGCCAGTGGTCAGGTCATGTTGGGGGTGTAGTGTTTTATGTCTGTATAGGGTGTAATAGATGTATTATGGTCAAGGCCAGTGGTCAGATCATGTTGGGGTGTAGTGTCCTATGTCTGTATAGGGTGTAATAGATGTATTATTATGGTCATGTCCAGCAGTCAGGTCATGTTGGGGGTGTAGTGTCCTATGTCTGTATAGGGTGTAATAGATGTATTATGGTCACGGCCAGTGGTCAGGTCATGTTGGGGGTGTAGTGTTTTATGTCTGTATAGGGTGTAATAGATGTATTATGGTCAAGGCCAGTGGTCAGATCATGTTGGGGTGTAGTGTCCTATGTCTGTATAGGGTGTAATAGATGTATTATGGTCACGGCCAGTGGTCAGGTCATGTTGGGGGTGTAGTGTCCTATGTCTGTATAGGGTGTAATAGATGTATTATGGTCACGGCCAGTGGTCAGGTCATGTTGGGGGTGTAGTGTATTATGTCTGTATAGGGTGTAATAGATGTATTATGGTCAAGGCCAGTGGTCAGATCATGTTGGGGTGTAGTGTCCTATGTCTGTATAGGGTGTAATAGATGTATTATGGTCAGGTCATGTTGGCGGTGTAGTGTCCTATGTCTGTATAGGGTGTAATAGATGTATTATGGTCATGGCCAGTGGTCAGGTCATGTTGGGGGTGTAGCGTCCTATGTCTGTATAGGGTGTAATAGATGTATAATGGCCAGTGGTCAGGTCATGTTGGGGTGTAGCATCCTATGTCTGTATAGGGTGTAATAGATGTATTATGGTCATGGCCAGTGGTCAGGTCATGTTGGGGGTGTAGTGTCCTATGTCTGTATAGGGTGTAATAGATGTATTATGGTCATGGCCAGTGGTCAGATCATGTTGGGGGTGTAGTGTCCTATGTCTGTATAGGGTGTAATAGATGTATTATGGTCATGGCCAGTGGTCAGGTCATGTTGGGGGTGTAGTGTCCTATGTCTGTATAGGGTGTAATAGATGTATTATGGTCATGGTCGGTGGTCAGGTCATGTTGGGGGTGTAGTGTCCTATGTCTGTATAGGGTGTAATAGATGTATTATGGTCACGGCCAGTGGTCAGGTCATGTTGGGGGTGTAGTGTTTTATGTCTGTATAGGGTGTAATAGATGTATTATGGTCAAGGCCAGTGGTCAGATCATGTTGGGGTGTAGTGTCCTATGTCTGTATAGGGTGTAATAGATGTATTATGGTCACGGCCAGTGGTCAGGTCATGTTGGGGGTGTAGTGTTTTATGTCTGTATAGGGTGTAATAGATGTATTATGGTCACGGCCAGGTGTCAGGTCATGTTGGGGGTGTAGTGTCCTATGTCTGTATAGGGTGTAATAGATGTATTATGGTCACGGCCAGTGGTCAGGTCATGTTGGGGGTGTAGTGTTTTATGTCTGTATAGGGTGTAATAGATGTATTATGGTCAAGGCCAGTGGTCAGATCATGTTGGGGTGTAGTGTCCTATGTCTGTATAGGGTGTAATAGATGTATTATGGTCAGGTCATGTTGGCGGTGTAGTGTCCTATGTCTGTATAGGGTGTAATAGATGTATTATGGTCATGGCCAGTGGTCAGGTCATGTTGGGGGTGTAGCGTCCTATGTCTGTATAGGGTGTAATAGATGTATAATGGCCAGTGGTCAGGTCATGTTGGGGTGTAGCATCCTATGTCTGTATAGGGTGTAATAGATGTATTATGGTCATGGCCAGTGGTCAGGTCATGTTGGGGGTGTAGTGTCCTATGTCTGTATAGGGTGTAATAGATGTATTATGGTCATGGCCAGTGGTCAGGTCATGTTGGGATGTAGTGTCCTATGTCTGTATAGGGTGTAATAGATGTATTATTATGGTCATGTCCAGCAGTCAGGTCATGTTGGGGGTGTAGTGTCCTATGTCTGTATAGGGTGTAATAGATGTATTATGGTCACGGCCAGTGGTCAGGTCATGTTGGGGGTGTAGTGTTTTATGTCTGTATAGGGTGTAATAGATGTATTATGGTCAAGGCCAGTGGTCAGATCATGTTGGGGTGTAGTGTCCTATGTCTGTATAGGGTGTAATAGATGTATTATGGTCACGGCCAGTGGTCAGGTCATGTTGGGGGTGTAGTGTTTTATGTCTGTATAGGGTGTAATAGATGTATTATGGTCAAGGCCAGTGGTCAGATCATGTTGGGGTGTAGTGTCCTATGTCTGTATAGGGTGTAATAGATGTATTATTATGGTCATGTCCAGCAGTCAGGTCATGTCGGGGGTGTAGTGTCCTATGTCTGTATAGGGTGTAATAGATGTATTATGGTCACGGCCAGTGGTCAGGTCATGTTGGGGGTGTAGTGTCCTATGTCTGTATAGGGTGTAATAGATGTATATTGGTCAGGTCATGTTGGGGGTGTAGTGTCCTATGTCTGTATAGGGTGTAATAGATGTATTATGGTCACGGCCAGTGGTCAGGTCATGTTGGGGGTGTAGTGTTTTATGTCTGTATAGGGCGTAATAGATGTATTATGGTCACGGCCAGTGGTCAGGTCATGTTGGGGGTGTAGTGTTTTATGTCTGTATAGGGCGTAATAGATGTATTATGGTCATAGCCAGCGGTCAGATCATGTTGGGGGGTGTAGTGTCCTATGTCTGTATAGGGTGTAATAGATGTATTATGGTCAAGGCCAGTGGTCAGATCATGTTGGGGTGTAGTGTCCTATGTCTGTATAGGGTGTAATAGATGTATTATGGTCATGGCCAGTGGTCAGGTCATGTTGGCGGTGTAGTGTCCTATGTCTGTATAGGGTGTAATAGATGTATTATGGTCATGGCCAGTGGTCAGGTCATGTTGGGGGTGTAGCGTCCTATGTCTGTATAGGGTGTAATAGATGTATAATGGTCATAGCCTAAGCCAGCGGTCAGATCATGTTGGGGGGTGTAGTGTCCTATGTCTGTATAGGGTGTAATAGATGTATTATGGTCAAGGCCAGTGGTCAGATCATGTTGGGGTGTAGTGTCCTATGTCTGTATAGGGTGTAATAGATGTATTATGGTCATGGCCAGTGGTCAGGTCATGTTGGCGGTGTAGTGTCCTATGTCTGTATAGGGTGTAATAGATGTATTATGGTCATGGCCAGTGGTCAGGTCATGTTGGGGGTGTAGTGTCCTATGTCTGTATAGGGTGTAATAGATGTATTATAGTCATAGCCAGCGGTCAGGTCATGTTGGGGGTGTAGTGTCCTATGTCTGTATAGGGTGTAATAGATGTATTATGGTCATGGCCAGTGGTCAGGTCATGTCGGGGGTGTAGTGTCCTATGTCTGTATAGGGTGTAATAGATGTATTATGGTCATGGCCAGTGGTCAGGTCATGTTGGGGTGTAGCATCCTATGTCTGTATAGGGTGTAATAGATGTATTATGGTCATGGCCAGTGGTCAGATCATGTTGGGGTGCAGTGTCCTATGTCTGTATAGGGTGTAATAGATGTATTATGGTCATGGTCAGTGGTCAGGTCATGTTGGGATGTAGTGTCCTATGTCTGTATAGGGTGTAATAGATGTATTATTATGGTCATGTCCAGCAGTCAGGTCATGTTGGGGTGTAGTGTCCTATGTCTGTATAGGGTGTAATAGATGCATTATGGTCACGGCCAGTGGTCAGGTCATGTTGGGGGTGTAGTGTCCTATGTCTGTATAGGGTGTAATAGATGTATTATGGTCACGGCCAGTGGTCAGGTCATGTTGGGGGTGTAGTGTCCTATGTCTGTATAGGGTGTAATAGATGTATATTGGTCAGGTCATGTTGGGGGTGCAGTGTCCTATGTCTGTATAGGGTGTAATAGATGTATATTGGTCAGGTCATGTTGGGGGTGCAGTGTCCTATGTCTGTATAGGGTGTAATAGATGTATATTGGTCAGGTCATGTTGGGGGTGCAGTGTCCTATGTCTGTATAGGGTGTAATAGATGTATATTGGTCAGGTCATGTTGGGGGTGCAGTGTCCTATGTCTGTATAGGGTGTAATAGATGTATATTGGTCAGGTCATGTTGGGGGTGCAGTGTCCTATGTCTGTATAGGGTGTAATAGATGTATATTGGTCAGGTCATGTTGGGGGTGCAGTGTCCTATGTCTGTATAGGGTGTAATAGATGTATTATGGTCATGTCCAGTGGTCAAGTCATGTTGGGGGTGTAGTGTCCTATGTCTGTATAGGGTGTAATAATAGGATTTGAATTACCTATCGGTAAATCCTTTTCTCGTAGTCCATAGAGGATGCTGGGGTCCACAATAGTACCATGGGGTATAGACGGGTCCACTAGGAGCCACTGGCACTTTAAGAGTTTGAGAGTGTGTGCTGGCTCCTCCCTCTATGCCCCTCCTACCAGACTCAGGCTAGAAACTGTGCCTGAGGAGACGGACATCTTCGAGAGAAGGATTTTACACAGACAGTGGCGAGATTCACATCAGCTCACACACAAGGCAAACCAAGCTAACTAGCTTTAAACATCAGCAACGGCTGAACAATATTACTTACCAAGTAACAAAACAGTACTTAACCTAGAACCAAGCAGTACTGAACGAAATAACCACTGAAGGATCACGAAGCGCTGGGCGGGCGCCCAGCATCCTCTACGGACAACGAGAAAAGGATTCACCGGTAGGTAATTAAAATCCTATTTTCTCTTACGTCCTAGAGCAGGGGTGGGGAACCTTTTTTCTACCAAGGGCCATTTGGACATTTTTTAAAATCTTTCGGGGGCTATACAAAAATTATCAACTTAATAATTAGCCTGCCCCCATTAGATATGCCCCCAGTAGTTATGCCCCAAGTCAGTAGTTATGCCCCCAGTCAGTAGTTATGCCCCCAGTAGATATACCCCCAGTCACTTGTTATGCTCCATTAGATATGCCCCCAGTCAGTTGTTATGCCCCATTACATATGCCCCCAGTCACTTGTTATGCCCCATTAGATATGCCCCCAGTCACTTGTTATGCCCCATTAGATATGCCCCCAGTCACTTGTTATGCCCCATTAGATATGCCCCCAGTCACTTGTTATGCCCCATTAAATATGCCCCCAGTCACTTGTTATGCCCCATTAAATATGCCCATTATATATGCCCCCTTGTAGCTTACACACACACACATTAAAAGAAAAAAAAAAAAAACAGAATACTCACCAGCCCAGCTCCTGCTTCCAGACCATTGCCCTCCGCCTGGCCGCCCGCTCCTCAGAACTATGGGAGAGACGTCATGACGTCTCTCCCATAGCACCGCACAGCCGCACAAGCACACTGCCAGAGCCGTAAGCCGGAGCTCAGGAGTGAGCTCCTGCCTCCGGCTGCTGCTGAGGGGAAGAAGCCGGGCGCCCACTAGTAATAAAATCTCAGCGTGCGCCCGGAATCTCCCTCGGTTAGGTGAGCATGGCCGGGCCAGATCAAGTGGCTCTGCGGGCCTTATACGGCCCCTGGGCCTGAGGTTCCCCACCCCTGTCCTAGAGGATGCTGGGGTCCACATTAGTACCATGGGGATGTACCAAAGCTCCCAGAACGGGAGGGAGAGCGCAGAGGCTCCTGCAGAACCAATTGACCAAACTTAAGATACTCAGAGGCCAAAGTATCGAACTTGTAGAACTTTGGAACGTGTTCGACCCCAACAAGTAGCTGTTCGGTAGAGTTGTAAGGCCGAGACACCCCAGGAAGAACCCACCTTACGAGTAGAGTGGGCCTTAACAGACGTAGGACACGGCAAGCCTGCCGTAGAATACGCATGCTGGATAGTGAACCTGATCCAGCGAGAGATCATCTGCTTAGAAGAAGGACACCCAATTTTCTTGGGATCATACAGGACGAACAGAGAGTCCGATTTTCTGTGATGAGCAGTCCTCTTCACATAGATTTCCAGAGCCCTTACAGCATCCAAGGACTTTGATGAAATTGAGGAGTCAGTCGCAACTGACACCACAATAGGTTGGTTCATATGAAATGCCGACACAACCTTCGGAAGAAACTGCTGATGTGTCCGAAGCACAGCTCTGTCTTCATGGAAGATCAAGTATGGGCTTTTACATGACAAAGTCCCCAACTCCGACACACATCTTGCAGAAGCTAAGGCCAACAAAGTGACAGCCTTCCACGTGAGAAACTTGACCTCAACCTCCTGTAGAGGCTCAAACCAGTCCGACTGGATGAACTGCAACACCACGTTAAGATCCCAAGGTGCCGTAGGCGGTACAAAGGGATGTTGGATGTGCAGAACTCCCTTCAAAAAAGTCTGAACCTCAGGGAGGGCAGCCAACTGTTTCTGGAAGAAAATGGATAGGGCTGAAATTTGGACCTTTATGGATCCTAACCTCAGGCCCATATCCAAACCTGTTTGCAGGAAGAGGAGAAAATGTCCCAGTAGAAACTCCACCGCAGGAAACTTGTTGGACTGACACCAAGATACATATTTTTTTCCAAATATGATGGTAATGTTTTGACGTTACTCCTTTCCTAGCCTGTATCAGGGTAGGAATAACCTTGTTCAGAATGCCCTTCCGAGCTAGTATCTGGCGTTCAACCTCCATGTCATCAAACGTAGCCGTGGTAAGTCTTGATAGGCGAACGGCCCCTGCTGCAGCAGGTCCTTCCGAAGAGGAAGAGGCCTCGGCTCTTCTAGCAGTAGATCCAGAAGATTTGCGTACTAAGCCCTTCTTGGCCAGTCCGGAGCAATGAGGATTGCCTGAACTCTTGTTCTCCTTATGAGTTTGAGAACTCTTGGAATGAGTGGAAGTGGAGGAAACACGTACACCGACTGGAATACCCACGGAGTCACTAGGGCGTCAACTGCCACAGCTTGCGGATCCCTCGACCTGGAACAATACCGCCGAAGCTTCTTGTTGAGATGAGAGGCCATCATGTCGATTTGGGGTACGCCCCAAAGATCTGTTACCTTCTTGAACACCTCCGGATGGAGACCCCACTCCCCTGGATGGAGATCATGTCTGCTGAGGAAGTCCGCTTCCCAGTTGTCTACTCCCGGAATGAAGGTGGCTGACACCGCCCAGTCGGTTTATGTAAGCCTCTGTCGTTACATTGTCCGACTGCACTTGAATGGCCCGATTTCTCAGAAGATGGGCCGCTTGGAGAAGACCGTTGTAGACGGCTCTTCGTTCCAGAATGTTTATCAGCAGGCCGGCTTCCAGACTTGACCACCTTCCTTGGAAGGTTTCCCCTTGAGTGACTGCGCCCCAGCCCCGGAGACTTGCATCCGTGGTTAGAAGGATCCAGTCCTTAATCCCGAACCTGCGGCCTTCCAGAAGGTGAGGTAATTGCAGCCACTAGAGGAGTGAAATCCTGGCCTTTGGCAACAGACGTATTCTCTAGTGCATGTGTAGATGGGATCCCGACCACTTGTCCAGGAGATCCAATTGGAAGGACCGAGCGTGAAACCTCCCGTACTGCAGAGCCTTGTAAGAAGCCACCATCTTCCCCAGAAGGCGAATGTCGAGGATCATTCCCAGAAAGGACAACCTCCTGGTTGGTTCCAAATGAGATTTTGGAAAATTCAGGATCCAACCATGTTCCCTGAGAAGCTGGATCGTGGGAGCTATGGACCGTAACAGCTTCTCCTTGGATGATGCTTTTATCAGCAGATCGTCCAGATATGGAATTATGTTCACCCCCTGCCTGCGGAGAACCATAATTTCCGCCATCACCTTGGTGAATACCCTCGGTGCTGTGGAGAGGCCGAATGGCAGGGCCTGGAACTGAAAATGACAGTCCAACAGTGCGAATCGAAGATAAGCTTGATGCGGCAGCCAAATCGGAATGTGAAGATACGCATTTTTGATATCCAGGGATACCAGCAATTCCCCCTCCTCCAGACCTGATATCACTGTCCTTAGAGACTCCATTTTGAACTTGAACTCCCTTAGAAAGGGGTTTAGTGATTTTAAGTTCAGAATGGGCCAGATCGAACCATCCGGTTTCGGTACCACGAAAAGGTTTGAATAGTAACCTTTGTTTTGCATCTGGGGAGGAACTGGTACGATAACCTGTGCCTCCACCAGCTACTGGATGGCTCCCTGTAGGGTAGCCCTGTCTGCCGGCAAAGCTGGCAAGCCTGATTTGAAGAACTGGTGAGGAGGGAGATCTTGAAATTCCAGCCGGTACCCCTGGGACACAATATCTAGTAACCAGGGATCCAGGCCGGACGACACCCAGATGTGACTGAAATGTCTGACTCTCGCCCCCACCAGCCCTACCTCCAGGCCGCACTGTCCACCGTCATGCTGAGGACTTTGGTGTCGCCAACGCTTCCCCGAAGAGCCTGACCTGTGTAGGGTAGCGTCTCCACACCTCTCCTGGATTCCGCGTCGGCAGACCACTGGTGCAGCCACAGTCCTCGACGAGCTGAAACAGACATGGAAGAAATTCCTGCAGCCATTGAACCCGGGTCTTTCAAGGATTCTACCATAAATCCTGCAGAATCCTGAATGTTACGTAAAAACACTTCTACGTCACTTGTATCCATAGTCTCCAAGTCCTCAAGTAACGTGCCTGACCACTTTACTATAGTTTTGGAAATCCATGCACAGGCAATAGTGGGCCGTAGTATCGCCCCTGAAGCCGTGTACATGGATTTGAGCGTAGTATCAATTTTGCGATCAGCCGGCTCATTTAAGGCGGTAGATCCTGGAACAGGTAAAACCACCTTTTTGAGAGTCTGGATACAGACGCGTCCACTATGGGCGGGTTTTCCCATTTTTTCCTATCCTCCTCAGGAAAGGGAAAAGCAACCAGTACCCTTCTAGGGATCTGGAAATTTTTCTCCGGGTTTTCCCATGCTTTCTCAAATATAGCATTTCATTCTTTGGATGCAGGGAAGGTTAGCGAGACTTTCTTATTGTCAGTGAAGTAAGCCTCCTCAACCTGCTCAGGTGTTGTATCTGCAATATTCAACACATCCCTGATAGCTTCTATCATCAACTGCACTCTTTAGCAAGAGATGCGGCCCCCCTGAGCACATCCCCATCACCGTCTACTGTGTCAGAGTCGGTATCCGTGTCATCCTGCATAATCTGTGCAAGAGCACGTTTATGGGAAACTCCTGAGGGGGGCCCTGAGGTAACAGAACCGAACCAAACTGCCATAGAGTTCTGTAAAACCTGAGTTGCAGATTCATTCTGGGCAACCCTAGTAGAAATCTGAGAAATCATGGATATGATAGAGGATAACCATTCAGGCTCCCTTGCTGGTATCTGTGATAAACCAGTGCTAACCTGATTACATGGAATGATTCAGACCACACACACACACACACACACACACACACACACACACACACACACACACACACACACACACACACACACACACACACACACACTTTCACCTCCAAGAATGGCAAGAGAGACACAGAGATTGGAGCCAACCCACACACAGCGCTTTTCAGGTATAGGGAGACCCCCAACCAGCGCTGACTGTGCACCTTAATAGGTTACACAGCCCCCCCCCCTTCCTACAACCCCCTGGTACCGTGAGAGATAGCTGGAGTTGTTCTGGAGGGACTGCTCTTCACTGACAGCGTTGTGCAGGCAGGAAAATGGCGCTGAGCGCTGCTGGGTCCGCTCTGAGGAGAATCTCTGCCCCCTTAATGGCGCTGTCTTCCCGCTCTTCATAGGATTATACTGGCCTGAGGATTGATGCTGGCAGAGATCCCAGGACCCCGACAGGCTGTGTGACCAGTGTAGGGTGTAGGAGCTGGCTCAGGGCGCCCCTCACAGCGCCGCACTATGTACCGCTGAGCCCCGGAGCGCAGTTAGTACTGCGCTCCATACCCTGTTGCCGCCATCTTCACACCGGCTCCCCGCTTGCTGGGGGGGGGGGGGGGTGACTAACTCGCCACCGATCTTCTGGCTCTGTAAGGGTTTGGCGTCATGCTGCCAGGATGAGCGATCCCCTGTGGCGGGGAACGATCTATCCCCTCAGGAGCTCAGTGTCCTGTCAGCGGAGATAGTGGGTCAGACCCCGCAGGGCGGACACTACTCCCCCCCCTTAGTCCCTCGAAGCAGGGAGGCTGTTGCCAGCAGCCTCCCTGTAAAATAAAAAACTCTAAAATAAACTTTTACTAAAGAAGCTCTGTAGAGCTCCCCCAGCTGTGACCGGCTCCTCCGGGCACATTTTCTAAACTGAGTCTGGTGGGAGGGGCATAGAGGGAGGAGCCAGCCCACACTCTCAAACTCTTAAAGTGCCAATGGCTCCTAGTGGACCCGTCTATACCCCATGGTACTAATGTGGACCCCAGCATCCTCTAGGCTGTAAGAGAAAGATGTATTATGGTCATGTCCAGTGGTCAGGCCATGTTGGGGGTGTAGTGACTAGTGCCATGCGGTGGGGTGAGACAGGTGAAGTTGAGCCTTTTCTGTCATACTAACGTATAAGCCAGAGGTTTGACTATATAAAGTACTGTATATGAAAAAGACAAAGAATATATTATAAATATCTTCTTTGTATTATGCTAATAATGTTTATAGCCAAAACTCACCAAATTTCCAGCAGTATATACTGCTGCACCTGTGTATAATGTCCACATGTATATACCGCTGCACCTGTGTATAATGCCCACATGTATATACTGCTGCACCTGTGTATAATATCCACATGTATATACCGCTGCACCTGTGTATAATGCCCACATGTATATACTGCTGCACCTGTGTATAATATCCACATGTATATACTGCTGCACTTGTGTATAATGCCCACATGTATATACTGCTACTGTGTATAATGCCCACATGTATATACCGCTGCACCTGTGTATAATGCCCACATGTATATGTAAGAGGGGTGGCGGTGCGGTGTGGTGGTGCCTGCTGCCGCGCAGGTGTAGTTTCGCTACTCACCAGGCGCCGCTCTCTCTCACCTTCAGGTACCGGAACCTTCAACGGACCTGGCAATCTTCAGTCGGATCCGGACACGGCGATTCCCTCTCGGAGCTGACGGACGAACGAGCTGAGGAGAAAATAGTCTACCTTAAGGGGGGGTATCAACCCTTCTTCCACCGGGAAAGGGGATACCCCGGGGGGGACGGTGACCTTCACCGGTTGGGTGAAAGGTCATCACAGGCACAAAGCCTCAGCCACCCAGAAGTCACACACTCGCACTCTCGCACGTAGTGTGATGAAGGGGATTCTCACGTCCGTGAACAATCCCCTATTCCGGCGCTCGGGGACAGACAAAGGGACAAACGTACACAGATGCTACTCACCGTCAGTTCCGCACTGCGAACGTCTTCTCCTCTTACAGGTCCCTGTAAGGAGGCAAACAGACAAGCAAACAGCCATGCAGGGCCTAACTCTAACCTAGTGTCACACCCGTATACTAACTACAACGGCAGAGCCCTCAAACTAGCTCTGTGGGTGTGGTGCAACAAAACTGAACTCAGACTTACCAAGCTCACACTTTACCCCGCACGGTAACAACATACATCCACAGCGCAAGCAACTACCACGGTGCTGTCCCTTTTAGTACCTGAATCAGAACACCAGGTAGTGGGGGCCGCACAGCTCACCCACCTCCCGTACACTGTCTTTCCAGGGGCTCAGGCCGAGCGGGCCTGCCTACCTAAACATCTTGGGGTGGACTGGGCCTAGTGCCCAGTGCCACCTTTATCCACCTTTGGGGAGGGCCACTTATTGACTGGGCCTAGTGCCCCCTATTTGCACATAGGCCAGAGGCCTGACATCACCCACGGGCCTAGCACCCGCCTAACTTGTCACCCGTTGGGTGACCTGGGCCTAGTGCCCAGAGTCACCTTATGTCCCTAAACTAGGGCCTAATGCCCTCTAATGTCCCCCAAGCCTATTGCCTGATTTTGCCCCTTGGGCCTATTGCCCACCTACTACGCCGTTAAGGTGGCTTGGGCCTAACGCCCAAACCACCAAATCAAATGGTGCCCCAAACTCCTATCTGCTCCCCAGGCCTAGTGACTGAACTGTGCCCCCGGGCCTAATGCCCGTCCCTGATGGTCTAGGGAGGAAAGGGGAGGGGGGTGGAAGTTGCCTCACTGAGGCCTCACCTGCACCGGGGGTCTCCGGCACCCTCTTCTGCCGCTGACCCGTCCTGGCCAGCGGCGCCGCCTCCGCTCTTCAGCGTCCAGCCGCCGCTGGACATCTTCCTTCCACAGCCCGACGTCTTCTGGCCTCTTCAGCGGCCACCGGAGCTCTTCACCGCTCTTCGGCGCGGCCTCCCATCTTCTCTTGGCAGCGTCCTCTTCTTCAGCGCTCCTGCGCGCGGCTGTACCCTTCGGCTCCCGCCCGGCGTCTTCTGCGCTCTTCCGCGCGCCCCTGGTCTTCGGCTCCCGCCCGGCGTCTGACGTCAGACGCCGGGGGTGGGGCCTATGACGCGGCGAGCGCCGATTGGCTCGCCCGCGCCCTTCTCTGATTGCCCGCCGCTCCGGGAGCCGCGTTTGGCTTCCGGAGGGCGCCAATATTTGAATGCCTCCGCAGCCTCCGGTCCGGTGCAGGGAAGAGTCTAATCCCTGCACCGGACACCCGCCGCTTCTGCACACGGACAGGCGCTGGGGACAGACAAGCTGCCCCAGCGCTGCCATACACACTCTCCCGCAGGGGACACAGATCCCCTGCGTGCTGCTGCTGGGATGTGTCCTGGGGTACAGGACACATCTCCACATATATACCGCTGCACCTGTGTATAATGCCCACATGTATATACCACTGCACCTGTGTATAATGCCCACATGTATATACCACTGCACCTGTGTATAATGCCCACATGTATATAACGCTGCACCTGTGTATAATGCCCACATGTATATACCGCCGCACCTGTGTATAATGCCCACATGTATATACCGCCGCACCTGTGTATAATGCCCACATGTATATACTGCTGCACCTGTGTATAATGCCCACATGTATATACTGCTGCACCTGTGTATAATGCCCACATGTATATACCGCTGCACCTGTGTATAATGCCCACATGTATATACTGCTGCACCTGTGTATAATGTCCACATGTATATACCGCTGCACCTGTGTATAAAGCCCACATGTATATACCGCTGCACCTGTGTATAATGCCCACATGTATATACCGCTGCACCTGTGTATAATGCCCACATGTATATACTGCTGCACCTGTGTATAATGCCCACATGTATATACTGCTGCACCTGTGTATAATGCCCACATGTATATACCACTGCACCTGTGTATAACGCCCACATGTATATACCACTGCACCTGTGTATAATGCCCACATGTATATACCACTGCACTTGTGTATAATGCCCACATGTATATACCGCTGCACCTGTGTATAATGCCCACATGTATATACCGCCGCACCTGTGTATAATGCCCACATGTATATACTGCTGCACCTGTGTATAATGCCCACATGTATATACTGCTGCACCTGTGTATAATGCCCACATGTATATACCGCTGCACCTGTGTATAATGCCCACATGTATATACTGCTGCACCTGTGTATAATGTCCACATGTATATACCGCTGCACCTGTGTATAAAGCCCACATGTATATACCGCTGCACCTGTGTATAATGCCCACATGTATATACCGCTGCACCTGTGTATAATGCCCACATGTATATACTGCTGCACCTGTGTATAATGCCCACATGTATATACTGCTGCACCTGTGTATAATGCCCACATGTATATACCACTGCACCTGTGTATAATGCCCACATGTATATACCACTGCACCTGTGTATAATGCCCACATGTATATACCACTGCACCTGTGTATAATGCCCACATGTATATACTGCTGCACCTGTGTATAATGCCCACAAGTATATACTGCTGCACCTGTGTATAATGCCCACATGCACCCTTGGACTCATATACTGTGTGTAACTCTGGTACAAGTCAGTGCCTGTTTACCTCACCGCACGTCCCTGGTAGTGACCTATGTCTGTATGGAGTATGTGAGGGTAATCCAGTGACCCCGGGAAGTGTTAGGAGTGTCGGCCAGCACTCAGGTAGGGTATGCAGGTGAGGCGTGGCAGGTGTTAGGGCCTTGGTGCTGGATCACCGCAGGTGTAATCAGGGTGAGGAAATGTTTGAAGTCTCCGAGCAGGAACATTAAGACAAACAAATCCCAGGTTTTATGGTCGGTGGGGATTGTGTGACAGGAAATAGACTGGGGGAGGACGCTTTATGGTGGACTGTAGAGAAGCTGAGCTTTGTCATTGCAGTAATCACAGCGGTTTCCCAGCTCTGTCCGTTAATCCCCAGCAATTAGCAATTTATCACAGATAGCTGCCAAGACAAACACTGGATCTGAGGCTGAGGCCTGACTGTGCAGGGAGAACGTTCCTTATGGGCCTCTCCTAATATTCCTGCTGGCCTCGTTATACTAATTACCATTTTATTTTGTAGCGCCGTCACGTAGCGCAGTGTAGGGAATACTCATGTTGGACTGTGGGAGGTAATACCGAAAAAACACAGGGAGAACATACAAACTATACACATAGTGGGGCCTGGTCAGAATCAAACCCATGGACTCATTGCTGGCAGCAATTCTAGCCACTGTGCAATCCTATATGCAAGCAATGTGCCGCCTTGTGGTGCTAACTTCCCTACACATTAATCGCCACTCAGTCGCCGCCACCAAACGGCCAATGGCTGTCAATTACCGTGCGTGTAAATCCACGCTGCATCCAGGGTCGCAACATCTATACATATAGGAAAACCGGAAGGGTTGCGGCTGTACATAGCATTGTTTTTTGAGAAATATACTTCTAGGGACTGTTTAGGACCCAATTAAATGTTTTGGGGAACTTTTTGATTGTATGTTTGTTCCGGCGTCTCGCAAAAACTACTGGATGAATGTGGAAGGCGTTTTCACTAATGTGTAGCTTAGTGACCTAGGAAGACACTGAGGTATGTGTGATCTCGCTGTGACTGCAGGGGGAGGAGCAATAAAGGAAACACCAGACGCTGGACACTCGGCGCACTGAAAGATGGTGTCCGATCATGCTACTGCGGAACTTGACTCCGCCAAAGTTATGCAGCGGAACCCCGACTTACAGTGACTGCTCTGCAGAGGAACCTCACTGAGGCAGAGGTGGGATGTGGTGCAGGTGAGGCTGTGTTTATACCACGTATACTCCTTGGGGGTCATTCAGACCTGATCACTCGCTAGCGGATTTTTGCAGCGCTGTGATCAGATAGTCGCTGCCTATAGGGCAGTGTATTTTAGCTTTGCAAGTGTGTGATCGCATGTGCAGCCGAGCGCTACAAAAAAACTTTGTGCAGTTTCTGAGTAGCCCTGAACTTACTCAGCCGCTGCGATCACTTCAGCCTGTCCGGGGCCGGTATTGACGTCAGACACCCGCCCTGCAAACACTTGGACACGCCTGCATTTTTCCAACCACTCCCAGAAAACGGTCAGTTGCCACCCACAAACGCCTTCTTCCTGTCAACTTCCTTGCGATCGGCTGTGCGAATGGATTCGTCACACAAACCCATCACACAGCAACGATCTGCTATGTACCCATGCGATGCGCCTGCGCACTGCGGTACATACCCATGCGCAGTTCTGACCTGATCGCAGCGCTGCAAAAAAAGCGTTGATGTCAGGACCAGCTGCTTTTCCCACAGGCAGCGTTACGTGGCTTGCTCACCAGTTAGTAGCCCCAAGAATGGGTCCAGCAGGACTCAAAGTCACTTTACAAGCATGAAACACACAGCAGGGAGGTGTAGCGGGTCACCATTGGCGCAAAGTACGATGTGTGCGAAAATATGGATTCTGCATGTGTGCGGACGGGTCCTGTGGCATAGGGCGCAGGCCAGCATCAGACTGTCATTGATTAATAATCTGATGCAGTTTCGGGGCGGCAACGAGATCCGTTTGGAAAAACGGAGGCATGTCGCCGCTGTTTAGGGTGTGGGATGAGGCCAGGGATCTCCGTTGTAGGATGGAGATTTTCTGGCCTCTGCGACGGCCGGCTTGCGCAGCACCATGGGTGCCACAAGCCGCCTGGTAGTGCACCTTAGAGCCAACGCTAAGTCCTAGGACGCAGGTGGGATGACTAGTGCAGCAGGACGTCTGCGTGTAACATACAGCGCTATCATTGCTGCTTCCTGAGCTTAATGCAGGGTTGGTGCAGCCATTTTGGTAAGTTGCACAGGTTGCATAACCCACCCATGAAAGGTACCAGGCATGGCAGCCATCTTGGGTGCACTACAGAGGTGACAATCGGCGGGATGTAATGGAATCCAAAATCGCCGGAGGTGCGGGATGCCGGCCGATCTCGGACGTTTTTTTTAAAGGGGCAATCACTTACAAGGCAAAACCATGCCATATAAGTGATTGCCCCTTCAAAAAAAAAAGTCAGAGATCGTCCGGCATCCCGCACCTCCGGCGATCTCAGACTGAATACAGTGGCATAAAACGTCCAAAAAGGCCACTAATGGTCTCCTACTCTGTCCTTGTGCCCACTAACAGCCTCCTGCACTGTCCTTGTGCCCACTAACAGCCTCCTGCACTGTCCTTGTGCCCACTAACAGCCTCTTGCACTGTCCTTGTGCCCACTAACAGCCTCCTGCAATGTCCTTGTGCCCACTAACAGCCTCCTGCACTGTCCTTGTGCCCACTAACAGCCTCCTGCACTGTCCTTGTGCCCACTAACAGCCTCCTGCAATGTCCTTGTGCCCACTAACAGCCTCCTGCGCTGTCCTTGTGCCCACTAACAGCCTCCTGCACTGTCCTTGTGCCCACTAACAGCCTCTTGTTCTGTCCTTGTGCCCACTAACAGCCTCCTGCACTGTCCTTTTGCCCACTAACAGCCTCCTGTGCTGTCCTTGTGCCCACTAAGAGCCTCCTGTGCTGTCCTTGTGCCCACTAAGAGCCTCCTGCGCTGTTCTTCTGCCCACTAACAGCCTCCTGCACTGTCCTTGTGCCCACTAACAGCCTCCTGCACTGTCCTTGTGCCCACTAACAGCCTCCTGTGCTGTCCTTGTACCCACTAACAGCCTCCTGCGCTGTCCTTGTGCCCACTAACAGCCTCCTGCACTGTCCTTGTGCCCACTAACAGCCTCCTGCACTGTCCTTGTGCCCACTAACAGCCTCCTGCGCTGTCCTTGTGCCCACTAAGAGCCTCCTGCGCTGTCCTTGTGCCCTCTAACAGCCTCCTGCGCTGTCCTTGTGCCCACTAACAGCCTCCTGCACTGTCCTTGTGCCCACTAACAGCCTCCTGCGCTGTCCTTGTGCCCACTAAGAGCCTCCTGCGCTGTCCTTGTGCCCTCTAACAGCCTCCTGCGCTGTCCTTGTGCCCACTAACAGCCTCCTGCACTGTCCTTGTGCCCACTAACAGCCTCCTGCGCTGTCCTTGTGCCCACTAACAGCCTCCTGCGCTGTCCTTGTGCCCACTAACAGCCTCCTGCGCTGTCCTTGTGCCCACTAACAGCCTCCTGCGCTGTCCTTGTGCCCACTAACAGCCTCCTGCGCTGTCCTTGTGCCCACTAACAGCCTCCTGCACTGTCCTTGTGCCCACTAACAGCCTCCTGCACTGTCCTTGTGCCCACTAACAGCCTCCTGCGCTGTCCTTGTGCCCACTAACAGCCTCCTGCGCTGTCCTTGTGCCCACTAACAGCCTCCTGCGCTGTCCTTGTACCCACTAACAGCCTCCTGCACTGTCCTTATGGCTACTAACAGCCTCCTGCGCTGTCCTTGTGCCCACTAACAGCCTCCTGCGCTGTCCTTGTACCCACTAACAGCCTCCTGCACTGTCCTTATGGCTACTAACAGCCTCCTGCGCTGTCCTTGTGCCCACTAACAGCCTCCTGCGCTGTCCTTGTACCCACTAACAGCCTCCTGCACTGTCCTTGTGCCCACTAACAGCCTCCTGCGCTGTCCTTGTGCCCACTAACAGCCTCCTGCGCTGTCCTTGTACCCACTAACAGCCTCCTGCACTGTCCTTATGGCTACTAACAGCCTCCTGCGCTGTCCTTGTGCCCACTAACAGCCTCCTGCGCTGTCCTTGTACCCACTAACAGCCTCCTGTGCTGTCCTTATGGCTACTAACAGCCTTCTGTGCTGTGCTTATGGCTACTAACAGCCTCCTGCACTGTCCTTGTGCCCACTAACAGCCTCCTGCGCTGTCCTTGTTCCAACTAACAGCCTCCTGCACTGTTCTTATGGCTACTAACAGCCTCCTGCACTGTCCTTGTGGCTACTAACAGCGTCCTGCACTGTCCTTGTGCCCACAAACAGCCTCCTGCGCTGTCCTTATGCCTACTTGCGCTGTCCTTGTGCCCATTAACAGCTCCTGCGCTATCCTTATGCCAACTAACAGCTCCTGCGCTGTCCTTATGCCCACTAACAGCCTCCTGCACTGTCCTTGTGCCCACTAACAGCCTCCTGCGCTGTCCTTGTGCCCACTAACAGCCTCCTGCGCTGTCCTTGTGCCCTATAACAGCCTCTTGCGCTGTCCTCGTGCCTACTAACAGCCTCCTGCGCTGTCCTTGTGCCCACTAACAGCCTCCTGCACTGTCCTTGTGCCCACTAACAGCCTCCTGCACTGTCCTTGTGCCCACTAACAGCCTCCTGCGCTGTCCTTATGGCTACTAACAGCCTCCTGCACTGTCCTTATGGCTACTAACAGCCTCCTGTGCTGTCCTTATGGCTACTAACAGCCTTCTGTGCTGTGCTTATGGCTACTAACAGCCTCCTGCACTGTCCTTGTGCCCACTAACAGCCTCCTGCGCTGTCCTTGTGCCAACTAACAGCCTCCTGCACTGTTCTTATGGCTACTAACAGCCTCCTGCACTGTCCTTGTGGCTACTAACAGCGTCCTGCACTGTCCTTGTGCCCACAAACAGCCTCCTGCGCTGTCCTTATGCCTACTTGCGCTGTCCTTGTGCCCATTAACAGCTCCTGCGCTATCCTTATGCCAACTAACAGCTCCTGCGCTGTCCTTATGCCCACTAACAGCCTCCTGCACTGTCCTTGTGCCCACTAACAGCCTCCTGCGCTGTCCTTGTGCCCACTAACAGCCTCCTGCGCTGTCCTTGTGCCCTATAACAGCCTCTTGCGCTGTCCTCGTGCCTACTAACAGCTTCCTGCGCTGTCCTTGTGCCCACTAACAGCCTCCTGCGCTGCCCTTGTGCCCACTAACAGCCTCCTGCACTGTCCTTGTGCCCACTAACAGCCTCCTGCACTGTCCTTGTGCCCACTAACAGCCTCCTGCGCTGTCCTTGTGCCCAGTAACAGCCTCCTGCGCTGTCCTTGTGCCCTCTAACAGCCTCCTGCGCTGTCCTTGTGCCCACTAACAGCCTCCTGCACTGTCCTTGTGCCCACTAACAGCCTCCTGCACTGTCCTTGTGCCCACCTACAGCCTCCTGCACTGTCCTTGTGCCCACTAACAGCCTCCTGCGCTGTCCTTATGGCTACTAACAGCCTCCTGCACTGTCCTTATGGCTACTAACAGCCTCCTGTGCTGTCCTTATGGCTACTAACAGCCTTCTGTGCTGTGCTTATGGCTACTAACAGCCTCCTGCACTGTCCTTGTGCCCACTAACAGCCTCCTGCGCTGTCCTTGTGCCAACTAACAGCCTCCTGCACTGTTCTTATGGCTACTAACAGCCTCTTGCACTGTCCTTGTGGCTACTAACAGCCTCCTGCACTGTCCTTGTGCCCACTAACAGCCTCCTGCGCTGTCCTTATGCCTACTTGCGCTGTCCTTGTGCCCATTAACAGCTCCTGCGCTATCCTTATGCCAACTAACAGCTCCTGCGCTGTCCTTATGCCCACTAACAGCCTCCTGCACTGTCCTTGTGCCCACTAACAGCCTCCTGCGCTGTCCTTGTGCCCACTAACAGCCTCCTGCGCTGTCCTTGTGCCCTCTAACAGCCTCTTGCGCTGTCCTCGTGCCTACTTCCAGCCTCCTGCGCTGTCCTTGTGCCCACTAACAGCCTCCTGCGCTGCCCTTGTGCCCACTAACAGCCTCCTGCTCTGTCCTTGTGCCCACTAACAGCCTCCTGCGCTGTCCTTATGGCTACTAACAGCCTCCTGCGCTGTCCTTATGGCTACTAACAGCCTCCTGCGCTGTTCTTGTGCCCACTAACAGCCTCCTGCGCTGCCCTTGTGCCCACTAACAGCCTCCTGCGCTGTCCTTATGGCTACTAACAGCCTTCTGCACTGTCCTTGTGCCCACTTACAGCCTTCTGCACTGTTCTTGTGCCCACTTACAGCCTCCTTCACTGTCCTTGTGCCCACTAACAGCCTCCTGCACTGTCCTTGTGCCCACTAACAGCCTCCTGCGCTGTCCTTATGGCTGCTAACAGCCTTCTGCACTGTCCTTGTGCCCACTAATAGCCTCCTGCACTGTCCTTGTTCTCAATAACAGCCTCCTGCGCTGTCCTTATGGCTACTATCAGCATCCTGCACTGTCCTTGTGCCCACTAACAGCCTCCTGCACTGTCCTTATGGCTACTAACAGCCTCCTGCACTGTCCTTATGCCTACTAACAGCCTCCTGCGCTGTCCTTGTGCCCACTAACAGCTCTTGCACTGTCCTTGTGCCAACTAACAGCCTCCTGCACTGTCCTTGTGGTTAACAGCCCTCCGCACTGTCCTTTTGCCCACTAACAGCCTCCTACTCTGTCCTTGTGCCCACTAACAGCCTCTTTCACTGTCCTTGTGCCCACTAACAGCCTCCTACTCTCTCCTTGTGCCCACTAACAGCCTCCTGCACTGTCCTTGTGCCCACTGACAGCCTCCTGCTCTGTCCTTGTGCCCACTAACAGCCTCCTGCGCTGTCCTTGTGCACTCTAACAGCCTCCTGCGCTGTCCTCATGGCTACTAACAGCCTCCTGCGCTGTCCTCGTGGCTACTAACAACCTCCTGCGCTGTCCTTGTGCCCACTAACAGCCTCCTACACTGTCCTTGTGCCCACTAACAGCCTCCTGCGCTGTCCTTGTGCCCACTAACAGCCTCCTGCGCTGTCCTTGTGGCTACTAACAGCCTCCTGCGCTGTCCTTGTGCCCACTAACAGCCTCCTGCGCTGTCTTTATGGCTACTAACAGCCTCCTGCACTGTCCTTGTGCCCACTAACAGCCTCCTTCACTGTCCTTATGGCTACTAACAGCATACTGCACTGTTCTTATGCCTACTAACAGCCTCCTGCGCTGTCCTTATGGCTACTAACAGCCTCCTGCACTGTCCTTGTGCCCACTAACAGCCTCCTGCGCTGTCCATATGGCTACTAACAGCATCCTGCACTGTCCTTGTGCCCACTAACAGCCTCTGCACTGTCCTTATGGCTACTAACAGCCTCCTGCACTGTCCTTATGCCTACTAACAGCCTCCTGCGCTGTCCTTGTGCCCAGTAACAGCTCCTGCACTGTCCTTGTGCCTACTAACAGCCTCCTGTACTGTCCTTGTGGTTAACAGCCTACCGCACTGTCCTTGTGCCCACTATCAGCCTCCTACTCTGTCCTTGTGCCCACTAAGAGCCTCCTGCACTGTCCTTGTGCCCACTAACAGCCTCCTGCTCTGTCCTTGTGCCCACTAACAGTCTCCTGCTCTGTCCTTGTGCCCACTAACAGCCTCCTGCACTGTCCTTGTGCCCACTAACAGCCTCCTGCACTGTCCTTGTGCCCACTAACAGCCTCCTTCACTGTCCTAATGGCTACTAACAGCCTCCTGAACTGTCCTTATGCCTACTAACAGCCTCCTGCGCTGTCCTTATGGCTACTAACAGCCTCCTGCACTGTTCTTGTGCCCACTAACAGCCTCCTGCACTGTCCTTGTGCCCACTAACAGCCTCCTGCACTGTCATTGTGCCCACTAACAGCCTCCTGCACTGTCCTTGTGCCCACTAACAGCCTCCTGCACTGTCCTTGTGCCCACTAACAGCCTCCTGCGCTGTCCTTGTGGCTACTAACAGCCTCCTGCACTGTCCTTGTGCCCACTAATAGCCTCCTGCCCTGTCCTTGTGGTTAACAGCCCTCGCACTGTCCTTGTGCCCACTACCAGCCTCCTGCACTGTCCTTGTGCCCACTAACCGCCTCCTGCGCTGTCCTTATGGCTACTAACAGCCTCCTGCACTGTCCTTGTGCCCACTAACAGCCTCCTGCACTGTCCTTGTGCCCACTAACAGCCTCCTGCGCTATCCTTATGGCTACTAACAGCATCCTGCACTGTCCTTGTGCCCACTAACAGCCTCCTGCACTGTCCTTGTGCCCACTAACCGCCTCCTGCACTGTCCTTGTGCCCACTAACAGCCTCCTTCTCTGTCTTTATGGCTACTAACAGCCTCCTGCACTGTCCTTATGCCTACTAACAGCCTCCTGCGCTGTCCTTATGGCTACTAACAGCCTCCTGCACTATCCTTGTGCCCACTAACAGCCTCCTGCACTGTCCTTGTGCCCACTAACAGCCTCCTGCACTGTCCTTGTGCCCACTAACAACCTCCTGCACTGTCCTAACGCCCACTAACAGCCTCCTGCGCTGTCCTTGTGGCTACTAACAGCCTCCTGCGCTGTCCTTATGCCTACTAACAGCCTCCTACTGTGTCCTTGTGCCCACTAACAGCCTCCTTCACTGTCCTTCTGCCCGCTAACAGCCTCCTACTCTGTCCTTGTGCCTACTAACAGCCTCCTGCACTGTCCTTAAGGTTAACATTCCTCCGCACTGTCCTTTTGCCCACTAACAGCCTCCTACTCTGTCCTTGTGCCCACTAACAGCCTCCTGCACTGTCCTTGTGCCCACTAACAGCCTTCTGCTCTGTCCTTGTGCCCACTAACAGCCTCCTACACTGTCCTTGTGCCCTCTATCAGCCTCCTGAGCTGTTCTTGTGCACTCTAACAGCCTCCTGCGCTGTCCTCGTGGCTACTAACAGCCTCCTGCACTGTCCTTGTGCCCACTAACAGCCTACTGCACTGTCCTTGTACCCACTCACAGCCTCCTGCGCTATTCTTGTGGCTACTAACAGCCTCCTGCGCTGTCCTTGTGCCCACTAACAGCCTCCTGCACTTTCCTTGTGGTTAACAGCCTTCCCCACTGTCCTTTTGCCCACTAAGAGCCTCCTACTCTGTCCTTGTGCCCACTAAGAGCCTCCTTCACTGTCCTTGTTGCCCACTAACAGCCTCCTGTACTGCCCTTGTGCCCACTAACAGCCTCCTGTGCTGTCCTTATGGCTACTAACAGCCTCCTGCACTGTCCTTGTGCCCACTAACAGCCTCCTGCACTGTCCTTGTGCCCACTAACAGCCTCCTGCACTGTCCTTATGGCCACTAACAGCCTCCTGCACTGTCCTTATGCCTACTAACAGCCTCCTGCGCTGTCCTTATTCCCACTAACAGCTCCTGCGCTGTCCTTGTGCCCAATAACAGCCTCCTGCACTGTCCTTGTGGTTAACAGCCTACCGCACTGTCCTTTTCCCCGCTAACAGCCTCCTACTCTGTCCTTGTGCCCACTAACAGCCTCCTGCACTGTCCTTGTGCCCACTAACAGCCTCCTGCTCTGTCCTTGTGCCCACTAACAGCCTCCTGCTCCGTCCTTGTGCCCTCTAACAGCCTCCTGCGCTGTCCTTGTGCACTCTTACAGCCTCCTGCGAAGTCCTCGTGGCTACTAACAGCCTCCTGCGCTGTCCTCGTGGCTACCAACAACCTTCTGCGCTGTCCTTGTGCCCACTAACAGCCTCCTGCACTGTCCTTGTGGCTACTAACAGCCTCCTGCGCTGTCCTTGTGCCCACTAACAGCCTCCTGCACTGTCCTCGTGGCTACTAACAGCCTCCTGCGCTGTCCTCGTGGCTACTAACAACCTCCTCCGCTCTCCTGGTGCCCACTAACAGCCTCCTGCACTGTCCTTGTGGCTACTAACAGCCTCCTGCGCTGTCCTTGTGCCCACTAACAGCCTCCTGCACTGTCCTTGTGGTTAACTGCCTTCCACACTGTCCTTTTGCCCACTAACAGCCTCCTACGCTGTCCTTGTGCCCACTAACAGCCTCCAGCGCTGTCCTTGTGGCTACTAACAGCCTCCTGCGCTGTCCTCGTGGCTACCAACAACCTCCTGCGCTGTCCTTGTGCCCACTAACAGCCTCCTGCACTGTCCTTGTGGCTACTAACAGCCTCCTGCGCTGTCCTTGTGCCCACTAACAGCCTCCTGCACTGTCCTCGTGGCTACTAACAGCCTCCTGCGCTGTCCTCGTGGCTACTAACAACCTCCTGCGCTGTCCTTGTGCCCACTAACAGCCTCCTGCACTGTCCTTGTGGTTAACGGCCTACCGCACTGTCCTTTTGCCCACTAACAGCCTCCTACGCTGTCCTTGTGCCCACTAACAGCCTCCTGCGCTGTCCTTGTGGCTACTAACAGCCTCCTGCGCTGTGCTTGTGCCCACTAACAGCCTCCTGTGCTGTCCTTGTGGCTACTAACAGCCTCCTGCACTGTCCTTGTGCCTACTAACAGCCTCCTGCGCTGTCCTTACGGCTACTAACAGCCTCCTGCACTGTCCTTGTGCCCACTAACAGCCTCCTGCGCTGTCCTTATGGCTAGTAACAGCCTCCTGCACTGTCCTTATGGCTACTAACAGCCTCCTGTACTGTCCTTATGGCTACTAACAGCCTCCTGCGCTGTCCTTGTGCCCACTAACAGCCTCCTGCACTGTCCTTATGGCTACTAACAGCCTCCTGCACTGTCCTTGTGCCCACTAACAGCCTCCTGCGCTGTCCTTATGGCTACTAACAGCCTCCTGCACTGTTTTTGTGCCCACTAACAGCCTCCTGCGCCATCTTTATGGCTACTAACAGCATCCTGCACTGTCCTTGTGCCCACTAACAGCCTCCTGCACTGTCCTTATGGCTACTAACAGCCTCCTGCGCAGCCCTTGTGCCCACTAACAGCCTCCTGCGCTGTCCTTGTGCCCTCTAACAGCCTCCTGCACTGTCATTATGGCTACTAACAGCCTCCTGCACGGTCCTTGTGGCGACTAACAGCCTCCTGCACTGTCCTTATGGCTACTAACAGCCTCCTGCGCAGCCCTTGTGCCCACTAACAGCCTTCTGCACTGTCCTTATGGCTACTAACAGCCTCCTGCACTGTCCTTATGGCTGCTAACAGCCTCCTGCGCAGCCCTTGTGCCCACTAACACCCTCCCGCACTGTCCTTATGGCTACTAACAGCCTCCTGCACTGTCCTTATGGCTACTAACAGCCTTCTGCACTGTCCTTGTGCCCACTAACAGCCTCCTGCACTGTCCTTATGGCTACTAACAGCCTCCTGCGCTCTCCTTGTGGCTACTAACAGCCTCCTGCACTGTCCTTATGGCTACTAACAGCCTCCTGCGCAGCCCTTGTGCCCACTAACAGCCTTCCGCACTGTCCTTATGGCTACTAACAGCCTCCTGCACTGTCCTTATGGCTACTAACAGCCTCCTGCACTGTCCTTGTGCCCACTAACAGCCTCCTGCACTGTCCTTATGGCCACTAACAGACTCCTGCGCTCTCCTTGTGGCTACTAACAGCCTCCTGCACTGTCCTTGTGTCCACTAACAGACAGTAATGACTCTGACACCATATTATGCCCCCACATTAATGCCCTTGTCATAACATTGTGAACCACACAGTAACATTACCTGCTCATTGTCAGGGGATTCTCTCCTCCCGCTGTTCGCGCCTGCCTGATTAAAATTAAAACTATTGAAAACGTCCATCCCAAAATGGACGCTCCTCTACTATCTTTAATAACTGTCTCCTGTGAGGCGGTGGACATTTTGGAAGAGACATTTTCAATAGCGCTGCAGGAGGTGGCGGGCGGACGGACAGCTGCAGCGGGCGGATGGTGGCATTAGTAGCCTGGGTCCTCTCATCTGTGACGGCGGTCCAGCTTCCAGTTGCTAAGTAGTCCCTAATTGGCCATACGGTTTCAGAAAGCATTTCTGAAAAATGCCTCCTGGATGCCCCCTCTTTACCTCTGTCTCTGCAAATTGGGGCTAATGACAACTAACAGACACATTACAGTTGTCTGACCCTCCCGTCTCCTTTATTGTCACTTCCTGGGACTTCACACAACTACTGAGCGTGCCAGGGACAGGACGGCCATTATCAGTATATATATATATATATATATATATATATATATACTCTGCGCTCCGGCACTCTCGGCCTCCCCCATAGGGTGTACCTTGCTCCGGTGCCCTCCTCAGGGTAAGCGACCCTTGTACATGCACAAATAGACAATAAGAGGCGGCACTCAGCAGACTTGTGATGCAAAATCAAAAAAGTGTAATAGGTACGGTCAACGTTTCGGGGACCACCTCCCCGTCTTCAGGACAAGTGTACAGTGATAGACAAACATATTTATAACAATGAACTTACCCCCCTGATCAGGTGGTGCGCTGTGGACGCCGGGCTGGGAGCGCGGGAGACGCGGCCGTGGAGGACGCTGGCGGGGAAACTGATCAGGGGGGTAAGTTCATTGTTATAAATATGTTTGTCTATCACTGTACACTTGTCCTGAAGACGGGGAGGTGGTCCCCGAAACGTTGACCGTACCTATTACACTTTTTTGATTTTGCATCACAAGTCTGCTGAGTGCCGCCTCTTATTGTCTATTTGTGCATATATATATATATATATATATATATATATATATATATATTCTAGGTGCTTCATCGCGCCCTATGGGCGCTCTTCACACCGTCGCAAGGGGCTACACCCCTTTAACCCTTGCATGCCTATATGGGGTTCAATATTTGTATTATATGGAGTATTACCTGCATTCCTTTGTTAGTGGTTAAATATTGCACAATGAAAGGGCGTGCGATAGTGAAGGAGGCGCAGCCCCTTGCGACGGCGTGAACAGTACCTGCAGGGCACGATGTACAGAATGAGCGGGTGCGGGGGGGACTGCGGATGGGGGAGGGTGTCTGTAAATGCTGCAGGTGGAGGGGGGCAGATGCGGGGGGGCCCGGATGGGGAAGGGTTGGGAGGTGCTTGCGGGTGGGGGTGAGACAGAAGAGTGGGGGCTGTAGATGGGGAAGGGGTCCGGAGGCACTGCAGGTGGGGGAGGGGCAGGTGCAGGGATGTTGCGGATGGGTGAAGGGTTCCGGAGGTGCTGTGGGATGGGAAGGGGCAGGGGTGCCGGGGGTGGGGTAGGGGGTCCGGAGGCACCGCGGTGGGGGAGAGGCAGGTGCGGGTGGTGCGGCGGGCAGGGAAGGGGTTCCGGAGACGCTGCAGGTGGTGGAGGGGCAGGTGCGGAGGTGCCGTGGGTGGGTGAGGGGGGGACCGCGAATGGAGGAGGGTGTCTGCAGATGCTGTGGGTGGAGGGGGGCAGGTGTGGGGGGAGACATATATGGGGGGTGGATGGTGGAGGGGGTCTGGAGGTGCTGTGGGTGGTGGCGGAGTGGGAGCCGCTGGTGGTGTAGGGGGTCTGGAGGCACAGCGTGTGGGGGTGGAGTGTCGCATGTGGTGGAGGGGAAGGTGCGGAGGTGTGGTGCATTGGGGAGGGGTCTGGAGGCGCTGCGGGTACTGTACCTGCCAAAAAGGTAGTTGGAGGGTATGCAGTAACAGGGCCAGGACAGGGGTGACAGGGTCAGAACAGGGGTGACGGGGCCAGGACAGGGGTGACGGGGCCAGGAAAGGGGTGACAGGGCAAGGACAGGGGTGACAGGGCAAGGACAGAAATGACAGGGACAGGATAGGGGTGACAGGGCCAGGGTAGGGGCGGCAGGACCAGGATTTGGTTGACAGGGCTAGGATAGGGGTGACAGGGCCAGGATAGGGGTGACAGGGCCAGGATAAGGGTGAAAGGGCCAGGATAAGGGTGACAGGGCAAGGCCAGGGGTGACAGGGCAAGGCCAGGGGTGACAGGGA
This sequence comes from Pseudophryne corroboree, assembly GCF_028390025.1. Classification (NCBI taxonomy): domain Eukaryota; kingdom Metazoa; phylum Chordata; class Amphibia; order Anura; family Myobatrachidae; genus Pseudophryne; species Pseudophryne corroboree. The sequence goes on along the minus strand of NW_026967605.1, from coordinate 749,690 downwards.
CATGACAGAACACAGGGCACGGGAGAGATTGGTATTAGGGACAGAACAGTGGTGACAGACAGATGTGTCTTACCGGAGTCACTGCTGCTGGCTGCTGCTGTTCCACTCCAGCCTGTTGGGATCTGCTGCTGGTGGAGACTTGGCATGGCTGACTCTCTCAGGCTGGAGTCCTGCTTCCTCTGCCCGTCCGCATCTCTCCCCCCCAATCCTCAGTCACACACTGCGGACATCGCGCGGCTGCCGGGCACTGTGGTAAGGGGAGACTGGGAGTGACTGGTTAGCCCCCAGGAGACGCTGCGGCTGGAGGGAGGAGGGGGTCGGAGCCTGCAAGCAGCGCGGACTTCTGCAGTGCTGCCCGCCGGCTAAAGTGTGTGGAGGAGCTGGGCGCACCTCACTGCGGGCGGCAGCGCTGCAGGTAGCGGTGGGGTTGCCGTGGCTGGAGATAACAGAGGCAGTATGGAACCTGCACAGCGGCAGGTGCCCCACAAAACTGCAGCTAAGAAGCGTGGAATGTGCCAGAAAGTGACGCTCCTCCGCGCCAGAGAGCCCCTGCTGAGTATGCTGATGTGGGGGGTCAAGCACACAGTGAGCCGGTGCCCGTCTGTCTGTATGACATACCCCCTCACACACCCCCATACCTCCCAACTGTCCCGATTTTCGCGGGACAGTCACATTTTTTTGGGTCTGTCCCACTGTCCCACCCGCGGGCCGCAGTGTCCCCCGGTGCGGGGGGGGGGGGGGGGGGGGCAGTTGGGAAGCTCCTGTACTCGCTGCTCTGCTTAGCATGCACACAGCGTCTATTTAGTGGAGACAGAGGGAGAGGGGGCATCAGGGGGTACGGATTAAGGGTGGGCCCAGGGGGTACGTACCCCGGGCCTCACAGTTTTAGGGCCCCCCCCTCCCCCGGCTGGAGTAGCTTTGTCCCAGCTCTGAAGCTCCCACGTCCTGCCAGCAACAGCAGCAGCAGTGTGTTACAGTCAGCACACGCCGCTGCGTGTTGGCAGGTCTGTGGTGTTGCAGGGAGGCAGCCGCCTCCCTGCTGTCTTCTGCCTGTGCGGGTGTGTAGGGGGGAGCAACCACCTCCCCTGGATTTACCCCTAGCTGAGGGCAGAGCCGGCCCTAACCAATATGATGCCCTAGGCAAGATTTTGTGTGGTGCCCCCTAGAGGTGAGGTTACTTTCGGTCAACCGCTGACCACAAAGTTCCCACCATTGGATACAATGGAGCGCATAGGCGCTACATTGTATCACTGCCGTGTGCTGCCTGACAGACACTACAGGAGCACACAGCCAATCAGGAGGGTGCCACGACGTGGCGCTCCCTGATTGGCTGTAGGGACCCTCTTTGACAGGAGTCAGGGGGGGTCCTGGCAGTCGGGGAAAGGGGTCCCATGTGTAAACATGGGACCCCTTTCAGTGCGTGGTCGGGTTTGCGCTTTATTTTTTTGCCAAGTACGTGGATTATTCAAAGGCCGGATTCTTCACTGGATTATGTGAGTATAATTTTTTTCACAGGTACCCCGAGGATTCTACATGGAGAAGAGGACCGAGCCTCGTGGGAACATAGGTAAGTATGTATGTATGGAGGTGTGCATGTATGTAATAAAGTTGTACTGTCACGGTGTGTGTGTCATGTTGTTATTGGGGTATTTTTTTAGTAGTAGTACTACAGGTACCAGCGGGGCCGGTTTTCCACCGCATGCTGGTACTTGTGGTTCTCCAAGTACCAGCTTGCGGGGAGGCTTGCTGGGACTTGTAGTACTGCTACTAAAAACAATATTCACACTTTCACACTTGGCTATCAGCCCCCCATCTGCCGCCCTTGGATGGGGGGACAGCCTCGGGCTTCACCCCTGGCCCTTGGGTGGCTGGAGGGGGGGGACCCCTTGATTGAAGGGGTCCCCACTCCTCCAGGGTACCCCGGCCAGGGGTGACTAGTTGGGGTTTTAATGGCACGGCCGCAGGGACCGATATCAAAGTGTCCCCCAGCTGTGGCATTATCTCCCCAGCTAGTGGAGCCCGGTGCTGGTTTCAGAAATACGGGGGACCCCTACGCTTTTTGTCCCCCGTATTTTTGGAACCAGGACAGGGCGCAGAGCCCGGTGCTGGTTGATTAAATATGGGGGAACCCCTGTCATTTTTTCCCCCATATTTTTTCAACCAGGACCGGCTCAAAGAGTCCGAGGCTGGTTTTGCTTAGAAGGGGGGACCCCACGCAATTTTTTTTCCTGATTTTACACTAAACAGACCCTTTCCCATAGATAACCATGCACAGATCTCACTGATCCGTGCATGGTTATCCAAACTCGACTGGAAAAAGCAGGTCTATTTTTTGCTGCTTTTTTTAACGATTCGATAAAAAACAGACCCGCACTTGAGCACTCAGAAACTAACACCCAAATACGAAAGAATAGTGAATGGCCGTATTCTATGAAATAACAGCCGCGTTTGACCGATGGTCTATTCATTCGTATTTCGGAAGGCTGTCATTCAAACCATTACGAATAGACCAGACACTGCCGAGATTGGTGCTTAGTAAATTCCCGGATTGGGACTTAGAAAAAAACACACAAATCGGCCAAACTCGGATTTTTAGTAAATACTGGCCCAGGTGGGAATTATAGGCAATTAGCAAGACACCCCCAATAAAGGAGTTGTTCTGCAGGTGGTGACTACAGACCACTTCTCCGCTCCTATGCTTTCTGACTGATGTTTTGGTCACTTTTGAAAGCTGGCGGTGCTTTCACTCTAGTGGTAGCATGAGACGGAGTCTACAACCCACACAAGTGGCTCAGGTAGTGCAGCTCATCCAGGATGGCAAATCAATGCGAGCTGTGGCAAGAAGGTTTGCTGTGTCTGTCAGCGTAGTGTCCAGAGCATGGAGGCGCTACCAGGAGACAGACCAGTACATCAGGAGACGTGGAGGAGGCCGTAGGAGGGCAACAACCCAGCAGCAGGACCGCTACCTCCGCCTTTGTGCAAGAAGGAACAGGAGGAGCACTGCCAGAGCCCTGCAAAATGACCTCCACCAAGCCACAAATGTGCATGTGTCTACTCAAATGATCAGAAACAGACTCCATGAGGGTGGTATGAGGGCCCGACGTCCACAGGTGGGGGTTGTGCTTACAGCCCAACACCGTGCAGGACATTTGGCATTTGCCAGAGAACACCAAGATTGGCAAATTCACCACTGGCGCCCTGTGTTCTTCACAGATGAAAGCAGGTTCTCACTGAGCACATGTCACAGACGTGACAGAGTCTGGAGACGCCAAGGAGAACGTTCTGCTGCCTGCAACATCCTCCAGCATGACTGGTTTGGCAGTGGGTCAGTAATGGCGTGGGGTGGCATTTCTTTGGGGGGGCCGCACAGCCCTCCATGTGCTCGCCAGAGGTAGCCTGACTGCCATTAGGTACCGAGATGAGATCCTCAGACCCCTTGTGAGACCATATGCTGGTGCAGTTGGCCCTGGGTTCCTCCTAATGCAAGACAATGCTAGACCTCATGTGGCTGGAGTGTGTCAGCAGTTCCTGCAAGACGAAGGCATTGATGCTATGGACTGGCCTGCCCGTTCCCCAGACCTGAATCCAATTGAGCACATCTGGGACATCATGTCTCGCTCCATCCACCAACGCCACATTGCACCACAGACTGTCCAGGAGTTGGCGGATGCTTTTGTCCAGGTCTGGGAGGAGATCCCTCAGGAGACCATCCGCCACCTCATCAGGAGCATGCCCAGGCGTTGTAGGGAGGTCATACAGGCACGTGGAGGCCACACACACTACTGAGCCTCATTTTGACTTGTTTTAAGGACATTACATCAAAGTTGGATCAGCCTGTAGTGTGTTTTTCCACTTTAATTTTGAGGGTGACTCCAAATCCAGACCTCCATGGGTTAATAAATTTGATTTCCATTGATAATTTTTGTGTGATTTTGTTGTCAGCACATTCAACTATGTAAAGAACAAAGTATTTAATAAGAATATTTCATTCATTCAGATCTAGGATGTGTTATTTTAGTGTTCCCTTTATTTTTTTGAGCAGTGTATATATATATATATATATATATATTCATATATAATGTCCCCCGCCGGCACCTGATTGTCTCCCGGGGCTGGCCGCTGCTGCACACTCCATGCAGCGGTGGCCCCCCGCACCCCCCTCGCCGGCACCCTGTGTCCGCGGCTCCCCCCCCCACCCCGTGTCTGCGGCCACAGCGGGAGAGTCACCGGAGGCTGGCAGCACTGAGGGGAACAGGGAAGGTAAGCTGCACAGAGCACAGCACAGCGGTGAGAAATCTTAATAGATCCTGACACTGCCTATGCTGTTACACAAGCTGCCGGCACCTTGAGCGCACATTCGGGAAGCTGATCGCCATCTCAGGGTGGTGAACAGTTTCCCTTTCAAACGCCGAAAAAAATGCTTTTTTGAAGTTTGATGAATGTCACAATTTCTATATTCCCTGGGGAGTTCCCTGGGGAATGTATAAATTGTGACATTTAAAGGATGATGAATATGCCCCCATATACAGTCAGCAGTGTTGTCTCCCCGTCTGTACTGTAAGTAATGGACTCTGCTGCTCCCTGGTGGCTAACTCGTGAAAATGCACATTTTGGGCCTAATTCAGTAAGGATAGCTTTCCCGAGCATGCTGGGGGCCGCCCATCGCTGGACAAGGCCGCCCAGCATGCTGACCGCCGCCTCCCCCCCTTGATGAAGCAGAAATTGCGATCAACTCGCAATTTCTGCTTCATCGTAAAAATTAGTGATGGCTCCTGCAGCAGGAGCCCCGGCGCCATTTTACCCATCACGGCGTCTGCGTGTGACGTCACGCAGCTGCCGCGATTACACCTCCTTTCACGCTGTACCACCCACCGTTCGCGTCACCCCACCCCTGCAACACTTCGTCTCCTCCCTGGAAACGGAGTGTTGCCCGCCCCCGCCCCGCCTCTGCCTGATTGACAGGCAGAAGTGATCACATTTTGTGCGGCCCCCCGCAGACAGTGTGGGTGCATGCGCAGTATGGGCGCTGCGCATGCACCCGCGGGCCGACCGCAAGAATTCCGGTTGGATCGCAATTTGCGATCCAACCTGAATTAGGCCCTTTGTTTGCTGATTAGAGAGATAGAAGATGTCTCCCAGTTATGGGTTGTCTTCTCACGGGAATTGGGAAACTATTTATTTTTGCATTTCTTGATCTCATATTTATTAAGTGAAAAGACTGTGACAGAGGCAGCCGGAAAATACACCCACCGGACGGCTGCTCTGTCTCTCTGACACAACGGGTGCACGGATCCCGTAATGTGCCACATGCAGTATACAGGAGCTCGGCGGCACCAAGAGGAAAACCAGCCGCAATGAGGGGAGAAAGGCGGGAACCCACTAACTAAGGAGACACCACAGCGAGCGGCCCTGCCAGTCACACACCGGGGGAGGAGGCTCAGACACCACAGCGAGCGGCCCTGCCAGTCACATACCGGGGGAGAAGGCTCAGACGGCACAGCGAGCGGCCCTGCCAGTCACACCGGGGGAGGAGGTTCAGACGGCACAGCGAGCGGCCCTGCCAGTCACACACCGGGGAGAAGGCTCAGACGGCACAGCGAGCGGCCCTGCCAGTCACACACCGGGGGAGAAGGCTCAGACGGCACAGCGAGCGGCCCTGCCAGTCACACACCGGGGGAGAAGGCTCAGACGGCACAGCGAGCGGCCCTGCCAGTCAAACACCGGGGGAGAAGGCTCAGACGGCACAGAGAGCGGCCCTGCCAGTCACACACCGGGGGAGAAGGCTCAGACGGCACAGCGAGCTCCCTGCCAGTCACACACCGGGGGAGAAGGCTCAGACGGCACAGCGAGCTCCCTGCCAGTCACACCGGGGGAGAAGGCTCAGACGGCACAGCGAGCGGCCCTGCCAGTCACACACCGGGGGAGAAGGCTCAGACGGCACAGCGAGCGGCCCTGCCAGTCACACACCGGGGGAGACGGCTCAGACGGCACAGCGAGCTCCCTGCCAGTTGTCAGGAACCACGGTTCACGTGCTGCTCGCGCACGCCACTTATTGGCATGCTGGTGTATTCTGTGACGCACACGCTCTGTGGTTACTAGCATGATGTTCACTGACTCTGGCAGAGTCACATGATCCAGAGTCACATTATTCACGTATCCAGGTAATCACTTCCTGGTTCTGTGCATGCTGCTGCTGTTGCCGGCAGCAACCAATCAGCATGCTTCTGGAGGAATATAAGCAGGCTTCCCAGAGTCCTCATTGCCTTGAACAACTTGTCAGTTTTCCTGCAAGTTCTCCAGCGTTAGTTCCCAAGGCTCCAGGCTTGCTCCAGGGATCCGGTTACCTGTGTCCTGCTGTACCTGCCTTTCCTGGTTACTTACCTGCCGCCAGAGACTTCCACTATCTCCATCCCAGTGTGTTACCAGTCTGCGGTGCTCAGTCCAGGATTCCCCTCACAGGCTCCGGATATTCCCGGCTCCCAGGCTACACCATCGGTTCCTAGACCGACCCTGCACTCGGCTCACAGGCCACATCATCAGTTCCCTGACCAGCTCTGTTATCGGCCATTTGGCTGCACCATCGAAACACAGACTGTCCTCACGCAATCGGCTGCCATACCGATTTAGTCATCCTCAGCTACCCAAGTACTCCAGAGTTCACCATCTCCAATATACTTACCTTTCCACGTCACCATCGGACTCACCATCGATGGTTAAGCACTTCAGTATAATCCGGAATTAAGTATCCCTGTATACTCGAGTGTCTCACAGCCTCCACAGAGGAACCTGATCAGAGGGCCGCGACCTGCCCTGGCGGGGGTCACTGGTGAAAACCCCTGACGAGTTATACTCCGCGCCTAAGCTTCAGGTCTCGCCAATTCTCTGTGCTCACTGTGTAAACTTCCAGAGTGCTCCAGCATATGACTTGTCCATGTCTCAGCCACCTAACTTCTGCCTCCCTGCGCCCTCCACTGGCTCACCTAGGGGGTCATTCCGAGTTGATCGCTCGCTGGCTAGTTTTAGCAGCCGTGCAAACGCTATGCCGCCGCCCACTGGGAGTGTATTTTAGCTTAGCAGAAGTGCGAACGCCTGAGCAGCCGAGCTCTGCAAAAACAGTTTGTGCAGTTTCTGAGTAGCTCTGAACTTACTCAGCTGCTGCGATCACTTCAGCCTGTTCGTGTCAGGATTTGACGTCATACACCCGCCCAGCCACGCCTGCATTTTTTTCAGACACGCCTGCGTTTTTGCAAACACTCCCTGAAAACGGTCATTTGACACCCAGTAACGCCCCCTTCCTGTCAATCTTCTTGCGGCCACCAGTGCGACTGAAAACTTCGGTAGAACCTGTGCACAACCACAACGGGCTTTGTACCCGTACGTCGCGCGTGTGCATTGCGGAGCAAACGCATGCGCAGAAATGCCGATTTTTAGCCTGATCGCTGAGCTGCGAACAACGGCAGTTAGCAATCAACTCAGAATGACCCCCCCTAGGACATTACCGAGAACACAATCAGACCAGCCCGTGACAGATTGTTCAAGACCAATTGACTCGGCACATGACCACAGTGTGGGCCCAGCGGCTCTTCAGGATGTTATTTCATGAATAGAGACACAGGAAGCCACACAGCAGCAAGTCACTACCTACCTACAGGAAGTGTCCACTCACTTGGATGTCCTCCAGCAGTCACTCAGGTCACCTGCCCCTGTAGTGTCCACTCCACCAGCTGCTCACTCCTCTGTGTCTGTCTCTCACTTACAGCTTCCTGCTCCTAATAAATATGATGGGAACCCCGAGCTCTGTAGAGGATTTCTCAATCAATGTGACATCCAATTTGAACTACATCCATAGAATTTCCCTTCTGCTGGGACCAAGATAGCTTACATTGTCTCCCAGCTAACTGGTTCAGCTTTAAGTTGGGTATCGCCGCTGTGGGAAAGGTCTGACCCTTTACTCACTCATTATGTCAGATTTGTTTCCGCGTTCAGACGCATATACGACGAGCCAGGTCGAGCAGTGTCGCCTCTACAGAGGTACTCCATATTAAACACGGCTCCCGTCCCATGGGACAATTTGTAGTCCAATTCCAGACCTTGGCTTCCGAATTAAAGTGGAACAATGAAGCACTAACTGCTTCTTTCTGGCTAGGAGTTTCGGATCGCATTAAGGACAAGTTGGCTACCCGTGATCTTCCAGTTCAGTTAGAAGATTTAATCTCCCTGTGTGTTAAGATAGACCTACGTCTCAGAGAGAGAGGTCTAGAGCGGCAGGGGAAAGTTTTCTCCAGAGTTTCTTCCCCGCCTCTGCATCGTCCAGTGACTGCTAGCACAGAAGAACCTAAGCAAGCAGGAAGATCTAGGCTCTCACCGGAAGAATGATCCAGGAGGCAAAAAGAGAAATTGTGTTTGTATTGTGCCGCTCCCGGTCACTTTATCGGGTCCTGTCCTGAGCGTCCGGGGAAACACTAAGCCCTAACCTGCAATGGCGAGTCAGGTTGGGCCATTTATTAAAGTCTCCTTCTTCTCCTGACTTAGTACTTCCAGTTACCCTTGTGACTCCAGCGGGTTCCTATCACATCTCTGCCCTGGCGGACTCTGGGGCAGCGGGGAACTTCATTACCTCAGACCTTCCCAAGAAATGTAATATTCCAGTCTCTTCATTGTCTCAGCACCTCTACCTGACTGCAGTCGATGATCGTCAAATTCTTGGCAGGGATGTCACACATCAGACAGCTCCTGTCATCATCCAAGTGGGGGCTCTTCATCAGGAACGCATTGAGTTTCTCATTATTCCTAAGTCTTCTTACGACATCGTGCTGGGTTTGCCGTGGTTACAACGCCACAATCCTCGCATCAATTGGGCCTCACTTCAGATTGAGGCATGGAGTGACTATTGGCAGAAGAAACTCCTATCCGATCCACTGTGATTAAGCCCTTGTCTGGTCTACCCACAGTATATGAAGAATTTTTTGATGTATTCAGTGAACAGGCAGCTGATGTGTTACATCCTCATCGTAAATGGGATTGCCCTATTGACCTTCTTCCCGGAAATTTGGCGTGGGCAGTTAGGTGCATTGGTCACAATAGTAAATATATAACACCGGCTTATCAGAGACACACATGGAGAGGAATCTTTCCTGAATGGTGAGGAAGGGTAACCAGTGGCAGGTGTTCCAAACAATAAAGGCCGATGCGTTTCATCTGCATGGCAGGTGTTCCCAGACAAGGTCCAACGCGTTTCATCTGCATGGCAGGTGTTCCCAGACAACAAGGTTCCGACGCGTTTCATCTGTATGGCAGCGTTTTCAGACAAGGGCCGACGCGTTTCATCTGCATGGCAGTTTCCAGACAAGGGCCGATGCGTTTCATCTGCATGGCAGCGTTCCCAGACAAGGGCCGACGCGTTTCATCTGCATGCCAGACTTCCTCAGTCATTATGCTAGTTACAATGTACTACAGACATCAGCACGCTCTATGTAAGATGTATGCTAGTGATACACTACGCAGAGCGCTGCCGGCTACTATATATAAACATCATCCATACATAACACAGCTGATACATGGATACTCCTCGCTGTAGCCCATCCTATCCCCCAGTCACACTGTCACATGACACAGCTATAATACAGGGTTGATTCTATATCGGAGTGGGAGTAGGGACCTTCTGACGTACCTAGGGGAGGAGACACGTCACCAGGGGGAGGAGCTACGGCCGAATAGGGTACCCGAAAAGTACGCTCGCCACACGTCGGGCTCGGTGGCTCACTCCGCTCCGCTCACCACCTGATTACTAAAGGTAATAGTTGGTGGCGTGGATAGTGGAGGAACTATCCCGCTGGCCTAGCTCCTCCCCCTTGTGTCGTGACTCCTCCCCCTGACGGAAAAGGTCACTTAGCCCACTTGGATCTAGCTTCAACCTATAATACAGCCCCCTGGACTGTTTTATATCACTGAGCGCAAGCAGCCGCCATTTTCTCGGAGACTTAGAGGTTAGCTACTGGGAAATGGCGCCGCACTGGAGACACAGCTGCCGGGAGACGTGCGGCTTCCGGTGATGACAGACTATGCGCGGTGATTGGTCAGTGCATCCACACGTGATCTCGGATGAGACGCGGCAACGCAGGGAGTACAAAGATGGCCGCGGTTCCGCTCTGTATGTAGAGACTGAAGCTCACGGGCGGGAGTATAAAGATGGCGACATGCCGTTACCATGGATCCGCCCGCTGAGTGATCCCGGCGCTGTGACAGCAACTGCCCCGGGCAGCAGCCAGGAGGAGGACGGGTGAGACCGATGACCCCCTTCCCCTGATATGCGAATACCCCAAACCCTCCCCCCGCCACTGTGTGCTCCCCATAGGGTTACCACCTCACCCCTTTAATTCTGGACACATTAATTACACAGGTTCTGTGGCTGGCTGCCTTCAAGATTCCATTTCACCTGGTTATAATCAGCCACAGAACCTGTGTAATTAATGTGTCCAGAATTAAAGGGATGAGGTGGTAACCCTGGCTGCCCCCCACTCTCCCCGCCACTGGGTGCTCCCCTGCCCCCCACTCTCCCCGCCACTGGGTGCTCCCCTGCCCCCCACTCTCCCCGCCACTGGGTGCTCCCCTGCCCCCCACGCCCCACGCCACTGGGTGCTCCCCTACCCAACCCGCAACTGGGTGCTCCCCTGCCCTCTACCCCACCCGCCACTTGGTGGCTGCCTGCCCCCTACCCGCCACTGGTTGCTCCCCTGCCCCCCACTCTCCCCGCCACTGGGTGCTCCCCTGCCCCCCACTCTCGCCGCCACTGGGTGCTCTGCTGCCCCACCCACCACTGGGTGCCCCCCTGCCCCCCCACTCTCCCCGCCACTGGGTAATGCCCTCCCCCCCCCACTCTCCCCGCCACTGGGTGCTCATCTGCCCCCCACTACCCCCGCCACTGGGTGCTCCCCTGCCCCCCACTACCCCCCTCCACTGGGTGCTCCCCTACCCCACCTGCCACTGGGTGCTCCCCAACCCCGCCCACTACCCCTGCCACTGGGTGCTCCCTTGCCCCCTACACCACCCTCCACTGGTTGCCCCCCTGCCCCATACACCACCCTCCACTGGGTGCTCCCCTGCCCCCCACTACCCCTGCCACTGGGTGCTCCCCTGCCCCCTACACCACCCTCCACTGGTTCCTCCCCTGCCCCCCCACCCACTCCTTACATCTAGACATTTACCCATCAGACGCCTGGACGGATATGTGTACTGGGGTACTCCCAGTGTGATGTGTGATAGGCAGATGAGCGCACTGGTGGTGTATTGTTGTATAACACAGGTACTAGACTGTCATTCACCTTGCTGTCTCTTGCCTATTCCAGGATGTCTCTGGGCTGTGAAGAAGAGAGCGCTCTCCCGGCAAACTCCGCCCCCCAGCCGTCCACCGTGACTCCTGATCAGGCAGAGGCTCATCCGCTACTGGACATCTCCCTGACACCTGACAAGGGTGGGGGCATCCTGCGCAGGCAGACGTCAGAGCGCAGCAGGAGGAGTCAGAGACAGGTGAGGCATCAGTGTATTACATGGTATTGGCTGGGCTGTCTGTCAGTCACGTCTGCTCCACCCCCAGGTCCTCACACGGGTTCTGTATATCTCTGCATGTACATTACCCCTAGCATGTGTAATTATAGAGGTGTGATCCCCCCGCAATATACTACAGCATAAGTGGGATGTGGCGTCTGCCCTCAGGTGCGCTTTGATGTCGGTGATCAGGGCAGACCGGAGGCAGCGCTTCCCGGAGCCCTCGCAGCCCCCAGAATGCACAGCAGCTCAGCACTGAGATTCAAGGTGCAGAGAGAAGCTCGTCAGGAGTTCGATGCGGAGAGCGCGGTGCAGAACGAGCTGGGCCGATCATTCGCAGCGAGACGCAGTGTGCAGAGCGAGGCGGCCAGAGGTAAGAGGTGGGGGGTGACTCGCCCCGGGGCACGCAGGAGGAAGCTTAGTGTTTCTCTAATACAGCTCTCTTCTGCAGCTCTCAACGTATCCAGGGTGCAGAATCTGTATCAGGGCCTGGTCAGCGTGGAGCCGCCTGCGGAACATCTCCAGAGGCTGACGGCGCAACACAGGAGAACGGAGCATCATGAGGTAAGCTCGCCATGTTCCTCCTCCCGCCTCATATATTGTGGCCCGGCATCTGTGAGCTGAGAGGTCACTATATAAACGTGTAGCCATGTATATTATCATAGTGCTGGTGTGGGCGTCTCCAGAGACATAAGTACGACGGTTGCATATGACGTGACCATTGTGTTCTCCTCCTCCGCAGGTATCTCCAATAGAGGGTCCCGACCTCTTCGCCTTCTCAGACCCCTGCCAAAGGTTCACAGAGACCCCGTACCTCGGCGTAGATGGACTGCCAGCATTTACCCTGGAGCCACGGACAAGGCCACCACATTCAGTATTTGACATGTTCCACAAGCTAGGGGAGTGGGCGTCTTAGCGGCGGCCCCGGTAGACACGTATGTCGGATGCTGACACTCTTTTGTACAGTTTCCTCAGAACTTTTTTTTTACACAATAAATGTCCCAGGAGGAGTATCCCCAAATAACGTGTCCTGTGTCGCAGTGCCTGGCGCTATCGGTGATTATAGCAGTAAGAGGGGCAGCAGGCGCGGGGTGTGGCTTATTAAAGTACTTGTGTGACTCACGTGGGGCCGCAGCGAGTGTGTTGTCAGTAGGAGAGGTTCAGAGGGCTGCAGCTAATGGTCTCCGACTGACAGGGTCTGCACAACGGCCCACTGTGCGCACCTGCTCCTTACTTTGCCTGAGCAGCGTGGAGACATCACAGCTACACAGTGTTACAGGACGGTACCGTAACTCCTCCCACATCCCCCTCAACCATCTATTTATACCATCAGCCACTTTGTATGTATAGCTATATAATAAAGCTAAACAGTGATAAAAAAAATTCCCTCACCACAGTGGTGTGCGTGTGCGCCTCAGACCTAAGGGGCGTGGCCTCGTCTGCTGCCATTAGGGTTCATTCTTAAAAATAAAACCAAGCCAGAAGATGTGGCAGGAGGGGGCGTGGTCGCAGGGCGCCACCAGTGTCGGTGGCTGCACACAACAGCCGGAGGTGGGGACTGGCGTCCTCAGCGCCGTACAGGGTGTATACATACATACACAGGGGAACACCGCATAACAGCATGAGGATACAGCCAAAGTGTGGTGCAGTGCGGAGGAATGGCGTGACGGCTAGAGGGGCTTGCTGTGGCCATAGCAAGTAATGACGAGTCGCACAAGGGGCGGTGGGAAGAAAGTCATCCCCTGCTCCCCGGACAGACAGGATCAGAGGTGCTGCTGGGAGATGGGAAGGGGTGACGGTGAGTATTTCAGCCTCATTTGAAGGTACGGATGCTGGCAGAGGGTGTGATGGGGCGAGTTTCCGAGCATTGGGGCAGCATGGGAGAGATCCAGGATGTGGGAGTGAGAGGAGATTATCGGGGTGACGCTCGGTGGGTGAGTGTTGGGGGCGGCAGGAGTGTGAACAGGAACGGAGTGGAAGGATTGGGGGCTTTATGTGTGAGGGGTCCACGCTATTCTGTGGTGGGTGAGGAGGCTGGCAGAGCGGCGGGACGGGTAAATGAGATTGGCACCCCCATTGCTCTGATGGGGAGAGGAATGCCAGAGAGGTTACAGTAGTTCAGGTGGGAATGGATGAGAGGAAGGGTCTGATTCTATGGATAGTGCGCAGTGGTGGCATTATGCATTTATCTCTGCACACATGAGGCATCTAAAGACCACGTCATCAGGCCTTTCTGGCAACATGTCGATCTTGTGCCATTGCCGGCACAGTCCCTTTACGTGAGATTCAGGCGACTTACATAGAAACATAGAATGTGCCGGTAGGTAAGGACCACTTGTCCCATCTAGTTTGCCCATGTGACACACACATACACGCTAGTTTGTTGGAACCAATTAGCCTACCAGTATATATTTGAACTGTCGGAGGAAACCCACGTAAGCACGGGGAGAACATACAAACTCAACACAGTTAGGGCCATGGTGGGAATCGGGGCCCATGACCTCAGTGCTGTGAGGTAGTAACGCTAACCATAAGGGCTCACAATCATTTTTTATTTAAAACATGTTGTGTGACTTAATATATGGTTCATCCTTACTCATGTAACTGGCTTAGGATAAAACCATGTGCACTGCAGGTGGGGCAGATGTAACATGTGCAGAGAGAGTTAGATTTGGAAGAGGGTAAGTACCATGGAAGTCAGGAAGGTGACGGACATGTTGTCTCAGTTACAGTAAGTCAGCTGCACATTGCACAGCCCTCTTCAGTGTAATAAATGCACCACCCACTTACTACCCAGACCACCCTTCACCACCCTAACACCTACTCCTAGTGCCCCTGGCACACATTACTTACAACATACCTTTGTCACTAGCACCTACCCTGTGCTACCCAGACCACCTCTAGTGACCCTATCACCCACCCTGTGCAACCTAGACAACCTCTAGTGACCCTAGCACCTACCCTGTGCTACCCAGGCAACCTCTAGTGACCCTATCACCCACCATGTGCAACCTAGACAACCTCTAGTGACACTAGCACCTACCCCGCGCTATCCAGACAACCTCTAGTGACCCTATCACCTACCCCGTGCTACTCAGACCACCTCTAGTGATCCTAGCACCTACCTCGCGCTATCCAGACAACCTCTAGTGACCCTATCACCCATCCTGTGCTACCCAGACCACCTCTAGTGACCCTAGCACCTACCCCGTGCTACTCAGACCACCTCTAGTGACCCTAGCACCTACCCTGTGCTACCCAGACAACCTCTAGTGACACTATCACCTACCCCGTGCTACTCAGACCACCTCTAGTGACCCTATCACCTACCCCGTGCTACTCAGACCACCTCTAGTGACCCTATCACCTACCCCATGCTACTCAGACCACCTCTAGTGATCCTATCACCTACCCCGTGCTACTCAGACCACCTCTAGTGATCCTATCACCTACCCCGTGCTACTCAGACCACCTCTAGTGACCCTATCACCTACCCCGTGCTATACAGACAATTTCTAGTGACCCTATCACCTACCCCGTGCTACTCAGACCACCTCTAGTGACCCTATCACCTACCCCGTGCTACTCAGACCACCTCTAGTGATCCTAGCACCTACCTCGCCCTACTCAGACCACCTCTAGTGACCCTATCACCTACCCCGTGCTATACAGACAATTTCTAGTGACCCTATCACCTACCCCGTGATACTCAGACCACCTCTAGTGACCCTAGCACCTACCCCGTGCTACTCAGACCACCTCTAGTGATCCTAGCACCTACCCCATGCTACTCAGACCACCTCTAGTGACCCTATCACCTACCCCGTGCTACTCAGACCACCTCTAGCGACCCTATCACCTACCCCGTGCTACTCAGACCACCTCTAGTGATCCTAGCACCTACCTCGCGCTATCCAGACAACCTCTAGTGACACTATCACCTACCCCGTGCTACTCAGACCACCTCTAGTGACCCTATCACCTACCCCGTGCTATACAGACAATTTCTAGTGACCCTATCACCTACCCCGTGCTACTCAGACCACCTCTAGTGACCCTATCACCTACCCCGTGCTACTCAGACCACCTCTAGTGATCCTAGCACCTACCTCGCCCTACTCAGACCACCTCTAGTGACCCTATCACCTACCCCGTGCTATACAGACAATTTCTAGTGACCCTATCACCTACCCCGTGATACTCAGACCACCTCTAGTGACCCTAGCACCTACCCCGTGCTACTGAGACCACCTCTAGTGATCCTAGCACCTACCCCATGCTACTCAGACCACCTCTAGTGACCCTATCACCTACCCCGTGCTACTCAGACCACCTCTAGTGACCCTATTACCTACCCCGTGCTACTCAGACCACCTAGTGACCCTATCACCTACCCCGTGCTACTCAGACAACCTCTAGTGATCCTAGCACCTACCCCGTGCTATCCAGACAACCTCTAGTGACACTATCACCCATCCTGTGCTACCCAGACCACCTCTAGTGACCCTAGCACCTACCCCGTGCTACCCAGACCACCTCTAGTGACCCTAGCACCTACCCCGTGCTACTCAGACCACCTCTAGTGACCCTAGCACCTACCCCATGCTACCCAGACCACCTCTAGTGACCCTATCACCCACCCTGTGCTATCCAGACAACCTCTAGTGACACTATCACCCATCCTGTGCTACTCAGACCACCTCTAGTGACCCTAGCACCTACCCCGTGCTACTCAGACCACCTCTAGTGACCCTATCACCTACCCCGCGCTATCCAGACAACCTCTAGTGACACTATCACCCATCCTGTGCTACTCAGACCACCTCTAGTGACCCTAGCACCTACCCCGTGCTACTCAGACCACCTCTAGTGACCCTATCACCTACCCCGTGCTACCCAGACCACCTCTAGTGACCCTATCACCTACCCCGTGCTACTCAGACCACCTCTAGTGACCCTATCACCTACCCCGTGCTACTCAGACCACCTCTAGTGACCCTATCACCTACCCCGTGCTATACAGACAATTTCTAGTGACCCTATCACCTTCCCCGTGCTATACAGACAATTTCTAGTGACCCTAGGACTCACCCCATGCTACCCTGGCTACATTTAGTGATCCTAGCACCCACCCTGTGCAACCCAGGCCACTTCTAGTGACACTATCACCCACCCCAATTTACCCAGACCACCTCTTGTGACCTTATCACCCACCCTGCCACCTCTAGTGACCCTAGCACCCACCCCAATTTACCCAGACCAGCTATTGTGACCCTATCACCCACCTCTTGCTACCCAGACCATCCTTGACCACCCACTCCTTGCTACAAGGACATCCTCTAGTGATGCTGTAACCCACCCCTACTTGTTTTCCCTATAGAGAGTAATGGGAAGGGGTATTAATCACGGGAGTGAGGAAGGTCTTCCCAGCAGTATGGGGGTCATTTATCTGCGGCTATTCTTCCTTCTCCTGTTGCAGTGATTTGCCGTATGCAATTGCAATTATATGCTAATATGGGCAGAAGGTAACCCATGCAACAGGACGCACATTGCTGCTGTGTCTTGTGTACAGCGCCGCATGATTGCAGAAACATCGCTAACAGGCTGCGCTGATCTCCCGGGACACACGGGCCTCTGCCCTAGAAAATGCTGTCTAAACGGCCATGACACGCCTGCGGTCGCCGGACCACTCCCCATTACCCCCCAAATGCTGACTAAAATCTGTCTGTGTGCGCACTTGGGCTCTCCGAATGCGCAATACGAAAACATCGATGGACATGCGTACAATCGCCGCTATGCATCTGCACCTGAATGAGCCCCTAAATGCTCAGCTGTGGGTGTATCGGGGCGCTGGCCGCTTAGCTGTGGATGTATCGGGGCGCTGGGTGCTCAGCTGTGGGTGTATCGGGGCGCTGGCCGCTTAGCTGTGGATGTATCGGGGCGCTGGGCGCTCAGCTGTGGGTGTATCAGGGTGCTGGGCGCTCAGCTGTGGGTGTATCGGGGCGGTGGCCGCTTAGCTGTGGATGTATCGGGGCGCTGGGCGCTCAGCTGTGGGTGCATCAGGGTGCTGGGCGCTCAGCTGTGGGTGTATCGGGGCGTTGGCCGCTTAGCTGTGGATGTATCGGGGCGCTGGGCGCTCAGCTGTGGGTGTATCAGGGTGCTGGGCGCTCAGCTGTGGGTGTATCGGGCGTTGGCCGCTCAGCTGTGGGTGTATCAGGATGCTGGGTGCTCAGCTGTGGGTGTATCAGGATGCTGGGCGCTCAGCTGTGGGTGTATTAGGGCACTGGGCGCTCAGCTGTGGGTGTATCAGGATGCTGGGTGCTCAGCTGTGGGTGTATCAGGATGCTGGGTGCTCAGCTGTGGGTGTATCAGGATGCTGGGTGCTCAGCTGTGGGTGTATCAGGATGCTGGGTGCTCAGCTGTGGGTGGATCAGGATGCTGGGCGCTCAGCTGTGGGTGTATCAGGGTGCTGGGCGCTCAGCTGTGGGTGTATCGGGGCGTTGGCCGCTCAGCTGTGGGTGTATCAGGATTCTGGGTGCTCAGCTGTGGGTGTATCAGGATGCTGGGCGCTCAGCTGTGGGTGTATTAGGGCGCTGGGCGCTCAGCTGTGGGTGTATCAGGATGCTGGGTGCTCAGCTGTGGGTGTATCAGGATGTTGGGTGCTCAGCTGTGGGTGTATCAGGATGCTGGGTGCTCAGCTGTGGGTGTATCAGGATGCTGGGCGCTCAGCTGTGGGTGTATTAGGGCGCTGGGCGCTCAGCTGTGGGTGTATCAGGGCTCTGGGGGCTC
This sequence comes from Pseudophryne corroboree, assembly GCF_028390025.1. Classification (NCBI taxonomy): domain Eukaryota; kingdom Metazoa; phylum Chordata; class Amphibia; order Anura; family Myobatrachidae; genus Pseudophryne; species Pseudophryne corroboree. The sequence goes on along the minus strand of NW_026967605.1, from coordinate 731,357 downwards.
AGCTGTGGGTGTATCAGGATGCTGGGCGCTCAGCTGTGGGTGTATCAGGATGCTGGGTGCTCAGCTGTGGGTGTATCAGGATGCTGGGTGCTCAGCTGTGGGTGTATCAGGATGATGGGTGCTCAGCTGTGGGTGTATCGGGATTCTGGGTGCTCAGCTGTGGGAGTATCAGGGCGCTGGGCGCTCAGCTGTGGGTGTATCGGGGCGCTGGGCGCTCAGCTGTGGGTGTATCGGGGCGTTGGCCGCTCAGTTGTGGGTGTATCAGGATGCTGGGTGCTCAGCTGTGGGTGTATCAGGATGCTGGGCGCTCAGCTTTGGGTGTATTAGGGCGCTGGGCGCTCAGCTGTGGGTGTATCAGGATGCTGGGCGCTCAGCTGTGGGTGTATCAGGATGCTGGGTGCTCAGCTGTGGGTGTATCAGGATGCTGGGCGCTCAGCTGTGGGTGTATCGGGATGCTGGGTGCTCAGCTGTGGGTGTATCGGGATGCTGGGTGCTCAGCTGTGGGTGTATCAGGATGCTGGGCGCTCAGCTGTGGGTTTATCGGGACGCTGGGCGCTCAGCTGTGGGTGTATCGGGATGCTGGGTGCTCAGCTGTGGGTGTATCAGGATGCTGGGTGCTCAGCTGTGGGTGTATCAGGATGCTGGGCGCTCAGCTGTGGGTGTATTAGGGCGCTGGGCGCTCAGCTGTGGGTGTATCAGGGCTCTGGGGGCTCAGCTGTGGGTGTATCAGGATGCTGGGCGCTCAGCTGTGGGTGTATCAGGATGCTGGGCGCTCAGCTGTGGGTGTATCAGGATGCTGGGTGCTCAGCTGTGGGTGTATCAGGATGCTGGGTGCTCAGCTGTGGGTGTATCAGGATGATGGGTGCTCAGCTGTGGGTGTATCGGGATTCTGGGTGCTCAGCTGTGGGCGTATCAGGGCGCTGGGCGCTCAGCTGTGGGTGTATCGGGGCGCTGGGCGCTCAGCTGTGGGTGTATCGGGGCGTTGGCCGCTCAGCTGTGGGTGTATCAGGATGCTGGGTGCTCAGCTGTGGGTGTATCAGGATGCTGGGCGCTCAGCTGTGGGTGTATTAGGGCGCTGGGCGCTCAGCTGTGGGTGTATCAGGATGCTGGGCGCTCAGCTGTGGGTGCATCAGGATGCTGGGTGCTCAGCTGTGGGTGTATCAGGATGCTGGGCGCTCAGCTGTGGGTGTATCGGGATGCTGGGTGCTCAGCTGTGGGTGTATCGGGATGCTGGGTGCTCAGCTGTGGGTGTATCAGGATGCTGGGCGCTCAGCTGTGGGTGTATCGGGACGCTGGGCGCTCAGCTGTGGGTGTATCGGGATGCTGGGTGCTCAGCTGTGGGTGTATCAGGATGCTGGGCGCTCAGCTGTGGGTGTATCAGGATGCTGGGCGCTCAGCTGTGGGTGTATCAGGGCGCTGGGCGCTCAGCTGTGGGTGTATCGGGGCGCTGGGCGCTCAGCTGTGGGTGTATCGGGGCGCTGGGCGCTCAGCTGTGGGTGTATCGGGGCGCTGGGCGCTCAGCTGTGGGTGTATCAGGGCGCTGGGCGCTCAGCTGTGGGTGTATCAGGGCGCTGGGCGCTCAGCTGTGGGTGTATCGGGGCGCTGGGGGCTCAGCTGTGGGTGTATCAGGATGCTGGGTGCTCAGCTGTGGGTGTATCAGGGCGCTGGGCGCTCAGCTGTGGGTGTATCAGGGTGTTGGCCGCTCAGCTGTGGGTGTATCTGGGCGCTGGGCGCTCAGCTGTGGGTGTCTCAGGGCGCTGGGCGCTCAGCTGTGGGTGTATCAGGGCGCTGGGCGCTCAGCTGTGGGTGTATCAGGATGCTGGATGCTCAGCTGTGGGTGTATCAGGATGCTGGGCGCTCAGCTGTGGGTGTATCAGGGCGCTGGGCGCTCAGCTGTGGGTGTATCGGGGCGCTGGGCGCTCAGCTGTGGGTGTATCGGGGCGCTGGGCGCTCAGCTGTGGGTGTATCGGGGCGCTGGGCGCTCAGCTGTGGGTGTATCGGGGCGCTGGGCGCTCAGCTGTGGGTGTATCAGGGCGCTGGGCGCTCAGCTGTGGGTGTATCGGGGCGCTGGGCTCTCAGCTGTGGGTGTATCAGGATGCTGGGTGCTCAGCTGTGGGTGTATCAGGGTGTTGGCCGCTCAGCTGTGGGTGTATCAGGGCGCTGGGCGCTCAGCTGTGGGTGTATCAGGGCGCTGGGCGCTCAGCTGTGGGTGTAGTAGGGCGCTGGGCGCTCAGCTGTGGGTGTATCGGGGCGCTCAGCTGTGGGTGTATCAGGGCGCTGGGCGCTCAGCTGTGGGTGTATCAGGGCGCTGGGCGCTCAGCTGTGGGTGTATCAGGGCGCTGGGCGCTCAGCTGTGGGTGTAGTAGGGCGCTGGGCGCTCAGCTGTGGGTGTATCGGGGCGCTCAGCTGTGGGTGTATCGGGGCGCTGGGCGCTCAGCTGTGGGTGGATCGGGGCACTGAGCGCTCAGCTGTGGGTGTATCGGGCGCTGGGCGCTCAGCTGTGGGTGGATCGGGGCGCTCAGCTGTGGGTGTATCAGGGCGTTGCCGCTCAGCTGTGGGTGTAGTAGGGCGCTGGGCTCTCAGATGTAGGTGTATCAGGGTGCTGGGCGCTCAGCGCGTGGGTGTATCGGGGCGCTCAGCTGTGGGTGGATCGGGGAACTGAGCGCTCAGCTGTGGGTGTATTGGGGCGCTGGGCGCTCAGCTGTGGGTGTATCGGGGCGCTCAGCTGTGGGTGTATCAGGGCGTTGGCCGCTCAGCTGTGGGTGTAGTAGGGCGCTGGGCGCTCAGCTGTGGGTGTATCAGGGCGCTGGGCGCTCAGCTGTGGGTGTATCGGGGCGCAGGGGGCTCAGCTGTGGGTGTATCAGGGCGCTGGGCGCTCAGCTGTGGGTGTAGTAGGGCGCTGGGCGCTCAGCTGTGGGTGTATCAGGGCGCTGGGCGCTCAGCTGTGGGTGTATCAGGGCGCTGGGCGCTCAGCTGTGGGTGTAGTAGGGCGCTGGGCGCTCAGCTGTGGGTGTATCAGGGCGCTCAGCTGTGGGTGTATCGGGGCGCTGGGCGCTCAGCTGTGGGTGGATCGGGGCACTGAGCGCTCAGCTGTGGGTGTATCGGGCGCTGGGCGCTCAGCTGTGGGTGGATCGGGGCGCTCAGCTGTGGGTGTATCAGGGCGTTGGCCGCTCAGCTGTGGGTGTATCATGATGCTGGGTGCTCAGCTGTGGGTGTATCAGGGCGCTGGGCGCTCAGCTGTGGGTGTATCAGGGCGCTGGGCGCTCAGCTGTGGGTGTATAAGGCGCTGGGTGCTCAGCTGTGGGTGTATCAGGGCGTTGGCCGCTCAGCTGTGGGTGTATCAGGATGCTGGGCGCTCAGCTGTGGGTGTATCAGGATGCTGGGCTCTCAGCTGTGGGTGTATCAGGGCGCTGGCCGCTCAGCTGTGGGTGTATCAGGGCACTGGGTGCTCAGCTGTGGGTGTATCAGGGCGCTGGGTGCTCAGCTGTGGGTGTATCAGGGCGCTGGCCGCTCAGCTGTGGGTGTATCAGGATGCTGGGCGCTCAGCTGTGGGTGTATCAGGGCGCTCAGCTGTGGGTGTATCAGGGCGCTGGGCGCTCAGCTGTGGGTGTAGTAGGGCGCTGGGGGCTCAGCTGTGGGTGTATCAGGGCGCTCAGCTGTGGGTGTATCGGGGCGCTGGGCGCTCAGCTGTGGGTGGATCGGGGCACTGAGCGCTCAGCTGTGGGTGTATCGGGCGCTGGGCGCTCAGCTGTGGGTGTATCAGGGCGTTGGCCGCTCAGCTGTGGGTGTAGTAGGGCGCTGGGCTCTCAGCTGTGGGTGTATCAGGATGCTGGGTGCTCAGCTGTGGGTGTATCAGGGCGCTGGGCGCTCAGCTGTGGGTGTATCGTGGCGCAGGGCGCTCAGCTGTGGGTGTATCAGGATGCTGGGTGCTCAGCTGTGGGTGTATCAGGGTGCTGGCCGCTCAGCTGTGGGTGTATCAGGGCGCTGGGCGCTCAGCTGTGGGTGTAGTAGGGCGCTGGGCGCTCAGCTGTGGGTGTATCAGGGTGCTGGGCGCTCAGCTGTGGGTGTATCAGGGCGTTGGCCGCTCAGCTGTGGGTGTATCAGGACGCTGGGCGCTCAGCTGTGGGTATATCAGGGCGCTGGGCGCTCAGCTGTGGGTGTAGTAGGGCGCTGGGCGCTCAGCTGTGGGTGTATCGGGGCGCTCAGCTGTGGGTGTATCGGGGCGCTGGGCGCTCAGCTGTGGGTGTATCAGGATGCTGGGCGCTCAGCTGTGGGTGTATCAGGGTGCTGGGCGCTCAGCTGTGGGTGTATCATGGCGCTGGGCTCTCAGCTGTGGGTGTATCGGGGCGCTGGCCGCTTAGCTGTGGGTGTATCGGGGCGCTGGGCGCTCAGCTGTGGGTGTGTCAGGGTGCTGGGCGCTCAGCTGTGGGTGTATCGGGGCGTTGGCCGCTCAGCTGTGGGTGTATCAGGATGCTGGATGCTCAGCTGTGGGTGTATCAGGATGCTGGGCGCTCAGCTGTGGGTGTATGAGGGCGCTGGGCGCTCAGCTGTGGGTGTATCAGGGTGCTCAGCTGTGGGTGTATCGGGTCGTTGGCCGCTCAGCTGTGGGTGTATCAGGATGCTGGGTGCTCAGCTGTGGGTGTATCAGGATGCTGGGTGCTCAGCTGTGGGTGTATTAGGGCGCTGGGCGCTCAGCTGTGGGTGTATCAGGGCGCTGGGCGCTCAGCTGTGGGTGTATCAGGATGCTGGGTGCTCAGCTGTGGGTGTATCAGGATGCTGGGTGCTCAGCTGTGGGTGTATCAGGATGCTGGGCGCTCAGCTGTGGGTGTATCGGGATGCTGGGTGCTCAGCTGTGGGTGTATCAGGGCGCTGGGCGCTCAGCTGTGGGTGTATCGGGGCGCTGGGCGCTCAGCTGTGGGTGTATCGGGGCGCTGGGCGCTCAGCTGTGGGTGTATCAGGGCGCTGGGTGCTCAGCTGTGGGTGTATCAGGGCGCTGGGCGCTCAGCTGTGGGTGTATCAGGATGCTGGGCGCTCAGCTGTGGGTGTATCAGGGCGCTGGGCGCTCAGCTGTGGGTGTATCGGGGCGCTGGGCGCTCAGCTGTGGGTGTATCAGGATGCTGGGCGCTCAGCTGTGGGTGTATCAGGGCGCTGAGCGCTCAGCTGTGGGTGTATCGGGGCGCTGGGCGCTCAGCTGTGGGTGTATCAGGGCGCTGGGTGCTCAGCTGTGGGTGTATCGGGGCGCTGGGCGCTCAGCTGTGGGTGTATCAGGATGCTGGGTGCTCAGCTGTGGGTGTATCAGGGTGCTGGCCGCTCAGCTGTGGGTGTATCAGGGCGCTGGGCGCTCAGCTGTGGGTGTAGTAGGGCGCTGGGCGCTCAGCTGTGGGTGTATCAGGGCGCTGGGCGCTCAGCTGTGGGTGTATCAGGGCGTTGGCCGCTCAGCTGTGGGTGTATCAGGGCGCTGGGCGCTCAGCTGTGGGTGTATCAGGGCGCTGGGCACTCAGCTGTGGGTGTAGTAGGGCGCTGGGCGCTCAGCTGTGGGTGTATCGGGGCGCTCAGCTGTGGGTGTATCGGGGCGCTGGGCGCTCAGCTGTGGGTGTATCAGGATGCTGGGCGCTCAGCTGTGGGTGTATCAGGGTGCTGGGCGCTCAGCTGTGGGTGTATCGGGGCGCTGGCCGCTTAGCTGTGGGTGTATCGGGGCGCTGGCCGCTTAGCTGTGGGTGTATCGGGGCGCTGGCCGCTTAGCTGTGGGTGTATCGGGGCGCTGGGCGCTCAGCTGTGGGTGTATCAGGATGCTGGGCGCTCAGCTGTGGGTGTATCAGGGCGCTGGGCGCTCAGCTGTGGGTGTATCGGGGCGCTGGGCGCTCAGCTGTGGGTGTATCAGGATGCTGGGTGCTCAGCTGTGGGTGTATCAGGGCGCTGAACGCTCAGCTGTGGGTGTATCGGGCGCTAGGCGCTCAGCTGTGGGTGTATCAGGGCGCTGGGTGCTCAGCTGTGGGTGTATCGGGGCGCTGGGCGCTCAGCTGTGGGTGTATCAGGATGCTGGGCGCTCAGCTGTGGGTGTATCAGGGTGCTGGGCTCTCAGCTGTGGGTGTATCGTGGCGCAGGGCGCTCAGCTGTGGGTGTATCAGGATGCTGGGTGCTCAGCTGTGGGTGTATCAGGGTGCTGGCCGCTCAGCTGTGGGTGTATCAGGGCGCTGGGCGCTCAGCTGTGGGTGTATCAGGGCGCTGGGCGCTCAGCTGTGGGTGTATCAGGGTGCTGGGTGCTCAGCTGTGGGTGTAGTAGGGCGCTGGGCGCTCAGCTGTGGGTGTATCAGGGCGTTGGCCGCTCAGCTGTGGGTGTATCAGGGTGCTGGGTGCTCAGCTGTGGGTGTATCAGGGTGCTGGGCGCTCAGCTGTGGGTGTATCGGGGCGCTGGCCGCTTAGCTGTGGGTGTATCGGGGCGCTGGCCGCTTAGCTGTGGGTGTATCGGGGCGCTGGCCGCTTAGCTGTGGGTGTATCGGGGCGCTGGGCGCTCAGCTGTGGGTGTATCAGGATGCTGGGCGCTCAGCTGTGGGTGTATCAGGGCGCTGGGCGCTCAGCTGTGGGTGTATCGGGGCGCTGGGCGCTCAGCTGTGGGTGTATCAGGATGCTGGGTGCTCAGCTGTGGGTGTATCAGGGCGCTGAGCGCTCAGCTGTGGGTGTATCGGGGCGCTAGGCGCTCAGCTGTGGGTGTATCAGGGCGCTGGGTGCTCAGCTGTGGGTGTATCAGGATGCTGGGTGCTCAGCTGTGGGTGTATCAGGGCGCTGAGCGCTCAGCTGTGGGTGTATCGGGGCGCTAGGCGCTCAGCTGTGGGTGTATCAGGGCGCTGGGTGCTCAGCTGTGGGTGTATCGGGGCGCTGGGCGCTCAGCTGTGGGTGTATCAGGATGCTGGGCGCTCAGCTGTGGGTGTATCAGGGTGCTGGGCTCTCAGCTGTGGGTGTATCGTGGCGCAGGGCTCTCAGCTGTGGGTGTATCAGGATGCTGGGTGCTCAGCTGTGGGTGTATCAGGGTGCTGGCCGCTCAGCTGTGGGTGTATCAGGGCGCTGGGCGCTCAGCTGTGGGTGTATCAGGGCGCTGGGCGCTCAGCTGTGGGTGTATCAGGGCGCTGGGCGCTCAGCTGTGGGTGTATCAGGGTGCTGGGTGCTCAGCTGTGGGTGTATCAGGGCGCTGGGCGCTCAGCTGTGGGTGTATCAGGGCGCTGGGCGCTCAGCTGTGGGTGTATCAGGGTGCTGGGTGCTCAGCTGTGGGTGTATCAGGGTGCTGGGCGCTCAGCTGTGGGTGTATTAGGGCGCTGGGCGCTCAGCTGTGGGTGTATCAGGGCGTTGGCCGCTCAGCTGTATGTGTATCAGGGCGCTGGGCGCTCTGCTGTGGGTGTATCAGGGCGCTGGGTGCTCAGCTGTGGGTGTATCAGGGCGCTGGGCGCTCAGCTGTGGGTGTATCAGGGTGTTGGCCGCTCAGCTGTGGGTGTATAAGGGCGCTGAGCGCTCAGCTGTGGGTGTATCGGGGCGCTGGGCGCTCAGCTGTGGGTGTATCAGGGCGCTGGGTGCTCAGCTGTGGGTGTATCGGGGCGCTGGGCGCTCAGCTGTGGGTGTATCAGGATGCTGGGTGCTCAGCTGTGGGTGTATCAGGGTGATGGCCGCTCAGCTGTGGGTGTATCAGGGCGCTGGGCGCTCAGCTGTGGGTGTAGTAGGGCGCTGGGCGCTCAGCTGTGGGTGTAGTAGGGCGCTGGGCGCTCAGCTGTGGGTGTATCAGGGCGCTGGGCGCTCAGCTGTGGGTGTATCAGGGCGTTGGCCGCTCAGCTGTGGGTGTATCAGGGCGCTGGGCGCTCAGCTGTGGGTGTATCAGGGCGCTGGGCGCTCAGCTGTGGGTGTAGTAGGGCGCTGGGCGCTCAGCTGTGGGTGTATCGGGGCGCTCAGCTGTGGGTGTATCGGGGCGCTGGGCGCTCAGCTGTGGGTGTATCAGGATGCTGGGCGCTCAGCTGTGGGTGTATCAGGGTGCTGGGCGCTCAGCTGTGGGTGTATCGGGGCGCTGGCCGCTTAGCTGTGGGTGTATCGGGGCGCTGGCCGCTTAGCTGTGGGTGTATCGGGGCGCTGGGCGCTCAGCTGTGGGTGTATCAGGATGCTGGGCGCTCAGCTGTGGGTGTATCAGGGCGCTGGGCGCTCAGCTGTGGGTGTATCGGGGAGCTGGGCGCTCAGCTGTGGGTGTATCAGGATGCTGGGTGCTCAGCTGTGGGTGTATCAGGGCGCTGAGCACTCAGCTGTGGGTGTATCGGGGCGCTGGGCGCTCAGCTGTGGGTGTATCAGGGCGCTGGGTGCTCAGCTGTGGGTGTATTGGGGCGCTGGGCGCTCAGCTGTGGGTGTATCAGGGTGCTGGGCGCTCAGCTGTGGGTGTATCGGGGCGCTCAGCTGTGGGTGGATCGGGGCACTGAGCGCTCAGCTGTGGGTGTATCAGGATGCTGGGTGCTCAGCTGTGGGTGTATCAGGGTGATGGCCGCTCAGCTGTGGGTGTATCAGGGCGCTGGGCGCTCAGCTGTGGGTGTAGTAGGGCGCTGGGCGCTCAGCTGTGGGTGTAGTAGGGCGCTGGGCGCTCAGCTGTGGGTGTATCAGGGCGCTGGGCGCTCAGCTGTGGGTGTATCAGGGCGTTGGCCGCTCAGCTGTGGGTGTATCAGGGCGCTGGGCGCTCAGCTGTGGGTGTATCAGGGCGCTGGGCGCTCAGCTGTGGGTGTAGTAGGGCGCTGGGCGCTCAGCTGTGGGTGTATCGGGGCGCTCAGCTGTGGGTGTATCGGGGCGCTGGGCGCTCAGCTGTGGGTGTATCAGGATGCTGGGCGCTCAGCTGTGGGTGTATCAGGGTGCTGGGCGCTCAGCTGTGGGTGTATCGGGGCGCTGGCCGCTTAGCTGTGGGTGTATCGGGGCGCTGGCCGCTTAGCTGTGGGTGTATCGGGGCGCTGGGCGCTCAGCTGTGGGTGTATCAGGATGCTGGGCGCTCAGCTGTGGGTGTATCAGGGCGCTGGGCGCTCAGCTGTGGGTGTATCGGGGAGCTGGGCGCTCAGCTGTGGGTGTATCAGGATGCTGGGTGCTCAGCTGTGGGTGTATCAGGGCGCTGAGCACTCAGCTGTGGGTGTATCGGGGCGCTGGGCGCTCAGCTGTGGGTGTATCAGGGCGCTGGGTGCTCAGCTGTGGGTGTATTGGGGCGCTGGGCGCTCAGCTGTGGGTGTATCAGGGTGCTGGGCGCTCAGCTGTGGGTGTATCGGGGCGCTCAGCTGTGGGTGGATCGGGGCACTGAGCGCTCAGCTGTGGGTGTATTGGGGCGCTGGACGCTCAGCTGTGGGTGTATCGGGGCGCTCAGCTGTGGGTGTATCAGGGCGTTGGCCGCTCAGCTGTGGGTGTAGTAGGGCGCTGGGCGCTCAGCTGTGGGTGTATCAGGGCGCTGGGCGCTCAGCTGTGGGTGTATCGGGGCGCTGGGGGCTCAGCTGTGGGTGTATCAGGGCGCTGGGCGCTCAGCTGTGGGTGTAGTAGGGCGCTGGGCGCTCAGCTGTGGGTGTATCAGGGTGCTGGGCGCTCAGCTGTGGGTGTATCAGGGCGCTGGGCGCTCAGCTGTGGGTGTAGTAGGGCGCTGGGCGCTTAGCTGTGGGTGTATCCGGGCGCTCAGCTGTGGGTGTATCGGGGCGCTGGGCGCTCAGCTGTGGGTGGATCGGGGCACTGAGCGCTCAGCTGTGGGTGTATCGGGCGCTGGGCGCTCAGCTGTGGGTGGATCGGGCGCTCAGCTGTGGGTGTATCAGGGCGTTGGCCGCTTAGCTGTGGGTGTATCAGGATGCTGGGTGCTCAGCTGTGGGTGTATCAGGGCGCTGGGCGCTCAGCTGTGGGTGTATCAGGGCGCTGGGCGCTCAGCTGTGGGTGTATCAGGGCGCTGGGTGCTCAGCTGTGGGTGTATCAGGGCGTTGGCCGCTCAGCTGTGGGTGTATCAGGATGCTGGGCGCTCAGCTGTGAGTGTATCAGGATGCTGGGCTCTCAGCTGTGGGTGTATCAGGGCGCTGGCCGCTCAGCTGTGGGTGTATCAGGGCGCTGGGTGCTCAGCTGTGGGTGTATCAGGGCGCTGGGTGCTCAGCTGTGGGTGTATCAGGATGCTGGGCGCTCAGCTGTGGGTGTATCAGGGCGCTGTGCGCTCAGCTGTGGGTGTAGTAGGGAGCTGGGCGCTCAGCTGTGGGTGTATCAGGGCGCTCAGCTGTGGGTGTATCGGGGCGCTGGGCGCTCAGCTGTGGGTGGATCGGGGCACTGAGCGCTCAGCTGTGGGTGTATCGGGCGCTGGGCGCTCAGCTGTGGGTGTATCAGGGCGTTGGCCGCTCAGCTGTGGGTGTAGTAGGGCGCTGGGCTCTCAGCTGTGGGTGTATCAGGATGCTGGGTGCTCAGCTGTGGGTGTATCGGGGCGCTGGGCTCTCAGAAGTGGGTGTATTGGGGCGCTGGGCGCTCAGCTGTGGGTGTATAGGGCGCTGGGCGCTCAGCTGTGGGTGTATCGGGGCGCTGGGCGCTCAGTTGTGGGTGTATCGGGGCGCTGGGCGCTCAGCTGTGGGTGGATCGGGGCACTGAGCGCTCAGCTGTGGGTGTATCGGGCGCTGGGCGCTCAGCTGTGGGTGGATCGGGGGCGCTCAGCTGTGGGTGTATCAGGGCGTTGGCCGCTCAGCTGTGGGTGTAGTAGGGCGCTGGGCTCTCAGCTGTGGGTGTATCAGGATGCTGGGTGCTTAGCTGTGGGTGTATCGGGGCGCTGGGCTCTCAGATGTGGGTGTATCAGGGTGCTGGGCGCTCAGCTGTGGGTGTATCAGGGTGCTGGCCGCTCAGCTGTGGGTGTATCAGGGCGCTGGGCGCTCAGCTGTGGGTGTATCAGGGCGCTGGGCGCTCAGCTGTGGGTGTATCAGGGTGCTGGGTGCTCAGCTGTGGGTGTAGTAGGGCGCTGGGCGCTCAGCTGTGGGTGTATCAGGGCGTTGGCCGCTCAGCTGTGGGTGTATCAGGGTGCTGGGTGCTCAGCTGTGGGTGTATCAGGGTGCTGGGCGCTCAGCTGTGGGTGTATCGGGGCGCTGGCCGCTTAGCTGTGGGTGTATCGGGGCGCTGGCCGCTTAGCTGTGGGTGTATCGGGGCGCTGGCCGCTTAGCTGTGGGTGTATCGGGGCGCTGGGCGCTCAGCTGTGGGTGTATCAGGATGCTGGGCGCTCAGCTGTGGGTGTATCAGGGCGCTGGGCGCTCAGCTGTGGGTGTATCGGGGCGCTGGGCGCTCAGCTGTGGGTGTATCAGGATGCTGGGTGCTCAGCTGTGGGTGTATCAGGGCGCTGAGCGCTCAGCTGTGGGTGTATCGGGGCGCTAGGCGCTCAGCTCTGGGTGTATCAGGGCGCTGGGTGCTCAGCTGTGGGTGTATCAGGATGCTGGGTGCTCAGCTGTGGGTGTATCAGGGCGCTGAGCGCTCAGCTGTGGGTGTATCGGGGCGCTAGGCGCTCAGCTGTGGGTGTATCAGGGCGCTGGGTGCTCAGCTGTGGGTGTATCGGGGCGCTGGGCGCTCAGCTGTGGGTGTATCAGGATGCTGGGCGCTCAGCTGTGGGTGTATCAGGGTGCTGGGCTCTCAGCTGTGGGTGTATCGTGGCGCAGGGCTCTCAGCTGTGGGTGTATCAGGATGCTGGGTGCTCAGCTGTGGGTGTATCAGGGTGCTGGCCGCTCAGCTGTGGGTGTATCAGGGCGCTGGGCGCTCAGCTGTGGGTGTATCAGGGCGCTGGGCGCTCAGCTGTGGGTGTATCAGGGTGCTGGGTGCTCAGCTGTGGGTGTATCAGGGCGCTGGGCGCTCAGCTGTGGGTGTATCAGGGCGCTGGGCGCTCAGCTGTGGGTGTATCAGGGTGCTGGGTGCTCAGCTGTGGGTGTATCAGGGTGCTGGGCGCTCAGCTGTGGGTGTATTAGGGCGCTCGGCGCTCAGCTGTGGGTGTATCAGGGCGTTGGCCGCTCAGCTGTATGTGTATCAGGGCGCAGGGCGCTCTGCTGTGGGTGTATCAGGGCGCTGGGTGCTCAGCTGTGGGTGTATCAGGGCGCTGGGCGCTCAGCTGTGGGTGTATCAGGGTGTTGGCCGCTCAGCTGTGGGTGTATCAGGGCGCTGAGCGCTCAGCTGTGGGTGTATCGGGGCGCTGGGCGCTCAGCTGTGGGTGTATCAGGGCGCTGGGTGCTCAGCTGTGGGTGTATCGGGGCGCTGGGCGCTCAGCTGTGGGTGTATCAGGATGCTGGGTGCTCAGCTGTGGGTGTATCAGGGTGATGGCCGCTCAGCTGTGGGTGTATCAGGGCGCTGGGCGCTCAGCTGTGGGTGTAGTAGGGCGCTGGGCGCTCAGCTGTGGGTGTAGTAGGGCGCTGGGCGCTCAGCTGTGGGTGTATCAGGGCGCTGGGCGCTCAGCTGTGGGTGTATCAGGGCGTTGGCCGCTCAGCTGTGGGTGTATCAGGGCGCTGGGCGCTCAGCTGTGGGTGTATCAGGGCGCTGGGCGCTCAGCTGTGGGTGTAGTAGGGCGCTGGGCGCTCAGCTGTGGGTGTATCGGGGCGCTCAGCTGTGGGTGTATCGGGGCGCTGGGCGCTCAGCTGTGGGTGTATCAGGATGCTGGGCGCTCAGCTGTGGGTGTATCAGGGTGCTGGGCGCTCAGCTGTGGGTGTATCGGGGCGCTGGCCGCTTAGCTGTGGGTGTATCGGGGCGCTGGCCGCTTAGCTGTGGGTGTATCGGGGCGCTGGGCGCTCAGCTGTGGGTGTATCAGGATGCTGGGCGCTCAGCTGTGGGTGTATCAGGGCGCTGGGCGCTCAGCTGTGGGTGTATCGGGGAGCTGGGCGCTCAGCTGTGGGTGTATCAGGATGCTGGGTGCTCAGCTGTGGGTGTATCAGGGCGCTGAGCACTCAGCTGTGGGTGTATCGGGGCGCTGGGCGCTCAGCTGTGGGTGTATCAGGGCGCTGGGTGCTCAGCTGTGGGTGTATTGGGGCGCTGGGCGCTCAGCTGTGGGTGTATCAGGGTGCTGGGCGCTCAGCTGTGGGTGTATCGGGGCGCTCAGCTGTGGGTGGATCGGGGCACTGAGCGCTCAGCTGTGGGTGTATCAGGATGCTGGGTGCTCAGCTGTGGGTGTATCAGGGTGATGGCCGCTCAGCTGTGGGTGTATCAGGGCGCTGGGCGCTCAGCTGTGGGTGTAGTAGGGCGCTGGGCGCTCAGCTGTGGGTGTAGTAGGGCGCTGGGCGCTCAGCTGTGGGTGTATCAGGGCGCTGGGCGCTCAGCTGTGGGTGTATCAGGGCGTTGGCCGCTCAGCTGTGGGTGTATCAGGGCGCTGGGCGCTCAGCTGTGGGTGTATCAGGGCGCTGGGCGCTCAGCTGTGGGTGTAGTAGGGCGCTGGGCGCTCAGCTGTGGGTGTATCGGGGCGCTCAGCTGTGGGTGTATCGGGGCGCTGGGCGCTCAGCTGTGGGTGTATCAGGATGCTGGGCGCTCAGCTGTGGGTGTATCAGGGTGCTGGGCGCTCAGCTGTGGGTGTATCGGGGCGCTGGCCGCTTAGCTGTGGGTGTATCGGGGCGCTGGCCGCTTAGCTGTGGGTGTATCGGGGCGCTGGGCGCTCAGCTGTGGGTGTATCAGGATGCTGGGCGCTCAGCTGTGGGTGTATCAGGGCGCTGGGCGCTCAGCTGTGGGTGTATCGGGGAGCTGGGCGCTCAGCTGTGGGTGTATCAGGATGCTGGGTGCTCAGCTGTGGGTGTATCAGGGCGCTGAGCACTCAGCTGTGGGTGTATCGGGGCGCTGGGCGCTCAGCTGTGGGTGTATCAGGGCGCTGGGTGCTCAGCTGTGGGTGTATTGGGGCGCTGGGCGCTCAGCTGTGGGTGTATCAGGGTGCTGGGCGCTCAGCTGTGGGTGTATCGGGGCGCTCAGCTGTGGGTGGATCGGGGCACTGAGCGCTCAGCTGTGGGTGTATTGGGGCGCTGGACGCTCAGCTGTGGGTGTATCGGGGCGCTCAGCTGTGGGTGTATCAGGGCGTTGGCCGCTCAGCTGTGGGTGTAGTAGGGCGCTGGGCGCTCAGCTGTGGGTGTATCAGGGCGCTGGGCGCTCAGCTGTGGGTGTATCGGGGCGCTGGGGGCTCAGCTGTGGGTGTATCAGGGCGCTGGGCGCTCAGCTGTGGGTGTAGTAGGGCGCTGGGCGCTCAGCTGTGGGTGTATCAGGGTGCTGGGCGCTCAGCTGTGGGTGTATCAGGGCGCTGGGCGCTCAGCTGTGGGTGTAGTAGGGCGCTGGGCGCTCAGCTGTGGGTGTATCCGGGCGCTCAGCTGTGGGTGTATCGGGGCGCTGGGCGCTCAGCTGTGGGTGGATCGGGGCACTGAGCGCTCAGCTGTGGGTGTATCGGGCGCTGGGCGCTCAGCTGTGGGTGGATCGGGCGCTCAGCTGTGGGTGTATCAGGGCGTTGGCCGCTTAGCTGTGGGTGTATCAGGATGCTGGGTGCTCAGCTGTGGGTGTATCAGGGCGCTGGGCGCTCAGCTGTGGGTGTATCAGGGCGCTGGGCGCTCAGCTGTGGGTGTATCAGGGCGCTGGGTGCTCAGCTGTGGGTGTATCAGGGCGTTGGCCGCTCAGCTGTGGGTGTATCAGGATGCTGGGCGCTCAGCTGTGAGTGTATCAGGATGCTGGGCTCTCAGCTGTGGGTGTATCAGGGCGCTGGCCGCTCAGCTGTGGGTGTATCAGGGCGCTGGGTGCTCAGCTGTGGGTGTATCAGGGCGCTGGGTGCTCAGCTGTGGGTGTATCAGGATGCTGGGCGCTCAGCTGTGGGTGTATCAGGGCGCTGTGCGCTCAGCTGTGGGTGTAGTAGGGAGCTGGGCGCTCAGCTGTGGGTGTATCAGGGCGCTCAGCTGTGGGTGTATCGGGGCGCTGGGCGCTCAGCTGTGGGTGGATCGGGGCACTGAGCGCTCAGCTGTGGGTGTATCGGGCGCTGGGCGCTCAGCTGTGGGTGTATCAGGGCGTTGGCCGCTCAGCTGTGGGTGTAGTAGGGCGCTGGGCTCTCAGCTGTGGGTGTATCAGGATGCTGGGTGCTCAGCTGTGGGTGTATCGGGGCGCTGGGCTCTCAGAAGTGGGTGTATTGGGGCGCTGGGCGCTCAGCTGTGGGTGTATAGGGCGCTGGGCGCTCAGCTGTGGGTGTATCGGGGCGCTGGGCGCTCAGTTGTGGGTGTATCGGGGCGCTGGGCGCTCAGCTGTGGGTGGATCGGGGCACTGAGCGCTCAGCTGTGGGTGTATCGGGCGCTGGGCGCTCAGCTGTGGGTGGATCGGGGGCGCTCAGCTGTGGGTGTATCAGGGCGTTGGCCGCTCAGCTGTGGGTGTAGTAGGGCGCTGGGCTCTCAGCTGTGGGTGTATCAGGATGCTGGGTGCTTAGCTGTGGGTGTATCGGGGCGCTGGGCTCTCAGATGTGGGTGTATCAGGGTGCTGGGCGCTCAGCTGTGGGTGTATCAGGGTGCTGGCCGCTCAGCTGTGGGTGTATCAGGGCGCTGGGCGCTCAGCTGTGGGTGTATCAGGGCGCTGGGCGCTCAGCTGTGGGTGTATCAGGGCGCTGGGCGCTCAGCTGTGGGTGTATCAGGGTGCTGGGTGCTCAGCTGTGGGTGTAGTAGGGCGCTGGGCGCTCAGCTGTGGGTGTATCAGGGCGTTGGCCGCTCAGCTGTGGGTGTATCAGGGTGCTGGGTGCTCAGCTGTGGGTGTATCGGGGTGCTGGGCGCTCAGCTGTGGGTGTATCGGGGCGCTGGCCGCTTAGCTGTGGGTGTATCGGGGCGCTGGCCGCTTAGCTGTGGGTGTATCGGGGCGCTGGCCGCTTAGCTGTGGGTGTATCGGGGCGCTGGGCGCTCAGCTGTGGGTGTATCAGGATGCTGGGCGCTCAGCTGTGGGTGTATCAGGGCGCTGGGCGCTCAGCTGTGGGTGTATCGGGGCGCTGGGCGCTCAGCTGTGGGTGTATCAGGATGCTGGGTGCTCAGCTGTGGGTGTATCAGGGCGCTGAGCGCTCAGCTGTGGGTGTATCGGGGCGCTAGGCGCTCAGCTCTGGGTGTATCAGGGCGCTGGGTGCTCAGCTGTGGGTGTATCAGGATGCTGGGTGCTCAGCTGTGGGTGTATCAGGGCGCTGAGCGCTCAGCTGTGGGTGTATCGGGGCGCTAGGCGCTCAGCTGTGGGTGTATCAGGGCGCTGGGTGCTCAGCTGTGGGTGTATCGGGGCGCTGGGCGCTCAGCTGTGGGTGTATCAGGATGCTGGGCGCTCAGCTGTGGGTGTATCAGGGTGCTGGGCTCTCAGCTGTGGGTGTATCGTGGCGCAGGGCTCTCAGCTGTGGGTGTATCAGGATGCTGGGCGCTCAGCTGTGGGTGTATCAGGATGCTGGGTGCTCAGCTGTGGGTGTATCAGGGTGATGGCCGCTCAGCTGTGGGTGTATCAGGGCGCTGGGCGCTCAGCTGTGGGTGTAGTAGGGCGCTGGGCGCTCAGCTGTGGGTGTAGTAGGGCGCTGGGCGCTCAGCTGTGGGTGTATCAGGGCGCTGGGCGCTCAGCTGTGGGTGTATCAGGGCGTTGGCCGCTCAGCTGTGGGTGTATCAGGGCGCTGGGCGCTCAGCTGTGGGTGTATCAGGGCGCTGGGCGCTCAGCTGTGGGTGTAGTAGGGCGCTGGGCGCTCAGCTGTGGGTGTATCGGGGCGCTCAGCTGTGGGTGTATCGGGGCGCTGGGCGCTCAGCTGTGGGTGTATCAGGATGCTGGGCGCTCAGCTGTGGGTGTATCAGGGTGCTGGGCGCTCAGCTGTGGGTGTATCGGGGCGCTGGCCGCTTAGCTGTGGGTGTATCGGGGCGCTGGCCGCTTAGCTGTGGGTGTATCGGGGCGCTGGGCGCTCAGCTGTGGGTGTATCAGGATGCTGGGCGCTCAGCTGTGGGTGTATCAGGGCGCTGGGCGCTCAGCTGTGGGTGTATCGGGGAGCTGGGCGCTCAGCTGTGGGTGTATCAGGATGCTGGGTGCTCAGCTGTGGGTGTATCAGGGCGCTGAGCACTCAGCTGTGGGTGTATCGGGGCGCTGGGCGCTCAGCTGTGGGTGTATCAGGGCGCTGGGTGCTCAGCTGTGGGTGTATTGGGGCGCTGGGCGCTCAGCTGTGGGTGTATCAGGGTGCTGGGCGCTCAGCTGTGGGTGTATCGGGGCGCTCAGCTGTGGGTGGATCGGGGCACTGAGCGCTCAGCTGTGGGTGTATCAGGATGCTGGGTGCTCAGCTGTGGGTGTATCAGGGTGATGGCCGCTCAGCTGTGGGTGTATCAGGGCGCTGGGCGCTCAGCTGTGGGTGTAGTAGGGCGCTGGGCGCTCAGCTGTGGGTGTAGTAGGGCGCTGGGCGCTCAGCTGTGGGTGTATCAGGGCGCTGGGCGCTCAGCTGTGGGTGTATCAGGGCGTTGGCCGCTCAGCTGTGGGTGTATCAGGGCGCTGGGTGCTCAGCTGTGGGTGTATCAGGGCGCTGGGCGCTCAGCTGTGGGTGTAGTAGGGCGCTGGGCGCTCAGCTGTGGGTGTATCGGGGCGCTCAGCTGTGGGTGTATCGGGGCGCTGGGCGCTCAGCTGTGGGTGTATCAGGATGCTGGGCGCTCAGCTGTGGGTGTATCAGGGTGCTGGGCGCTCAGCTGTGGGTGTATCGGGGCGCTGGCCGCTTAGCTGTGGGTGTATCGGGGCGCTGGCCGCTTAGCTGTGGGTGTATCGGGGCGCTGGGCGCTCAGCTGTGGGTGTATCAGGATGCTGGGCGCTCAGCTGTGGGTGTATCAGGGCGCTGGGCGCTCAGCTGTGGGTGTATCGGGGAGCTGGGCGCTCAGCTGTGGGTGTATCAGGATGCTGGGTGCTCAGCTGTGGGTGTATCAGGGCGCTGAGCACTCAGCTGTGGGTGTATCGGGGCGCTGGGCGCTCAGCTGTGGGTGTATCAGGGCGCTGGGTGCTCAGCTGTGGGTGTATTGGGGCGCTGGGCGCTCAGCTGTGGGTGTATCAGGGTGCTGGGCGCTCAGCTGTGGGTGTATCGGGGCGCTCAGCTGTGGGTGGATCGGGGCACTGAGCGCTCAGCTGTGGGTGTATTGGGGCGCTGGACGCTCAGCTGTGGGTGTATCGGGGCGCTCAGCTGTGGGTGTATCAGGGCGTTGGCCGCTCAGCTGTGGGTGTAGTAGGGCGCTGGGCGCTCAGCTGTGGGTGTATCAGGGCGCTGGGCGCTCAGCTGTGGGTGTATCGGGGCGCTGGGGGCTCAGCTGTGGGTGTATCAGGGCGCTGGGCGCTCAGCTGTGGGTGTAGTAGGGCGCTGGGCGCTCAGCTGTGGGTGTATCAGGGTGCTGGGCGCTCAGCTGTGGGTGTATCAGGGCGCTGGGCGCTCAGCTGTGGGTGTAGTAGGGCGCTGGGCGCTCAGCTGTGGGTGTATCCGGGCGCTCAGCTGTGGGTGTATCGGGGCGCTGGGCGCTCAGCTGTGGGTGGATCGGGGCACTGAGCGCTCAGCTGTGGGTGTATCGGGCGCTGGGCGCTCAGCTGTGGGTGGATCGGGCGCTCAGCTGTGGGTGTATCAGGGCGTTGGCCGCTTAGCTGTGGGTGTATCAGGATGCTGGGTGCTCAGCTGTGGGTGTATCAGGGCGCTGGGCGCTCAGCTGTGGGTGTATCAGGGCGCTGGGCGCTCAGCTGTGGGTGTATCAGGGCGCTGGGTGCTCAGCTGTGGGTGTATCAGGGCGTTGGCCGCTCAGCTGTGGGTGTATCAGGATGCTGGGCGCTCAGCTGTGAGTGTATCAGGATGCTGGGCTCTCAGCTGTGGGTGTATCAGGGCGCTGGCCGCTCAGCTGTGGGTGTATCAGGGCGCTGGGTGCTCAGCTGTGGGTGTATCAGGGCGCTGGGTGCTCAGCTGTGGGTGTATCAGGATGCTGGGCGCTCAGCTGTGGGTGTATCAGGGCGCTGTGCGCTCAGCTGTGGGTGTAGTAGGGAGCTGGGCGCTCAGCTGTGGGTGTATCAGGGCGCTCAGCTGTGGGTGTATCGGGGCGCTGGGCGCTCAGCTGTGGGTGGATCGGGGCACTGAGCGCTCAGCTGTGGGTGTATCGGGCGCTGGGCGCTCAGCTGTGGGTGTATCAGGGCGTTGGCCGCTCAGCTGTGGGTGTAGTAGGGCGCTGGGCTCTCAGCTGTGGGTGTATCAGGATGCTGGGTGCTCAGCTGTGGGTGTATCGGGGCGCTGGGCTCTCAGAAGTGGGTGTATTGGGGCGCTGGGCGCTCAGCTGTGGGTGTATAGGGCGCTGGGCGCTCAGCTGTGGGTGTATCGGGGCGCTGGGCGCTCAGTTGTGGGTGTATCGGGGCGCTGGGCGCTCAGCTGTGGGTGGATCGGGGCACTGAGCGCTCAGCTGTGGGTGTATCGGGCGCTGGGCGCTCAGCTGTGGGTGGATCGGGGGCGCTCAGCTGTGGGTGTATCAGGGCGTTGGCCGCTCAGCTGTGGGTGTAGTAGGGCGCTGGGCTCTCAGCTGTGGGTGTATCAGGATGCTGGGTGCTTAGCTGTGGGTGTATCGGGGCGCTGGGCTCTCAGATGTGGGTGTATCAGGGTGCTGGGCGCTCAGCTGTGGGTGTATCAGGGCGCTGGGCGCTCAGCTGTGGGTGTAGTAGGGCGCTGGGCGCTCAGCTGTGGGTGTATCGGGGCGCTTAGTTGTGGGTGTATCGGGGCGCTGGGCGCTCAGCTGTGGGTGGATCGGGGCACTGAGCGCTCAGCTGTGGGTGTATCGGGCGCTTGGCGCTCAGCTGTGGGTGGATCGGGGCGCTCAGCTGTGGGTGTATCAGGGCGTTGGCCGCTCAGCTGTGGGTGTAGTAGGGCGCTGGGCTCTCAGCTGTGGGTGTATCAGGATGCTGGGTGCTTAGCTGTGCGTATATCGGGGCGCTGGGCGCTCAGCTGTGGGTGTATCAGGATGCTGGGTGCTCAGCTGTGGGTGTATCGGGGCGCTGGGCTCTCAGATGTGGGTGTATCAGGGTGCTGGGCGCTCAGCTGTGGGTGTATCGGGGCGCAGGGCGCTCAGCTGTGGGTGTATCGGGGCGCTGGCCATAGGATGGTGAATGCGGATGATTTCCTCAGGGCGTGTGATCACTCTGACTCTATGGAGTAAACTTATAAAGGTTCTAAAAATGAAAAGAGATGATGTTGCCCATAGCAACCAATCAGATTCTGGCAATCATTTATTTATGGCAGCCTCGAAAATGATTGACAGAATCTGATCGGTTGTTATGGGCAACAGCACCACTTTTCATTTATTTTAACCTTTAATAAATGTACCCCTATATCCTCTGCCCAAACACCTGTGATGCTGCAGCTGTGGTGTGCAGGGTGCAGTACACATTCCCGGGCAGCAGACGGCGGTAGTGTCCCGGCCTGTGATGTGAAGGGTGCAGTACTCATAGCTGGACAGCAGATGGCGCGGATGTCCCGACCTGTGACGAGAGGGGAGCAGTACTCAATGCCAGGCAACAGATGGCGCTGGTGTCCCAACCTGTGATGAGAGGGGTGCAGTACTCAATGCCAGGCAGCAGATGGCGCTGGTGTCCCGGCCTGTGATGTGTGGGCTGTAGTACTCAATACTAGGCAGCAGATGGCGCGGATGTCCCGACCTGTGATGAGAGGGGTGCAGTTCTCAATCCCATGCAGCAGATGGCGGTTGTGTCCCGGCCTGTGATGTGCAGGGGTGCAGTACTCAATGCCGGTCAGCACTTGGCGCTGGTGTCTCGGCCTGTGATGTGAGGGGTGCAGTACTCAATGCCTGGCAGCAGATGGCGCTTGTGTCTCGGCATGTGATGTGAGGTGTGCAGTTCTCAATACCAGGCAGCAGATGGCGCTGGTGTCCCGGCCTGTGATGTGAAGGGTGCTGTACTCATTGCAGGGCGGAAGGTGGCGCTGCTGTCCCGACCTGTGATGTGAGATGTGCAGTTCTCAATGCCGGGCAGCAGATGGCGGTGGTGTCCTGACATGTGATGTGAGGAGTGCAGTACTCATTGCCGAGCAGCAGGTGGCGCTAGTGTCCCGACATGTGATGTGAGATGTGCAGTTCTCAATGCCGGGCAGCAGATAGCGCTTGTGTCCCGACATGTGATGTGAAGGGTGCAGTACTCAATGCCGGGCGGAAGGTGGCGGTAGTGTCTTGGCCTGTGATGTGAGGGGTGCAGTACTCATTGCCTGGCAGCAGATAGCGCTGCTGTCCCAACCTGTGATGTGAGGGGTGCAGTACTCAATGCCAGGCAGCAGATGGCGCTGCTGTCCCGACCTGTGATGAGAGGGGTGCAGTATTCAATGCCAGGCAGCAGATGGCGGTGGTGTCCCGGCCTGTGATGTGTGGGCTGCAGTACTCAATGCCAGGCAACAGATGGCGCTGATGTCCCGACCTGTGATGTGAGGGGTGCAGTACTCAATGCCGAGCAGCAGATGGCGCTTGTGTTCCGACATGTGATGTGAGGGATGCAGTACTCATTGCCGAGCAGCAGATGGCGCTTGTGTCCCGACATGTGATGTGAAGGGTGCAGTACTCATAGCTGGACAGCAGGTGGCGCTTGTGTCCCGACATGTGATGTGAAGGGTGCAGGACTCAATGCCTGGCAGCAGATGGCGCTGGTGTCCCGACTTGTGATGTGAAGGGTGCAGTACTCATTGCCGGACGGAAGGCGGCGCTGGTGTCCCGGCCTGTGATGTGCGGGCTGCAATACTCAATATCTGGCAGCAGATGGCGCTTGTTTCCCGGCATGTGATATGAGGGGTGCAGTACTCAGTGTCGGGCAGCAGATGGCGGTTGTGTCCCGGCCTGTGATGTGCAGGGGTGCAGTACTCAATGCCAGGCAACAGATGGCGGTTGTGTCCCGGCCTGTGATGTGCAGGGGTGCAGTACTCAATGCCAGGCAACAGATGGCGCTGATGTCCCGACCTGTGATGTGTAAGGTGCAGTACTCAATGCTGGGCAGCAGGTGGCGCTAGTGTCCCGACATGTGATGTGAGGGGTGCACTACTCATTGCAGGGCGGAAGGTGGCGCTGGTGTCCCGGCCTGTGATGTGCGGGTTGCATTACTCATTCCCGGGCAGCAGATGGCGATGGATACTAGACGTTTATGTTTCGGTCTTGCCCACAGTCATCATGGCGGCGGGCAGATCGCACGGCGTCATGACGTAGGACGCAGCACGCTGTGAAGGAAACATCTGGCGGGAAGAATGGATGTGGCCGAGTTTCAGAGGCTGCGGGACGGTCACGTGGGCAAGATCCGGGAGGTGAGTCACGTGATTCGGTGTGACAGCGAGTGGGAGCCACTGCGCACCTCACACCTCCTGCAACGTGTGTATCGTGTGTGATATATCGGTGTATACACACATCCTCTAATACTCCAGGCCCGCGCCACCTCAGCCCCCGCTCTCCCGTCTGTCTGTCCCCGCCCCCGTCTGTCTGCCCCGCCCCCTGCGCTAGGGATGGCCATCACTGTGTTTACCATCAATGGTTAACATCGATTGTGAAATGGCAAGTGACCATCGATGATTGCAAGTTATGCGCTGGATGACTATTGATGGTTTCACTAACCGATGATCATCCCTGTTCTTTCACTGACTGGCGCATGGGCCAATCAGAACTTGGAGGCGGGGCTTTGCTCCGTGTCTCATCTAGAGGCCATCGCTCTGGTCTCAAAAGTCGGTTGCCATCGATGATAGCTTTCTATGCAAAGGATAACCATCGATGGTTTAGGCAACCAATGGTCATCCCTTTTCTTTGAGTGCACGTGGGCCAGTTAGAACCTGGGGGCGGGGCTTCATGGCTGTGGGGGGTGGAGCAATGCGCCCTGGGGTTATACTGTGCCATGTATGGCGGTAAGCCATCTGGTTCTCCCTCATCGCTGGCAAAATTATTCTACATCGGTCATAAACCATCAATGATTATGAATCATCGATAGTTGATGGCCATCGCTAGTCCCAGCGCCTTGCAGAAAAACAGCCATCGGTCGTTTCCCCCCATCAGTGGCAAAAGTATCCAACATCGCAATAAACCACTGATGATTTGGAATCATTGATGATCGATGTCGGACCCTGCCCGTCCCCAGATCACCGTCACCCCCCCCGCTGCCATGCTTACCTCCATGCGGCCGGTCCTCCTCAGCGGGAGCCGCTGGGCACCCAGACTGTCGCTGTGTGTATATTATACCTGGATCACACAGGTTCTGGGGCTGATACTACCAGGGGGAAGGCAGGCAGGTAGCCGGCCACAGAACCTGTGTACGTCATATGGGTCCAGGATTACAGGGCTATATATATAATATATACAGTGCACAGGGCCTATACTCAGACCTGCCCAGCTGGCGGGGCCACTGTGTCCTCATTCCCATGGTCAGCCGGGCATCCTGAGATAGGTCACCTGCCCGGGACTCCTATACCTGGTACCAGCGGCGGCGAGCGGCTCCGGGCAGGAAGGTGCGCCATCTTACTATACGCCGCCTGATGGATGGACGACGCACACTCAGTATTGGGGCGGCTCTGGCCGGGGTAGGTGGCAGGATAACTTATCGCTTAGTGTCACACAGAGACGCAGCTACACAACCCGCAGTGGAGCAGCGCAGACACCAGAGCAGGCGCCACACCGAGGCCACCACATTATACCCCCACCTCACGTGCCACGGCATTGTGTCTCCCATCAGGGTCTACAGGAGGCCACGAGACTTCTGTGCCAGCTGAACCAGAACCTGACGGTGTGGGGTGAGCGGAGCGGAGACCTGGAGACCCTCGCTCAGGTAGGTGTGCAGAGAGCTGTGAGTGTGCCCCTCCCCCTGCGGGGCGCTGTGCGTGACTCTTACATTGATGTTTCGTCTCTCTCTAGGTGTGGACGCAGTTCCAGCAGCAGCTGGTGGTGTTATCTGCGGCTTTGGATGACTCTGCGGAGTGACACTCGCGGCTCCTGACCTCAGTATGACAATAAACGGTGACACTGACGTAATCTGAGCGAGTGGCTGATTCGTGCGGTCCTGGAGGTCTGCGCGGTGCGGATCTGAGGGGTTGGGGGTCTTGTGCTTTCGCCATCCCTGGCTGCCCGATCCGCATCCTACTGCTCTTACTGTAAAGAAGCTCTGCATGTGTCGCTGGTGGACCCTTCTCTCCTAGTGCCACACAGCGCCCGAAGTGCCCCCGTTCTACGCAGCCGGCCAGAGAGATCCTGCTGTACACTGTATTTGTGCCGCGTAACTCAGTTGTATATGGTCATGGCTGTTACCAAAACCGTGGGCCTGAGATGCACCCAGTGACTATGGGGGAAATGTACTAAGCAGTGATAAAAGTGGAGAAGTTGCCCTTGGCAACCAATCAGCTGCTCTGTATGCTTTTATAGTATGCAAATTATAAATGTTACGGCAATGCTGATTGGTTGCCATGGGCAACTTCTCCACTGGCTCACTTCTCCACTTTTATCACTGCTTAGTACATGTCCCTCTATGTCACATAGCTGAGTGATATTTTACAACCGCGCACGCACAAACCTCTGTAAGACGGCGCATGCGCTGCACAGTGTATGCACAAAGGCGAAATTGGGATAGGCGGTATCAGACATCTGGTGGAAAAGCGACGGACGTCCCGGGGGAGGGAGGCGGCTAGTAATCAGGGACAGAGAAAGGCGAACTTACATCCGTACAGCCGGCCGCCAGCACCCAGACCCTGCACAGAATACACTGAACACCTGGGGAGGACAGCGATGAAGATACGGCTAAGTGCTATGGAGCCGCTTCCTGCAGCGCTCGTCTTTCTCCTGCAGCGCTGGTCTTTGTCCTGCAGCGCTGGTCTTTCTCCTGCAGTGCGTTCCAGGCTATATATATATATATATACACACACACACACTGCTCAAAAAAATAAAGGGAACACTTAACACAATGTAACTCCAAGTCAATCACACTTCTGTGAAATCAAACTGTCCACTTAGGAAGCAACACTGATTGACAATCAATTTCACATGCTGTTGTGCAAATGGAATAGACAACAGGTGGAAATTATAGGCAATCAGCAAGACACCCCCAATAAAGGAGTTGTTCTGCAGGTGGTGACCACAGACCACTTCTCAGCTCCTATGCTTTCTGGCTGATGTTTTGGTCCCTTTTGAAAGCTGGCGGTGCTTTCACTCTAGTGATAGCATGAGACGGAGTCTACAACCCACACAAGTGGCTCAGGTAGTGCAGCTCATCCAGGATGGCACATCAATGCGAGCTGTGGCAAGAAGGTTTGCTGTTTCTGTCAGCGTAGTGTCCAGAGCATGGAGGCGCTACCAGGAGACAGGCCAGTACATCAGGAGACGTGGAGGAGGCCGTAGGAGGGCAACAACCCAGCAGCAGGACCGCTACCTCCGCCTTTGTGCAAGGAGGAACAGGAGGAGCACTGCCAGAGCCCTGCAAAATGACCTCCAGCAAGCCATAAATGTGCATGTGTCTACTCAAACGATCAGAAACAGACTCCATGAGGGTGGTATGAGGTCCCGACGTCCACAGGTGGGGGTTGTGCTTACAGCCCAACACCGTGCAGGACGTTTGGCATTTGCCAGAGAACACCAAGATTGGCAAATTCGCCACTGGCGCCCTGTGCTCTTCACAGATGAAAGCAGGTTCTCACTGAGCACATGTGACAGAGTCTGGAGACGCCAAGGAGAACGTTCTGCTGCCTGCAACATCCTCCAGCATGACCGGTTTGGCAGTGGGTCAGTAATGGTGTCGGGTGGCATTTCTTTGGGGGGGCCGCACAGCCCTCCATGTGCTCGCCAGAGGTAGCCTGACTGCCATTAGGTACCGAGATGAGATCCTCAGACCCCTTGTGAGACCATATGCTGGTGCTGTTGGCCCTGGGTTCCTCCTAATGCAAGACAATGCTAGACCTCATGTGGCTGGAGTGTGTCAGCAGTTCCTGCAAGACGAAGGCATTGATGCTATGGACTGGCCCGCCCGTTCCCCAGACCTGAATCCAATTGAGCACATCTGGGACATCATGTCTCGCTCCATCCACCAATGCCACATTGCACCACAGACTGTCCAGGAGTTGGCGGATGCTTTAGTCAGGTCTGGGAGGAGATCCCTCAGGAGACCATCCGCCACCTCATCAGGAGCATGCCCAGGCGTTGTAGGGAGGTCATACAGGCACGTGGAGGCCACACACACTACTGAGCCTCATTTTGACTTGTTTTAAGGACATTACATCAAAGTTGGATCAGCCTGTAGTGTGTTTTTCCACTTTAATTTTGAGTGTGACTCCAAATCCAGACCTCCATGGGTTAATAAATGTGATTACCATTGATAATTTTTGTGTGATTTTGTTGTCAGCACATTCAACTATGTAAAGAACAAAGTATTTAATAAGAATTTCTCTAACGTCCTAGTGGATGCTGGGGACTCCGTCAGGACCATGGGGATTAGCGGCTCCGCAGGAGACAGGGCACAAAAATAAAGCTTTAGGATCAGGTGGTGTGCACTGGCTCCTCCCCCCATGACCCTCCTCCAAGCCCCAGTTAGGTTTTTGTGCCCGTCCGAGCAGGGTGCAATCTAGGTGGCTCTCCTAAAGAGCTGCTTAGAAAAAGTTTTTAGTTTTTTTATTTTCAGTGAGTCCTGCTGGCAACAGGCTCACTGCATCGAGGGACTTAGGGGAGAGAAGTAAACTCACCTGCGTGCAGGATGGATTGGCTTCTTAGGCTACTGGACACCATTAGCTCCAGAGGGATCGAACACAGGCCCAGCCATGGAGTCCGGTCCCGGAGCCGCGCCGCCGACCCCCTTTGCAGATGCCGAAGATTGAAGAGGTCCAGAAACAGGCGGCAGAAGACTTTTCAGTCTTCATGAGGTAGCGCACAGCACTGCAGCTGTGCGCCATTGTTGTCAGCACACTTCACACAGCGGTCACTGAGGGTGCAGGGCGCTGGGGGGGGGCGCCCTGGGCAGCAATGTATAATACCTTTTTTATGGCTAAAAATACATCACATATAGCCCTTGAGGCTATATGGATGTATTTAACCCCTGCCAGATCTCACAAACTCCGGGAGAAGAGCCCGCCGAAATAGGGGGCGGGGCTTATTCTCCTCAGCACACAGCGCCATTTTCCTGCTCAGCTCCGCTGTGAGGAAGGCTCCCAGGACTCTCCCCTGCACTGCACTACAGAAACAGGGTAAAACAGAGAGGGGGGGCACTTTTTTGGCGATATTACTATATTTAAGCTGCTACAGGTTGAGTATCCCATATCCAAATATTCCGAAATACGGAATATTCCGAAATACGGACTTTTTTGCGTGAGACTGAGATAGTGAAACCTTTGTTTTTTGATGGCTCAATGTACACAAACTTTGTTTAATACACAAAGTTATTAAAAATATTGTATTAAATGTTCTTCAGGCTGTGTGTATAAGGTGTGTATGAAACATAAATGAATTGTGTGAATGTAGACACACTTTGTTTAATGCACAAAGTTATAAAAAATATTGGCTAAAATTACCTTCAGGCTGTGTGTATAAATTGTATATGTAACATAAATGCATTCCGTGCTTAGATTTAGGTCCCATCACCATGATGTCTCATTATGGTATGCAATTATTCCAAAATACGGAAAAATCCCATATCCAAAATACCTCTGGTCCCAAGCATTTTGGATAAGGGAGACTCAACCTGTATAAGGATACAACACTTATATAGGGTTGTTCCCATATATATTATAGCGCTTGGGTGTGTGCTGGCAAACTCTCCCTCTGTCTCCCCAAAGGGCTAGTGGGGTCCTGTCTTCAATAGAGCATTCGCTGTGTGTCGGTACGCGTGTGTCGACATGTATGAGGACGATGTTGGTGTGGAGGCAGAGCAATTGCCGGTAATGGTGATGTCACCCCCCAGGGAGTCGACACCGGAATGGATGGCTTTGTTTATGGAATTACGTGATAATGTCAGCACATTACAAAAATCAGTTGACGACATGAGACGGCCGGCAAACCAGTTAGTACCTGCCCAGGCGTCTCAGACACCGTCAGGGGCTGTAAAACGCCCTTTACCTCAGTCGGTCGACACAGACCCAGACACGGACACTGAATCTAGTGTCGACGGTGAAGAAACAAACGTATTTTCCAGTAGGGCCACACGTTATATGATCACGGCAATGAAGGAGACTTTACATATCTCTGATACTGCAAGTGCCACAAAAAGGGGTATTATGTGGGGTGTGAAAAAACTACCTGTAGTTTTTCCTGAATCAGAGGAATTAAATGATGTATGTGATGAAGCGTGGGTTAACCCAGATAGAAAAGTGCTAATTTCAAAAAAGTTATTGGCATTATACCCTTTCCCGCCAGAGGTTAGGGCGCGCTGGGAAACACCCCCTAGGGTGGATAAGGCGCTCACACGCTTATCAAAACAAGTGGCGTTACCGTCTCCTGATACGGCCGCCCTCAAGGATCCAGCTGATAGGAGGCTGGAAACTACCTTAAAAAGTATATACACACATACTGGTGTTATACTGCGACCAGCAATCGCCTCAGCCTGGATGTGCAGTGCTGGGGTGGTCTGGTCGGATTCCCTGACTGAAAATATTGATACCCTGGATAGGGACAGTATTTTATTGACTTTAGAGCAATTAAAGGATGCTTTTCTTTATATGCGAGATGCTCAGAGGGATATTTTCACTCTGGCATCGAGAGTAAGTGCGATGTCCATATCTGCCAGAAGAAGTTTATGGACGCGACAGTGGTCAGGTGATGCGGATTCCAAACGGCATATGGAAGTATTGCCGTATAAAGGGGAGGAATTATTTGGCGTCGGTCTATCGGATCTGGTGGCCACGGCAACTGCCGGAAAATCCACCTTTTTACCTCAGACCCCCTCCCAACAGAAAAAGACACCGTCTTTTCAGCCGCAGTCCTTTCGGTCCTATAAGAACAAGCGGGCAAAAGGACAGTCATATCTGCCCCGAGGCAGAGGAAAGGGTAAGAGAGGGCAGCAAGCAGCTCCTTCCCAGGAACAGAAGCCCGCCCCGGGTTCTGCAAAGCCCTCAGCATGACGCTGGGGCTTTACAAACGGACTCAGGAGCGGTGGGGGGTCGACTCAAGAATTTCAGCGCGCAGTGGGCTTGCTCACAGGTGGACCCCTGAATCCTGCAGGTAGTATCTCAGGGTTACAGGTTGGAATTCGAGAAGTCTCCCCCTCGCCGGTTCCTAAAGTCTGCTTTGCCAACGTCTCCCTCAGACAGGGCGACGGTATTGGAAGCCATTCACAAGCTGTTTTCTCAGCAGGTGATAGTCAAGGTACCCCTCCTACAACAGGAAAAGGGGTATTACTCCACACTATTTGTGGTACCGAAGCCGGACGGCTCGGTAAGACCTATTCTAAATCTGAAATCTTTGAACCTGTACATACAAAAATTCAAGTTCAAGATGGAGTCACTCAGAGCAGTGATAGCGAATCTGGAAGAAGGGGACTTTATGGTGTCCCTGGACATAAAAGATGCTTATCTGCATGTCCCAATTTGCCCTTCACATCAAGGGTACCTCAGGTTCGTGGTGCAAAACTGTCATTATCAGTTTCAGACGCTGCCGTTTGGATTGTCCACGGCACCTCGGGTCTTTACCAAGGTAATGGCCGAAATGATGATTCTTCTGCGAAGAAGAGGCGTATTAATTATCCCTTACTTGGACGATCTCCTGATAAGGGCAAGGTCCAGAGAACAGCTGGAGGACGGAGTAGCACTAACCCAAGTAGTGCTGCAACAACACGGGTGGATTCTGAATTTTCCAAAATCTCAGTTGACCCCGACAACACGTCTGCTGTTCCTGGGAATGATTCTGGACACGGTTCAGAAAAAGGTGTTTCTTCCGGAGGAGAAAGCCAAGGAGTTATCCGAACTTGTCAGGAACCTCCTAAAACCAGGAAAAGTGTCTGTGCATCAATGCACAAGAGTCCTGGGAAAGATGGTGGCTTCTTACGAAGCGATTCCATTCGGCAGATTCCACGCACGAACTTTTCAGTGGGATCTGCTGGACAAATGGTCCGGATCGCATCTGCAGATGCATCAGCGGATAACCTTATCGCCACGGACAAGGGTGTCTCTTCTGTGGTGGTTGCAGAGTGCTCATCTGTTAGAGGGCCGCAGATTCGGCATACAGGACTGGGTCCTGGTGACCACGGATGCCAGTCTGAGAGGCTGGGGAGCGGTCACACAGGGAAGAAACTTCCAGGGAGTATGGTCAAACCTGGAGATATCTCTTCACATAAATATACTGGAGCTAAGAGCGATTTACAATGCTCTAAGCCTGGCAAAACCCCTGCTTCAGGGTCAGCCGGTGTTGATCCAGTCGGACAACATCACGGCAGTCGCCCACGTAAACAGACAGGGCGGCACAAGAAGCAGGAGAGCAATGGCAGAAGCTGCAAGGATTCTTCGCTGGGCGGAAGATCATGTGATAGCACTGTCAGCAGTGTTCATTCCGGGAGTGGACAACTGGGAAGCAGACTTCCTCAGCAGACACGATCTACACCCGGGAGAGTGGGGACTTCATCCAGAAGTCTTCCACATGATTGTGAACCGTTGGGAAAAACCAAAGGTGGACATGATGGCGTCTCGCCTCAACAAAAAACTGGACAGGTATTGCGCCAGGTCAAGAGACCCTCAGGCAATAGCTGTGGACGCTCTGGTAACGCCGTGGGTGTTCCAGTCAGTGTATGTGTTTCCTCCTCTGCCTCTCATACCAAAAGTACTGAGAATCATACGGCAAAGGGGAGTAAGAACGATACTCGTGGCTCCGGATTGGCCAAGAAGAACTTGGTACCCGGAACTTCGGGAGATGCTCACGGAGGATCCGTGGCCTCTACCTCTAAGACGGGACCTGCTTCAGCAGGGACCGTGTCTATTCCAAGACTTACCGCGGCTGCGTTTGACGGCATGGCGGTTGAACGCCAAATTCTAAGGGAAAAAGGCATTCCGGAAGAGGTCATTCCTACACTGGTAAAAGCCAGGAAGGAGGTGACTGCACAACATTATCACCGCATTTGGAGAAAATATGTTGCGTGGTGTGAGGCCAGGAAGGCCCCGACGGAGGAATTTCAACTGGGTCGATTCCTACATTTCCTGCAAACAGGATTGTCTATGGGCCTCAAATTGGGGTCCATTAAGGTTCAAATTTCGGCCCTGTCGATTTTCTTCCAAAAAGAATTGGCTTCAGTTCCTGAAGTCCAGACTTTTGTAAAAGGAGTACTACATATACAACCCCCGGTTGTGCCCCCAATGGCTCCGTGGGACCTTAATGTAGTTTTGGATTTTCTCAAATCCCATTGGTTTGAGCCACTCAAATCGGTGGATTTGAAATATCTTACATGGAAAGTAACCATGCTACTGGCCCTGGCTTCAGCCAGGAGAGTGTCAGAATTGGCGGCTTTGTCGTATAAAGGCCCATATCTGATTTTCCATTCGGACAGGGCAGAACTGCGGACGCGTCCTCATTTTCTGCCTAAGGTGGTGTCAGCGTTTCACCTGAACCAGCCTATTGTAGTGTCTGCGGCTACTAGCGATTTGGAGGATTCCAAGTTGCTGGACGTTGTCAGGGCATTGAAAATATATATTTCAAGGACGGCTGGAGTCAGAAAATCTGACTCGCTGTTTATACTGTATGCACCCAACGAGCTGGGTGCTCCTGCTTCTAAGCAGACGATTGCTCGTTGGATTTGTAGCACAATTCAACTTGCACATTCTGTGGCAGGCCTGCCACAGCCTAAATCTGTCAAGGCCCATTCCACAAGGAAGGTGGGCTCATCCTGGGCGGCTGCCCGAGGGGTCTCGGCATTACAACTCTGCCGAGCAGCTACGTGGTCGGGGGAGAACACGTTTGTAAAATTCTACAAATTTGATACCCTGGCTAAAGAGGACCTGGAGTTCTCTCATTCGGTGCTGCAGAGTCATCCGCACTCTCCCGCCCGTTTGGGAGCTTTGGTATAATCCCCATGGTCCTGACGGAGTCCCCAGCATCCACTAGGACGTTAGAGAAAATAAGATTTTACTTACCGATAAATCTATTTCTCGTAGTCCGTAGTGGATGCTGGGCGCCCATCCCAAGTGCGGATTGTCTGCAATACTTGTACATAGTTATTGTTACAAAAAAATCGGGTTGTTCTTGTTGTGAGCCGTCTGTTCAGAGGCTCCTACGTTGTCATACTGTTAACTGGGTTCAGATCACAAGTTGTATGGTGTGATTGGTGTGGCTGGTATGAGTCTTACCCGGGATTCAAAATCCTTCCTTATTATGTACGCTCGTCCGGGCACAGTATCCTAACTGAGGCTTGGAGGAGGGTCATGGGGGGAGGAGCCAGTGCACACCACCTGATCCTAAAGCTTTATTTTTGTGCCCTGTCTCCTGCGGAGCCGCTAATCCCCATGGTCCTGACGGAGTCCCCAGCATCCACTACGGACTACGAGAAATAGATTTATCGGTAAGTAAAATCTTATTATTTCATTCATTCAGATCTAGGATGTGTTATTTTAGTGTTCCCTTTATATTTTTGAACAGTGTGTGTGTGTGCGTGTATATTTATATATAATATAAATTATATATCACAGAATTAACCATATATATATATATATGTGTGTGGGGTATGATAGGTCTATGTGCAGAATGTCCACACTAATATTTGAGTGTAATTGCAGCCTAACCATAGCCCTTATTACATGTGTTCCCATTCTGATTCTGGACATCCTGTTTGAACCCGTCCTATGGGGTGAGAAGTGAGCAATACAGGCTTCGGATGATTTTGCACGTATCTTGCCCAGTATTTTTATCTCACCCGTTAGGGGCAGATTTGGTTAATCGCACAGTGTACCTGCGGCTAATTGCCCTGCCCTGAGCATTGAACCCCAGAGGGTGCACTTAATGCGGATTTTCCCTCCAGAGCTGCACTCAGGGGGTAATTCCAAGTTGATCGCAGCAGGAAATTTTTTAGCAGTTGGGCAAAACCATGTGCACTGCAGGGGAGGCAGATGTAACATGTGCAGAGACAGTTAGATTTGGGTGTGGTGAGTTTAATCTGCAATCTAAATTGCAGTGTAAAAATAAAGCAGACAGTATTTACCCTGCACAGAAACAAAATAACCCACCCAAATCTAACTCTCTCTGCACATGTTACATCTGCCCCCCCCTGCAGTGCACATGGTTTTGCCCAACTGCTAAAAAATTTCCTGCTGCGATCAACTCAGAATTACCCCCTCAATGCGGAGTCTATGGCTTAACGTGAGATACCTGCAGGTTTTGTGCACAGGGTAACATAATTGAATAGCTCTGGGTGTTAAACCTGGACCTTTACCCAAGGAGTAAACTTCACCGGTAATTGAATTTGATCCTATATGTCATCTCTACCAGGCATGGCCTATCCTGCCCAGTGTGATCCTTTGCAGAGCATCTAATGGCTGCCTGACCTGGTTCCTTCGTAGGCAGGATTAATAATCCCTGGAATTGATGACCCAAAATGGCTGCCTCCAGTGCTACCTCAGCGTTGTCTCCATGGTTTCTGTATTGTGTGCAAACCTAAAACTCTGCAAAAAGCCTGGATTCCTATTGGAGGAAAGCGCTATATAAACACCTTATTATTGTCATTATAAAAGCTCTGTTCTCGGTAGAAGTCTCCGGCGTCTCTGGATCACTCAGTGCAGCTCCCGTGCTCCCAGGGAGTATGGCTGCCGGCACAGTCTCAGTGGAGCAGCTCCTGTGTGCTGGTAATTTACATGGGAGTAGTCAGCACGCTGTACAGACGCATCTTATAGTCTGTGCCAGGCATGCCTCACTATTACCCGATCAGTCCTGTCTGCGTTCTGCCAGGGAAGCCTGGCACCAGCGGGCAGGACGGGTATGTATGGGAAATACTCCAACATCTATACTAAGAGAAGGGTCATAGCACTTTCTCTGGTGGTGAGCAGGGTTACCCAGTAGTGTGTGCCACATCTGGCATTGTACCAGTGGTTCAGGCGGGCTCTCAAAACCCACTTCTTTATTAATGCCATCCAGCTCTCATCCTAACCCACCGCTCTATGCTCCTCGCTCACTGTCTCTCCTCTGTGTCTGCTCCTCCCCTATAGAGTGTAATCTCTCATCCTAACCCACCGCTCTATGCTCCTCACTCACTGTCTCTCCTCTGTGTCACCCCTGTCTGTCTATCCCTCCCCTATAGAGTGTAAGCTCTCATCCTAACCCACCGCTCTATGCTCCTCACTCACTGTCTCTCCTCTGTGTCACCCCTGTCTGTCTATCCCTCCCCTATAGAGTGTAAGCTCTCATCCTAACCCACCGCTCTATGCTCCTCACTCACTGTCTCTCCTCTGTGTCACCCCTGTCTGTCTGTCCCCTATAGAGTGTAAGCTCTCATCCTAACCCACCGCTCTATGCTCCTCACTCACTGTCTCTCCTCTGTGTCACCCCTGTCTGTCTGTCCCCTATAGAGTGTAAGCTCTCATCCTAACCCACCGCTCTATGCTCCTCACTCACTGTCTCTCCTCTCTGTGTCACCCCTGTCTGTCTATCCCTCCCCTATAGAGTGTAAGCTCTCATCCTAACCCACCGCTCTATGCTCCTCACTCACTGTCTCTCCTCTGTGTCACCCCTGTCTCTGTCCCTCCCCTATAGAGTGTAAGCTCTCATCCTAACCCAGCG
Organism: Pseudophryne corroboree; assembly: GCF_028390025.1. NCBI lineage: Eukaryota > Metazoa > Chordata > Amphibia > Anura > Myobatrachidae > Pseudophryne > Pseudophryne corroboree. The sequence goes on along the minus strand of NW_026967605.1, from coordinate 696,711 downwards.
CTCTATGCTCCTCACTCACTGTCTCTCCTCTGTGTCACCCCTGTCTGTCTGTCTGTCCCTCCCCTATAGAGTGTAAGCTCTCATCCTAACCCACCGCTCTATGCTCCTCACTCACTGTCTCTCCTCTCTGTGTCACCCCTGTCTGTCTGTCCCTCCCCTATAGAGTGTAAGCTCTCATCCTAACCCACTGCTCTATGCTCCTCGCTCACTGTCTCTCCTCTGTGTCTGCTCCTCCCCTATAGAGTGCAAGCTCTCATCCTAACCCACCGCTCTATGCTCCTCACTCACTGTCTCTCCTCTCTGTGTCACCCCTGTCTGTCTGTCACTCCCCTATAGAGTGCAAGCTCTCATCCTAACCCACCGCTCTATGCTCCTCACTCACTGTCTCTCCTCTGTGTCACCCCTGTCTGTCCCTCCCCTATAGAGTGTAAGCTCTCATCCTAACCCACCGCTCTATTCTCCTCACTCACTGTCTCTCCTCTGTGTCACCCCTGTCTGTCCCTCCCTCCCCTATAGAGTGCAAGCTCTCATCCTAACCCACCGCTCTATGCTCCTCACTCACTGTCTCTCCTCTCTGTGTCACCCCTGTCTGTCTGTCCCTCCCCTATAGAGTGTAAGCTCTCATCCTAACCCACCGCTCTATGCTCCTCACTCACTGTCTCTCCTCTGTGTCACCCCTGTCTGTCTGTCCCTCCCCTATAGAGTGTAAGCTCTCATCCTAACCCACCGCTCTATGCTCCTCACTCACTGTCTCTCCTCTCTGTGTCACCCCTGTCTGTCTGTCCCTCCCCTATAGAGTGTAAGCTCTCATCCTAACCCAGCACTCTATGCTCCTCACTCACTGTCTCTCCTCTCTGTCTGCTCCTCCCCTATAGAGTGTAAGCTCTCATCCTAACCCACCGCTCTATGCTCCTCACTCACTGTCTCTCCTCTCTGTCTGTCCCTCCCCTATAGAGTGCAAGCTCTCACCCTAACCCACCGCTCTATGCTCCTTACTCACTGTCTCTCCTCTCTGTCTGCTCCTCCCATATAGAGTGTAAGCTCTCATCCTAACCCACCACTCTATGCTCCTCACTCACTGTCTCTCCTCTCTAACTCTCTCTGCACATGTTACATCTGCCCCCCCTGCAGTGCACATGGTTTTGCCCAACTGCTAAAAAATTTCCTGCTGCGATCAACTCAGAATTCTGAGTTGATCGCAGCAGGAAATTTTTTAGCAGTTGGGCAAAACCATGTGCACTGCAGGGGAGGCAGATGTAACATGTGCAGAGACAGTTAGATTTGGGTGTGGTGAGTTTAATCTGCAATCTAAATTGCAGTGTAAAAATAAAGCAGACAGTATTTACCCTGCACAGAAACAAAATAACCCACCCAAATCTAACTCTCTCTGCACATGTTACATCTGCCCCCCCCTGCAGTGCACATGGTTTTGCCCAACTGCTAAAAAATTTCCTGCTGCGATCAACTCAGAATTACCCCCTCAATGCGGAGTCTATGGCTTAACGTGAGATACCTGCAGGTTTTGTGCACAGGGTAACATAATTGAATAGCTCTGGGTGTTAAACCTGGACCTTTACCCAAGGAGTAAACTTCACCGGTAATTGAATTTGATCCTATATGTCATCTCTACCAGGCATGGCCTATCCTGCCCAGTGTGATCCTTTGCAGAGCATCTAATGGCTGCCTGACCTGGTTCCTTCGTAGGCAGGATTAATAATCCCTGGAATTGATGACCCAAAATGGCTGCCTCCAGTGCTACCTCAGCGTTGTCTCCATGGTTTCTGTATTGTGTGCAAACCTAAAACTCTGCAAAAAGCCTGGATTCCTATTGGAGGAAAGCGCTATATAAACACCTTATTATTGTCATTATAAAAGCTCTGTTCTCGGTAGAAGTCTCCGGCGTCTCTGGATCACTCAGTGCAGCTCCCGTGCTCCCAGGGAGTATGGCTGCCGGCACAGTCTCAGTGGAGCAGCTCCTGTGTGCTGGTAATTTACATGGGAGTAGTCAGCACGCTGTACAGACGCATCTTATAGTCTGTGCCAGGCATGCCTCACTATTACCCGATCAGTCCTGTCTGCGTTCTGCCAGGGAAGCCTGGCACCAGCGGGCAGGACGGGTATGTATGGGAAATACTCCAACATCTATACTAAGAGAAGGGTCATAGCACTTTCTCTGGTGGTGAGCAGGGTTACCCAGTAGTGTGTGCCACATCTGGCATTGTACCAGTGGTTCAGGCGGGCTCTCAAAACCCACTTCTTTATTAATGCCATCCAGCTCTCATCCTAACCCACCGCTCTATGCTCCTCGCTCACTGTCTCTCCTCTGTGTCTGCTCCTCCCCTATAGAGTGTAATCTCTCATCCTAACCCACCGCTCTATGCTCCTCACTCACTGTCTCTCCTCTGTGTCACCCCTGTCTGTCTATCCCTCCCCTATAGAGTGTAAGCTCTCATCCTAACCCACCGCTCTATGCTCCTCACTCACTGTCTCTCCTCTGTGTCACCCCTGTCTGTCTATCCCTCCCCTATAGAGTGTAAGCTCTCATCCTAACCCACCGCTCTATGCTCCTCACTCACTGTCTCTCCTCTGTGTCACCCCTGTCTGTCTGTCCCCTATAGAGTGTAAGCTCTCATCCTAACCCACCGCTCTATGCTCCTCACTCACTGTCTCTCCTCTGTGTCACCCCTGTCTGTCTGTCCCCTATAGAGTGTAAGCTCTCATCCTAACCCACCGCTCTATGCTCCTCACTCACTGTCTCTCCTCTCTGTGTCACCCCTGTCTGTCTATCCCTCCCCTATAGAGTGTAAGCTCTCATCCTAACCCACCGCTCTATGCTCCTCACTCACTGTCTCTCCTCTGTGTCACCCCTGTCTCTGTCCCTCCCCTATAGAGTGTAAGCTCTCATCCTAACCCAGCGCTCTATGCTCCTCACTCACTGTCTCTCCTCTGTGTCACCCCTGTCTGTCTGTCTGTCCCTCCCCTATAGAGTGTAAGCTCTCATCCTAACCCACCGCTCTATGCTCCTCACTCACTGTCTCTCCTCTCTGTGTCACCCCTGTCTGTCTGTCCCTCCCCTATAGAGTGTAAGCTCTCATCCTAACCCACTGCTCTATGCTCCTCGCTCACTGTCTCTCCTCTGTGTCTGCTCCTCCCCTATAGAGTGCAAGCTCTCATCCTAACCCACCGCTCTATGCTCCTCACTCACTGTCTCTCCTCTCTGTGTCACCCCTGTCTGTCTGTCACTCCCCTATAGAGTGCAAGCTCTCATCCTAACCCACCGCTCTATGCTCCTCACTCACTGTCTCTCCTCTGTGTCACCCCTGTCTGTCCCTCCCCTATAGAGTGTAAGCTCTCATCCTAACCCACCGCTCTATTCTCCTCACTCACTGTCTCTCCTCTGTGTCACCCCTGTCTGTCCCTCCCTCCCCTATAGAGTGCAAGCTCTCATCCTAACCCACCGCTCTATGCTCCTCACTCACTGTCTCTCCTCTCTGTGTCACCCCTGTCTGTCTGTCCCTCCCCTATAGAGTGTAAGCTCTCATCCTAACCCACCGCTCTATGCTCCTCACTCACTGTCTCTCCTCTCTGTGTCACCCCTGTCTGTCTGTCCCTCCCCTATAGAGTGTAAGCTCTCATCCTAACCCACCGCTCTATGCTCCTCACTCACTGTCTCTCCTCTCTGTGTCACCCCTGTCTGTCTGTCCCTCCCCTATAGAGTGTAAGCTCTCATCCTAACCCAGCACTCTATGCTCCTCACTCACTGTCTCTCCTCTCTGTCTGCTCCTCCCCTATAGAGTGTAAGCTCTCATCCTAACCCACCGCTCTATGCTCCTCACTCACTGTCTCTCCTCTGTGTCACCCCTGTCTGTCTGTCCCTCCCCTATAGAGTGTAAGCTCTCATCCTAACCCACCGCTCTATGCTCCTCACTCACTGTCTCTCCTCTCTGTGTCACCCCTGTCTGTCTGTCCCTCCCCTATAGAGTGTAAGCTCTCATCCTAACCCAGCACTCTATGCTCCTCACTCACTGTCTCTCCTCTCTGTCTGCTCCTCCCCTATAGAGTGTAAGCTCTCATCCTAACCCACCGCTCTATGCTCCTCACTCACTGTCTCTCCTCTCTGTCTGTCCCTCCCCTATAGAGTGCAAGCTCTCACCCTAACCCACCGCTCTATGCTCCTTACTCACTGTCTCTCCTCTCTGTCTGCTCCTCCCATATAGAGTGTAAGCTCTCATCCTAACCCACCACTCTATGCTCCTCACTCACTGTCTCTCCTCTCTAACTCTCTCTGCACATGTTACATCTGCCCCCCCTGCAGTGCACATGGTTTTGCCCAACTGCTAAAAAATTTCCTGCTGCGATCAACTCAGAATTACCCCCTCAATGCGGAGTCTATGGCTTAACGTGAGATACCTGCAGGTTTTGTGCACAGGGTAACATAATTGAATAGCTCTTGGTGTTAAACCTGGACCTTTACCCAAGGAGTAAACTTCACCGGTAATTGAATTTGATCCTATATGTCATCTCTACCAGGCATGGCCTATCCTGCCCAGTGTGATCCTTTGCAGAGCATCTAATGGCTGCCTGACCTGGTTCCTTCGTAGGCAGGATTAATAATCCCTGGAATTGATGACCCAAAATGGCTGCCTCCAGTGCTACCTCAGCGTTGTCTCCATGGTTTCTGTATTGTGTGCAAACCTAAAACTCTGCAAAAAGCCTGGATTCCTATTGGAGGAAAGCGCTATATAAACACCTTATTATTGTCATTATAAAAGCTCTGTTCTCGGTAGAAGTCTCCGGCGTCTCTGGATCACTCAGTGCAGCTCCCGTGCTCCCAGGGAGTATGGCTGCCGGCACAGTCTCAGTGGAGCAGCTCCTGTGTGCTGGTAATTTACATGGGAGTAGTCAGCACGCTGTACAGACGCATCTTATAGTCTGTGCCAGGCATGCCTCACTATTACCCGATCAGTCCTGTCTGCGTTCTGCCAGGGAAGCCTGGCACCAGCGGGCAGGACGGGTATGTATGGGAAATACTCCAACATCTATACTGAGAGAAGGGTCATAGCACTTTCTCTGGTGGTGAGCAGGGTTACCCAGTAGTGTGTGCCACATCTGGCATTGTACCAGTGGTTCAGGCGGGCTCTCAAAACCCACTTCTTTATTAATGCCATCCAGCTCTCATCCTAACCCACCGCTCTATGCTCCTCGCTCACTGTCTCTCCTCTGTGTCTGCTCCTCCCCTATAGAGTGTAATCTCTCATCCTAACCCACCGCTCTATGCTCCTCACTCACTGTCTCTCCTCTGTGTCACCCCTGTCTGTCTATCCCTCCCCTATAGAGTGTAAGCTCTCATCCTAACCCACCGCTCTATGCTCCTCACTCACTGTCTCTCCTCTGTGTCACCCCTGTCTGTCTATCCCTCCCCTATAGAGTGTAAGCTCTCATCCTAACCCACCGCTCTATGCTCCTCACTCACTGTCTCTCCTCTGTGTCACCCCTGTCTGTCTGTCCCCTATAGAGTGTAAGCTCTCATCCTAACCCACCGCTCTATGCTCCTCACTCACTGTCTCTCCTCTCTGTGTCACCCCTGTCTGTCTATCCCTCCCCTATAGAGTGTAAGCTCTCATCCTAACCCACCGCTCTATGCTCCTCACTCACTGTCTCTCCTCTGTGTCACCCCTGTCTCTGTCCCTCCCCTATAGAGTGTAAGCTCTCATCCTAACCCAGCGCTCTATGCTCCTCACTCACTGTCTCTCCTCTGTGTCACCCCTGTCTGTCTGTCTGTCCCTCCCCTATAGAGTGTAAGCTCTCATCCTAACCCACCGCTCTATGCTCCTCACTCACTGTCTCTCCTCTCTGTGTCACCCCTGTCTGTCTGTCCCTCCCCTATAGAGTGTAAGCTCTCATCCTAACCCACTGCTCTATGCTCCTCGCTCACTGTCTCTCCTCTGTGTCTGCTCCTCCCCTATAGAGTGCAAGCTCTCATCCTAACCCACCGCTCTATGCTCCTCACTCACTGTCTCTCCTCTCTGTGTCACCCCTGTCTGTCCCTCCCCTATAGAGTGTAAGCTCTCATCCTAACCCAGCGCTCTATGCTCCTCACTCACTGTCTCTCCTCTGTGTCACCCCTGTCTGTCTGTCCCTCCCCTATAGAGTGTAAGCTCTCATCCTAACCCACCGCTCTATGCTCCTCACTCACTGTCTCTCCTCTCTGTGTCACCCCTGTCTGTCTGTCCCTCCCCTATAGAGTGTAAGCTCTCATCCTAACCCAGCACTCTATGCTCCTCACTCACTGTCTCTCCTCTCTGTCTGCTCCTCCCCTATAGAGTGTAAGCTCTCATCCTAACCCACCGCTCTATGCTCCTCACTCACTGTCTCTCCTCTCTGTCTGTCCCTCCCCTATAGAGTGCAAGCTCTCACCCTAACCCACCGCTCTATGCTCCTTACTCACTGTCTCTCCTCTCTGTCTGCTCCTCCCATATAGAGTGTAAGCTCTCATCCTAACCCACCACTCTATGCTCCTCACTCACTGTCTCTCCTCTGTGTCTGCTCCTCCCCTATAGAGTGCAAGCTCTCATCCTAACCCAGCACTCTATGCTCCTCACTCACTGTCTCTCCTCTCTGTCTGCTCCTCCCCTATAGAGTGTAAGGTCTCATCCTAACCCACCGCTCTATGCTCCTCACTCTCTGTCTCTCCTCTGTGTCACCACTGTCTGTCTGTCCCTCCCCTATAGAGTGTAAGCTCTCATCCTAACCCACCGCTCTATGCTCCTCACTCACTGTCTCTCCTCTGTGTCACCCCTGTCTGTCTGTCCCTCCCCTATAGAGTGTAATCTCATCCTAACCCACCGCTCTATGCTCCTCACTCACTGTCTCTCCTCTGTGTCACCCCTGTCTGTCTGTCCCTCCCCTATAGAGTGTAATCTCATCCTAACCCACCGCTCTATGCTCCTCACTCACTGTCTATCCTCTCTGTCTGCTCCTCCCCTATAGAGTGCAAGCTCTCATCCTAACCCAGCACTCTATGCTCCTCACTCACTGTCTCTCCTCTCTGTGTCACCCCTGTCTGTCCCTCCCCCATAGAGTGTAAGCTCTCATCCTAACCCACCGCTCTATGCTCCTCACTCACTGTCTCTCCTCTCTGTGTCACCCCTGTCTGTCCCTCCCCTATAGAGTGTAATCTCTCATCCTAACCCACCGCTCTATGCTCCTCACTTACTGTCTCTCCTCTCTGTCTGTCCCTCCCCTATAGAGTGCAAGCTCTCATCCTAACCCACCACTCTATGCTCCTCACTCACTGTCTCTCCTCTCTGTCTGTCCCTCCCCTATAGAGTGCAAGCTCTCATCCTAACCCACCGCTCTATGCTCCTCACTCACTGTCTCTCCTCTCTGTGTCACCCCTGTCTGTCTGTCCCTCCCCTATAGAGTGCAAGCTCTCATCCTAACCCACCGCTCTATGCTCCTCACTCACTGTCTCTCCTCTCTGTCTGCTCCTCCCCTATAGAGTGTAAGCTCTCATCCTAACCCACCGCTCTATGCTCCTCACTCACTGTCTCCTGTGTCACCCCTGTCTGTCTGTCCCTCCCCTATAGAGTGTAAGCTCTCATCCTAACCCACCGCTCTATGCTCCTCACTCACTGTCTCTCCTCTGTGTCACCCCTGTCTGTCCCTCCCCTATAGAGTGCAAGCTCTCATCCTAACCCACCGCTCTATGCTCCTCACTCACTGTCTCTCCTCTCTGTCTGCTCCTCCCCTATAGAGTGTAAGCTCTCATCCTAACCCACCGCTCTATGGCCCTCATTCCGAGTTGTTCGCTCTGTAATTTTCTTTGCATCGCAGCGATTTTCCGCTAATTGCGCATGCGCAATGTTCGCACTGCGACTGCGTAAAGTAAATTTGCTATGAAGATTGGTATTTTACTCACGGCATTACAAGGTTTTTTCTTCGTTCTGGAGATCGGAGTGTGATTGACAGGAAGTGGGTGTTTCTGGGCGGAAACTGGCCGTTTTATGGGAGTGTGTGAAAAAACGCTGCCGTCTCTGGGAAAAACGCGGGAGTGGCTGGAGAAACGGGGGAGTGTCTGGGCGAACGCTGGGTGTGTTTGTGACGTCAACCCAGGAACGAAACTGACTGAACTGATCGCAGTGGCAGAGTAAGTGTCGAGCTACTCAGAAACTGCAAAGAAATTTCTATTCGCAATTTTGAGAATCTTTCGTTCGCAATTTTGCTAAGCTAAGATTCACTCCCAGAGGGCGGCGGCTTAGCGTGTGCAAAGCTGCTAAAAGCAGCTTGCGAGCGAACAACTCGGAATAAGGGCCTATGCTCCTCACTTTCTGTCTCTCCTCTGTGTCACCCCTTACTGTCTGTCCCTCCCCTATAGAGTGTAAGCTCTCATCCTAACCCACCGCTCTATGCTCCTCACTCACTGTCTCTCCTCTGTGTCACCCCTGTCTGTCTGTCCCTCCCCTATAGAGTGTAAGCTCTCATCCTAACCCACCGCTCTATGCTCCTCACTCACTGTCTCTCCTCTGTGTCACCCCTGTCTGTCTATCCCTCCCCTATAGAGTGTAAGCTCTCATCCTAACCCACCGCTCTATGCTCCTCACTCACTGTCTCTCCTCTGTGTCACCCCTGTCTGTCTGTCCCCTATAGAGTGTAAGCTCTCATCCTAACCCACCGCTCTATGCTCCTCACTCACTGTCTCTCCTCTCTGTGTCACCCCTGTCTGTCTATCCCTCCCCTATAGAGTGTAAGCTGTCATCCAAACCCACCGCTCTATGCTCCTCACTCACTGTCTCTCCTCTGTGTCACCCGTCTGTCTGTCCCTCCCCTATAGAGTGTAAGCTGTCATCCAAACCCACCGCTCTATGCTCCTCACTCACTGTCTCCCCTGTCTGTTTGCTCCTCCCATATAGAGTGTAAGCTCTCCTCCTAACCCATCTGTGGCTGGTGACACTGACCCACATGGACAAAATGCCTGCCGTGGCACTGAATGGGTTAACCCTCCCCCACCCCGTGCTGCGGCACCATATTTAAATGGAGACATCATTTTGTAAATAGTACCGTTGCTAGGCGCCAGTTAAAATGTATTAATGGCGCCGGGTGTGTAAAAATGTATTTGTAAATGCTTTGACGTGCCGTGGCCCTGGGCCCTCTCCGTCAGCCGCAGCGATGCTGAATGTTAACCCACAATGCACTGCGGGAAGGTTGGGAGTACTACAGGCCGCTGTAGCCAAATTTCTCTCCCAGGCTTGTGTGCTCCACGCTGGGGATCAGGAGCCCCGCCCCCAGCACTGCTTGGCCACAGGTGGCTTAGTTAGCACCTCAGTCAGTTTGATTGTCCCCGTCCTCTGCACAATCCTGTGTGTGCTGATCTTCTTACCACCATTCAATTTCTTCATGCAAATAATTACGGTACATTTTTCCATGGAAAGTGAAGGCTGCATGATTCCACGCTCCCGGGCGCCCAAACCTCAGACGGAACAGCGACAAGATCCCTCAATTTACCAACACGTATCCAGCCTGCACATAGAGGGACCGTAGCAGTCAATGGTCCCAGTCCAGGCTTCCTGAGAGCTCACACGAGGTGGATTACCTGGTGTACAGGACATGAAGCCGTCATTTGTGTAGCGGACTTGTTATATGACCTCTGACTGCCGGGAAGAGGAGATGGATGCAGCGTTTCACACTGTACTTTGTATTCTGCACGTTACATATAATATATCTCACATAGCTTTTGAGGGCCATATTTTGGATACAGAATAGGGCCATTGCACTGTCACATTCCGGACATTTGTTCAAGTTTTAATATATTAATTTAATTTTTAAAGATGGATGTAATGCCAAGGTGCCAAACTAGGGTTATTTTTACTCTGTTATACCCAACACAATATCACAAGCTGCAGGTGACACGTACAGGACAAGCCAAGTCCACCACAATTTTGTAAAGGAAACTTCTACTTCGTAATTCCCCCTAACTCCCAATTAAGAGCCTGTGTTATATTTTTATGAAAACCTGTGAGAAAGAGCGAGAATTTACCTTGTCAACCTATGTTGAAAACTCAGAAGAGTCACAGCTCCAGCGTCACATATGGGACATGTTCATGGAATGGTCCAAAAAGGAATGGTCTTAAAAAACTGAGTGGTACAGAATATCCAAAATCCCTCTCTCTGGACAGACGGGCAGCTAGTGATACATCATATGGTGGACAGTAGACAGACGGGCAGCTAGTGGCACAGTCCATCCCCTCCCCGGCCGCCATGGTGGGGAAGGGGCAGACAGGCAGCTAGTGGTATGGTCCATCCCCTCTCCGGCCGCCATGGTGGTGAGGGGACAGACAGGCAGCTAGTGGTATGGTCCATCCCCTCTCCGGCCGCCATGGTGGTGAGGGGACAGATGGGCAGCTAGTGGTACAGTCCAACCCCCATTCCATCTCTCTGGCCGCCATGGTGGTGAGGGGACAAAACAGAAGCAAGTTGGGTAAATGGACTCCAGGGCAATATATTAAAACAATGGGTTTCAAATCCAATTCTCAAGTACCGCTAACATGGCATGTTTTCAGAATTTGTCTGTGGAAACAGATGGGAGAACCACGGACCAGATAAAAATAAGATTTTAAACCTACCAGTAAATCTTTTTCTCCTAGTCCGTAGAGGATGCTGGGGACTCCGTAAGGACCATGGGGATAGACGGGCTCCGCAGGAGACATGGGCACTAAAAAGAACTTTAGATATGGGTGTGCACTGGCTCCTCCCTCTATGCCCCTCCTCCAGACCTCAGTTAGAGAAATTGCCCAGAGTAGACGGACAGTACGAGGAAACGATTTTTGTTAATCTAAGGGCAAGATTCACACCAGCCCACACCATTCACACCGTACAACATGGAATATACGCAACCAGTTAACAGTATGAACAAAACAGCATCAGCCAAAGACTGATCTCAACTGTAACATAACCCTTATGTAAGCAATAACTATATACACGTCTTGCAGAATGTAGTCCGCACTGGGACGGGCGCCCAGCATCCTCTACGGACTAGGAGAAAAAGATTTACCCGTAGGTTTAAAATCTTATTTTCTCTTACGTCCTAGAGGATGCTGGGGACTCCGTAAGGACCATGGGGATTATACCAAAGCTCCAAAACAGGCAGGAGAGTGCGGATGACTCTGCAGCACCGATTGAGCAAACATGAGGTCCTCATCAGCCAGGGTATCAAACTTGTAGAACTTTGCAAAGGTGTTTGAACCCGACCAAGTCGCTGCTCGGCAAAGCTGTAATGCTGAGACCCCTCGGGCAGCCGCCCAAGAAGAGCCCACCTTCCTAGTGGAATGGGCCTTTACCGAATTTGGTACCGGCAATCCAGCCGTAGAATGAGCCTGCTGAATCGTGTTACAGATCCAGCGAGCAATAGTCTGCTTAGAAGCAGGAGCGCCAACCTTGTTGGCTGCATACAGGACAAACAGAGCCTCTGTTTTCCTCACCCTAGCCGTTCTGGCTACATCAATTTTTAATGCCCTGACCACATCAAGGGACTCGGAATCCTCCAAGTCCAGCGTAGCCACAGGCACCACAATAGGTTGGTTCATATGAAAAGATGAAACCACCTTGGGCAAAAATTGAGGACGAGTCCGCAACTCTGCTCTATCCACATGGAAAACCAGATAGGGGCTTTTGTGAGATAAAGCCGCCAATTCCGACACTCGCCTTGCCGATGCCAAGGCCAACAACATGACCACTTTCCAAGTAAGATACTTAAATTCCACCGTTTTAAGAGGTTCAAACCAGTGAGGCTTAAGGAAACGTAACACCACGTTAAGGTCCCAGGGTGCCACTTGAGGCACAAAAGGAGGCTGTATCTGCAGCACTCCCTTCACAAAAGTCTGTACTTCCGGAAGAGAAGCCAATTCCTTCTGAAAGAAAATGGATAGGGCCAAAATCTGAACCTTAATGGAGCCTAATTTTAGGCCCAAATTCACTCCAGTCTGTAGGAAGTGAAGGAAACAGCCCAGATGGAATTCCTCCGGAGGAGCATTCCTGGACTCACACCAAGAGACATACTTCCTCCAAATACGGTGATAATGTTTCGCTGTCACGTCTTTCCTAGCCTTTATTAGAGTAGGAATGACCTCATCCGGAATGCCCTTTTCCGCTAGGATCCGGCGTTCAACCGCCATGCCGTCAAACGCAGCCGCGGTAAGTCTTGGAACAGACAGGGCCCCTGTTGCAACAAGTCCTCTCTGAGAGGAAGAGGCCACGGATCTTCTGTGAGCATTTCCTGCAGATCCGGATACCAGGCCCTTCGAGGCCAATCTGGAACAATGAGAATTGTCTGTACTCCTCTTCGTCTTATGATTCTCAATATCTTGGAGATGAGAGGAAGAGGAGGAAACACATAGACCGACTGGAACACCCACGGTGTCACCAGGACGTCCACTGCTAACGCCTGCGGGTCTCTTGACCTGGCGCAATACCTTGGTAGCTTTTTGTTGAGGCGTGACGCCATCATGTCTATCTGAGGCAGTCCCCACTGACTTGCAATCTCTGCGAAGACTTCCTGATGAAGTCCCCACTCTCCTGGATGTAGATCGTGTCTGCTGAGGAAGTCCGCTTCCCAGTTGTCCACTCCCGGAATGAAGACTGCTGTCAGAGCGCTTACATGATTTTCCGCCCAGCGAAGAATCCTGGTGGCTTCTGCCATTGCCACTCTGCTCTTTGTTCCGCCTTGGCGGTTTACATGAGCCACTGCGGTGATGTTGTCTGACTGAATCAGAACCGGCAGGTCGCAAAGCAAATTCTCCACTTGACGAAGGCTGTTGTATATGGGCCTCAACTCCAGTACGTTGATGTGAAGACAAGCCTCCTGGCTTGACCAGATACCCTGGAAGTTTCTCCCTTGTGTGACTGCTCCCCAAACTCGGAGGCTCGCATCCGTGGTTACCAGAACCCAGTCCTGAATGCCGAACCTGCGACCCTCCAGAAGGTGAGCACTCTGCAGCCACCACAGGAGAGATACCCTGGCCTTGGGGAACAGGGTGATCATCTGTTGAATCTGTAGATGAGACCCGGACCACTTGTCCAGAAGGTCCCATTGAAAAGTTCTCGCATGGAACCTGCCGAATGGAATGGCCTCGTAAGTTGCCACCATCTTTCCCAGAACTCGAGTGCAGTGATGCACCAACACCCTTTTTGGCTTCAATAGGTCCTTGACCAAAGACACGAGTTCTTGGGCCTTTTCCGTCGGAAGATAAACCCTTTTCTGGTCTGTATCCAGAACCATGCCTAAGAAAGGCAAACGAGTCGTTGGAACCAACTGTGACTTCGGGATATTGAGAATCCAGCCGTGCTGTTGCAACACCCTCAGGGAGAGTGATACGCTGCTCAGTTACTGTTCTCTCGATCTCGCTTTTATTAGATCATCGTCCAAGTACGGGATAATTGTGACACCCTGCTTGCGCAGGAGCACCATCATTTCCGCCATTACCTTTGTGAAAATTCTCGGGGCCGTGGAAAGCCCAAATGGCAACGTCTGAAATTGGTAATGACAATCCTGGACAGCAAACCTCAGGAACGCTTGATGAGGCGGATATATGGGGACATGAAAGTATGCATCCTTTATGTCCAGGGACACCATATAATCCCCCCCCCCCCCTTCCAGGCTGGCTATGACCGCTCTGAACGACTCCTTCTTGAACTTGAACCTTTTTAAATATAGGTTTAAGGATTTTAAATTCAAAATGGGCCTGACCGAACCGTACGGTTTTGGGACTACAAACAGGGCTGAGTAATACCCCATCCCCTGCTGCAGCAGGGGGACTTTGACCACCACTTGCTGAAGACACAAGTTTTGAATTGCCTTTAACACTATCTCCCTCTCTGGGGGAGAAGCCGGTAGGGCCGATTTGAAAAATCGTCGAGGAGGCACCTCTTCGAATTCCAGCTTGTAACCCTGGGAAGCAATTTCTATTGCCCAGGGATCCACCTGTGAGTGAACCCAGACGTGGCTGAAAAGTCAAAGACGTGCCCCCACTGGGGCGGATCGTCTCAGCGGAGCCCCAGCGTCATGCGGTGGATTTTGTAGAGGCCGGGGAGGACTTCTGCTCCTGGGAACTAGCTGTGGTTGGCAGCTTTTTCCCCTTGCCCTTACCTCTGGCAAGAAAGGAAGATCCCTGCAGTCTCTTGGGTTTATGCGACCGAAAGGACTGCATCTGATAATGTGGTGTTTTCTTAGGTTGTGAGGGAACATAAGGCAAAAAAGTTGATTTACCTGCCGTAGCCGTGGAAACAAGGTCTGTGAGACCTTCCCCAAACAATTCCTCACCCTTGTAAGGTAAAACCTCCATATGCCTCTTCGTGTCGGCATCGCCCGTCCATTGTCGGGTCCATAGGGCTCGTCTAGCAAAATCGCCATAGCGCTGGCTCTGGAACCCAGTAGGCCAATGTCTCTTTGAGCATCTCTCATATACAGGACAGCATCTTTGATATGACCCAGGGTCAATAAAATAAAATGGTTTCCTTATCCAGCGTATCTATATCAGCAGATAAGGTATCTGTCCACACTGCTACAGCGCTACAAACCCAAGCCGACGCTATCGCCGGTCTGAGTAAGGTACCAGCATGTATGTAAATAGACTTCAAGGTAGTCTCCTGCCTACGATCAGCAGGATCCTTGAGGGTTGCCGTATCTTGAGATGGCAGCGCTACCTTTTTGGATAAGCGAGTCAACGCTTTATCCACCGTCGGGGAGGATTCCCACCGTATCCTGTCCTTTTTTATAGCAATGATCATATAATGAATACTTTTAGCCAATTTTGGCTGCAACTTTGCATCATCGTAGTCGACACTGGAGTCAGAATCCGTGTTGGTATCAGTGTCTACTATTTGGGATAGTGGGCGCTTTTGAGACCCAGAAGGTCCCTGCGACATAGTGAAAGGCAGGGTTTGACTCCCTGTACACTCCCTGGACACAGCTTTGTCCAACCTTTTGTGCAATAAATTCACATTTGCATTTAAAACATTCCACATATCCAACCAGTCAGGTGTCGGCGTTGCCGACGGAGACACCACACTCATTTGCTCCACCTCCTCCCTAGAAGAGCCTTCCGCTTCAGACATGTCGACACACACGTACCGACACACCACATACTCAGGGAATTCTCTATCTGGAGACAGTTCCCCCACAAGGCCCTTTGGAGAGACAGAGAGAGAGCATGCCAGCACACACCCAGCGCCAATGACCCAGGGAAAAAAATTACCCAGATAGCGCTTTTAATATATATATCATTGCGCCAAATTATGTGCGCCCCCCCTTCTTTCAAACCCTCTGTCACCGTGTTCAGCAGGAGAGAGTCCAGGGAGCCAGCTTCTCAGCGGTGTGCTGTGGAGAAAATGGCGCTGGTGAGTGCGGAGGATCAAGCTCCGCCCCCTCAGCGGCGGGCTTCGGTCCCGCTCGATTTACTTCAAAAACTGGCGGGGGATCTCATATATAATGTAGAGCCCATATATGCCCAGATTTTGCCAGACCAGAGGTTTAATTGCTGCCCAGGGCGCACCCCCTGCGCCCTGCACTTTTACAGTGCCTGCCGTGTGTGTGTTGTGCGGGAGCAAAGGCGCGCAGCGTTGTCTCAGTGAAGATCCGAAGTCTTGTTTCTTCTCATACTCACCCGGCTTCTATCTTCCGGCTCTGTGAGGAGGACGGCGGCGCGGCTCCGGAACGAACAGCTAGGAGAGACCTGCGTTCCGACTCCCTCTGGAGCTAATGGTGTCCAGTAGCTTAAGAAGCAGAGCCTAGCAGTTAAGTAGGTCTGCTTCTCTCTCCTCAGTCCCACGATGCAGGGAGTCTGTTGCCAGCAGAGCTCCCTGAAAATAACAAACCTAACAAAATTACTTACTTTCAGGAAACTCAGGAGAGCTCCCTGTAGTGCACCCAGTCTCCTCTGGGCACAGGATCTAACTGAGGTCTATAGGAGGGGCATAGAGGGAGGAGCCAGTGCACACCCATATCTAAAGTTCTTTTTAGTGCCCATGTCTCCTGCGGAGCCCGTCTATCCCCATGGTCCTTACGGAGTCCCCAGCATCCTCTAGGACGTAAGAGAAAATAGAGTAACTCACCTAAAGAAATCCTGAAAACATAACCAGGTGAAGGGCTTAAGTTAAACGCCCTGGAATAAGGACACAGCGGAAGATAAAGCTGAGCAGTGCTGCCACCAGAAGCAATACCATTGCAGGACATTCATCATGTGTACATCAGACATGTCACATCTCCCAGGCGGTGCCGGGTAAGATCGGGCATTTCCCCCACACACTGCCCCGGGAGAACGGATCCATGTCACATCCTCCTCTTATTCTATCAGATGTGGAGCAACCACAAGGAGCATTCGCCAGTTCGTGGTAAAGGTTACACCAGCTGCTGTGTCTGAGTAGATGAGGGAAGGTAGGGAGCATTCACCAGTGTGTGGTAAAGGTTACACCAGCCGCTGTGTCTGAGTAGATGAGGGAAGGTAGGGAGCATTCGCCAGTGTGAGGTAAAGGTTACACCAGCCGCTGTGTCGGAGTAGATGACGGAAGGTAGGGAGCATTCACCAGTGCGTGGTAAAGGTTACACCAGCCGCTGTGTCTGAGTAGATGACGGAAGGTAGGGAGCATTCGCCAGTGTGTGGTGAAGGTTACACCAGCTGCTGTGTCTGAGATGACGGAAGGTAGGGAGCATTCACCAGTGTGTGGTAAAGGTTACACCAGCCGCTGTGTCTGAGTAGATGACGGAAGGTAGGGAGCATTCACCAGTGTGAGGTAAAGGTTACACCAGCCGCTGTGTCTGAGTAGATGACGGAAGGTAGGGAGCATTCGCCAGTGTGAGGTAAAGGTTACACCAGCTGCTGTGTCTGAGTAGATGATGGAAGGTAGGGAGCATTCACCAGTGTGAGGTAAAGGTTACACCAGCTGCTGTGTCTGAGGAGATGACGGAAGGTAGGGAGCATTCGCCAGTGCGCGGTAAAGGTTACACCAGCCGCTGTGTCTGAGTAGATGACGGAAGGTAGGGAGCATTCGCCAGTGTGTGGTAAAGGTTACACCAGCCGCTGTGTCTGAGTAGATGACGGAAGGTAGGGAGCATTCGCCAGTGTGTGGTAAAGGTTACACCAGCTGCTGTGTCTGAGTAGATGACGGAAGGTAGGGAGCATTCACCAGTGTGAGGTAAAGGTTACACCAGCTGCTGTGTCTGAGTAGATGACGGAAGGTAGGGAGCATTCACCAGTGTGAGGTAAAGGTTACACCAGCTGCTGTGTCTGAGTAGATGACGGAAGGTAGGGAGCATTCACCAGTGTGAGGTAAAGGTTACACCAGCCGCTGTGTCTGAGTAGATGAGGGAAGGTAGGGAGCATTCACCAGTGTGTGGTAAAGGTTACACCAGCCGCTGTGTCTGAGATGACGGAAGGTAGGGAGCATTCACCAGTGTGAGGTAAAGGTTACACCAGCTGCTGTGTCTGAGGAGATGACGGAAGGTAGGGAGCATTCGCCAGTGCGCGGTAAAGGTTACACCAGCCGCTGTGTCTGAGGAGATGACGGAAGGTAGGGAGCATTCGCCAGTGCGCGGTAAAGGTTACACCAGCCGCTGTGTCTGAGTAGATGACGGAAGGTAGGGAGCATTCGCCAGTGTGTGGTAAAGGTTACACCAGCCGCTGTGTCTGAGTAGATGACGGAAGGTAGGGAGCATTCGCCAGTGTGTGGTAAAGGTTACACCAGCTGCTGTGTCTGAGTAGATGACGGAAGGTAGGGAGCATTCACCAGTGTGAGGTAAAGGTTACACCAGCTGCTGTGTCTGAGTAGATGACGGAAGGTAGGGAGCATTCACCAGTGTGAGGTAAAGGTTACACCAGCTGCTGTGTCTGAGGAGATGACGGAAGGTAGGGAGCATTCGCCAGTGCGCGGTAAAGGTTACACCAGCCGCTGTGTCTGAGATGACGGAAGGTAGGGAGCATTCACCAGTGCGTGGTAAAGGTTACACCAGCTGCTGTGTCTGAGTAGATGACGGAAGGTAGGGAGCATTCACCAGTGTGAGGTAAAGGTTACACCAGCCGCTGTGTCTGAGTAGATGACGGAAGGTAGGGAGCATTCACCAGTGTGTGGTAAAGGTTACACCAGCCGCTGTGTCTGAGATGACGGAAGGTAGGGAGCATTCACCAGTGCGTGGTAAAGGTTACACCAGCTGCTGTGTCTGAGTAGATGACGGAAGGTAGGGAGCATTCGCCAGTGTGTGGTAAAGGTTACACCAGCTGCTGTGTCTGAGTAGATGATGGAAGGTAGGGAGCATTCACCAGTGCGTGGTAAAGGTTACACCAGCCGCTGTGTCTGAGTAGATGACGGAAGGTAGGGAGCATTCACCAGTGTGAGGTAAAGGTTACACCAGCTGCTGTGTCTGAGGAGATGACGGAAGGTAGGGAGCATTCACCAGTGTGAGGTAAAGGTTACACCAGCTGCTGTGTCTGAGTAGATGACGGAAGGTAGGGAGCATTCGCCAGTGCGTGGTAAATGTTACACCAGCCGCTGTGTCTGAGTAGATGACGGAAGGTAGGGAGCATTCACCAGTGTGTGGTAAAGGTTACACCAGCCGCTGTGTCTGAGTAGATGACGGAAGGTAGGGAGCATTCACCAGTGCGTGGTAAAGGTTACACCAGCTGCTGTGTCTGAGTAGATGAGGGAAGGTAGGGAGCATTCACCAGTGTGAGGTAAAGGTTACACCAGCTGCTGTGTCTGAGTAGATGACGGAAGGTAGGGAGCATTCACCAGTGTGAGGTAAAGGTTACACCAGCTGCTGTGTCTGAGTAGATGACGGAAGGTAGGGAGCATTCGCCAGTGTGAGGTAAAGGTTACTCCAGCCGCTGTGTCTGAGTAGATGACGGAAGGTAGGGAGCATTCGCCAGTGCGTGGTAAAGGTTACACCAGCCGCTGTGTCTGAGTAGATGACGGAAGGTAGGGAGCATTCGCCAGTGCGTGGTAAAGGTTACACCAGCTGCTGTGTCTGAGTAGATGACGGAAGGTAGGGAGCATTCGCCAGTGCGTGGTAAAGGTTACACCAGCTGCTGTGTCTGAGTAGATGACGGAAGGTAGGGAGCATTCGCCAGTGCGTGGTAAAGGTTACACCAGCTGCTGTGTCTGAGTAGATGACGGAAGGTAGGGAGCATTCGCCAGTGCGTGGTAAAGGTTACACCAGCCGCTGTGTCTGAGATGACGGAAGGTAGGGAGCATTCGCCAGTGCGTGGTAAAGGTTACACCAGCTGCTGTGTCTGAGTAGATGACGGAAGGTAGGGAGCATTCGCCAGTGCGTGGTAAAGGTTACACCAGCTGCTGTGTCTGAGTAGATGACGGAAGGTAGGGAGCATTCGCCAGTGCGTGGTAAAGGTTACACCAGCCGCTGTGTCTGAGTAGATGACGGAAGGTAGGGAGCATTCACCAGTGTGCGGTCAGGTTACACCAGCCGCTGTGTCTGAGTAGATGAGGGAAGGTAGGGAGCATTCACCAGTGTGAGGTAAAGATTACACCAGCCGCTGTGTCTGAGTAGATGAGGGAAGGTAGGGAGCATTCACCAGTGTGTGGTAAAGGTTACACCAGCCGCTGTGTCTGAGATGACGGAAGGTAGGGAGCATTCACCAGTGTGCGGTCAGGTTACACCAGCCGCTGTGTCTGAGTAGATGACGGAAGGTAGGGAGCATTCACCAGTGTGTGGTAAAGGTTACACCAGCCGCTGTGTCTGAGTAGATGACGGAAGGTAGGGAGCATTCACCAGTGTGAGGTAAAGGTTACACCAGCCGCTGTGTCTGAGTAGATGACGGAAGGTAGGGAGCATTCACCAGTGTGTGGTAAAGGTTACACCAGCCGCTGTGTCTGAGTAGATGACGGAAGGTAGGGAGCATTCACCAGTGTGAGGTAAAGGTTACACCAGCTGCTGTGTCTGAGTAGATGACGGAAGGTAGGGAGCATTCGCCAGTGCGTGGTAAATGTTACACCAGCCGCTGTGTCTGAGTAGATGACGGAAGGTAGGGAGCATTCGCCAGTGCGTGGTAAATGTTACACCAGCCGCTGTGTCTGAGTAGATGACGGAAGGTAGGGAGCATTCACCAGTGTGTGGTAAAGGTTACACCAGCCGCTGTGTCTGAGATGACGGAAGGTAGGGAGCATTCACCAGTGCGTGGTAAAGGTTACACCAGCTGCTGTGTCTGAGTAGATGAGGGAAGGTAGGGAGCATTCACCAGTGTGAGGTAAAGGTTACACCAGCCGCTGTGTCCGAGTAGATGAGGGAAGGTAGGGAGCATTCACCAGTGTGAGGTAAAGGTTACACCAGCCGCTGTGTCTGAGTAGATGACGGAAGGTAGGGAGCATTCACCAGTGTGAGGTAAAGGTTACACCAGCCGCTGTGTCTGAGTAGATGAGGGAAGGTAGGGAGCATTCACCAGTGTGTGGTAAAGGTTACACCAGCTGCTGTGTCTGAGTAGATGACGGAAGGTAGGGAGCATTCGCCAGTGTGAGGTAAAGGTTACTCCAGCCGCTGTGTCTGAGTAGATGACGGAAGGTAGGGAGCATTCGCCAGTGCGTGGTAAAGGTTACACCAGCTGCTGTGTCTGAGTAGATGACGGAAGGTAGGGAGCATTCGCCAGTGTGAGGTAAAGGTTACTCCAGCCGCTGTGTCTGAGTAGATGACGGAAGGTAGGGAGCATTCGCCAGTGCGTGGTAAAGGTTACACCAGCCGCTGTGTCTGAGTAGATGACGGAAGGTAGGGAGCATTCGCCAGTGCGTGGTAAAGGTTACACCAGCTGCTGTGTCTGAGTAGATGACGGAAGGTAGGGAGCATTCGCCAGTGCGTGGTAAAGGTTACACCAGCTGCTGTGTCTGAGTAGATGACGGAAGGAAGGGAGCATTCGCCAGTGCGTGGTAAAGGTTACACCAGCTGCTGTGTCTGAGTAGATGACGGAAGGTAGGGAGCATTCGCCAGTGTGAGGTAAAGGTTACACCAGCTGCTGTGTCTGAGTAGATGACGGAAGGTAGGGAGCATTCGCCAGTGTGAGGTAAAGGTTACACCAGCTGCTGTGTCTGAGGAGATGACGGAAGGTAGGGAGCATTCACCAGTGTGTGGTAAAGGTTACACCAGCTGCTGTGTCTGAGGAGATGACGGAAGGTAGGGAGCATTCGCCAGTGTGAGGTAAAGGTTACACCAGCTGCTGTGTCTGAGTAGATGACGGAAGGTAGGGAGCATTCACCAGTGTGCGGTCAGGTTACACCAGCTGCTGTGTCTGAGTAGATGAGGGAAGGTAGGGAGCATTCACCAGTGTGTGGTAAAGGTTACACCAGCCGCTGTGTCTGAGTAGATGAGGGAAGGTAGGGAGCATTCACCAGTGTGTGGTAAAGGTTACACCAGCTGCTGTGTCTGAGTAGATGACGGAAGGTAGGGAGCATTCACCAGTGTGTGGTAAAGGTTACACCAGCCGCTGTGTCTGAGTAGATGAGGGAAGGTAGGGAGCATTCACCAGTGTGAGGTAAAGGTTACACCAGCTGCTGTGTCTGAGTAGATGAGGGAAGGTAGGGAGCATTCACCAGTGTGTGGTAAAGGTTACACCAGCCGCTGTGTCTGAGTAGATGAGGGAAGGTAGGGAGCATTCACCAGTGTGTGGTAAAGGTTACACCAGCCGCTGTGTCTGAGTAGATGACGGAAGGTAGGGAGCATTCACCAGTGTGTGGTAAAGGTTACACCAGCCGCTGTGTCTGAGTAGATGACGGAAGGTAGGGAGCATTCACCAGTGTGAGGTAAAGGTTACACCAGCTGCTGTGTCTGAGTAGATGACGGAAGGTAGGGAGCATTCACCAGTGTGTGGTAAAGGTTACACCAGCTGCTGTGTCTGAGGAGATGACGGAAGTTAGGGAGCATTCACCAGTGTGTGGTAAAGGTTACACCAGCCGCTGTGTCTGAGGAGATGACGGAAGGTAGGGAGCATTCACCAGTGTGTGGTAAAGGTTACACCAGCCGCTGTGTCTGAGGAGATGACAGAAGGTAGGGAGCATTCACCAGTGTGAGGTAAAGGTTACACCAGCCGCTGTGTCTGAGTAGATGATGGAAGGTAGGGAGCATTCACCAGTGTGAGGTAAAGGTTACACCAGCTGCTGTGTCTGAGTAGATGACGGAAGGTAGGGAGCATTCACCAGTGCGTGGTAAAGGTTACACCAGCTGCTGTGTCTGAGTAGATGACGGAAGGTAGGGAGCATTCGCCAGTGTGAGGTAAAGGTTACACCAGCCGCTGTGTCTGAGTAGATGACGGAAGGTAGGGAGCATTCGCCAGTGTGAGGTAAAGGTTACACCAGCTGCTGTGTCTGAGTAGATGAGGGAAGGTAGGGAGCATTCGCCAGTGTGAGGTAAAGGTTACACCAGCTGCTGTGTCTGAGTAGATGACGGAAGGAAGGGAGCATTCACCAGTGCGTGGTAAAGGTTACACCAGCCGCTGTGTCTGAGTAGATGACGGAAGGTAGGGAGCATTCACCAGTGTGAGGTAAAGGTTACACCAGCTGCTGTGTCTGAGTAGATGACGGAAGGTAGGGAGCATTCACCAGTGTGAGGTAAAGGTTACACCAGCTGCTGTGTCTGAGTAGATGACGGAAGGTAGGGAGCATTCACCAGTGTGCGGTCAGGTTACACCAGCCGCTGTGTCTGAGTAGATGAGGGAAGGTAGGGAGCATTCACCAGTGTGTGGTAAAGGTTACACCAGCCGCTGTGTCTGAGTAGATGAGGGAAGGTAGGGAGCATTCACCAGTGTGAGGTAAAGGTTACACCAGCTGCTGTGTCTGAGTAGATGACGGAAGGTAGGGAGCATTCACCAGTGCGTGGTAAAGGTTACACCAGCTGCTGTGTCTGAGATGACGGAAGGTAGGGAGCATTCACCAGTGTGAGGTAAAGGTTACACCAGCCGCTGTGTCTGAGATGACGGAAGGTAGGGAGCATTCACCAGTGTGAGGTAAAGGTTACACCAGCCGCTGTGTCTGAGATGACGGAAGGTAGGGAGCATTCACCAGTGTGAGGTAAAGGTTACACCAGCTGCTGTGTCTGAGTAGATGAGGGAAGGTAGGGAGCATTCACCAGTGTGAGGTAAAGGTTACACCAGCTGCTGTGTCTGAGATGACGGAAGGTAGGGAGCATTCACCAGTGTGAGGTAAAGGTTACACCAGCTGCTGTGTCTGAGTAGATGAGGGAAGGTAGGGAGCATTCGCCAGTGTGAGGTAAAGGTTACACCAGCTGCTGTGTCTGAGTAGATGAGGGAAGGTAGGGAGCATTCGCCAGTGTGTGGTAAAGGTTACACCAGCTGCTGTGTCTGAGTAGATGACGGAAGGTAGGGAGCATTCACCAGTGTGAGGTAAAGGTTACACCAGCTGCTGTGTCTGAGTAGATGACGGAAGGTAGGGAGCATTCACCAGTGTGAGGTAAAGGTTACACCAGCTGCTGTGTCTGAGTAGATGAGGGAAGGTAGGGAGCATTCACCAGTGTGAGGTAAAGGTTACACCAGCTGCTGTGTCAGAGTAGATGATGGAAGGTAGGGAGCATTCACCAGTGTGAGGTAAAGGTTACACCAGCTGCTGTGTCTGAGTAGATGAGGGAAGGTAGGGAGCATTCACCAGTGTGAGGTAAAGGTTACACCAGCTGCTGTGTCTGAGTAGATGACGGAAGGTAGGGAGCATTCACCAGTGCGTGGTAAAGGTTACACCAGCTGCTGTGTCTGAGTAGATGAGGGAAGGTAGGGAGCATTCGCCAGTGTGAGGTAAAGGTTACACCAGCCGCTGTGTCTGAGTAGATGACGGAAGGTAGGGAGCATTCACCAGTGTGTGGTAAAGGTTACACCAGCCGCTGTGTCTGAGTAGATGACGGAAGGTAGGGAGCATTCGCCAGTGCGTGGTAAAGGTTACACCAGCTGCTGTGTCTGAGTAGATGACGGAAGGTAGGGAGCATTCGCCAGTGCGTGGTAAAGGTTACACCAGCTGCTGTGTCTGAGTAGATGAGGGAAGGTAGGGAGCATTCACCAGTGCGTGGTAAAGGTTACACCAGCTGCTGTGTCTGAGTAGATGACGGAAGGTAGGGAGCATTCACCAGTGTGAGGTAAAGGTTACACCAGCCGCTGTGTCTGAGGAGATGAGGGAAGGTAGGGAGCATTCACCAGTGCGTGGTAAAGGTTACACCAGCCGCTGTGTCTGAGGAGATGAGGGAAGGTAGGGAGCATTCACCAGTGCGTGGTAAAGGTTACACCAGCCGCTGTGTCTGAGTAGATGATGGAAGGTAGGGAGCATTCACCAGTGTGTGGTAAAGGTTACACCAGCCGCTGTGTCTGAGTAGATGAGGGAAGGTAGGGAGCATTCACCAGTGTGAGGTAAAGGTTACACCAGCCGCTGTGTCTGAGGAGATGACGGAAGGTAGGGAGCATTCACCAGTGTGTGGTAAAGGTTACACCAGCTGCTGTGTCTGAGTAGATGAGGGAAGGTAGGGAGCATTCGCCAGTGCGTGGTAAAGGTTACACCAGCTGCTGTGTCTGAGTAGATGAGGGAAGGTAGGGAGCATTCGCCAGTGTGTGGTAAAGGTTACACCAGCTGCTGTGTCTGAGTAGATGAGGGAAGGTAGGGAGCATTCGCCAGTGCGTGGTAAAGGTTACACCAGCTGCTGTGTCTGAGTAGATGAGGGAAGGTAGGGAGCATTCGCCAGTGTGAGGTAAAGGTTACACCAGCCGCTGTGTCTGAGTAGATGAGGGAAGGTAGGGAGCATTCGCCAGTGCGTGGTAAAGGTTACACCAGCTGCTGTGTCTGAGTAGATGAGGGAAGGTAGGGAGCATTCGCCAGTGTGTGGTAAAGGTTACACCAGCCGCTGTGTCTGAGTAGATGAGGGAAGGTAGGGAGCATTCACCAGTGTGCGGTCAGGTTACACCAGCTGCTGTGTCTGAGGAGATGACGGAAGGTAGGGAGCATTCACCAGTGTGAGGTAAAGGTTACACCAGCCGCTGTGTCTGAGTAGATGAGGGAAGGTAGGGAGCATTCACCAGTGTGAGGTAAAGGTTACACCAGCCGCTGTGTCTGAGTAGATGAGGGAAGGTAGGGAGCATTCACCAGTGTGTGGTAAAGGTTACACCAGCTGCTGTGTCTGAGATGACGGAAGGTAGGGAGCATTCACCAGTGTGTGGTAAAGGTTACACCAGCTGCTGTGTCTGAGTAGATGATGGAAGGTAGGGAGCATTCACCAGTGCGTGGTAAAGGTTACACCAGCCGCTGTGTCTGAGTAGATGACGGAAGGTAGGGAGCATTCACCAGTGTGTGGTAAAGGTTACACCAGCTGCTGTGTCTGAGTAGATGATGGAAGGTAGGGAGCATTCACCAGTGCGTGGTAAAGGTTACACCAGCCGCTGTGTCTGAGTAGATGACGGAAGGTAGGGAGCATTCGCCAGTGTGTGGTAAAGGTTACACCAGCCGCTGTGTCTGAGTAGATGACGGAAGGTAGGGAGCATTCACCAGTGTGTGGTAAAGGTTACACCAGCCGCTGTGTCTGAGATGACGGAAGGTAGGGAGCATTCACCAGTGTGTGGTAAAGGTTACACCAGCCGCTGTGTCTGAGATGACGGAAGGTAGGGAGCATTCACCAGTGTGTGGTAAAGGTTACACCAGCCGCTGTGTCTGAGTAGATGACGGAAGGTAGGGAGCATTCACCAGTGCGTGGTAAAGGTTACACCAGCCGCTGTGTCTGAGTAGATGAGGGAAGGTAGGGAGCATTCACCAGTGTGAGGTAAAGGTTACACCAGCCGCTGTGTCTGAGTAGATGATGGAAGGTAGGGAGCATTCGCCAGTGCGTGGTAAAGGTTACACCAGCCGCTGTGTCTGAGTAGATGACGGAAGGTAGGGAGCATTCACCAGTGCGTGGTAAAGGTTACACCAGCTGCTGTGTCTGAGTAGATGACGGAAGGTAGGGAGCATTCACCAGTGCGTGGTAAAGGTTACACCAGCTGCTGTGTCTGAGTAGATGAGGGAAGGTAGGGAGCATTCACCAGTGTGAGGTAAAGGTTACACCAGCCGCTGTGTCTGAGTAGATGACGGAAGGTAGGGAGCATTCACCAGTGTGAGGTAAAGGTTACACCAGCCGCTGTGTCTGAGTAGATGACGGAAGGTAGGGAGCATTCGCCAGTGTGAGGTAAAGGTTACACCAGCTGCTGTGTCTGAGTAGATGACGGAAGGTAGGGAGCATTCACCAGTGTGTGGTAAAGGTTACACCAGCCGCTGTGTCTGAGTAGATGAGGGAAGGTAGGGAGCATTCGCCAGTGTGTGGTAAAGGTTACACCAGACGCTGTGTCTGAGTAGATGACGGAAGGTAGGGAGCATTCACCAGTGTGTGGTAAAGGTTACACCAGCCGCTGTGTCTGAGTAGATGAGGGAAGGTAGGGAGCATTCACCAGTGTGAGGTAAAGGTTACACCAGCTGCTGTGTCTGAGATGACGGAAGGTAGGGAGCATTCACCAGTGTGAGGTAAAGGTTACACCAGCCGCTGTGTCTGAGTAGATGAGGGAAGGTAGGGAGCAGCCCAATTCTATGCTGACAGTACAGCGTCTAGTCATACACTAGCGGATTATTCAGTCACCTTTATGTATTACATCTAGTATCACAAGCAATATTGATTGTGGGCATTAATTATTTATTCAGATCGCTATTAAATCGGAGAGTGATCTGTTACATGTGCGCAACTTCCAGCGCCATTCCCTATATAGCGTGACATGGACAATTCTCCACCAGGAACACAGAACATTCTCTTAGACTATTTTATACTCCATACTCTAGAACGGCACCTGACCCTCAGTTTCTGCCACCCGGATGCTTATCTCAGTGTCTCGTCCTCTGATGCAGCAATGTGTATATACAGTACAGTGCCCTGTCCAAATCCTGGCCCATCAACTGCATTTACCACAGGCGGACTCCAATTAAGCTGTAGGAACATCTCAAGGACGATCAGTTTTGAGCTTCATTGCAAAGGCTGTGAATACTTATGTACATGTGATTTCTTAGTTTTGCATTTTTAATTTGCAAAAATCTCAAAAAAACCTTTTTCACGTGGTCATTATGGGGCATTGTGTGTAGAATTTTGAGGGTGTAACATAACAAAATGTGGAAAAAGTGAAGCGCTGTGAATACTTTCCGGATGCAATGCACCATGTACTTTCCTACACTGTCTTGTACCGTAAGTCACTGTTTTCCTGATTTATGTACATTGTTAGTCACTGCAGAACCCTGTAAATACACTAATAATTCCCATGTTATATATACTTGTCACAGTACACAAGCCAGCAGTATCCCCGGCTCCCTACAGCAGGAGGGGAGGCCTCAGACACTAGTTACAGGAACACAATGTGCTGGACGTCATTACAGCATAGGCTGGAGGTTTAGCCCCCAGTTCTGCATCTCAGGACATTTCCCACCTTGTGTGTGCACCCTCCTGCAACCTGCATCATACTCGGATTACCCCGCCCCTTGTGTGTGCACCCTCCTGCAACCTGCATCATACTCAATTACCCCGCCCCTTGTGTGTGCACTCTCCTGCAACCTGCATCATACTCAGATTACCCCGCCCCTTGTGTGTGCACCCTCCTGCAACCTGCATCATACTCAGATTACCCCGCCCCTTGTGTGTGCACCCTCCTGCAACCTGCATCATACTCAGATTACCCCGCCCCTTGTGTGTGCACCCTCCTGCAACCTGTATCACATATCGATTATCCCGCCCCTTGTGCGCGCACCCTCCTGCATCACATCTCGATTATCCCGCCCCTTGTGCGCGCACCCTCCTGCAACCTGTATCACATCTCAATTATCCCGCCCCTTGTGCGCGCACCCTCCTGCAACCTGTATCACATCTCGATTATCCCGCCCCTTGTGCACCCTCCTGCAACCTGTATCACATCTCGATTATCCCGCCCCTTGTGCGCGCACCCTCCTGCAACCTGTATCACATCTCGATTATCCCGCCCCTTGTGCGCGCACCCTCCTGCAACCTGTATCACATCTCGATTATCCCGCCCCTTGTGCGTGCACCCTCCTGCAACCTGTATCGTATCCTGATTATCCCGCCCCTTGTGTGTGCACCCTCCTGCAACCTGTATCACATCTCGATTATCCCGCCCCTTGTGCGCGCACCCTCCTGCAACCTGCATCACATCTCGATTATCCCGCCCCTTGTGCGCGCACCCTCCTGCAACCTGCATCACATCTCGATTATCCCGCCCCTTGTGCGTGCACCCTCCTGCAACCTGTATCACATCTCGATTATCCCGCCCCTTGTGCGTGCACCCTCCTGCAACCTGTATCACATCTCGATTATCCCGCCCCTTGTGTATGCACCCTCCTGCAACCTGTATCGTATCCTGATTATCCCGCCCCTTGTGTGCACCCTCCTGCAACCTGTATCGTATCCTGATTATCCCCACATCTTCCCCATGTGTTCTGCAGCAGAGCTGTATATAGACCCAAGCTATGACCCGGCCCTCACACGGTGCGGAGGGGTTAGGCCAGTGGCTATGGCGGTACCTCTGGGGAGCACTGTATACAAGCCCCACACATGGAAATCAGAGACAAGGCCAGCATCAAATAAGGTTATATTTTGCAAATGTACCTGAAACAGGCAAGGTTTAAACCCCAAGAAAAATGCACTTTTCTTAAAAAATAAACTATTTTTGTCCCACCCACCAAAATAAAAAATAAAAAGAGGAGCTTAGAAAAAATCCCATTCTTCTCTTAACCCTGCATGGAGGTGGAGCTGTGGTGTGCGGCGGGCGACTGCTCCCTGGTGCCGGGCTTGTGGAAAGCATAGATGGATCTCTGGAACCCTGCAACAGAAGAGACAGGAGAGCAGCCATTAAACATCAGTGTAAGGTGCATCCGGGAGCACGTCACACGTCTGCAAGCTCAGAGATACAAACACCAAATACAGCCACGGGAATATATAATATAAATACAGCAGGAATTACACCACTGAGGACATCTATAAAAGACACGCAGGTGCCTGCAAGGCGGTCTCGTAAAAAAGACAAAACCAAATGCATTTCAGACTTGATTCAGAGATGCTGCGCAGCCTTGCCCTGATCTGCGTCCATGTGTGGCGCAGCCTCACGATGCATCTGCAATTATTTTGCGGACGCATCGAATTAAGGTTGACCCCTGGCTGTGCCGACAAGTGATGCGCCGGCATTTTTAAATCTGAGTGGATGCGGGACGTCACACAGCCGCCCCAAAAACACTCCCAGCCCGCCCCCGTTTGGCCTGCGAAATACCACGTCACCATCCACCAAATGCCTGCTGCCAGGATGCAGCCGCAAGGAGAAGGGTTGCGCACTGGCCCAGATGGATGTGGCCGCTGCGTTAGCCCCTACATACGCAGGATCAGCAGCCGTTACAGCTGCAGGTATATCGCATGCTCCCGTTATATCGCGTATAAAGATATCTGGGTGTTATTTATGTGGTTACATCTATCTCCGGAAACCTGAGCGGCTTGTCCCAACATGTCCTGGGGTCTTGTTGGGACTTGTTTCCCCATAAGACAGGGACTGTAATACATAAACCATATATAGGAAACGGGTGGACTGGGGCCATGCAGCAGCCCTGGCATGAAAAGGGGACGTGGCCTCACAGCATGCCCCCATCTATATGACCCGAACGCCTGCTGCAGTTTATTGTAGCGATCGGGTCGGAACTGCGCTTGCCAGCCGTCGGGGGGGGGGGGGGGGGGGCTTTACTGACATGCTGGGTGGACCAGCCCTGTGCTGGGCGTCCCCCCGCATGTCTGAGTGCCTGATCGTAGCTGTGCTAAATTTAGCACAGCTACAATCAACACCGAATGACCCCCAGGGAGCGTTGTCCTGCTAAAGCAGCCTGCCCTGAAGACTGACGGGCCACCAGGGGGCGAAGTTCCACTACAACCTACGGCATACTGAATGCCACCCATAATAGTAAATAGAGCACTTATTCTACACATTATGCCAAGAGTCTAAGCTTATTTATAGTCATTATCCCCGGAGGCATCTGCAGGCAGCCTGCCCCAACAAGACGCGCAGCCGGAGATAATTACTTCCACAGGGGTATTCTCCAACGTGGCCAAAATAAACACACAGCCTGTCAAATGCCACAAATCCACCCTACGTGCAAGTGTGCTGTAAATGCGAGGTTACCTGGTGGACGGAGCGCCTTCACTACTTACTGACAGCGTACAGGTCACATCACTGCATAGATCCACCCATGTACCCTGTACGACAGCGTACAGGTCACATCACTGCATAGATCCACCCATGTACCCTGTACGACAGCGTACAGGTCACATCACTGCATAGATCCACCCATGTACCCTGTACGACAGCGTACAGGTCACATCACTGCATAGATCCACCCATGTACCCTGTACGACAGCGTACAGGTCACATCACTGCATAGATCCACCCATGTACCCTGTACGACAGCGTACAGGTCACATCACTGCATAGATCCACCCATGTACCCTGTACGACAGCGTACAGGTCACATCACTGCATAGATCCACCCATGTACCGTGTACGACAGCGTACAGGTCACATCACTGCATAGATCCACCCATGTACCCTGTACGACAGCGTACAGGTCACATCACTGCATAGATCCACCCATGTACCGTGTACGACAGCGTACAGGTCACATCACTGCATAGATCCACCCATGTACCGTGTACGACAGCGTACAGGTCACATCACTGCATAGATCCACCCATGTACCGTGTACGACAGCGTACAGGTCACATCACTGCATAGATCCACCCATGTACCGTGTACGACAGCGTACAGGTCACATCACTGCATAGATCCACCCATGTACCGTGTACGACAGCGTACAGGTCACATCACTGCATAGATCCACCCATGTACCGTGTACGACAGCGTACAGGTCACATCACTGCATAGATCCACCCATGTACCGTGTACGACAGCGTACAGGTCACATCACTGCATAGATCCACCCATGTACCGTGTATGACAGCGTACAGGTCACATCACTGCATAGATCCACCCATGTACCCTATATGACAGCGTACAGGTCACATCACTGCATAGATCCACCCATGTACCGTGTATGACAGCGTACAGATCACATCACTGCATAGATCCACCCATGTACCGTGTATGACAGCGTACAGGTCACATCACTGCATAGATCCACCCATGTACCGTGTATGACAGCGTACAGGTCACATCACTGCATAGATCCACCCATGTACCCTGTATCAGCTCAACGCCCGACAGAGAACCCCAAATACCGGCACACGGCAACACAGAGAAGCCTGCAGGTCTACATAGGGAACCACATGCACTGCTCCATAAAGCAGGGATGGGGAACCTTCGGCCCTCCAGCTGTTAAACTACACATCCCAGCATGCTCTGCAACAGTTTTAGCATAGCCAAATAGCAAAACTGTAGCAAGGCATGCTGGTATGTGTAGTTCAACAACAGCTGGAGGTCCAAAAGGTTTCCCACCCCTGCCATAAAGGATCAGTCAGATCTGACACGGGTCTGGCCAAGCCGCGTCTCTCCAGCTGTTGTGAAACTACACATCCCAGCATGCCCTGCCAGCTTTAGCATTCCCTAACAGCAAAACTATGACTTGTAGTTCCACAACAGCAACTTTGAACTACTTTATGCATCGTATGCTGAGATATATATATATATATATATATATAATCACTTTAAAGCAGCGGCACTCAACAGTCTGATGCAGTAAAAAAAAGCCGTTTATTACGGTTCTACGCCGTTTCGGGGATAAACCCCGTCTTCAGGGACAAAACAGTACTGTTTTGTCCCTGAAGACGGGGTTTATCCCCGAAACGGCGTAGGACCGTAATAAACGGCTTTTTTTACTGCATCAGACTGTTGAGTGCCGCTGCTTTAAAGTGATTATTTTTGGATGGCAACATTCCCAGAGGGCACCGCAGCAAGTTACAAGCGCCCAGAAGTGAGTGCCGAGCCTGCCAGCTTTGTGTATGTGTGTGTATATATATGTGTATATATATATATATATATATATATATATATATAAAATATATAATAAATATATCTATCTATATCTCCCCGAATCTGACCCCTATAGGGGTGGGGTACAGCCAGTGATGGCTATGTACACAGACAGCTAGTCCTGGCCCCGCACAGGTAGTAGTATACATTAGGGGAGGCATGTCCAAACTGCAGCCCTCCACCTGTTGTGAAACTACGTATCCCAGCATGCCCTGACACAGTTTTGCTGTCAGAGAATGCTAAAGCTGTGTCAGGGCATGCTGGGATGTGTAGTATCACAACAGCTGGTGGGCAGCAGTTTGGACAAGCCTGCATTAGGGCTTTTATGAAGGGGTTACCTTTAGACGAGCTGCATGGAGCAGCCAGCACCTCGTAGCTGGAGAAGCCCACTTCGGAAGACACAAGGTAGGAGGTGAACTGGTCTGGCTTCAGGGAAATCTTACAGTAATTCTTATAGATGGATTCCTGCAATAGAAATGGTCATTAGACAGAGGATCAGTGAAATTGGCCGTACCTTTCCCCCAGGCCACTCCCTGGGAACACAGACTATTATGACAGAGAGATAACCTGTAATAGGGAGGCTGCCTGACCGCATAGGCTGCAATTGGGTCAGAAGGGGGCATCGTCCTGGTCCCCGGCAGGTACTTATCCTACATCGTTTTGTACTGTAAGTCGCTGTTTTTCTTGTTTATATACTTTGTTGGGCGCTTGTGGTGCCATATGAAACAGGGATGATAATAATGACAAGGTCACAACCCACTCCTCCTGTTCTACCACCTCTACTTACAGTCAACTTCTTCCTCTTGCCATACGACGACCAAGACTGCGGCTCCAGGACCAGGATCCCCCCGGGTGTGAGGTGTCTGTAGATTCTCTTGAACAACCTCTTCAGCCCATCGTCACCCCAGTTCAGATGTACCCACTTGGTGACGCTGAGGCACAGAATGACATCATACTCTGGTTTCTGCGCCTCCACTAGCTCGTCTCGATCCACCACATAATTACCCTGCGGAGGAGGCAATATTAGTGAGGCAGGAGGCATTACATCGACCAGGCCGCAAAGCTGGACATCACCATGGCTAGCCCCCAACCCACCCCATTACACAGTGCTCACCTGTACAAAGACAACATTGTGCGGGAAGGCGTGTCTCTCGTCTTCGTTCTCCTTTCCCACCTCCGGTGGCAGGCTCGGTGCTGCTATAGGGCCCCGCGTGGCAGCTAACGCTGCTGGGAAACCACGTTTCAAGGGCTCCGACAGGTAATGTCTTATGTTTTGGCGGGCAGAACGAATTAGAGACCCATCAATGTCCATTCCCACTATGCGTGAAGGCCCGAGTTTCTGGGCCACGCACAGAGTCAGGTGTCCCACATTGCAGCCAATGTCCAGCACCGCTTTTCCTCGAAACCATTCCGGCCGAAATGCCCTTAGGCGCGTGTCCTCTGACTGGGTCGGGTTACGGTACCCATAATAACGGCAGTAATTCCCAAACTGGAAGCGGTCTTTAGGCTTGCTCTTCCCAACGGACTGGAATCCAGAACACTGCAGTTTAGAGGCCATTGGTCCACTGTGCGGCCTACTGACCACGCTTGCCAAGCTCTTACCCTTCTCGGGGCTCCCTTGTCTGCCTTCCGATTTGCTGGATGTCCTCCTCCTCTTACGGTGCCTTGACACACACGCGCCACTGGTGGGCGCCGCTGATCCATCGAGCCTTTCACTTTCCAAGGCGGGCAATGGCACGACTTCGTCCCGACAATTAATGGCAGTGTTGAGCTCGTACGGCCGCAGCTCCTCTGGCACTGGCTCCGCCTCTTGCACCGGCTCTTGCGTGGGAACAGCGGGCGCCTTGGCGGGCCCATCCGTTGAAGGGTGATGGCGGTGTCGGTGCCTCTTCCGCCCGCTCTTGAGTGGGGAAAGCAGGAGCTCCACGTCGCCAAAACCCGTATTAAGACTTAACGGGTCAGTGATGTCCTTGGGTATCAAGATCTCCACGGGATCGCGACTCCTGGACGGGAGGGGGGAGGATTTGGGAGTCTCGGCATTGAGAGTGCGGTTCACATCCTCGTCCAGCAGGCTGTTCAGGTTGAGGGGGTCAAATATGTTACCCCCTAGGAGGAAGTTGGAGGGTAAGACAGGGTCACAGTCAGAGTTGACCCGCCTCCGGCGTTTGACCGGTGCCGGGTGCTTGAAGCCCACGTGGAAACTGTTGCGCCTCTTGCCTTGGAACCCGTTGCGCGGAAAGCGTGGTGGGTGTTGCTCCACCCCCTCTGATGCAGCCCTGGGGAGGGGGTCCGGCAGCTGCAGGGGAATAGGAGGTGGCGCAGGGGGTGGAGCCAGCGGAAGCTTGTCATCGCCCTCGCTCCCGGCGTCCGCGGCTTGCTGCAGGGTCTCAGAGGAGGACGCCATCTCTACCACCACCTGCATGGGTGCATCGGGGGACAACGTGCTGGGGGTCCGGGCTACGTGTCAGACATCCCTGGGGGCCACACACCAGATTAGCAGATCCGGAGGGGTGGGGCTTGCTGAGGCCACTCCCTACTCCGGGCAGACACGCCCCCGAGAGTCCCGATTTTACCAGTCAGATGGGCGGAGCCTGTGGAGAGAAGGGAGAAGTTACTCCTGAGTGACAGTGAGGGTGGGTGGCCGTTGTCACTGTGGGGCCGCCCGTGTCCTCCCCTCCCAGCGCCTGCTCACCAGTGGGGGAAATGGCGGGGGGGAGCGCCGCTACTTATATCCCTCCGCCAGCCCCGCCCCCCACAGCCGGACTCGCCGAGCAGCCAATCCCTGCCCGCCCTTCCCAGTAACGCTCTGCGCATGCGCACCCAGTCTCTGACCACGCCCACAACCCTTCACACCTGAGAATCTAGCTGGGAGACAGCGGCTCTGTGTGTGACTGCGCGTCGTGCGAGCCTTTATATAGACGTCCTGAGACCCGCCCCCAGCCTGGAACCGCCCACGGCCTCACCGTGGTGCACGCCCCCGGGCCTGGCGAGGACGTGACACGTGACGGTGATAGAAATGGAGCAAGATCCAATGGCGGCGTGAGGTGGGAGGACCCGCCCACGACGCTCGTCCAATCACAGGCATAAACAATGAGGCAGGTTCCCCGAGCTACGCCTGACGGAATCTGCACGGCAACTCCCACCGACTGGCGCCTGAAGGTCTCCACGTGTAGGGAAGAACGATATACGTACACCGCTCAGGCGTTGCCGGTAACGTACCGGACAGTCCTACCCAAACACACTCCTACAGTTACCATCGTGTCAGGCATAGCATCGGGCACTTAGTGGATGTGTGGGGGCCTCAGCCGGACTAGGAGCATGCCGGGAGATGTAGTTTCTGTCCCCTCCCTCCCTCTGTACGTTCTGGTGTCGTCGCTGCATTATCTCCATCACCGTCGGGTCTCGTAAAATGGCGGCGGCGGCGGCTCCCAGGCCCAGGGCATAGAGCCTGTGCTGTCCGGGGTCTGCCCCTTGCACCCATCCCGTGTGTTATATAGCCCTCACACTGCCCAGTGCCTTCATGTTCCCCCTCTCCATGTGTTATATACTCTTACACTGCCTAGTGCCTTCATATACCCCCTCTCCATGTGTTATATACTCTTACACTGCCCTATGCCCCCTCTCAATGTGTTATATACTCTTACACTGCCTAGTGCCTTCATTAACCCTCTGCCCATGTTATATACCCCTCACACTGTCCAGTGCCCCCTGCCCATGTGTGTTATATAGTCTTACACTGCCATATACCCCCTTCCCATGTGTTATAAACTCTTACACAGCCTAGTGCCTTCATATACCCTCTGCCCATGTGTTATATACTCTTACACTGCCTTATGCCTCCATATACCCCCTTCCCATATGTTATATACTCTTATACTGCCTAGTGCCTTCATATACCCTCTGCCCATGTGTTATATACTCTTACACTGCTCTATGCCTCCATATACCCCCTTCCCATATGTTATATACTCTTACACTGCCTAATGCCTTCATATACCCTCTGCCCATGTGTTATATACTCTTACACTGCCTTATGGCTCCATATACCCCCTTCCCATATGTTATATACTCTTACACTGCCCTATGCCTTCATATACCCTCTGCCCATGTGTTATATATTCTTACACTGCCCTATGCCTCCATATATCCCCTTCCCATGAGTTATATACTCTTACACTGCCTAGTGCAGGCATGTCCAAACTGTGGCCCTCCAGCTGTTGTGAAACTACATATCCCAGCATGCCCTGACACAGTTTTGCTGTCAGAGAATGCTACAGCTGTGTCAGGGCATGCTGGGATGTGTATTTTCTCAACAGCTGGAGGGCCGCAGTTTGGACATGCCTGGCCTAGTGTCTTCATATACCTTCTGCCCATGTGTTATATACTCTTACACTGCCCTATGCCTCCATATACCCCCTTCCCATGTGTTATATACTCTTACACGGGTGTGGTATAGAAGGTAGATAGTAACTAGGTCAACAGGGTCTCTAGGTCGACATGAGTTTTTTATGGGGGGGTTTTGTGTTGTTTTTCGTAAAGTGACCGGGAACCCAAATTAGTGCACCGTGTCCCCTCGCTCCGCTCGGCACAGATTACCGTTCCAGTCGTAGTCCACGTGGATCGTTAAGTATGAAAAGGTTCAAAAAAAGAAAAAAATCGTGAAAACCTCATGTTGACCTGTCGACCTAGAACATGTCAACCTAGAGACCCTATCGACCTAGTTACTGTCGACCTAGAGACCGGATCCCCTCTTACACTGCCCAATGCCCCAATATACTTCCATCCCGTGTGTTATATACCCCTCACACTGCCCAGTGTCTTATACCCCCTCTCCATGTGTTATAATAGGATTTTAATTACCTACCGGTAAATCCTTTTCTCGTAGTCCGTAGAGGATGCTGGGGTCCATATTAGTACCATGGGATATAGACGGGTCCACCAGGAGCCATTGGCACTTTAAGAGTTTAATAGTGTGGGCTGGCTTCTTCCTCTATGCCCCTCCTACCAGACTCAGTCTAGAAACTGTGCCCGAGGAGACGACATACTTCGAGAGAAGGAATTACACAGATCGTGGCGAGATTCATACCAGTTCACACAACAGGCAAATCCGGCCAACATGCCGGAACAACTCAGCAACAGCTGAAACAGTAAATAACGCAGAACTTACCTAGGAACCAGGCAGTACTGAACTAGAAAAACCAATGCAGGAAAACGAAGCATCCTCTGCGGACTACGAGAAAAGGATTTACCGGTAGGTAATTAAAATCCTATTTTCTCTTAAGTCCTAGAGGATGCTGGGGCCCATATTAGTACCATGGGGATGTACCAAAGCTCCCAGTACGGGAGGGAGAGCGCGGAGGCTCCAGCAAGACTGCTTGACCAAACTTGAGGTCATCAGAGGCCAAAGTATCGAACTTGTAAAACTTGGCAAACGTGTTCGATCCAGACCAAGTAGCAGCTCGGCAAAGTTGTACAGCCGAGACACCCCGGGCAGCCGCCCAGGAAGAGCCCACTTTACGAGTAGAATGGGACTTTACAGATTTTGGACATAGCAGTCCTGCCATAGCATATGCATGCTGGATGGTGAACCGGATCCAGCGTGAAATCGACTGCTTAGAAGCAGGACACCCAATTTTATTGGGATCATAGAGGACAAACAAGGACTCACTCTTTCGATGACGAGCCGTCCTCTTCACATAAATCTTCAAAGCCCTCACAACATCCAAGGCCTTTGAAGCAATTGAGGAGTCAGTAACCACTGGCACCACAATAGACTGGCTGATATGGAAAGCCGATACAACCTTAGACAGGAACTGTGGAAGAGTCCTAAGTTCCGCCCTATCTTCATGGAAGATCAGATAGGGACTCTTACAAGATAAAGCCCCCAATTCCGACACGCGTCGCGCAGAAGCTAAGGCCAACAAAGTGACCGCCTTCCACGTGAGAAACTTGATGTCAGCCTCCAGCAGAGGCTCAAACCAAGCAGATTGCAGGAACTGCAGCACCACGTCCAGGTCCCAGGGTGCCGTTGGCGCCACAAAGGGAGGCTGGATGTGCAGAACCCCTTTCAAAAAGATCTGAACCTCAGGGAGGACAGCCAATTGTTTTTGGAAGAAGATGGACAAAGCAGAGATTTGGACCTTGATGGAGCCCAATCTCAGGCTAATATCCACACCTGCTTGCAGGAAAAGTAGCAAACCTCCAAGTTGAAACTCCACCGCAGAAAATTTCTTGGATTCACACCAAGAAACATATTTTTTCCAAATACGATGGTAATGTTTAGCCGTTACCCCCTTTCTAGCCTGTATCAGGGTAGGAATAACCTCACTCTGGATACCTTTCCGAGCTAAGATCTGGCGTTCAACCACCATGCCATCAAACGTAGCTGTGGTAAGTCTTGATAAGCGAACGGCCCCTGCAGTAGCAGATCCTCCCGAAGAGGTAATGGCCTTGGATCCTCTAACAGAAGATCCAGCAGATCCACGTACCAAGCCCTCCTTGGCCAGTCTGGAGCAATGTGGATTCCCAGAACCTTTGTTCTCCTCACCAGCTGAAGAACCTTTGGTATCAGGAAGTGGAGGGAACACATACACTGACTTGAACACCCACGGTGTTACCAGTGCGTCCACCACCACTGCCTCCCCAGCTTCTTGTTGAGGCGGGAGGCCATCATGTCTATGTGAGGAACCCCCCCCCAACCGGTTACCTCCTCGAAAACCTCCGGGTGGAGTTGCCACTCTCCCAGATGGGAGATCGTGGCGGCTGAGGAAGTCTGCTTCCCAGTTGTCTACTCCCGGAATGAAGATTGCTGACATCACCACCACGTGTCTTTCTGCCCAGAGGAGGATTCTTGACACCTCTGACATGGCAGCCCTGCTCTTCGTTCCGCCTTGTCGGTTTATGTAGGCCACAGTGGTCACGTCCGACTGCACCTGAACAGCCTGATCCTGTAGAAGGTGTGCTGCTTGCAGAAGGGCATTGTACACGGCCCTTATCTCCTGGATGTTTATTGGGAGAAGGGAATCTTGATTCGACCACCTTCCCTGAAAGGTTTCCCCCATAGCGACTGCTCCCCAACCTCTTGGACTTGCATCTGTGGTTAAAAGGATCCAGTCCTGAATTCCGAACCTTCGGCCTTCCAGAAGGTGCGGAAGTTGTAGCCACCAGAGGAGTGAAATCCTGGCTTCCGGAGACAGGCGTATCCTCTTGTGCGTGTGTAGGTGAGAGCCCGACCACTAGTCCAGTAGGTCCAGCTGAAAAGGTCGAGCATGAAACCTGCCGTACTGCAGAGCTTCGTAGGCGGCAACCATCTTCCCCAGAAGGCGGATGCATTGATGAACCGATACCCGGGTAGGCTTTAAGACATCCCGGACCATTGTTTGAATCACCAATGCTTTCTCCACCGGGAGAAAAACCCTCTGCGCTTCCGTGTCGAGGATCATTCCCAGGAAAGACAGCCTCCTTGTCGTCTCCAGATGAGACTTTGGAAGGTTCAGGATCCAACCGTGCTTCCTGAGCAGCTGCGTCGTGAGCGCGATGGATCGCAACACCCTCTCCCTGGATGACGCCTTGATCAGGAGATCGTCCAGATACGGAATTATGTTCACCCCCTGCTTGCGGAGGAGAACCATCATCTCCGCCATCACCTTGGTGAAGATCCTTGGTGCTGTGGAGAGTCCAAAAGGCAGCGCCTGGAACTGATAGTGATCGTCCAACAGTGCAAACCTGAGATATGCCTGATGCGGCGACCAAATGGGAATGTGGAGGTAAGCCTCCTTGATGTCCAGCGACACCAGGAACTCCCCCTCCGTCAGTCCTGAGATGACAGCTCTCAGAGATTCCATCTTGAATTTGAACTCCCTGAGATAAGGGTTCAAAGACGTCAAGTTTAGAATAGGCCATACCGAACCATCCGGTTTTGGTACTACAAAAAGGTTCGAATAATGGGGGTAATTCCAAGTTGATCGCAGCAGGAATTTTGTTAGCAGTTGGGCAAAACCATGTGCACTGCAGGGAGGCAGATATAACACGTGCAGAAAGAGTTAGATTTGGGTGGGTTATTTTATTTCTGTGCAGGGTAAATACTGGCTGCTTTATTTTTACACTGCAAATTAGATTGCAGATTGAACACACCACACCCAAATCTAACTCTCTCTGCATATGTTAAATCTGCCTCCCCTGCAGTGCACATGGTTTTGCCCAACTGTTAACAAAATTCCTGTTGCAATCAACTTGGAATTACCCCCAATAACCCTTGTTCCACTGTTGAGGTGGAACTGGAACAATGACCTCTGACACCATCAATTTTCTGATGGCCTCCAGAAGAATTGTTCTGTCTGCCAGCAGAGCTGGCAAGCTTGACTTGAAGAAACGGTGAGGTGGGGGATCTTGAAACTCCAGTCTGTACCCCCTGGACACTATATCCAGGACCCAGGGGTCCAGGCCAGACGACACCCAGACATGGCTGAACTGCCGGAGTCTTGCCCCCACCTGACCTTCCTCCAGGCCTAGCTGTCCACCGTCATGCGGAGGACTTAGGGCTATCAGAAGCGGGCTTCTGGGCTTGGGAACCTGCGGGAGCAGGTTTCTTTCCCTTGGCACGACCACCTCTGAAGAAGGTGTTCGAAGGCTTGTTCTTTCTAGACCTCGCGGGACGAAAGGACTGTGAAGTGGCTGGTGTAAAAGGTTCTTCGTAGCCGGTGCAGCTGAGGGGAGAAAAGTAGACTTACCCGTGGTAGCCATGGCAATCCATGCATCCAGCGCCTCCCCAAAGAGAGCCTGACCTGTATAGGGTAGGCCCTCCACACTCTTCCTGGATTCCGCGTCCGCAGACCATTGGCGCAGCCAGAGACCCCTGCGATCTGAGATGGACATGGAGGAGATCCCCGCAGCCATGGAACCCAGGTCCTTCATGGAATCTACCAGGAATCCTGCAGAATCCTGATATGGCGTAAAAATAAATCAACGTCACCTTTATCCATCGCAGTCGATTCCTTCTGCAGAGCGATTGACCACCTGGCAATAGCTTTAGCAATCCAAGCACAGGCTATAGTAGGCCGTAATATAGCCCCGGAAGCCGTGTAAATGGCTTTTAGCGTAGCATCCACCTTGCGATCTGCTGGGTACTTCAACGCGGTAGATCCCGGGACTGGCAACACCACCTGTTTGGACAGCCTGGAGACAGAGGCGTCGACTATTGACGGAGACTCCCATCTCTTCCTATCTTCCTCTGGGTAGGGAAAAGCAGCCAAGACCCTCTTAGGGATCTGAAATTTCTTTTCCGGAGTTTCCCAGGCCTTTCAAAGATGGCGTTTAATTCTTTGGATGCCGGGAAGGTGAGGGGGGCTTCTTATTATCTGTAAAAAAGGCCTCCTCCACCTGTTCAGGAGCTATGTCAGTAATGTGTAACACATCCCTTACAGCTTCAATCATCAACTGCACCCCCTTAGCAAGTGATGCCGTCCTCCTTGACACATCCCCGTCACCGTCTGCAGTGTCAGAGTCGGTGTCCGTGTCATCCTGCGTAAGCATTGCAAGTGCACTTTTCTGAGAATGTACCGCAGAGGACCCCGAGGAAGCAGTATCCGACCACACAGCCATAGAGGATTGTAGGATCTGAGTGGCATGCTCAGTCCTAGCAACACTGTCAGAAATCTGAGAAATAGTCCCCCTCAGAGAGACTAACCATTCTGGCTCTCTAGCAGGGATCTGCGCTACAACAGAGCAATCCTGATTACATGGTATGGAGTCTTCCTGGGAAGACAAATCCTCTGCAGCATATAAAACATTGGTGTGTGTGACAACATGTCTAGGGACAAACACCCCACAAACACACAGGGTTTTTACTAGACAGAGTTTCCCCCCAAGAATGGCAGAGAGACACAGATTGGAGCCAACCCACATGCAGCGCTATTAGAGGTATAGGGAGACCCTAACCCGCGCTGACTGTGTCCCTTAATAGGTGACAGCCTTTACACAGCCTCCCCTCCCTTCTACAACCCCCTGGTACCGTACAGATAGCTGGAGTTGCTCTGGAGGGACCTGGACATCCACTAGAAGTGATTGCAGTCAGGGAAAATGGCGCTGAACGCTGCTGGGTCCGCTCTGAGGAGAAGCTCCGCCCCTTCAATGGCGCTGTCTTCCCGCTCTCGAAGATTATACTGGCCTGAGGAAATCTGTGCTGGCTGAGATCCGCGGTCCCCGACAGGCTGGAAATGGTCAGTGAAGGGATCGGTGCTGGCTCAGGGAGCCCCTCACAGCGCCGCACCACAGTAACGCTGAGCCGTCCGGGAGCGCGGTTAATACCGCGCTACCACCCTTAAGCCGCCCGTATCACACTGACCCCCCGCTTGTAAGGGGGGACAGTGACTAACTCGCCAACTTCAGCACATTGAGGGGGTGGCGGCTGGCTGCCGGGGTGAGCGTTCCCCTGTGGCGGGGCGCGATCTGTCCCCGCTGGAGCTCAAAGTCCAGTCAGCTGAGGCAGTGGCTCAAGACCCCGCAGGGCGGACACTGCTCCCCCCCCCCCCCCCTCAATTCCTCGATGCAGGGAGGCCGTTGCCAGCAGCCTCCTGTAAAAAAACAAACTCTAAAAAAACTTTTCTTAAGAAGCTCTGTAGAGCTCCTCTAGCTGTGACCGACTCCTCCGGGCACATTTTCTAAACTGAGTCTGGTAGGAGGGGCAGAGAGGGAGGAGCCAGCCCACATTATTAAACTCTTAAAGTGCCAATGGCTCCTGATGGACCCGTCTATACCCCATGGTACTAATATGGACCCCAGCATCCTCTGGGACGTAAGAGAAATACTCTTACACTGCCCATATACCCCCTTCCCATGTGTTATATACTCTTACACTGCCCAATGCCTTCATATACCCTCTTCCCGTGTGTTATGTACTCTTACACTGCCCAATGCCCCAATATACTTCCATCCCGTGTATTATATACCCCTCACACTGCCCAGTGCCTTCATATACCCCCTTCCCATGTGTTATATACTCTTACACTACCCATATACCCCCTCTCCATGTGTTATATACTTTTACAATGCCCCAATATACTTCCATCCCGTGTGTTATATACCCCTCACACTGCCCGGTGCCTTCATATACCCCGGTCCCCCTCTCCATGTGTTATATACTCTCACACTACCCGATGTCCCCATATACCTCCAGCCCATGTGTTATATACCACTGACACTGCCCAGTGCTTTCATATACCCCCTGCCCATGTGTTATATACCCCTGACACTGTCCAGTGCCCCCTGCCCATGTGTGTTATATACCCCTCATCTTGCCAAGTGCCTTCATATACGCCCTGCCCATGTGTTATATACCCCTCACTGCCCAGTGCCCTCATATACTCCCTGCCCATGTGTTATATAGCCCTCATAGTGCCCCCATATATCCCCTTCCCATGTGTTATATACCCCTCACACTGCCCAGTGCCTTCATATACCCCCATCCTGTGTGTTATGTACCCCTCACACT
Organism: Pseudophryne corroboree; assembly: GCF_028390025.1. Taxonomy (NCBI): domain Eukaryota; kingdom Metazoa; phylum Chordata; class Amphibia; order Anura; family Myobatrachidae; genus Pseudophryne; species Pseudophryne corroboree. The sequence continues at coordinate 653,157 of NW_026967605.1, read as the reverse complement.
GCCCAATACCTTCATATACCCTATCCCCATGTGTAATATACTTTTACACTGCCCAATACCCACACACTGCCCAATGCCTCCATATACCCCTATCTTGTGTGTTATGTGCCCTCACACTGCCCAATGCCCCCATATACCTCTTCCCATGTGTTATATATCCCGCACACTGCCCAGTGCCCCATATACCCGCTTCCTATGTGTTATATACCCCTCATATTGCCCAGTGTGTTCATATACCCCTCACACTGCTAAATGACCCCATATACCTACATCCCATGTGTTATATACCCCTCACACTGCTCAATATCCCCATATACCTCTCACACTGCTTAGTGCCCTCATATACCCCCACAATGTGTGTTTATATCCTCTCACACTGTCCAGTGATTTCATATATCCCCATCCCATATGTTATATACACTTTACACTTCCCAATTCCCCCATATACCCACTGCCCATGTGTTATATCCTCTCACTGCCTAGTGCCTCCACATACCCCTGCCTGTTTGTTATATCCTCAAACTGCCCAGTTCCCATGTGTTATATACCCCTCACACTGCTCAGTGCCCCCATATACCTTCTGCCCACGTGTTATATACCCTCACACTGCCCAATGCCTCTATATACCTCCTGACATGTGTTATGCACTAACTACCCAGGGGCCCAGATACCCTCTGTCCATGTGTTATATACACTCACACTGTCCAGTTCTTCCATATATCACATTGTTCATGTGTTATAAACACTGCCCAGTGCCTTTATATACCTCTGACATGTTATACACTCCCACTGCTGAATGCCCCCATATACCTCCTGCCCATGTGTTATATACCCTCTCACTGCCCAGTGCCCCAATATACCCCTGCCTGTGTGTTATATCCTCTCACACTGCACAGTGCCCCCATATACCCATCCCCATCTGTTATACACACACTGCCCAGTGCCCCAATATACCCCCTCACAGTGTGTTATATAACCCCTTACATTTCCCAATTCCCCTATAACCCGCTGCCCAAGTGTTATATCCTCTCACTGCCCCCATATTATTATTATCATCCTTTAGTTATATTGCGCCAAAAGGGTTCCGCAGCGCCAATTACAGAGTGCATAAATAATCCAAACAGGAAAATAGTGACTTACAGACAATACAGGACAAGTACAGGGTAACTAGACATAACTACATCAGCAGATGACACTATATACCCCTTGTCTGTGTGATTATACCCTCACACTGACCATTACCCCCATATATACCCTTACAATGCCCCCATGTACCATCTTTCCATGTGCTCTAAACCCCTCACACTGCTCAATGCCCCCATATATTCGAATCCAATGTGTTATATACCCCTCACATTGCCCCATATAATCATATCCCGTGTGGTATATCCTCTTACACTGCCCAGTGCCTCCATATACCCCTGCCCATGTATTATATTCCCCTCACACTTCCCAGTACCCCCACCCATGTCATATACCACTCACAGAGCCCCCATGTACCCCCTGCCCACGTGTTATATCCCCTCACACTGCCCAGTGCCCCCATATACCCCATGGCTGCATGTTTTACCTCAGACTGCCCAGAGCCCCCATATACCCCCTGCCCATGTGCTATATCCCCTCACACTGCCAGTGCCCCCATATACCCCATGGCTGCATGTTTACCTCACACTGCCCAGAGCCCCCATATACCCCCTGCCCATGTGTTACATACTCCTCACATAACCCAATGCCCCCATATACCCCCTGCCCGTATGTTATATTCCCTCACACTGCCCAACCATATTTTCCACATCCAAAGGTGTGCGCGCCATTTCTGTAGCCATCATTGGGGGATCTCCAGGAGAGGTCCCCGGGAGCAGTAACCACCCCCTGTAGATGTCCCCGAGTGCTGATCGCTATGGGCTTAATGTGAGATGTCCCCCGGAGCAGTAACCACCCCCTGTAGATGTCCCCGAGTGCTGGTCGCTATGGGCTTAGTGTGAGATGTCCCTGGGAGCAGTAACCACCCCCTGTAGATGTCCCCGAGTGCTGGTCGCTATGGGCTTAGTGTGAGATGTCCCCGGGAGCAGTAACCACCCCCTGTAGATGTCCCCGAGTGCTGGTCGCTGTGAGCTTAGTGTGAGAGGTCCCCGGAGCAGTAACCACCCCCTGTAGATGTCCCCGAGTGCTGGTCGCTATGGACTTAGTGTGAGATGTCCCCGGGAGCAGTAACCACCCCTTGTAGATGTCCCTGAGTGCTGGTCGCTATGGGCTTAGTGTGAGATGTCCCCGGGAGCAGTAACCACCCCCTGTAGATGTCCCCGAGTGCTGGTCGCTATGGGTTTAGTGTGAGAGGTCCCCGGGAGCAGCAATCACCCCCTGTAGATGTCCCTGAGTGCTGGTCGCTATGGGCTTAGTGTGAGATGTCCCCGGGAGCAGTAACCACCCCCTGTAGATGTCCCCGAGTGCTGGTCACTATGGGCTTAGTGTGAGATGTCCCTGGGAGCAGTAACCACCCCCTGTAGATGTCCCCGAGTGCTGGTCGCTATGGGCTTAGTGTGAGATGTCCCCGGGAGCAATAACCACCCTCTGTAGATGTCCCCGAGTGCTGGTCGCTATGGGCTTAGTGTGAGATGTCCCCGGGAGCAGTAACCACCCCCTGTAGATGTCCCCAAATGCTGGTCGCTATGGGCTTAGTGTGAGATGTCCCTGGGAGCAGTAACCACCCACTGTAGATGTCCCCGAGTGCTGGTCGCTATGGGCTTAGTGTGAGAGGTCCCCGGGAGCAGTAACCACCCCCTGTAGATGTCCCCGAGTGCTGGTCGCTATGGGCTTAGTGTGAGATGTCCCCGGGAGCAGTAACCACCCCCTGTAGATGTCCCCGAGTGCTGGTCGCTATGGGCTTAGTGTGAGATGTCCCCGGGAGCAGTAACCACCCCCTGTAGATGTCCCCGAGTGCTTGTCGCTGTGAGCTTAGTGTGAGATGTCCCCGGGAGCAGTAACCACCTCCTGTAGATGTCCCCGAGTGCTGGTCGCTGTGAGTTTAGTGTGAGAGGTCCCCGGGAGCAGTAACCACCTCCTGTAGATGTCCCTGAGTGCTGGTCGCTATGGGCTTAGTGTGAGATGTCCCCGGGAGCAGTAACCACCCCCTGTAGATGTCCCCGAGTGCTGGTCGCTATGGGTTTAGTGTGAGAGGTCCCCGGGAGCAGTAATCACCCCCTGTAGATGTCCCCGAGTACTGGTCGCTATGGGCTTAGTGTGAGATGTCCCCGGGAGCAGTAACCACCCACTGTAGATGTCCCCGAGTGCTGGTCGCTATGGGCTTAGTGTGAGATGTCCCAGGGAGCAGTAACCACCCCCTGTAGATGTCCCCGAGTGCTGGTCGCTATGGGCTTAGTGTGAGATGTCCCCGGGAGCAGTAACCACCCCCTGTAGATGTCCCCGAGTGCTGGTCGCTATGGGCTTAGTGTGAGATGTCCCCGGGAGCAGTAACCACCCCCTGTAGATGTCCCCGAGTGCTTGTCGCTGTGAGCTTAGTGTGAGATGTCCCCGGGAGCAGTAACCACCTCCTGTAGATGTCCCCGAGTGCTGGTCGCTGTGAGCTTAGTGTGAGATGTCCCCGGGAGCAGTAACCACCTCCTGTAGATGTCCCCGAGTGCTGGTCGCTATGGGCTTAGTGTAAGATGTCCCCGGGAGCAGTAACCACCACTTGTAGATGTCCCCGAGTGCTGGTCGCTATGGGCTTAGTGTGAGATGTCCCCGGGAGCAGTAACCACCCCCTGTAGATGTCCCCGAGTGCTGGTCGCTATGGGCTTAGTGTGAGAGGTCCCCGGGAGCAGTAACCACCCCTGTAGATGTCCCCGAGTGCTGGTCGCTATGGGCTTAGTGTGAGATGTCCCCGGGAGCAGTAACCACCCCCTGTAGATGTCCCCGAGTGCTGGTCGCTATGGGCTTAGTGTGAGATGTCCCCGGGAGCAGTAACCACCTCCTGTAGATGTCCCCGAGTGCTGGTCGCTATGGGCTTAGTGTGAGATGTCCCTGGGAGCAGTAACCACCCACTGTAGATGTCCCAGAGTGCTGGTCGCTATGGGCTTAGTGTGAGATGTTTCCGGGAGCAGTAACCACCCCCTGTAGATGTGCCAGAGTGCTGGTCACTATGGGCTTAGTGTGAGATGTCCCCGGGAGGAATAACCACCCCCTGTAGATGTCCCCGAGTGCTGGTCGCTATGGGCTTAGTGTGAGGTGTCCCCGGGAGCAGTAACCACCCCCTGTAGATGTCCCAGAGTGCTGGTCACTATGGGCTTAGTGTGAGATGTCCCCGGGAGCAATAACCACCCCCTGTAGATGTCCCCGAGTGCTGGTCGCTGTGAGCTTAGTGTGAGAGGTCCCTGGGAGCAATAACCACCCCCTGTAGATGTCCCCGAGTGCTGGTCGCTATGGGCTTAGTGTGAGAGGTCCCTGGGAGCAGTAACCACCCCCTGTAGATGTCCTTGAGTGCTGGTCGCTGTGAGCTTAGTGTGAGAGGTCCCCGGGAGCAGTAACCACCCCCTGTAGATGTCCCCGAGTGCTGGTCGCTATGGGCTTAGTGTGAGATGTCCCCGGGAGCAGTAACCACCCCTTGTAGAGGTCCCCGAGTGTTGGTCGCTATGGGCTTAGTGTGAGATGTCCCTGGGAGCAGTAACCACCCCCTGTAGATGTCCCGAGTGCTGGTCGCTATGGGCTTAGTGTGAGATGTCCCCGGGAGCAGTAACCACCCCCTGTAAATGTCCCCGAGTGCTGGTCGCTATAGGCTTAGTGTGAGATGTCCCTGGGAGCAGTAACCACCTCCTGTAGATGTCCCCGAGTGCTGGTCGCTGTGAGCTTAGTGTGAGAGGTCCCCGGGAGCAGTAACCACCCCCTGTAGATGTCCCCGAGTGCTGGTCACTATGGGCTTAGTGTGAGAGGTCCCCGGGAGCAGTAACCACCTCCTGTAGATGTCCCCGAGTGCTGGTCGCTATGGGCTTAGTGTGAGATGTCCCCGGGAGCAGTAACCACCCCTTGCAGATGTCCCTGAGTGCTGGTCGCTATGGGCTTAGTGTGAGATGTCCCCGGGAGCAGTAACCACCCCCTGTAGATGTCCCCGAGTGCTGGTCGCTATAGGCTTAGTGTGAGATGTCCCCGGGAGCAGTAGCCACCTCCTGTAGATGTCCCCGAGTGCTGGTCGCTGTGAGCTTAGTGTGAGAGGTCCCCGGAAGCAGTAACCACCCCCTGTAGATGTCCCCGAGTGCTGGTCACTATGGGCTTAGTGTGAGAGGTCCCCGGGAGCAGTAACCACCTCCTGTAGATGTCCCCGAGTGCTGGTCGCTATGGGCTTAGTGTGAGATGTCCCCGGGAGCAATAACCACCCCGTGTAGATGTCCCCGATTGCTGGTCGCTATGGGCTTAGTGTGAGAGGTCCCTGGGAGCAGTAACCACCCCTTGCAGATGTCCCCGAGTGCTGGTCGCTATGGGCTTAGTGTGAGAGGTTCCCGGGAGCAGTAACCACCCCTTGTAGATGTCCCCGAGTGCTGGTCGCTATAGGCTTAGTGTGAGATGTCCGCGGGAGCAGTAACCACCCCCTGTAAATGTCCCCGAGTGCTGGTCGCTGTGAGTTTAGTGTGAGAGGTCCCCGGGAGCAGTAACCACCCCTTGTAGATGTCCCCGAGTGCTGGTCACTATGGGCTTAGTGTGAGAGGTCCCCGGGAGCAGTAACCACCCCTTGTAGATGTCCCCGAGTGCTGGTCGCTATAGGCTTAGTGTGAGATGTCCTCGGGAGCAGTAACCACCCCCTGTAGATGTCCCCGAGTGCTGGTCACTATGGGCTTAGTGTGAGAGGTCCCCGGGAGCAGTAACCACCTCCTGTAGATGTCCCCGAGTGCTGGTCGCTGTGAGTTTAGTGTGAGAGGTCCCCGGGAGCAGTAACCACCCCCTGTAGATATCCCCAAGTGCTGGTCACTATGGGCTTAGTGTGAGAGGTCCCCGGGAGCAGTAACCACCTCCTGTAGATGTCCCCGAGTGCTGGTCGCTGTGAGTTTAGTGTGAGAGGTCCCTGGGAGCAGTAACCACCCCCTGTAGATGTCGCCGAGTGATGGTCGCTATGGGCTTAGTGTGAGATGTCCCCGGGAGCAGTAACCACCCCCTGTAGATGTCCCAGAGTGCTGGTCACTATGGGCTTAGTGTGAGATGTCCCCGGGAGCAATAACCACCCCCTGTAGATGTCCCCGAGTGCTGGTCGCTATGGGCTTAGTGTGAGATGTCCCCGGGAGCAATAACCACCTCCTGTAGATGTCCCCGAGTGCTGGTCGCTATGGGCTTAGTGTGAGAGGTCCCTGGGAGCAGTAACCACCTCCTGTAGATGTCCCCGGGTGCTGGTCGCTATGGGCTTAGTGTGAGATGTCCCCGGGAGCAGTAACCACCCCCTGTAGATGTCCCCTAGTGCTGGTCGCTATGGGCTTAGTGTGAGATGTCCCCGGGAGCAGTAACCACCTCCTGTAGATGTCCCCGAGTGCTGGTCGTTATGGGCTTAGTGTGAGATGTCCCCGGGAGCAGTAACCACCCCTTGTAGAGGTCCCCGAGTGCTGGTCGCTATGCGCTTAGTGTGAGATGTCCCCGGGAGCAGTAACCACCTCCTGTAGATGTCCCCGAGTGCTGGTCGTTATGGGCTTAGTGTGAGATGTCCCCGGGAGCAGTAACCACCTCCTGTAGATGTCCCCGAGTGCTGGTCGCTATGGGCTTAGTGTGAGAGGTCCCCGGGAGCAGTAACCACCTCCTGTAGATGTCCCCGAGTGCTGGTCGCTATGGGCTTAGTGTGAGATGTCCCCGGGAGCAGTAACCACTTCCTGTAGATGTCCCCGAGTGCTGGTCGCTATAGGCTTAGTGTGAGATGTCCCCGGGAGCAGTAACCACCCCCTGTAGATGTCCCCGAGTGCTGGTCGCTATGGGCTTAGTGTGAGATGTCCCTGGGAGCAGTAACCACCTCCTGTAGATGTCCCCGAGTGCTGGTCGCTATGGGCTTAGTGTGAGAGGTCCCCGGGAGCAGTAACCACCCCCTGTAGATGTCCCCGAGTGCTGGTCGCTATGGGCTTAGTGTGAGATGTCCCCGAGAGCAGTAACCACCTCCTGTAGATGTCCCCGAGTGCTGGTCACTATGGGCTTAGTGTGAGAGGTCCCCGGGAGCAGTAACCACCCCCTGTAGATGTCCCCGAGTGCTGGTCGCTATGGGCTAAGTGTGAGATGTCCCCGGGAGCAGTAACCACCCCCTGTAGATGTCCCCGAGTGCTGGTCGCTATGGGCTTAGTGTGAGATGTCCCCGGGAGCAGTAACCACCCCCTGTAGATGTCCCCGAGTGCTGGTCGCTATGGGCTTAGTGTGAGAGGTCCCCGGGAGCAGTAACCACCTCCTGTAGATGTCCCCGAGTGCTGGTCGCTATGGGCTAAGTGTGAGATGTCCCCGGGAGCAGTAACCACCCCCTGTAGATGTTCCCGAGTGCTGGTCGCTATGGGCTTAGTGTGAGATGTCCCCGGGAGCAGTAACCACCCCCTGTAGATGTCCCCGAGTGCTGGTCGCTATGGGCTTAGTGTGAGATGTCCCCGGGAGCAGTAACCACCCCCTGTAGATGTCCCCGAGTGCTGGTCGCTATGGGCTAAGTGTGAGATGTCCCCGGGAGCAGTAACCACCCCCTGTAGATGTCCCCGAGTGCTGGTTGCTATGGGCTTAGTGTGAGATGTCCCCGAGAGCAGTAACCACCTCCTGTAGATGTCCCCGAGTGCTGGTCACTATGGGCTTAGTGTGAGAGGTCCCCGGGAGCAGTAACCACCTCCTGTAGATGTCCCCGAGGGCTGGTCGCTATGGGCTAAGTGTGAGATGTCCCCGGGAGCAGTAACCACCCCCTGTAGATGTCCCCGAGTGCTGGTCGCTATGGGCTAAGTGTGAGATGTCCCCGGGAGCAGTAACCACCCCCTGTAGATGTCCCCGAGTGCTGGTCGCTATGGGCTTAGTGTGAGGGTATTTGCACTGTGTGGTGAATCCCACTGATCACAATTAGACAGGTTGCTGACTGTTGTACTGTACGGGATCCGGTCTGTAGGTCGACCACTATTGGTTGACATTAACTCGGTCGACAGGGTTTCAAGATCGACATGAGGTTTTCACATTTTCTCTGATGTCCTAAGTGGATGCTGGGACTCCGTAAGGACCATGGGGAATAGCGGCTCCGCAGGAGACTGGGCACAACTAAAGAAAGGTTTAGGACTACCTGGTGTGCACTGGCTCCTCCCCCTATGACCCTCCTCCAGACCTCAGTTAAAATCTTGTGCCCGGCTGAGCTGGATGCACACTAGGGGCTCTCCTGAGCTCCTAGAAAAGAAAGTATAATTTTAGGTTTTTTATTTTCAGTGAGATCTGCTGGCAACAGACTCACAGCTACGAGGGACTAAGGGGAGAAGAAGCGAACCTACCTAAGTGGTGGTAGCTTGGGCTTCTTAGGCTACTGGACACCATTAGCTCCAGAGGGATCGAACACAGGGCCCGACCTCGATCGTCCGGTCCCCTTACAGAGCCAGAAGCAAGAAGATGGTCCTGGAAATCGGCGGCAGAAGACTTCGGTCTTCAACAAGATTGCTCCTCATGCACACCTCACACTCCGGTCACTGATGGGTGCAGGGCGCTGGAGGGGGCGCCCTGAGCAGCAATATTAAACACCTTGCTGGCATAAAAATCACATAATATAGTCCTAGAGACTATATATGTGAAAAATACCCCTGCCAGATATCTATAAAAAGCGGGAGAAGTCCGCCGGAAAAGGGGCGGAGCTATCTCCCTCAGCACACTGGCGCCATTTTCCCTCACAGCTCCGCTGGAAGGATCGCTCCCAGGCTCTCCCCTGCAGTTTCAAGACTACAAAGGGTAAAAAAGAGAGGGGGGGCACTAAATTTAGGCGCAGTAGTATACATATAAGCAGCTATAAGGGAAAATCACTCAGTTATAGTGTTAATCCCTGTGTTATATAGCGCTCTGGTGTGTGCTGGCATACTCTCTCTCTGTCTCCCCAAAGGACTTTGTGGGGTCCTGTCCTCAGTCAGAGCATTCCCTGTGTGTGTGCGGTGTGTCGGTACGGCTGTGTAGACATGTTTGATGAGGAGGCTTATGTGGAGGCGGAGCAGATGCCGATAAATGTGATGTCACCCCCTGCGGGTCCGACACCTGAGTGGATGGACTTATGGAAGGAATTACGTGAAAGTGTCAACTCCTTACATAAAAGGTTTGACGACATAGCAGATGTGGGACAGCCGGCTTCTCAGCCCGTGCCTGCCCAGCTGTCTCAGAAGCCATCAGGGGCTCTAAAACGCCCGCTACCTCAGATGACAGACACAGATGTCGACACGGATACTGAATCCAGTGTCGACGACGATGAGACTAATGTAACTTCCAATAGGGCCACACGTTACATGATTGAGGCAATGAAAAATGTGTTGCACATTGCTGATGTTACCCCAGGTACCACAAAAAAGGGTATTATGTTTGGGGAGAAAAAACTACCAGTGGTTTTTCCCCCATCTGAGGAATTAAATGAAGTGTGTGAAGAAGCGTGGGCTTCCCCCGATAAGAAACTGGTAATTTCTAAAAGGTTACTAATGACGTACCCTTTCCCGCCAGAGGATAGGTCACGTTGGGAAACATCCCCTAGGGTGGATAAAGCGCACACACGCCTGTCAAAGAATGTGGCACTACCGTCTCCGGATACGGCCGCCCTAAAGGAGCCTGCTGATAGAAAGCAGGAGGCTATCCTGAAGTCTGTATATACTCACACAGGTATTATACTGAGACCAGCTATTGCTTCAGCATGGATGTGCAGTGCTGCAGCTGCGTGGTCAGATTCCCTGTCGGAAAATATTGATACCCTAGACAGGGACACTATATTGCTAACCATAGAGCATATTAAAGACGCAGTCTTATACATGAGAGATGCACAGAGGGATATTTGCCGGCTGGCATCTAAAATAAGTGCAATGTCCATTTCTGCCAGGAGAGGATTATGGACTCGGCAGTGGACGGGTGATGCAGATTCTAAAAGGCACATGGAAGTTTTGCCTTATAAGGGTGAGGAGTTGTTCGGGGATGGTCTCTCGGACCTCGTTTCCACAACGACAGCTGGGAAGTCAGCATTTTTACCCCATGTTCCCTCACAGCCAAAGAAAGCACCGTATTATCAGGTACAGTCCTTTCGGCCCCAGAAAGGCAAGCGCGTTAGAGGCGCGTCCTTTCTGCCCAGAGGTAGAGGGAAAAAACTGCAACATACAGCCAGTTCCCAGGAACAAAAGTCCTCCCCCGTTTCCTCTAAGTCCACCGCATGACGCTGGGGCTCCACAGGCGGAGCCAGGTACGGTGGGGGCCAGTCTCAAAAACTTCAGCAATCAGTGGGCTCGCTCACGGGTGGATCCCTGGATCCTTCAAGTAGTATCTCAGGGGTACAAGCTGGAATTCGAGACGTTTCCCCCCCGCCGTTTCCTCAAATCTGCCTTGCCAACAACTCCCTCAGGCAGGGAGGCAGTGCTAGAGGCAATTCACAAGCTGTATTCCCAGCAGGTGATAATCAAGGTGCCCCTCCTTCAACAAGGACGGGGTTACTATTCCACAATGTTTGTGGTACCGAAACCGGACGGTTCGGTGAGACCCATTTTAAATTTGAAATTCTTGAACACATATATAAAAAAATTCAAGTTCAAGATGGAATCGCTCAGGGCGGTTATTTCAAGCCTGGACGAGGGGGATTACATGGTATCACTGGACATCAAGGATGCTTACCTGCATGTCCCCCTTTACCATCATCACCAGGAGTACCTCAGATTTGTGGTACAGGATTGTCATTACCAATTCCAGACGTTGCCGTTTGGTCTGTCCACGGCACCGAGGGTATTTACCAAGGTAATGGCCGAAATGATGATACTCCTTCGAAAAGAGGGAGTTTTAATTATCCCGTACTTGGACGATCTCCTGATAAAGGCGATGTGACAGGACGGTACCGTACGGAAGCACTCGCCGCTTGCCGCGTCCCGTCGACTGCGCACAGATTGGAAGGTCAAGCCGCACGAGGCCTGACCACATAGGGGATTCCCGCTTACCGTCAGTAACCGCCTGTTACTGACTCCACCCACTGCGTTGTGGGCGGGTTCTTGCTGCCACCACCAAACTCCTAACCTGCCGTAGCGTTTGGAACCACGGTTCTGCTATGTATGTGCCGACGCACTGCCTTACCACAGCTGTGTGGTGCTGACGAATCCCCACTAGCCACTTGCTAGGCCTCTACCGGTAGCTGGCGGAAGGCGGAGCTTGGAGACGCTAGGTGCTTCCCTGGACAGCCGGAGAACGGGGCTAGGTTTGGCCTAACCCTGTAGGTCACAAGATGAAGCAGTCTTCTTGAGGCAAAGGTGTTTATTGCTCAAATAACCTTTAAAAAGGCTCCTCCCTATTGCTAGGGGCAACAGCATACAATCAAGATGTTTTCAGCAGAAGAAGATGTTACAATACCACTCTGGAGGCACGCAGGTCTCCTTTTTATGTCAGTTTTCCACACAGTACCACAGGGGGGTAAGCCCTCCCTGTCTTCTCCAACCAATCAGGTTATTTTACAAAATACCAATAAATTACATTTTACAAGGATATAAGTGCAATAAAACAATATCCTCCTTCCTGTGACACAGACAACGTTTGGTATCAGATTAACATTCACTATTGATAAATTTATCACATATCTTCAAAATACAAATGTGTCTGGTCATTCCCATCTGCAGGCAATCCCAGTGTTTAAGATTACAACAGGAATAGCTACAATACAAACAAACGGTCTTCCTTCCTTTATCTGCCATCCACGGATCGTATATCAAATCCAAGCCCATAAACCCAATGATTAGCATCTCTCTCTAAGGAACTTACACATCAAAAAGGTATTGTCCTTCTCACCTCTCTGCTAGGACAGAGCCATTAGCATGCCACTTCCTATTTCCAGAGGATAAGAGTTGCTTATTCAGACAGCTATAGTAACTGCATTTTTCCTTTAAATATACACCAAGCCTGTCTTGAATATAAAATAGATACAGTTAAACATGCCTTCCTGCAATGGTGCACAGAGCACTACATAGGACATGTTAAAAGTAAAACACATCATTAAACAAACTTTTAAACAGTCCGTAACATGGCGCTGGGCACGAGGGTTAACCCCTTCAGTGCCGCAGGCGCCATTATACGTGTGGCTGGCTAGTCTCTCCGGCCACATTCCTCCCCCCCCCATTCAAGCGGGTCAACCAGGGACCCATGTCCCAACGATTTGGGTCCTGGTCCCGCAGTCCCTTGTGTTGAAGGGGACGCTACCTAGGGTGTGTAGGCTCCGGCCTAGACAGTTCATCCATAGTGCAGTGGGCCTCTCTTCGTGGGTGCACAATGTTCAAATAGTCCACCTGAAGTCCAAGTTCAAGGCTCCACCACAAAAGTCTGTCCAATTTCCCCAAGGTAGGTTGCAGACACCTAACAGGTAGGTGGTAAGTCACCACGGTGGGGGGCCGGTTACAAACAAGTGCCACCCAAGGTGTCCCAATCGTGGCATACCCCACCTCCCACAATAGCAGTATACTGCTCAACCAGGCCACAGGGTGCTCCTGCCCATATGGCTCTTTCTGGCTTGGTACAGCTCCCAGTCCGTGCAGTGGCGCAATAGTTCGTAACACACAGTCCTGGTCAAGAATGTGCGCCATCAGCACTGGAGCGGGTACCCGAGCCTCCTTCAATGACTGGAATGCCAACTCGCAAGCGGGTGCAAAGTCCACTGACTTGGGAATGCCCTTCCTAGCCATCTCTGTCAAGGGGTTCACTACAGGACTAAAGTCAATGACAACATGTCCGTAGGGCCTTACAGGTTCTAAGGTCAGTACCGGTCTGGGTGATGTGGGTCGGGGACAGCCTCTGGTTGCCTCCACCCCCTCTGGGTTGGGCCTACCCCCGTCTCCTCCCACATGGTGCCCCAGGCACTGCACCTCCGTCATACCTATCTGGCAACTGTCTGCCCTAACTGTCAGACCTGCCCTCCAATCCTCCTCCGTCGACCTATGACTCGGGAAACCTACCCTGTCACCTAGGCCTACTCCTTCCTCCTCGTCCGCTACCTGTGCCACAGTGATGGCGGCCAGACCACCAGCCTCTGGATCCTGTGTGGCATCCACTACAGGGAGGCTGCGTGTCTTCCCCGATCTACTGCGCACAGGCAGGGGACCTGCTATGTCCACAGCAACTTGCTGCAAGGGTTCTCCTATGGGCAGAGGCCCAGAGACAACACAACCGCTGGAGTGCCCCAGCTGCCAACGCATGGCACCAGCCTTACAGTTGGTCTGGGCGTCATCCGACATTCCAGACCAGGGTAAGCTCTGTGTCAGGCACTTCAGGGTATGGTCCGTCTCCGGGTTACTGTCCAAAGGGGTTTCGCTGGCAACCGACACCGGTTGCGCAGGAACGTTCCCTGAGGGGACCAGTTGGACACATTCCCTATCTGGTCTATCCCCTCCCACTTTCCTGGCTACCCTGTACCTTAACCCTTCCCGCCAGGTCAACCTCCCCGCCCCAACCCTGTCAAGGCCGCTGCCAGAGTGGCGCCTCTTGCCTTTCGGGGATGGGTCAGAGAGTTGAGCCTCCCTAAACTCCTGCCTGTGGCCCTCGATCTCTCCTAAATTGGGACACTCTACAGGGGGATCTAGGTGGGGACTACTAGGGTCAGTCTGGTAGGGGTCAGTCATGGAAAAGTCAGTGTGGTTTCTCATACTCACCGCCGGAGTTGGCAAACCACTTGGGTCAGGAGCATCATTGGGCACCCCCACAGGATCACACGAGCTGGAACCGACATCCTCTGCGTTGCTAGGGGACGTAGGCATACCAGAGGCAAAAGGCATGCGGGGTCGATGTACTGATCTAGCCGCTGTGATCTTTTCCTCTGGGCTGGTTGATGCTGTGGTTGGCTGTGCTGGCAGTTGTCTAGCAGCTGTAGTCTTTTCCTCTGGGCTGGGCTGTGCTGGAGTAGCGGATGTCAACGGTGGTTTTGGAACTTGACTCCGGGGAATGGCGCCAACAAACATAGTGACGATCCCACCACCCAGATCATTTCCTAGGACCACATCAGTTGGGAGACCATCCATGACGGCAACTTCTCGCAACTCTGGTCCAGCTCCCCAGTCCAGGTAGACTCTTGCCATGGGAACCGCTTTTTCTGTTCCTTCTGCCAGGGTGACCGTGGCAGTGCGACCCTGCAATACTGCAGCAGGATCTATAAGGTGGGGGCTCACCACAGTGATTGAGGCCCCAGAGTCTCTTAGGCCTTCTCCCTGCAGGGTTCCCACGTGGACTGGCTGCAGGTGCCTCCACATGTTGTGTAGGGGCTGTTTGGCCATGCAGGTGACTCTCTCCGCAGAGTGCACCTGTCTCTCGCCACACTCCATCGGACTGACTGGAGGGGGAACAGTCTCTGTAGGCTCATCTCCTCTCGTCAAACAAGCGATCCGGGCTCCAGCACTCGGATTTGGGGCACGAGTCTGGGGTGCTTGGGATGCAGGACAGTTCACCCTCAGATGTCCGATTTTCCCACAGCCGTAGCACTTCTTCTCCAGTCGTGGCACCGATGATCTCTGATCAGTTGCAGGGACGCTGCGGTGCGGTTGCTGGCTAAGAGCACCCGGGTTGGAAGATGCTTGTCTTTGGGGGTGATGAGCTGAAGAGGGGGGTCCCCTTGGTGGTACAGTCTGTTGGAGCTGGCTGCTGGCGGGGCGCTTCTGCCCCCGTGGCCGAATTGCCACATATTTGTCGGCTAATTGGGCAGCCATTTTTAAGCTGGGTGGCTCCCGATCTAGCACCCACTCCTTCACTTCTTGGGCGCATCTGCGGTAGAACTGCTCCCTGCAGATCAGGTCGATCAGTGCGTCCCATGTAGTGGCTTCCGAATCCTTCACCCACTTCACCACGTACTGCCGCAGCTGGGTGGCGAACTGCTCATGGGTGCTGCTAGGATTCTTAGGCAAGTCTCTGAATTTCTTCCTGTAAGACTCTGGAGTGATGAAGAATCGCTGGAGGAGGGCCTTCGCGACTTCGTCGTAGTTCCCGCAGTCCTCCGTCGCCACTCCTCGATAGGCCTCCAAGGCCTCTCCATGCAGAGTGGGCACAAGGTGTCTCACCCACTCTGACTTGGGTAGATCGTGTAGTTTACAAGTCCTTTCAAAAACTTGCAAATGTCTATCAATGTCCCCATCACTGTCTGCAAACTTGGCAAACTGTATACGTCCTGATCTGTGTACAACAGCTGACAACGGCTCCCGGGGTACCACGGCCTGTGGTGCCCGCTCATCACGCCACATCTGGATGATGATCAAGCGCTCTTGCTCCGTTGCCCTTTCCCCCAATTCCGCTAGCCGATCTGCTAGGGTATCCGGGCCGCCCCCCCTGGGACGTTGGGATCCTGGCCCTGCTAGGGATTGCTGGGAAACATTGCTGCTGTGAGAGAGGGCGGGGCTTGTGGTTCTCACCGGTTCCTTACGAAGGTCCACTGTTGGGCCGTCCTCTGCGATGCTGACGCCGTCAGTGCTTTCCACCTCCGCCCGATGAGACTCCTCCACGCTCCTGAGCGCCGCCTTCATGACGCTTCTGGACGCGTTGGAAGGGATATCCACACCCTTCCCCTGGCATACGATCTCCAGATCCTCCTTGGACATTCCGCTGAATTCCGCCATCTTGTGCGTTCTCCTGCGCTGCAGTTACTCCTCTCCTGAGTAACTCGGCTTCTCCAATCGGGTGATGAAAAGCCGCCTGGGAATATCCCACCACTATGCCACCAATTTCTGTGACAGGACGGTACCGTACGGAAGCACTCGCCGCTTGCCGCGTCCCGTCGACTGCGCACAGATTGGAAGGTCAAGCCGCACGAGGCCTGACCACATAGGGGATTCCCGCTTACCGTCAGTAACCGCCTGTTACTGTCTCCACCCACTGCGTTGTGGGCGGGTTCTTGCTGCCACCACCAAACTCCTAACCTGCCGTAGCGTTTGGAACCACGGTTCTGCTATGTATGTGCCGACGCACTGCCTTACCACAGCTGTGTGGTGCTGACGAATCCCCACTAGCCACTTGCTAGGCCTCTACCGGTAGCTGGCGGAAGGCGGAGCTTGGAGACGCTAGGTGCTTCCCTGGACAGCCGGAGAACGGGGCTAGGTTTGGCCTAACCCTGTAGGTCACAAGATGAAGCAGTCTTCTTGAGGCAAAGGTGTTTATTGCTCAAATAACCTTTAAAAAGGCTCCTCCCTATTGCTAGGGGCAACAGCATACAATCAAGATGTTTTCAGCAGAAGAAGATGTTACAATACCACTCTGGAGGCACGCAGGTCTCCTTTTTATGTCAGTTTTCCACACAGTACCACAGGGGGGTAAGCCCTCCCTGTCTTCTCCAACCAATCAGGTTATTTTACAAAATACCAATAAATTACATTTTACAAGGATATAAGTGCAATAAAACAATATCCTCCTTCCTGTGACACAGACAACGTTTGGTATCAGATTAACATTCACTATTGATAAATTTATCACATATCTTCAAAATACAAATGTGTCTGGTCATTCCCATCTGCAGGCAATCCCAGTGTTTAAGATTACAACAGGAATAGCTACAATACAAACAAACGGTCTTCCTTCCTTTATCTGCCATCCACGGATCGTATATCAAATCCAAGCCCATAAACCCAATGATTAGCATCTCTCTCTAAGGAACTTACACATCAAAAAGGTATTGTCCTTCTCACCTCTCTGCTAGGACAGAGCCATTAGCATGCCACTTCCTATTTCCAGAGGATAAGAGTTGCTTATTCAGACAGCTATAGTAACTGCATTTTTCCTTTAAATATACACCAAGCCTGTCTTGAATATAAAATAGATACAGTTAAACATGCCTTCCTGCAATGGTGCACAGAGCACTACATAGGACATGTTAAAAGTAAAACACATCATTAAACAAACTTTTAAACAGTCCGTAACATGGCGCTGGGCACGAGGGTTAACCCCTTCAGTGCCGCAGGCGCCATTATACGTGTGGCTGGCTAGTCTCTCCGGCCACAGGCGAGGTCCAGGGAGCAGTTGTTGGTCGGGGTAGCACTATCTCGGGAGGTGCTACAACAGCACGGTTGGATTCTAAATATTCCAAAGTCACAGCTGGTCCCTACGACACGTCTACTGTTCCTGGGAATGGTTCTGGACACAGAACAGAAAAAAGTGTTTCTCCCGGAGGAGAAAGCCAAGGAGCTGTCATCTCTAGTCAGAGGCCTCCTGAAACCAAAACAGGTGTCGGTGCATCACTGCACGCGAGTCCTGGGAAAAATGGTAGCTTCCTACGAAGCAATTCCATTCGGCAGGTTCCATGCGAGGATCTTTCAGTGGGATCTGTTGGACAAGTGGTCCGGATCGCATCTTCAGATGCATCGGCTGATAACCCTGTCTCCAAGGACCAGGGTGTCTCTGCTGTGGTGGCTGCAAAGTGCTCATCTTCAAGAGGGCCGCAGATTCGGCATACAGGACTGGGTCCTGGTGACCACGGATGCCAGCCTTCGAGGCTGGAGGGCAGTCACACAGGGAAGAAACTTCCAAGGACTATGGTCAAGTCAGGAGACTTCCCTACACATAAATATTCTGGAACTGAGGGCCATTTAAAATGCCCTAAGTCAGGCAAAACCCCTGCTTCAAAACCAGCCGGTACTGATCCAGTCAGACAACATCACGGCAGTCGCCCATGTAAACCGACAGGGCGGCACAAGAAGCAGGACGGCGATGGCAGAAGCCACAAGGATTCTCCGATGGGCGGAAAATCACGTGTTAGCACTGTCAGCAGTGTACATTCCGGGAGTGGACAACTGGGAAGCAGACTTCCTCAGCAGGCACGACCTCCACCCGGGAGAGTGGGGACTTCATCCAGAAGTCTTCCAACTGATTGTAAACCGTTGGGAAAGGCCACAGGTGGACATGATGGCGTCCCGCCTAAACAAAAAGCTAGAAAGATATTGCGCCAGGTCAAGAGACCCTCAGGCGATAGCTGTGGACGCTCTAGTGACACCGTGGGTGTACCGGTCGGTTTATGTGTTCCCTCCTCTTCCTCTCATACCCAAGGTACTGAGGATAATAAGGAGAAGAGGAGTAAGAACTATACTCATTGTTCCTGATTGGCCAAGAAGAGCTTGGTACCCGGAACTTCAAGAAATGATCTCAGAGGACCCATGGCCTCTGCCGCTCAGACAGGACCTGCTGCAGCAGGGGCCCTGTCTGTTCCAAGACTTACCGCGGCTGCGTTTGACGGCATGGCAGTTGAACACCGGATCCTGAAGGAAAAGGGCATTCCGGAGGAAGTCATTCCTACGCTGATTAAAGCTAGGAAAGAAGTGACCGCAAACCATTATCACCGCATTTGGCAAAAATATGTTGCGTGGTGTGAGGCCAGGAAGGCCCCAACGGAGGAATTTCAGCTGGGCCGTTTCTGCACTTCCTACAGTCAGGGGTGACTATGGGCCTAAAATTGGGTTCCATTAAGGTCCAGATTTCGGCTCTATCGATTTTCTTCCAGAGAGAACTGGCTTCACTACCTGAAGGTCAGACTTTTGTTAAGGGAGTGCTGCATAGTCAGCCCCCTTTTGTGCCTCCAGTGGCACCTTGGGATCTCAACGTGGTGTTGGATTTCCTAAAGTCACATTGGTTTGAGCCACTTAAAACCGTGGAATTAAAATATCTCACGTGGAAAGTGGTCATGCTGTTGGCCTTGGCTTCGGCCAGGCGTGTGTCAGAATTGGCGGCTTTGTCATGTAAAAGCCCTTATCTGATTTTTCATATGGATAGGGCAGAATTGAGGACTCGTCCCCAGTTTCTCCCTAAGGTGGTATCAGCTTTTCATTTGAACCAACCTATCGTGGTGCCTGCGGCTACTGAAGACTTGGAGGCGTCCAAGTTGTTGGACGTAGTCAGGGCCCTGAGAATTTATGTTTCCAGTACAGCTAGAGTCAGGAGAACTGACTCGTTGTTTATCCTGTATGCACCCAACAAGCTGGGTGCTCCTGCTTCAAAGCAGACTATTGCTCGCTGGATCTGTAGTACGATTCAGCTTGCACATTCTGCGGCTGGACTGCCGCATCCTAGATCAGTGAAAGCCCATTCCACGAGGAAGGTGGGCTCACTTGGGCGGCTGCCCGAGGGGTCTCGGCTCTACAACTTTGCAGAGCAGCTACTTGGTCGGGGTCAAACACATTTGCTAAATTCTACAAGTTTGACACCCTGGCTGAGGAGGACCTAGAGTTTGCCCATTCGGTGCTGCAGAGTCATACGCACTCTCCCGCCCGTTTGGGAGCTTTGGTATAATCCCCATGGTCCTTACGGAGTCCCCAGCATCCACTAGGACGTCAGAGAAAATAAGAATTTACTCACCGGTAAATCTATTTCTCGTAGTCCGTAGTGGATGCTGGGCGACCATCCCAAGTGCGGATTGACTGCAATACTTGTATATAGTTATTGCCTAACTAAAGGGTTATTGTTGAGCCATCTGTTGAGAGGCTCAGTTATATTTCATACTGTTAACTGGGTATAGTATCACGAGTTATACGGTGTGATTGGTGTGGCTGGTATGAGTCTTACCCGGGATTCAAAATCCTTTCCTTATTGTGTCAGCTCGTCCGGGCACAGTATCCTAACTGAGGTCTGGAGGAGGGTCATAGTGGGAGGAGCCAGTGCACACCAGGTAGTCCTAAACCTTTCTTTAGTTGTGCCCAGTCTCCTGCGGAGCCGCTATTCTCCATGGTCCTTACGGAGTCCCAGCATCCACTACGGACTACGAGAAATAGATTTACCGGTGAGTAAAATCTTATTTTTTTCTTTTCTTGAACTTTTTCATAAGTAACGATCCACGTGGATTTCGATTGGGAATAGTAACCTGTGCCGAGCGCAGCAGTAATGGAGCGAGGCACCTTGCCGCAAGCATGGCGAGCGAAGTGAGGGGACACTGTGCACTAATTGGGGTTCCCGGTCACTGTATGGAGAAAATTACACCAAAAAACATTCAAAACTCACGTCGACCTTTTGACCTGTCGACCTAGACCATGTCGACCAATAGTGGTCGCAGCATATGGACCTCTTTTGGCAAAAGTACACATATATACAGTTGGGCACTGTATATATGTATGAGCCCCCGCCAAGAGAATGTATATTTAAGCGGGACAGCAGCCCGCCGTCGAGGGGGAGGGGCTTCTTCCTCAGCACTCACCTGCGCCATTTTTTCTCCACAGCTCCGCTGAGAGGAAGCTCCCCAGGCTCTCCCCTGCAGATACACGGTAGAAGAGGGTAAAAAGAGAGGGGGGGGCACATAATTAGGCACAAAAATCTATATAAACAGCAGCTACTGGGTTAACATTAAGTTACTGTGTTATTCCTGGGTTTATAGCGCTGGGGTGTGTGCTGGCATACTCTCTCTCTCTGTCTCTCCAAAGGGCCTTGTGGGGGAACTGTCTTCAGATGAGCATTCCCTGAGTGTGTGGTGTGTCGGTACGTGTGTGTCGACATGTCTGAGGTAAAAGGCTCCCCTAGGAGAAGATGGAGAAAATGTGTGTGTGAGTGGTGTCTCCGTCGACAACGCCGACACCTGTTTGGATATGTGAAATTAAGTGCTAAGGTAAAATTATTGCACAAAAGATTAGAGAACAGACAGGGAATCTACCCATGTCTGTCCCTATGTCACAGAGACCTTCAGAGTCTCTCAGTGCTCACTATCCAAAATAATAGACACTGATATCGACACGGAGTCTGACTCCAGTGTCGACTACGATAATGCAAAGTTACAGCCAAAATGGCAGGAAAGTATTCAATATATGATTATTGTAATAAAAAATGTTTTGCATATCACTGATGACTCATCTGTCCCTGACACAAGGGTACACATGTTTAAGGGGAAGAAAGCTGAGGTAAATTTCCCTCCTCTCATGAAGAAAAAGAGCGGGAATCTCCAGACAAGAGACTGCAGTTTCCCACAAAGAATTCTCAGGGAGTATCCTTTCCCCACTAGGACCAGGATACAATGGGAATCTTCCCCTAGGGTGTCACATTTGCCCAAAAGGTAGCCCTGACGTAACAGCTATTCTCAGGGATCCTGCAGATAGCATGCAGTAAAAGTACTTTGAAGTCCATTTACACACATTCTGGTACTCTACTCAGACCGGCGATTGTGTCGGCATGGTTTTATAGCGCTGTAGCAGCGTGGACAGATACCTTATCAGCAGAGATTGAGACCCTAGTATGTATATATGTATATATATATATAGAGATATATATATATATATATATAAAAGATGCTGTCTTAGATATATATATAAAACATGCCCAAAGAGACATTAGTCTACTAGGTTCTAGAGTCAACGCTATGTCGATTTCTGCTTGACATGTCCTGTGGAACATGCAATGGACAGGTGATGCCGACTTAAGAGGCATATGGAGGATTATGTGGAGAAGGGATCTCAGACCTGGTCTCCACAGCTATAGCTGGTAATTCTGATCTTTTGCCTTATATTCCAGCACAGCCTAGGAAAGCACGACATTATCAAATGCAGTCCTTTCGATCACAAAGAAACAAGAAAGTCCGAGGTGTGTCCTTTCTTGACAGAGGCAGGGGCAGAGGAAAGAAGCTGCACAACACAGCTAGTTCCCAGGAACAGAAGTCTTCCCCGGCCTCTACAAAATCCACCGCATGTCGCTGGGGCTCCACAGGCGGAGCTAGGCCCGGTGGGGGCACGTCTTCGAAATTTCAGCCACAAGTGGGTTCACTCCCTGTTGGATCCCTGGGCAATAGATATTGTGTCTCAGGGATGCAAGCTGGACTTCGAGGAGATGCCCCCTCACCGACAGCCCTGCCGGCTTCCCCCCACGAGAGGGAAATAGTGTTAACTGCAATTCACAAATTGTATCTTCAACAGGTGGTGGTCAAGGTTCCCCTCCTTCAACAAGGAAGGGGTTATTATTCGACCATGTTTGTAGTCCCGAAACCGGACGGTTCGGTCAGACCCATATTGAATTTAAAATCCCTGAACATATACCTGAAAAGGTTCAAGTTCAAGATGGAATCGCTGAGAGCGGTCATCGCAAGCCTGGAAGGGGGGGATTTTATGGTGTCTCTGGACATAAAGGATGCATACCTTCATGTCCCCATTTATCAACCTCATCAGGCGTACCTCAGATTTGTGGTACAGGATTGTCATTACCAATTTCAGACGTTGCCGTTTGGTCTCTCCACGGCACCGAGAATAATTACCAAGGTAATGGCGGAAATGATGGTACTCCTGTGGATGCAAGGAGTCACAATTATCCCATACTTGGACGATCTCCTCATAAAAGCGAGATCAAGAGAGCAGTTGCTGATCAGCGTAGCACTTTCTCTGGAAGTGTAACGGCAACACGGCTGGATTATAAATATTCCAAAGTCGCAGTTGGTTCCTAGGGCTCGTCTGCCTTTCCTAGGCATGATTCTAGACACAGACCAGAAAAGGGTTTATCTCCCGATAGAGAGAGCTCTGGAGCTCATAACACTGGTCAGGAACCTATTAAAACCAAAACAGGTGTCAGTGCATTACTGCACTCGAGTCCTGGGAAGGATGGTGGCATCATACGAGGCCATTCCCTTCGGCAGGTTCTATGCGAGGACCTTTCAATGGGACTTACTGGACAGGTGGTCCGGATCACATCTTCAGATGCATCGGTTAATCACCCTATCCCCCAGGGCCAGGGTGTCTCTCCTGTGGTGGCTGCAGAGTGCTCACCTTCTCGAGGGCCGCAGATTCGGCATTCAGGACTGGGTCCTGGAGACCACGGATGCAAGCCTCCGAGGGTGGGGAGCAGTCACACAGGGAAGAAATTTCCAAGGGCTGTGGTCAAGTCAGGAGACTTGCCTTCACATCAACATCCTGGAACTAAGGGCCGTATACAACACCCTACGTCAAGCGGAGACCCTGCTTCGCGACCAACCGGTTCTGATTCAGTCAGACACCATCACCGCAGTGGCTCATGTAAACCGACAAGGCGGCGCAAGGAGCAGGGTAGCGAGCCACCAGAATTCTTCGCTGGGCGGAAAATCACGTAAGCGCACTGTCAGCAGTGTTCATCCCGGGAGTGGACAACTGGGAAGCAGACTTCCTCAGCAGACACGACCTCCACCCGGGAGAGTGGGGACTTCATCAGGAAGTCTTCGCACAGACTGCAAGTCGGTGGGTACTGCCACAGGTGGACATGATGGCATCCCGCCTCAACAAAAACTACAGAGGTATTGCACCAGGTCGAGACCCTCAGGCGATAGCTGTAGACGCCCTGGTGACACCGTGGGTGTTCCAGTCGGTCTATGTATTTCCTCCTCTTCTTCTCACACCAAGGTGCTGAGAATAATAAGAAAAAGAGGATTGAGAACGATACTCATTGTTCCAGATTGGCCACGAAGGACTTGGTATCCAGATCTGCAAGAAATGCTCACAGAGGACCCGTGGCCTCTTCATCTAAGACAGGACTTGTTGCAACAGGGGCCCTGTCTGTTCCAAGACTTACCGCGGCTGCGTTTGACGGCATGGCGGTTGAACGCCGGATCCTAGCGGAAAAAGGCATTCCGGAGGAGGTCATTCCTACGCTGATAAAGGCTAGGAAGGACGTGACAACTCAGCATTATCACCGTATATGGGGAAAATATGTTGCTTGGTGTGAGGCCAGGAATGCCCCTACGGAGGAATTCCAGCTGGGCCGTTTCCTTCACTTCCTACAGTCAGGAGTGAATTTGGGCCTAAAATTGGGATCCATTAAGGTCCAGATTTCGTCTCTATACATTTTCTTTCAAAAGGAGTTGACTTCTCTACCTGAAGTTCAGACGTTGTAAAGGGAGTGCTGCATATTCTGCCCCCTTTTGTGCCTCCAGTGGCACCTTGGGATCTTAACGTGGTGTTGAGTTTCCTAAAATCCCACTGGTTTGAACCACTCAAAACGGTGGAATTGAAATATCTCACGTGGAAGGTGGTCATGCTGCTAGCCTTGGCTTCGGCTAGGCGTGTGTCAGAATTAGCGGCTTTGTCACATAAAAGCCCCTATCTGGTTTTCCATGCGGATAGAGCAGAGTTGCAGACCCGTCCACAATTCCTGCCAAAAGTGGTTTAATCTTTTCATATAAACCAACCTATTGTGGTGCCTGAAGTTCAGACTTTGGTTAAAGGAGTACTACATATTCAGCCTCCTTTTGTGCCTCCTGTGGCACTTTTTGGATCTCAACGTGGTGTTGGATTTCCTAATGTCGCATTGGTTGAGCCACTTAAAACCATGGAGCTAAAGTATCTCGCGTGGAAAGTGGTCATGCTGTTGGCCTTGGCCTTGGCCAGGCGTGTGTCAGAATTGGCGGCTTTGTCATGTAAAAGGCCTTATCTGATTTTCTGTATGGATAGGGCAGAGTTGAGGACTCGTCCTCAGTTTCTCCCGAAGGTGGTCTCAGGTTTTCACTTGAGCCAACCTATTGTGGTGCCTGCGGCTACTGGGGACTTGGAGGATTCCAAGTTGCTGGACGTAGTCAGAGCCCTGTAAATTTTATTTTTCCAGGACGGCTGGAGTCAGCTAAACTGACTCGCTGTTTATCCTGATGGCACCCAACAAGCTGGGTGCTCCTGCTTCTAAGCAGTCTATTGCGCGCTGGATTTGTAGCACTATTCAGCTGGCGCATTCTGCGGTAGGATTACCGCAGCCTAAATCAATAAAAGCCCATTCCACAAGGACGGTGGGCTCATCTTGGGCGGCTGCCCGAGGGGTCTCGGCTTTACAGCTTTGCCGAGCAACTACTTGGTCGGGGGCAAACACGTTTGCAAAATTCTACGAATTGATACCCTGGCTGAGGAGGACCTGGAGTTCTCTCATTCGGTGCTGCAGAGTCATCCGCACTCTCCCGCCCGTTTGGGAGCTTTGGTATAATCCCCATGGTCCTTACGGAGTTCCCAGCATCCACTAGGACGTCAGAGAAAATAAGAATTTACTTACCGATAATTCTATTTCTCGTAGTCCGTAGTAGATGCTGGGCGCCCATCCCAAGTGCGGATTGTCTGCAATACTTGTACATAGTTATTGTTAACTAATCGGGTTCTTGTTGTGAGCCATCTATTCAGAGGCTCCTCTGTTATCATGCTGTTAACTGGGTTTCATATCACAAGTTGTACGGTGTGATTGGTGTGGCTGGAATGAGTCTTACCCGGGATTCAAAATCCTTCCTTATTGTGTACGCTCGTCCGGGCACAGTATCCTAACTGAGGCTTGGAGGAGGGTCATAGGGGGAGGAGCCAGTGCACACCAGATAGTCCTAAAGCTTTCTTTAGATGTGCCCAGTCTCCTGCGGAGCCGCTATTCCCCATGGTCCTTACGGAGTTCCCAGCATCCACTACGGACTACGAGAAATAGAATTATCGGTAAGTAAATTCTTATTTTTCCTCTTACTTCCTAGTGGATACTGGGATCTTGTATTTTAGTACCATGGGGTATAGATCGGGTCCACTGGAGCCTGGCACTTTAAAACTTTTAGTGTGTGCTGGCTCCTCCCCTCTATGCCCCTCCTACCAGACTCAGTTTAGAAAAATGTGCCCAAGGAGCCGGGTGCATTCTCTGGAGCTCCAGAGATTTTTCTTTACTTTTGATTTAGTTTATTATTTTCAGGTAGCTCTGTGTGTCAAACAGACTACCTGCTTCATGGGACTTAGATGGGGGACAATACAACCTCCTGAGGGTTAATGGTTCGTAATCCCAGCTGACAGGACACTGAGCTCCTGAGGTACTTATCACACATCGTTAGTATGTGTGCCCACGCCAGCAGCTAGCCACCACCCTTTAACAAATGCCGAAGACCAGGTGCGGTGAGTGATACACCGGGGTCCCGGTTAGCGGGTTCCCCGGTGCAGTGTTGGTGGCAGGTCACGCGGCGGTCACGGGCCCGCAGCTGCGGTGCCCGCCACGGACAAACTGGCTCTGTGCTACAAGCCCGGCAGTGCTCACTGTATCTGAAGGCTTGTGTGGACTGTTACAGACATATTAAGGTGTTTTTACACTGGTGGCCAGTATAAACTTGTGAGGGCCTGTGCGCCATTGTAAGGGGCGGGGCTTCCCGGAGCGGGACCAGCGGCGGGAAGGCGCCATTTCCTTGCTGCTGTGGATCATCAAGGCTGCATGCACACTGCTCCTCCAGTACCCACGCTGTACAGACTGTCTGTACTGGTACCAGGGGGTCATAGCCAGGGGAAAGCGCGCCAGTGATAGCGCCGCTGCACTATTATATTCGCTCTATTACACACATTGTGCTGCTGTGTTCTGTGTGCTGGGTCCTGTCGAAGTCAAAAATATTTCAGTACACACATCACGTACAAACTACACACAGATGGCCTCCGTGCGCGTACTTGTTCTGCAGTGCGTGCACATATTCGCAATTTGCGTATGGTCGCTCCCGTGGTCCTGCGTATTAGCGCGTGGTATGAGTAATTACGGTAGTATTTGTAATCGCATGGAAAAGCCATAAAAACACATTACATATTTAATCCACATAGTGCACAAGGTACACATAGTCTACATCCACCACACCAGTGAGTTACACTTGCTTAAAGGGTATGATAACAAAGGGATTCACCTTTACAGGATAGGAGAGGACAGAATTAGGTTAGGAGGTGGTGTTTGGTATCCAGCTGTAGGGTATTTTAAGAGCAATATTCCGGTGTTAGTTTGCAGAAGATCGCACGCTCCTGCAAATAGTTATGCGCAGGAGCAGAATATTAATATCAACTGTATTTACTGTACATTTGGTATGCGGCGGGAACCCAGTGGAGAACATCTGCAAGTGCACCTGGACCAGACATCGCCCACCTATTCAAACCGACCTATGACCTCTCCTGTACTGTAAATGACCATCCCAGTGACCAATAGACAAATAGATTACAGTTTCCATTGTGTTAGGTTTTGGACAAATGTATAAAAAGCCAGCTGCAGGCCCGGTCACACACAATCTCTGAAGATCATCTACCTTGATGATTGAGGACCGGACCGGGAAGCGCAGGCGAACAAACGTATGTACCATTGACTGTAACCTTTTTCTCTTATTGTATTGTATTATTCTTGTAACCCCCTGCTAGTAAAATAACCGTTGGTGGGTTGGACCCCAACATAGTTTTGAAATACAATTTGGTGTTGTGTCCCATTTTCTGCTAAGGTTTAAGGTATATTTCTATCACACGTGTAGCTGCATTGTGCTCTCAGCGTGTCGGTGTGTATGCACTGCGTGTACTTTGTACGTCCGTCGCGGCGTCAATACGCAAAGTGCGTACAGGGTACGGGCCTTTGTACTCTGTGTAAAAAGTACGTAGGGTAAGGATTACATACAGTGGCCGCAGCAGCTCTAATTAAAGTGTATTAAGGTATAGCTTTCTGTCTTGTAAAATAATCAGCATTCACAATTGGGGGCTCGATCCGGTTTTTCACACACTCAAGGGCTAGCAGATCATAGACTTTAATCTATCAGCAAAGAGTGGAAATACATCTCTACGTTAAACCTTTTTCTGGTTGCTGGATGTTTTAAAACCCTATTTGTGTGCTGTTAGATTGCGTCTGGTCTGCAGAGGTGCTGATAGAATCCAGTAAACAGGAAAAAAGCTATTTAAAAAAAATCTGTATTTTTTTGGGCGCCAAAAGCGTACACAAAGAGTACCGATACTTTGCATACCCTCTCACATATTGTTGCCACAAGGTATAGATTTTTAGATCAGTTTAGATCTGTGTGAAATCGGATACATTTGTTGCTATATAGATAAATTTGAATTAGTGTGTTAAGGGAGTAATTATAAAAACACAAAACGCAGTACTGGCCTGGTTGTAAAGGGTTACACAGAACAAGTGTGGGTTGTGTTTGTGAAAGATTATAGTTTGTATTGCTCACATTTATAGAGGTTGTGTGATTTGTTTTATTGCGGACGCACGTTTTGTACACGTGGCCCGGACAAAGTATATGAGCGCGCACGCAACGTAAAAGGCACGCACGGACGCGTGTTTACGCAATGGTTGCGTAGGAGTGCGGTCGCTAAGTACAAATCACACGATAGTTGTTCAATTAAAGGAGGGATAGTATACCTTAAATACAAATAGCACAGTACTATCTGATTTCAAAAGCAGATTAGTATAAGATATTTGTCTAAACTGTACTGCCTCTGGGGTAAAGCTGCCGATCAGAAAGAGTGGAAATTTTCTGTACAGAAAAACACTGTGTATTTGTGTGAGCTGAAAGTGGAGTGAGTGGATTTGAACCCCGGAATTCGGGATCCCGTCGTTGGTACACCAAGTAAGTGGAGGCTTGGCGGCGTGAGGCGGCTGACTCACGTTAGTATAGATAGTAAAGTACGCAAATCGTGAGGAGATTTGCAGAGGAGCGTAATAGGGAATTGTGCATTGTGTAGTATCGAAGTAAAGTTTTTTTGTTACGCTCCGGCTGAGGATCGCAGCTTGTGAATTCGACTCCAGTGGTCGTAGAGCGGATAGGTAACAAGTACCTATACGCTGTACGATTGGACCGCGCGTTTGTGGGTGTGATACGTGACGCAACTTAATACCCTTGTGCGAACTTTTTGCACAAAACCGCGGTATCATTAGCGCCGTGTAAAGCATACGCAAGCGTGATTTGTGTATAAGTGCATAGGGAATTTTCGCTGGTCTCTCTCAGGAAAATCTCCAACGGTGGATATTCACTGGAAAAGGTAAGTCACTCCTAAAACTTCCAGTGAATAGAAGCCAGTTAGGGCACCACACTGCGTCCGCGGTGGTCACTATTGGAGTGAGTCGTGGTACATCAGCGGAGAAGGAGTGGGTGAAAGCGCTCTAAGAACTTTCACCGTCTATTCGTGTCGTGCATTGGGGATTGCGTAAAAGGAAAAAGTCCGCGATGGTATCCAGTTGCACAAACGGTGGATGTATGGTAGCCAGGGTTCTGGTTGAAGAGCCGCGGCCCAAGGGGTCAGCGAGGTTTATTATGTGTGGGAAATATGGTCCACACGCGGAGACTTTTTGTTCTGAATGAGTACGTATGACTGCGGAAGATAGGGTATCATTCCCTAGGATGGGCAGCTTTGAGCCAGAGGTATTACAGAAAATAAGGATTAGGATATGTCTGATAAAATCCAGAAAACAAAGGATTAGACATACAGATTGTTTAAACTTGTGGCAGCAAGAGGGGGATGTGCAGAGGGAATTGGCTCGCACAGCAGGTTCCAAACCTGGCGGGAAAGCAATGGCGACCGCACCACCCCATATGTTGATGGGGAGAAATTGGCTACAAGCAATGGTGCATTGGTAAAGGATAGGAAAGTAATTAATCCATGTGTTAACCCTAACCCTTGCCAGCTGTATCCTGTTTTACATTTTCCCCAGGACTGTGAGCAGGAAGATGAGCCCAGCACGATATCTAGCAGCCACCATACAGAATACTCAGGTGGGCACGGCCCAACCACCAAGGGTTGTAGCGATGCCCCCTAGCGGAGGGGTAAGTGAGGTTGTGTCCACAGGTAAGTACGGCACCATACACTATGCAGAGACAATAGCTCCCCGCATTATAGAGTCAAGCCAAAATGATGTAGTTGAATTAAATCCTGTCAGGGTGATTGCAGTTCCCAACGGGAGAACTGGCAATCAGGGAGTAACTCCCATCAGGAACATTGCCATGCATTGTCCCTGGTCCCGAGCAGAGTTAAGGTCAATTATGTCAGAATTCCCCGATCCCAGAAGAGATCTAGTCGGATGCCAGAAATTCGTTAGAGAGTTAGGTAACGCCCATGAACCCACAAACAAAGATTGGCGAACAGTGCTACGGATATGTCTACCCTCAAATATTGACATCACGAAATTCATAACGGATTGTAAGTTAGACGCAGAGGTACCTCTCACTGATGAATACAATCAGGAAAACGTAAAGCAAATCAGTCTGCAATTAGGAGTGTATTTCCCTACTATTGTTAAATGGAATAAAATCTTCTCCATAAGAGAAAAGGAAGGTGAAATGGCATCTGAATATTTCCATCGAGCACTGCAGGAAATAGCTAGATACACTGGGATCGAGGATATTAAGTCTAATGCACACCACAGGGAGGTAGGTGTTTCTGTGTTAATGGACGGTTTAAAGGAATCACTAAGGACAAGGGTGCAAAACTCTCTACCTAACTGGAGAGGTATCCCGGTGGCTGTGTTGAGAGAGTCTGCAATCGAGCACGATCAGAATATCAGTAAACACAGGGAGTCGCAAGGGGATAGGCTGATGACGGTAAGTATACAGGCTCTTACAGCAAAACCACATCAGCCAAAACCCCAGACCCCTGATGGTAAGTCACGTGTAATAGTATGCTACAATTGCCAGAAGGAAGGACATTACTCAAGGTAATGTAGGCTCTCCTCACTCGTACCTCAAACTGTCTTTCTGCTATCTCTTCCTGGATGTCCCAGCGCTTTCCTAAACTCAACATGTCTAAGACTGAGCTGATCATCTTCCCACCCTCCTGCACAGCCTCACCTCCGACAATCTCATTATCCATTGATGGCATGACTATCTCCCCTAGCCCCCAAGTACGCTGTCTTGGCGTAATCCTTCCCTCCTCCCTCTCCTTCACACCACACATTCAGCACCTCTCATAGTCCTGCAGCTTCCATCTCACAAGTATCTCCAGGAACAGACCCTTTCTCACCCAGGATGCTACTAAGACCCTCATCCACTCACTGCTCATCTCCAGACTGGACTACTGTAATCTTCTCCTAATTGGCCTCCCTAACACTTACCTCTCTCCACTTCAATCTATCCTCAATGCTGCAGCCCGGCTCATCTTCCTCACCAAACGCACTACGTCCACCTCTCCTCTCCTACAAGCTCTTCACTGGCTTGCCTTCCCTTTCAGAATCCATTTCAAGCTTCTCACACTCACTTACAAAGCCCTCACCCACTCCTCTCCCATCTACATCTCTGAACTTATCTCCCTTTACTCTCCCACCCGTCCTCTTCGCTCTGCTAATGCTCGCCGACTCTCCTGTCTTCTGATTACTTCCTCCCACTCCTATCTCCAAGATTTTTCATGTGCTGCTCCCTTTCTCTGGAATTCTTTACCTCTCCCCCTCAGACTCTCCACCTCTCTACAAAACTTCAAACGGGCTCTTAAGACCCATTTCTTTACCAAACCTAGCCAAATCTCATCCTAACCCTGCGTTCCACGCTCTCTATGTACCCCATCTGTGTCACCCCTGTCTGTCTACTCCTCCCCTTAGAATGTAAGCTCTCACGAGTAGGGCCCTCTTTCCTCATGTGCTTATACTTTTCTTACTTTAATATTCCTCAACTGCCCAGATCCTGCAGTTTTTTGGCCACCTGGAACTTATCTCTGTCATTTACTGGTGTAGTTATGCTTAGTTACCCTGTACTTGTCCTATATTGTCTTCAACTGTAAGTCACTGTTTTCCTGTTTTGACTGCGTGCATATTGTCAAAGTCGAAAAATATTCCAGTACATACACCACGTACTAACCACACACACATGCCCGCTGCGCGTGCACTTGTTCCGCCGTGCGTGCACATATCCGCAATTTGCGTATGATCGCTCCCGCGGTCCTGCGCATGGTATGGGTATTTACGGCGGAGTTTGTGAACGCATGGAGAGCTATCAAAACATTACATTTCTCTAACGTCCTAGTGGATGCTGGGGACTCCGTAAGGACCATGGGGAATAGATGGGCTCCGCAGGAGACTGGGCACTCTAAAGAAAGATTTAGTACTATCTGGTGTGCACTGGCTCCTCCCTCTATGCCCCTCCTCCAGACCTCAGTTAGAATCTGTGCCCGGACAGAGCTGGGTGCATTTTAGTGGTCTCTCCTGAGCTTGCTAATAAGAAAGTATTTTAGTTAGGTTTTTTATTTTCAGAGAGCTTCTGCTGGCAACAGACTCTCTGCTACGTGGGACTGAGGGGAGAGAAGCAAACCTACTAACTGCGGCTAGGTTGCGCTTCTTAGGCTACTGGACACCATTAGCTCCAGAGGGATCGAACACAGGACCTGACCTTGTCGTCCGTTCCCGGAGCCGCGCCGCCGTCCCCCTCGCAGAGCCAGAAGACAGAAGCCGGCAGAAGCGGAGAAGACATCGAAATCGGCGGCAGAAGACTCCTGTCTTCACATGAGGTAGCACACAGCACTGCAGCTGTGCGCCATTGCGCCCACACTAACCCACACACTCCGGTCACTGTAGGGTACAGGGCGCAGGGGGGGGGGCGCCCTGGGCAGCAATTGATACCTCCTGGCGAAAGCTGCATATAGACAGTGGGGACACTGTTATATGTATGAGCCCCCGCCATTTATTTTACAAAAAATCGCGGGACAGAAGCCCGCCGCTGAGGGGGCGGGGCCTTCTTCCTCAGCACTCACCAGCGCCATTTTCCTTCCACAGCTCCGCTGAGAGGAAGCTCCCCAGGCTCTCCCCTGCAGAATCACGGTAGAAGGGTAAAAAAGAGAGGGGGGGCACATAAATTTAGGCGCATTAATCATAATACAGCAGCTGCTGGGTAAACACTAAGTTACTGTGTAATCCCTGGGTTATATAGCGCTGGGGTGTGTGCTGGCATACTGTCTCTGTCTCTCCAAAAGGCCTTGTGGGGGTCCTGTCCTCATTTAGAGCTTCCCCTGTGTGTGTGGTGTGTCGGTACGCGTGTGTCGACATGTTTGACGAAGAGGGCTATGTGGAGGCAGAGCAAGTGCAGTTGACTGACGTGTCGCCACCGACGGTGCCG
The DNA here is from genome assembly GCF_028390025.1 of Pseudophryne corroboree. Classification (NCBI taxonomy): domain Eukaryota; kingdom Metazoa; phylum Chordata; class Amphibia; order Anura; family Myobatrachidae; genus Pseudophryne; species Pseudophryne corroboree. The sequence continues at coordinate 620,288 of NW_026967605.1, read as the reverse complement.
ACACCTGATTGGATGGATATGTGGAAGGTGTTAAATGATAATGTAAACTCCTTACATAAAAGGTTGGATAAAGCTGATACCTCGGGCCAGTCAGGGTCTCAACCCATGCCTGATCCTACAGCGCAGAGGCCCTCAGGGTCTCAAAAGCGCCCACTATCCAAAATGGTTGACACAGATGTCGACACGGATTCTGACTCCAGTGTCGACGACGATGATGCAAAATTGCAACCGAAAATGACAAAAGCTATACGTTACATGATTATAGCGATGAAGGATGTTTTACACATATCAGAGGTAAACCCTGTCCCTGACAAGAGGGTTTATATGTATGGGGAGAAAAAGCAAGAGGTGGCTTTTCCCCCTTCACATGAGTTAAATGAGTTATGTGAAAGAGCGTGGGATTCCCCAGATAAGAAAGTCCTGATTTCCAAAAGGTAACTTATGGCGTACCCTTTCCCGCCAGAGGACAGGGTGCGCTGGGATTGCTCCCCTAGGGTAGATAAAGCTCTCACACGCTTATCTAAGAAGGTGGCCCTGCCGTCGCAGGATACGGCCACCCTAAAGGATCCTGCAGATACAAAGCAGGAAAGTATCCTGAAATCTGTTTATAAACATTCAGGGACACTACTGAGGCCGGCAATTGCGTCGGCGTGGATTTGTAGTGCTGTAGCAGCATGGACAGATAATCTGTCTGAGGAAATGGATACCTTGGACAGGGATACCATTATGCTGACCCTGGGGCATATAAAAGACACTGTCCTATATATGAGGGATGCCCAGAGGGACATTTGCCTACTGGGCTCTAGAATTAATGCAATGTAAATTTCTGCCAGGAGGGTCCTGTGGACTCGGCAGTGGACAGGTGATGCCGACTCCAAAAAACACATGGAGGTGTTACCTTACAAGGGTGAGGAATTGTTTGGGGACGGTCTCTCGGACCTGGTTTCCACAGCTACTGCTGGGAAGTCAAACTTTTTGCCATATATTCCCTCACAACCTAAGAAAGCACCGTATTACCAAATGCAGTCCTTTCGCGCACAAAGAAGCAAGAAGGTCAGAGGTGCTTCCTTTCTTGCTAGAGGCAGGGGTAGAGGAAAAAAACTGCACCTTACAGCTAGTTCCCAGGAACAGAAGTCCTCCCCGGCTTCCACTAAATCCAGCGCATGACGCTGGGGCTCCACGGGTGGAGCCAGGAGCAGTGGGGGCGCGTCTCCGACATTTCAGCCACCAGTGGGTTCGCTCACAGGTGGATCCCTGGGCTATACAAATTGTGTCTCAGGGATACAAGCTGGAATTCGAGGTGATGCCCCCTCAACGTTACCTAAAATCGGCCCTGCCAGCTTCCCCCATAGAAAGGGAAGTAGTGGTAGCGGCAATTCACAAGCTATTTCTCCAGCAGGTGGTGGTAAAGGTTCCCCTTCTTCAACAGGGAAAGGGATACTATTCCACAACGTTTGTGGTACCGAAACCGGACGGTTCGGTCAGACCTATATTAAATTTAAAGTCCCTGAACATTTATCTGAAAAGATTAAAGTTCAAAATGGAATCGCTCAGAGCGGTCATTGCAAGCCTGGAAGAGGGGGATTTTATGGTATCTCTGGACATCAAGGATGCTTACTTGCATGTCCCCATTTATCCGCCTCATCAGGAGTACCTCAGATTTGTGGTACAGGACTGTCATTACCAATTCCAGACGTTGCCGTTTGGGCTCTCCACGGCACCGAGAATATTTACCAAGGTAATGGCAGAAATGATGGTGATCCTGAGAAAGCAAGGAGTCACAGTTATCCCATACTTGGACGATCTCCTCATAAAGGCGAGGTCAAGGGAGCAGTTGCAGATCAGCGTAGCGCACTCTCAGGAAGTGTTGCAACAGCATGGCTGGATTCTGAATATCCCAAAGTCGCAGCTGATTCCTACGACGCGTCTGCCCTTTCTGGGCATGATTCTGGACACAGACCAGAAGAAGGTGTTTCTCCCGACGGAGAAGGCTCAAGAGCTTGTGACTCTAGTCAGAGACCTCTTAAAACCGAAACAGGTGTCAGTGTATCACTGCACGCGAGTCCTGGGAAAGATGGTGGCATCGTACGAAGCCATTTCCTTCGGCAGGTTCCATGCGAGGATCTTTCAATGGGATCTGTTGGACAAATGGTCCGGGTCGCATCTTCAGATGCATCGGCTGATCACCCTGTCCCCCAGGGCCAGGGTGTCTCTTCTGTGGTGGCTACAGAGTGCTCACCTTCTCGAGGGCCACAGGTTCGGCATACAGGACTGGGTCCTGGTGACCACGGACGCGAGCCTCCGAGGGTGGGGGACAGTCACTCAGGGAAGAAACTTCCAAGGGTTGTGGTCAAGTCAGGAGGCTTGTCTGCACATAAATATCCTGGAACTAAGGGCCATATTCAACGCCCTGAGTCAAGCGGAGACCCTGCTTCGCAACCAACCGGTGCTGATTCAGTCAGACAACATCACGCGGTGGCTCATGTAAACCGCCAGGGCGGCACAAGAAGCAGAGTCGCGATGGCGGAAGCCACCAGGATTCTTGGGTGGGCGGAGAATCACGTGCAAGCACTGTCAGCAGTGGTCATTCCGGGGGTGGACAACTGGGAAGCAGACTTCCTCAGCAGGCACGACCTTCACCCGGGAGAGTGGGGACTTCATCACGAAGTCTTCATTCAGATTACAAATCGATGGGAACTGCCACAGGTAGACATGATGGCGTCCCGTCTCAACAAAAAGCTACAACGGTATTGCGCCAGGTCAAGAGACCCTCAGGCGATAGCTGTGGACGCCCTGGTAACACCGTGGGTGTTCCAGTCGGTCTATGTGTTTCCTCCTCTTCTTCTCATACCCAAGGTGCTGAGAATCGTAAGAAGAAGAGGAGTGAGAACAATACTCATTGTTCCGGATTGGCCAAGAAGGTCTTGGTACCCGGAACTGCAAGAAATGCTCACAGAGGACCCATGGCCTCTGCCTCTCAGACAGGACCTGTTGCAACAGGGGCCCTGCCTGTTCCAAGACTTACCGCGGCTGCGTTTGACGGCATGGCGGTTGAACGCCGGATCCTAGCAGAAAAAGGCATTCCGGAGGAAGTTATTCCTACGCTGATAAAGGCTAGGAAGGACGTGACAGCAAAGCATTATCACCGCATATGGCGAAAATATGTTGCTTGGTGTGAGGCCAGGAAGGCCCCTACAGAGGAATTCCAACTGGGCAGATTTCTGCACTTTCTTCAGTCTGGAGTGACTATGGGCTTGAAGTTGGGATCCATAAAGGTACAGATTTCGGCCCTATCCATTTTCTTTCAAAAGGAACTGGCGTCTCTTCCTGAAGTTCAGACGTTTGTTAAGGGAGTGCTGCATATTCAGCCCCCTTTTGTGCCACCAGTGGCACCTTGGGATCTCAACGTGGTGTTGGGTTTCCTGAAATCCCACTGGTTTGAACCACTTAAGACCGTGGAGCTAAAGTATCTCGCGTGGAAGGTGGTCATGCTATTGGCCTTAGCTTCGGCTAGGCGTGTGTCAGAATTGGCAGCTTTGTCATGTAAAAGCCCCTATCTGGTTTTTCATATGGACAGGGCAGAATTGCGGACTCGTCCCCAATTTCTGCCAAAGGTAGTGTCATTTTTTCATTTGTACCAACCTATTGTAGTGCCTGCGGCTACTCGTGACTTGGAGGATTCCAGGTTACTAGATGTAGTCAGGGCTTTGAAGATTTATGTTGCCAGAACGGCTGGAGTCCGGAAAACTGACTCGCTGTTTATCCTGTATGCCCCCAACAAGTTGGGTGCTCCTGCTTCAAAGCAAACCGTTGCCCGCTGGATCTGTAACACGATTCAGCAGGCTCATTCTGCGGCTGGATTGCCGCATCCAAAATCAGTGAAAGCCCATTCCACAAGGAAGGTGGGCTCTTCTTGGGCGGCTGCCCGAGGGGTCTCGGCTTTACAGCTTTGCCGAGCTGCTACTTGGTCGGGTTCAAACACATTTGCAAAATTCTACAAGTTTGATACCCTGGCTGAGGAGGACCTTGAGTTTGCCCATTCGGTGCTGCAGAGTCATCCGCACTCTCCCGCCCGTTTGGGAGCTTTGGTATAATCCCCATGGTCCTTACGGAGTCCCCAGCATCCACTAGGACGTTAGAGAAAATAAGATTTTACTCACCGGTAAATCTATTTCTCGTAGTCCGTAGTGGATGCTGGGCGCCCGTCCCTAGTGCGGACTTTCTGCAATACGTGTATATAGTTATTGCTTAATAATGGGTTATGTTATGTTGGCATCCATTGTTGATGCCCTGTTGTTGTTCATACTGTTGACTGGATAAGTGTATCACAAGTTATACGGTGTGATTGGTGTGGCTGGTATGAGTTTTACCCGGGATTCCAAAATCCTTTCCTTATAATGTCTGCTCTTCCGGGCACAGTTTCCTTAACTGAGGTCTGGAGGAGGGGCATAGAGGGAGGAGCCAGTGCACACCAGATAGTACTAAATCTTTCTTTAGAGTGCCCAGTCTCCTGCGGAGCCCGTCTATTCCCCATGGTCCTTACGGAGTCCCCAGCGTCCACTACGGACTACGAGAAATAGATTTACCGGTGAGTAAAATCTTATTATTTAACCCAAATAGTGCACATTGTACACATAGCCCCCCTGCACCACATCAGCAAGTATCAACAGTTTAAATGATTCCAGGACTAAGGGATTCACCTTTGCATGATAGGAAGGGACAGACTAAGGTTATAAGGTGATGTCTGGTATCCAGCTGTAGGGTATTTTAAGGGTAACATTCCGGTGTTGGTTAGAGGAAGATCGCATGTTCCTGCGTATAGTTATGTGCAGAAGTAGAATATAGATATAAACTGTATTTACTGTATATTATGTATGCGGCAGGAATCCAGAGGATACCACCCCCAAGAGCAGTTGAGAAAGACATCGCCTACCTTTTCAAATCAACCTATGACCTCTCCTGTAATGTAAAGATGCATCCCTGTGTCCAATGGACAAAGGGATTACAGTATCCATTGTATTGTTTATGGAAGTAGTGTATAAAAAGCCTGTTGCTGCCTGGCCGGTCAGAAGACTCTGAACGCTATCTACCTGATTAGCGGAGGACTGGACCAGGTTGCGCAAGCGAATATTCTCACGTATGTACATTGACTGTAGCCATTTACTCTGTTGTATATTGTAGTGTATAAATTGTATTGTTATCCCCTTCCAGATATATACGCTGAGGTTTCGGAGCCCAGTGTTTAACTACAAATCGGTGTTGTGTCCTCTTTTCCCTGCTAGGGTTTAAAACGTATTACATTACCTAACTGTATAAGGTTTAAGAGTGTATTGATAAGGTGTGTACGCACTGCGGGTACTTTATACCGTCAGCGCTGCATAAGGTTTAAGGTGTAACATCATTGCAGTGCTTTGCTGCATAAGGTTTAGAGTGTAATAATATCATTGCATTGCAATATTAACAAGGTTTAAAGTATATCAAGAGTGTGTGCGCGCTGTGTGTACTTTGTACCCCCAGCGCGGTGTTTGTACGCTAAGTCCGTACAAGGTACGGGACTCTGTACGCAAATAGCGTACAAAGTACGTAGCGTGTGTATTAAGTCTAGCGGCAGCAGCGGCTCCATGGTAAAAGTGTGTTTAAAGGTATAGCTTTATGGTTTAAGATAATATCGACATTATCAATATGTACTCTGTAATTGGGCGCTGCGGAACCCTTGTGGCGCCATTTAAATAAAGGATAATAATAATAATAATAATAATAATAAAGGGACACATAATGTATACAGACCCCCTAGACCAGGATACGAACCACGCTATAACACACATAGTTGGGAACAGGGACCACATAGAGGGGAAACACGGAGGTACCCACCCAGGAAAGACTGGCAGGCCTCCGAAAACTCACAACTAACCCCCTCACATATTGTAGCTGCCAATGCACTGCGGGAGGGTCCCACTATACAATAGGGGTTGGGCCACACCTGTAGTCTGCAGCCAGTGAAGTTGATTGCTAGCCTTGGTAGTGAACCTGAGGTCATGGTTGATGTAGCTGGTGTACCATTACCTTTTCTTGTAGATACAGGGGTGGCCAGGTCAGTGTTGAATTACACATCAGGTGTAAAAACCACGGGTAAAACGATTTCGGCAATGGGAGTAACAGGAAAGGTGCAACAAAACCCTTTGAGTAGACCTGCAGAGATTATGATAGGGCCCTTGCAGACAAAACATTGCTTTCTGCTGGCTGCGTCGGCTCCAACTAATCTACTCGGCAGAGACTTATTGTGCAAAATGCGGTGTGTCATATATTGTACTCCTGAGGGTGTCTTCTTGGATATACCTGAGAACCATGCTCAAGAAGTGCAAGATATACTAGACACCCCTCAAAGGCTAATGTCACATTCTACTGTTGACACATGTCCATCGCAGGTAGAGGAAATGATCTCACAAATACCGGGTTCCCTTTGGACCAAAGATGGACAGGACACTGGATTGATGGCGAATGTAGCTCCAGTAGCAGTACAAGTAAAAGATGGTAGGATAGCTCCAAAAATCCCTCAGTATCCTCTGAAGCCAGAGGTAGAGTTAGGAGTGTACCCTGTCATAGAGCGGCTGCTACAGCAGGGCATCCTAGTCAGGATGTCCAGCACCGCCAATAGCCCAATCTTCCCTGTGAAAAAGAGTGGGGGGTGGGGTTACCGGTTAGTGCAGGATTTAAGGGGGATAAACAAAATAGTTGAGAGCCAATTCCCCGTAGTGCCCAATCCAGCTGTCATCCTTATGCAAATTCCCCCTACCGCAAAAGTCTTCACTGTCATTAATCTCTGCTCCGCTTTCTTTTCTGTCCCTTTTCACCCTGACAGCCAATACCTTTTTGCTTTTACGTACAGGGGAGTACAGTACACCTGGACTTGTCTACCCCAAGGTTTCATTGACAGCCCAAGTATTTTCTCCTAGGCCTTACATGACTGTTTGCAATCTTTTCAACCTGAGAGTGGGTCAGTGCTAATACAGTATGTGGATGACTTGTTGTTGTGTTCTGACTCACTCGAGTCGTTCTTGAAAGATACTAAACAGCTTCTGTTTCATCTTTCTCGGACAGGACACAACGTTTCAAAAGATAAGTTGCAGTTGTGCCGGACCAGGGTTAAATACTTGGGACACTGCTTGACGCAAGGACTTATACACCTCACCGCTGATAGAATACAGGCGATTCGCGACATGACTCTGCCACAAACCCAGCAACAGATCCGCACTTTCCTCGGAATGTGTGGGTACTGTCGTAACTGGATTCCTGGGTTCTCCATACTGGCTTTACCTTTGCAAGAAATGGTCTCTTCGAACAAACCGGAATGGATCTCTCACACAGATGAGTCCGAACTGGCGTTTGAGAGACTCAGTGTTTATCACAAGCACCTGCATTAGGTATGCCAGATTATGAGAAGCCCTTTAAATTGTATGGTACTGAAAGTGCTGGGTGCGCGGCAGGAGTCTTAACACAGAGACATGGTGATGCCAGCAGACCGGTAGCCTACTACAGTGCACAGTTGGACACGGTAGCGCGGTCTCTCCCCACTTGCTTTGCTGGTAAGTAAAAGCGAGGACGTAGTGTTAGGACAGACTTGACCATTCATACACCTCATGCAGTATCAGCCTTACTAAACTCCGCCCAAACTAGACATCTCTCATCTGCTCGGTTTACAAAGTGGGAATTATCACTGATGGCCCCTGTAAACATCACCATTAAGAGATGCAGCTCACTAAATCCTGCAACTTACTTGCCAAGTGTGCCTGGACAGGCACAAAGGGTGGAGGATGAGAACAATGGTGAAGGAGGATTTAGTGCAGATACTGATACGCATGATTGTATGGAATACCTGAACCAAACTTTTACAGCGAGACCTGACATCAGTGACAACCCACTGGAAGGAGTAGACTTTACCTTCTACACTGACGGTAGTTGCCACAGACAGACGGAATCGGAAGACCTGTGCACCGGATATGCAGTTGTAGATGACAAAGGTATCATAGAAGCTGAACCCCTGGGCCCACCACACTCAGCACAAGTCGCTGAGCTGGTCACCCTAACCAGAGCGTGTGAATTGGCCAAGGGTAAGTCAGCTAATATATACACGGGTGGTATTCATGTGACCGCCGGTCAGCTGACCGACAGTCACATGACCTCCACGAGCCCGACGGCTCACTTCCCCGATGGTCGGCATGCCGACCAACAGGGACTATTTCCACTCGTGGGTGTCCACGACACCCATAGAGTGGGAATAGAACCCGTGGCGACCACAGGTCGCCACCGAGCCAGCAGCGTGGCGAGTGCAGCGAGCCCGCAAGGGGCTCGCTGCACTCGCCCCTCCCTGCCGGGATCCCGGCGTCGGTATGCTGCCGGGATCCCGGTGTCGGTAAGCTGACCGGCGGTCAGGAGACCGCCGGTCAGCCATACTACACCCATATACACGGATTCTAGGTACGCCTTTGGAGTAGTGAATGATTTTGGGGCCCTATGGCACCTCAGAAATTTCATGACGGCAGCTGGCACACCTGTAGCGCATGCGTCCCACATCAAAAGGCTCCTGACAGCAATACAAGAACCAGACAGAGTGGCTGTTATCAAGTGTAAAGCACACACAACCAAGACCCAATCTCACTTGGTAACAGCCGGGGCAGACGAAGCTGCAAAATCAGCAGCAAGCACCACCATACAGACGAACATCATATCACTGATGACATTTAACACGGTCAACACACAGCAGCTAATTGAAATGCAAAATTTGTGTTCCCTACAGGAAAAGGCGGTCTGGAAGGTGAAGGGGTATGGTCAGAAGTTCTCAGGACTTTGGACAGATGGACACAGTAAGCCAGTGGCCCCCAGAACATATCTTCCAAGTCTAGCTGAGGCAGCACACGGTCTGACTCATCTGGGCAAAGAGGGTATGTGCAAGCTGGTAAGAGCCTACTGGAGTACGCCAGGATTCTCTTCTCATGCAGATAAGAGAGCAATGACATGTCTTACTTGCTTGAGGAAGAATATTGGTAAGGCAATACCAACGGAGCCATCCCATATCCCTCCTACAGACGGACCTTTTCAGGTAATACAAATCGACTTCATACAGTTACCACCCTGTAGGAATTTGAAATATGTGTTAGTATGTATTGATGTGTTTTCCAACTGGGTAGAAGCGTTCCCTGCTGCCACAAATACTGCCACGTTCACTGCAAAGAAAATTGTGCAGGAATTTGTGTGCAGATATGGTATCCCTAGAATGATTGAAAGTGATAGGTGTACCCATTTTACAGGTAAAGTCTTTCAGGTCATGTGCAAACTGATGGGAATTAATAGCAAGCCACATACTCCGTACCGGCCACAGACGAGTGCAAAGGTGGAGAGAATGAATAGCACTATTAAGAACAAGCTGAGCAAAGTGATGGCTGAAACTGGATTGCTGTGGCCAGAAGCCTTGCCACTAGTGTTGTACAGCATCAGAACCACTCCCAGGTCACTGCTTAACTTATCACCCTTTGAAATTCTTTTTGGTCGACAACCTCATGTAATGATAGACCCTCAGGATGATTTGAAATGCAATAATGAAATAACTGAAATATTTGGTTAGGATGAGCCAGCAGCTGAGAAATCAACAAAGAAATCTAAAGCTGGTGATTCCTGACCTACCGAACAGTAATTGTCATGACATTGAACCTGGGGATTATGTGATGATACAAAATTTTCTACGCTCAAATTGCCTCATAGACAGGTGGGAAGGACCGTACCAAGTCTTACTAACCAGCACAACAGCATTAAAGGTCGCCAAAAGAGAGACTTGGGTCCACTCATCCCACTGCAAGAAGGTCGCTGATCCGGAGAAAACTCGTGACAAAGAGCAAGGTGAAGAGAACCTCGTATCACTAGAGAGTCTATTCCGGGAAAGCTGAGAGGCAGGACTGTTTAACGGCACCTGAGCGCGGAGAGCAACAAGATCAAGTACGGTTGTCGCACCATTTTCTTTTTTCACCCCCTCCTGCATTTTCCTTTCTTTTCTCCTCCTTATTTTCCTTCGTTCTCCTAACGAAATGGATCTATCACAAGAGACTTCGTTTCGGGTTCTGCTAGTAACACAGTGATTTTGCTCAGGACAATTTGTTTTGGTGAGGGTCCCAGAGAGGTTGAGCAAGGATCTGGAATGGGTTCTGATGGCGAGTATGAATTTGTAGGATCTCAGGAGCAGCACATCACTCGAGTAAAGGCTGGTATCAGTAAGCGCTCTGGTAGTCATGAAGCTCGGAGGCAATGTGAGGGGTTATTGTCTGATGAATATTGTATTTGTAGATATTGCGAGAACATAGTCGAAGATGGGTGCATCCAGAGATGTCAGTCCAACTTTAATATCGACCTGGACCGACATCCGTTGAGTGATTTACCACTCATTAGTGGGTAAGGTCTTAAACCAGACAGAATGTTGGGTGTGCTCCCAAGTACCTCAAGGACAGAGTAAGTCGGGATTAGTGCCATATCCTTTAACGTTAGATGAGGTACTCGAATTACGGGGTGGGAGACCGGTGGACAATAAATTCAATATATCTAGGCCCCCTAGCTTGAAGCTCCACCAGTATCATGTAGATAGATCACTAATATGCTTTAATGTTTCCAATTTCCGAAAACAGCAGATTTGATTTATGATCCATCCATAGAGACAGTGTTATGATAAGGATTGCAAATTAATTTCATGGCCTGTTTCTATCACCATTTTTCTCTGTTTCCCCCTTTACCCAGAAACATCCAACCGGAAAAGATGTCAGCCCTACCCAATGTTTATGTGAATGTATTGATATATATATGTATATGTGTCTTATCTTCATCTCTACAACCTCCAGTTAATGGCACACACAGTCGACAGGTGTTACCCATATATACTAGCACTCACATATATTCCCCCTCCATGTATCATCAACTAAATGTGCTCCCCATTTGTTGGTACTAGAAGCCGAAGAGGCGAGGGACTAAAAGCCCTTGCCCGAATGAAGCTCTGTAGTGTTTTTTTGCCAATGTACAGACCCTTAATACGGGATGAGAAGGATTTAATGTATACTTTGCAATACCTCGAAGCTTATTTAGAACATATACGGCACGATGATACATGCCCCTCAGACATTGATTCATACATACATGCTTTTGCTATCCCACTAGGTTATACATTTCCCACCTACAACTCTCCCCTGATCATCCAAACTTGTATATATTGTGTAGATAATATTTTCTGTCTAGTAGTAAAGTGTGGCAATTATTGATGACTGCCAAAGGGTGGGCTGTCGAAGTCGAAAATATTTCAGTACACACATCACGTACAAACTACACACAGATGGCCTCCGTGCACGTACTTGTTCAGCCGTGCATGCACATATTTGCAATTTGCGTATGATCGCTCCCGTGGTCCTGCGTATTAGCACGTGGTATGAGTAATTACGGTAGTATTTGTAATCGCATGGAAAAGCCATAAAAACACATTACATATTTAATCCACATAGTGCACAAGGTACACATAGTCTACATCCACCACACCAGTGAGTTACACTTGCTTAAAGGGTATGATAACAAAGGGATTCACCTTTACAGAATTAGGTTAGGAGGTGGTGTTTGGTATCCAGCTGTAGGGTATTTTAAGAGCAATATTCCGGTGTTAGTTTGCAGAAGATCGCACGCTCCTGCAAATAGTTATGCGCAGGAGCAGAATATTAATATCAACTGTATTTACTGTACTCCTGACATTCGGTGGGAACCCAGTGGAGAACATCTGCAAGTGCACCTGGACCAGACATCGCCCACCTATTCAAACCGGCCTATGACCTCTCCTGTACTGTAAATGACCATCCCAGTGACCAATAGACAAATAGATTACAGTTTCCATTGTGTTAGGTTTTGGACAAATGTATAAAAAGCCAGCTGCAGGCCCGGTCACACACAATCTCTGAAGATCATCTACCTTGACCGAGAAGCGCAGGCGAACAAACGTATGTACCATTGACTGTAGCCTTTTTCTCTTATTGTATTGTATTATTCTTGTAACCCCCTGCTAGTAAAATAACCGTTGGTGGGTTGGACCTCAACATAGTTTTGAAATACAATTTGGTGTCGTGTCCCATTTCCTGCTAAGGTTTAAGGTATATTTCTATCACACGTGTAGCTGCATTGTGCTCTCAGCGTGTCGGTGTGTGTGTATGCACTGCGTGTACTTTGTACGTCCGTCGCGGCGTGAGTACGCAAAGTGCGTACAGGGTACGGGCCTTTGTACGCTAACTGTGTAAAAAGTACGTAGGGTAAGGATTACATACAGCGGCCGCAGCGGCATATAATTAAAGTGTATTAAGGTACTGCTTTCTGTCCTGTAAAATAATCAGCATTCAGAGTCCGCTCCTCTGTGTCACTCCAGAGGGCTCTCTAGGGTCTGTGTGAGGTGTGGGACAATTGGCTGTGCTGTTTTGTTTCTTGTATAATGTCTGAAGACTTGGTTATGTGTGCTGCTTGTTATTCTACCCCGTCTTCAGCAGGGTCTCTAATGTGTGAGCTATGGGCCTAATTCAGACCTGATCGCTCGCAGCGCTGCGATCAGATAGTCGCCACCTACAGGGGAGTGTATTTTAACTGTGCAAGTGTGCGATCGCATGTGCAGCCGAGCGGTACAAAAACATTTTGTGCAGTATCTGAGTAGCTCAGAACTTACTCAGCTGCTGCGATCACTTCAGCCTGTCCGGGCCCGGAATTGACGTCAGACACCCGCCCTGCAAACGCTTGGACACGCCTGCGTTTTTCCAAACACTCCCAGAAAACGGTCAGTTGCCACCCACAAACGCCCTCTTCCTGTCAATCTCCTTGCGATTGGCTGTGTGAATGAATTCTTCATAAAACCCATCGCACAGCAACGATCCGCTTTGTACCCGTACGATGCGCCTGCGCATTGCGGTGCATACGCATGCGCAGTTCTGGCCTGAGCGCAGCGAAAAAAAACTAGCGTGCGATCAGGTCTGAATTAGGCCCAATGGGGCAGATGTTTTAACTTGGAAGTGATAAACCAGTGATATGTGCAAGGTGATAAAGGCACCAGCCAATCACCTCCAATATGTAAATTAACAGTTAGGATCTGATTGGCTGGTGCCTTTATCACCTTGCACATATCACTGGTTTATCACTTCCTTATGCCGTCTCCAGGTTAATACATCTGCCCCAATGTTCCTTGTCTCCTAAGGACCCAGCTCACAGGCACCTGACTGGTTGGATAGCTTTAAGAGCATGATTCAAAATGTAAACTCTGAACTAGCTGCAGCTAAAATAGACAGGTGTTAAGACACTCAATTGATTGTGTGACTAAGGCAGCAGATTCCAAAAAAGCTTTGCAGCCCCCTCTAGTGGATTCACATAAACGCTCATTGCCACAGGTGCTCCAGTCTGATTCTAATCAGCCTGATGTGGATGATGATGATGATGATATGGATGAGGACAGCTGTCTGTTCCTTGGGGTGGAGGCCCCCATTTTTGCTATAAGGGAGGTCCTTCACATACTGGATCCAGAGGCGGAACCAGATGAGTAGTTATACTTTAATGTTAGACCCAAGAGTTCGGCTACCTTTCCGGTGTCAAGAGTTAAACTCCCTAGCCAAGGAGGCTTGGTTAAACCCTGATAAAAAAAATATAAAAATCCTCAGGGTTTTTTATCTACCTTTCCACTTCCAGCTGAAGATAGGAAAACCCACTGTCGGTCAATCTGTATCCAGACTAAGAAATTGGTACTGCCGGTTCCTGGGGCGGTGTCCCTAAAAGAGCCGGCTGACCGTAAAATTGAGACAACGCTCAAAGCAATATATACGGCAGCAGGCGCAGCACAGCTCCCCACAATTGTTTGTGGGTGGATCTCCAGGGCGGTGGGGAAGTGGTCTGATAATGTTATTGATGGGCTAGACTCTCTACCCTGGGGTGAGGTAGTTACTCTGCTGCAACATATACAGGATGCCACAAATTTTATGAGCGAGGCTATAAAGAAGTTATGTAAGATAAATGGCCGCACTACTGCTATGGCTGTCTCAGCGCGCAGAACTCTGTGGTTACGTCAATGGGCGGCGGACGCTGATTTCAAGGTGTAGAAAATCTTCCCTTTACATGTGATGCCTTGTTTGGAGATGAATTAAATAAATGGATCTCCAAAGCAACAGCAGGTAAGTCTACCTATCTGCCGTCGTCTGCGCCACCTGCTAGACATTCTTCCACCGGACACTCCTTGCAGTCCTTTCATGTGGCACGGTTCAGAGGCAGGGGCCGTGAGGTCTTCACCAATTCCAGAGGATCTCATGGGAAGTCCCGTAAACCTGCAACTGCTGTCTCCCTGGGCCAGACCACCGGATCCCCTGCCGCTAAGCCTTCCGCATGACGGTAGGCCCCAGAGGCAAGGCAACTTTCAGGTAGGTGATCGGCTGCAACACTTCGCCCACTTGTGGGCAGAGTCCTGCTGGGATCCTTGGGTGAGGGACCTCATTTCCCAAGGATACCGGCTGGAATTCCAAACTGCCTCCTCACAGGTTTTTCAAGTCGGGCTTACCAGCTTTACCCACAGCAAAAGTTACCTTGCAAGAGGCTATTCAAAAACTTTTGCAGACAGGGGTAGTAGTTCCTGTGCCTCCTCTGTTACGCAACAGGGTTTTTTACTCCAGTCTCTTTGTCATTCCCAAACCAGACGGTTCGGTACGCCCCATCTTGAACCTGAAGTCTCTAAACCCGTATCTGCGGGTGTTCAAATTCAAGATGGAATCCCTGCGGGCGATGCTGTCCGCTCTGGAGGAAGGGGGAGTTCTTGGTGTCTCTGGATGTCAAGGATGCTTACCTACACATTCCCATGTGGCCACCTCATCAGGCTTACCTCAGGTTTGCCATATTGGATGACCATTTCCAGTTTCAGGCCTTACACTTCGGCTTATCCACAGCTCTGAGGGTCTTCACCAAGGTCATGGCGGAGATGTTGTTGCAGCTGCGCATGATGGGTGTGCACATAGTCCCCTATTTGGATGATCTCTTAATAAAGCACAGCATCGATCTGACGACTCGCCTAATCACGGATCATGGATGGATCCTAAATTTCCAGAAATCTCACCTGGAACCGACCCAACATCTTCAGTTTCTGGGAATGATACTGGATACAGTATCTCAGAAGGTGTTTCTCCCGATGGACAAGGCCGTGAGTATCCAGGCTATGGTCCGCTCAGTTCTCAGTCCTCGCAAGGTGTCTGTACATCTTTGCATCAGATTACTGGGCAAGATGGTGGCTGCTTACGAGGCGATCTAATACGGCAGGTTTCATGCCCAGCCATTTCAACTGGATCTGCTGGACAAGTGGTCAGGTTGTCACCTGCACATGCGTCAGGAAGTGACCCTATCTCCGAAAGCCCGGATTTCTCTATTGTGGTAGCTTCAGATTCCTCACCTGGTAGAGGGCAGAAGTTTCAATATCCACTCGTGGACTCTACTGACAACGGATGCCAGCCTCCGGGGTTGGGGAGCGGTGTCCTAAGGGGCCCAGTTCCAAGAGTTGTGGTCAGTTCAGGAATTGGCTTTACCGATAAACTTCCTGGAACTCAGGGCAGTGTACAATGCTCTTCTACAAGCCTCCCATCTTCTGAAAAGCCAGGCGATCCAGGTTCAATCGGACAACGCCACGGCGGTGGCGTACATAAACCGACAAGGGGGAACAATAAGCAGAGTGGCAATGCAAGAGGTGTCAAAAATCCTCCTCTGGGCAGAGGCCAATGCAAGGGCCATCTCAGGCATATTCATTCCAGGAGCGGACAACTGGGAAGCAGACTTCCTCAGCAGGCACGACCTCCATCCGGGGGAATAGGGCCTACATCCCCAGGTGTTTCAACAGTTAATCCAAAAATGGGGCTGTCCGCAAATAGATCTGATGACTTCTCATCTCAACAAGAAGCTGTGCCGTTACTGTTCCAGTACGAGGGATCCGCAGGCTGTGGCCGTGGACGTACCGGTTTGTGTACCTGTTCCCTCCTCTACCGCTGTTCCCAAGGGTGCTAAAAAGGCTAAGAAGGGAAAGCGTTCTGGCAATTCTGATTGCCCTGGATTGTTCTCGATGGGGTGGTACTCGGGCCTCCTGGCCATGGTTCTGGAGGATTCCTGGCCTCTGTCCCTCCAAGATGATCTTCTTCAGCAAGGTCCGTTTGTCTATCCAGACTTGCAGCGGCTACGATTGACGGCTTGGAAGTTGAGAGGGAGATTCTAGCAAGAAAGGGTCTTCCCTCCCGGGTTTTTTCCACCATTGTCTAGGCCAGGAAGATGGTTACGTCAAAGTATTATCATCGTATCTGGAAAAAGTATGTTTCCTGGTGTGAGAGTAGGAAGGTTTCTCACGTGGAATTTAGAATTGGTTGTTTTCTACTTTTCCTGCAAGCCCTCTCTAGTGGCTTCACATAAACGCTCATTGCCACAGGTTTTCCAGTGGATATGGGCCTACGTTTAGGCTCCATCAAAGTCCAGGTTTCGGCGCTCTCTGTTTTCTTCCAGAAACAACTTGCCATGTTGACTGAAGTACAGACTTTCCTGAAGGGTGTTCTTCATATGCAACCGCCCTTTGTACCTTCCACGGTTCCGTGGGACCTCAATGTGGTTCTGTCCTTTCTCCAATCGGATTGGTTTGAACCCTTACATAGGGTGGAGTTGAAATTTCTCACCTGGAAGATGGTGATGTTATTGGCATTGGCGTCTGCCAGACGTGTCTCTGAATTAGGGGCCTTATCCTGTCCTTATTTGACTTTTCATACAGACAGGGCCGAAAGTGGTGTCAGCTTTTCATGTGAATCAGCCTATTGTGGTTCTAGTGTTATCTGACGCTTCTGTTGGTCCTGAGTCCTTGGATGTGGTCAGGGTTCTGAAGATGTATGTCAAAAGGACGGCCCGTCATCGGAAATCTGACTCGCTGTTCCTTTATGATGCCTCCAAGATTGATCGGTCAGCTTCTAAGCAATCTATTGCTCGTTGGCTTCGGTTGACCATTCAACAGGCCTATGCTTCGGCGACTTTGCCCTTGCTGACGTCTATTCAGGCCCACTCGACAAGGTCGGTGGGGTCTTCCTGGGCTGCTGTCCGGGGTGTATCGGCCCTACAATTGTGCCGAGCTGCAACTTGGTCTGGTTCGAACACATTTGTTAAATTCTATAGGTTCGATACCTTGGCCAGGGATGACCTTCAGTTTGGTCAGGCTCAGCACTCTCCCACCCGTTTGGGAGCTTTGGGACTTCCCCATGGTACTAAAGTACAAGACCCCAGTATCCACTAGGACGTAAGAGAAAAAAGGAATTTAATACTTACCGGTAATTCCTTTTCTCCTAGTCCGTAGTGGATACTGGGCAGCCGCCTCTGCGCTTCGTTCCTGCTTACCTGTGTAAGTATTTGGTTGGACCAGCGTTGCGGTCCCGTTATGTTGTTGGGATAGCTGTGCTATCCAAGTTAGGTTGGTGTTGCTATCCTCTGTTCTGGTTAGCGCCCTCCTTTCGTTTCTGGTTGTGTGTTGGCTTGTTGCTGCACCGCTGTTGTATTATTCTTCTCTCAGATTATGTCCGTCTCCTCGGGCACAGTTTTCCTAGACTGAATGTGGTGGGAGGGGCATAGAGGGGAGGAGCCAGCACACACACACACACACACACACACACACACACACACACACACACACACACACACACACACAGTTTTAAAGTGCCAGGTTCCAGTGGACCCGATCTATACCCAATGGTACTGAAGTACAAGACCCCAATATCCACTACAGACTAGGAGAAAAGGAATTACCGTTAGGTATTGAATTCTTATTATTAACAGTTTCTTATATAGCGCAGCATATTCTGTTGCGCTTTACAATTGGAAACAGGCGCATATACTACTGTTCTCTCCCGGTGTAACCCAGGCACATATACTACTGTTCTCTCCCGGTGTAACCCAGGCACATATACTACTGCTCTCTCCCGGTGTAACCCATGCACATATACTACTGCTCTCTCCCGGTGTAACCCAGGCACATATACTACTGCTCTCTCCCGGTGTAACCCAGGCACATATACTACTGCTCTCTCCCGGTGTAACCCAGGCACAGATACTACTGCTCTCTCCCGGTGTAACCCAGGCACAGATACTACTGCTCTCTCCCGGTGTAACCCAGGCACAGATACTACTGCTCTCTCCCGGTGTAACCCAGGCACAGATACTACTGCTCTCTCCCGGTGTAACCCAGGCACATATACTACTGCTCTCTCCCGGTGTAACCCAGGCACAGATACTACTGCTCTCTCCCGGTGTAACCCAGGCACAGATACTACTGCTCTCTCCCGGTGTAACCCAGGCACAGATACTACTGCTCTCTCCCGGTGTAACCCAGGCACATATACTACTGCTCTCTCCCGGTGTAACCCATGCACATATACTACTGCTCTCTCCCGGTGTAACCCAGGCACATATACTACTGCTCTCTCCTGGTGTAACCCAGGCACATATACAACTGCTCTCTCCCGGTGTAACCCAGGCACAGATACTACTCTCTCCTGGTGTAACCCAGGCACAGATACTACTGCTCTCTCCCGGTGTAACCCAGGCACATATACTACTGCTCTCTCCTGGTGTGCAGACGTATGTGCAGGAGCTCCTGAGCTCCAGAGCCTAGCAGTGCAGCAGAGTGAGAGTGCCCGCCCCCCTGCAGGATTCCTGGGCAGGAGTTGCTCTTAGCAGGGGGAGAGTGGAAGTTTCAGCAGGTGGAAGGCCCGGGCCCGGGGCTGCTGCCTTCGGGTCCCAGAGGTATGAAGAAGGGGCAGGCATCCCTCACGCCACCCCCTTCCCCAGCTGTAGGGGTTGGGGGACAGGAAGGGATGGTGGAATCAGCCAGCCAGCCACGGATTACAAGGAGTACCAGCAGTGTTGCCGGAGCCCCTGTGAAGTGTGTACCCCTAAGCCTGTGGAAGGCACCTCTGCCAGTAAGATTACTGGTGGGGACGGTACAGTCGCCACAGCGGCTGAGCCTCCAGGCAAGGAAGGGGTTAATGTCAATGTAACAGAAGATATCTCAGATACAGAGGACTCAGACTGTGATGATGATGTTTCAGAGGAAGATTACTGGGTCCATTTAGGCCTAAAGGAATTAATGGCAGAAGCTGCTAAACTTAAATCCCGGTATTATGCTCGCAAGAGAAAGTGTAATACAATTGGCAATTTGGAGCGGGTCAGGATCCAGGGTGAAATGGATGAAATACAAGCAACCATATGTAATATAAAGGGCAGAATAACATCTCTGAAGGAATCTGAAGGAAAGAAAAAAAAGGCAAAAGTTTCCATACCAGCAGGGAAGGAGTTAACTGCAGTGCATAGAAATCAGGTTACACCCTCATCAAAGGAGTTGATTCACCTGGAAAAGGAAGATGGTGTGGAGATGGAGGAATCCCCAGCTATTGATGAGCTCCAGAGTGTGACTGTCCAGGAAGAGGCTGTGGTTTTTCTGGATACAGCATCATCGGCTGCTATGGAGACGGAAGCAGAGGCGAGGGGAGCAGACGGCGGCTTGGGAATCCCTGGTGGTGCACCAAGCAAGGTAAGATCTGTGCAGGTGTTGTCAGGAGGGGATTCCCGGGGGTTACCCGTGGCTTCCAAGGTGCCGGGCAATGGTAGCAGTAATGAAAATTCTGTTATAGGTGACAGGCCGGTGAGGACCGGAGGGCATGATCCGGCGTCGGGTCTATGCAGGGCGCAGGGTGGCATGGAGGATGAACCTGTTAACATTTTGCTTGAATCTGATGCAGGTCCTAGTGTAATTGTGCAGGCTGTGTACAAAGAAGTGCAGGGAGGTGTGGGAATGGCAGTGAGGAAAACTGTAATAACTGATGGTTTGGCTCAAGGTCTGCCAGCTCTAGATCCAGAGACTTTGGAAGCTGGTGAGAAAGTAGTTGCAGAGTCAATGTATGGGAACATTCCAGCTCCTGCCAGGGTGAAGGAAGCATTGTCGTTAATCAGTGCAGAAGTAAAGAAAAAGAATTCTAAAGACATTCCAGAAGGAAAGGATAAAAGTGTGGGGGGAAAACTGCAAAGTGAAAATTTAAATTTAGCTCCTCTTGTTTCTTTTTCAGAGACAGAGGGTGGAGGGAGTGCGGGTAAGCCTAACCCTGATGAAATGTCTTATGCACAGAAGGCGGCAGATATGGGGAAAAATTCTGGAAATAAGGATACAAGATTTGGTGGTGGTAGTGGTGGCCAGAGAGTGAGACGGAACCTAGTACAGTTTAGGTGGGTGGGTGATGGTGACCCCCCACCTAAGACTGATTTTCTAAGGTTAATTTTTTCTCTTGGGGTTACTTACAGAGATTTATATGCCTGTATTCACCCTATAAAATCTGTTGAGTATGATGTCAGCTTTTATAATAAGCAAACATTGTTTATTTTTTGGAGAAAGTGGTCTGTAAACAAGGACAAGAATGGTTACTGTAAGTATGAGGCGGATTTGATGGAGAAGCAAAATTACATAAAAGTGACCATCCTGGTCCGCAATGAATCTATACCTATGGAAGATATCAGGTTTTGGTTAAGCAGGCAATGTGAATTGCAATCTGACATTAGGAAAACGGACCACACAATGGGAGTGTGGGGAGGTGCTTGGTTGGCCAGTGTACGTCTGTATCCTGGGGAGACCGGTGTGCGTCATATTCCATCTGCTGCGTACATAGGTCGAGACCGGGTGCAGATATTTTATACTGGTCAACCAAGGACATGTTTTAAGTGTGGTGAGGCTGGCCACCTCAGTGGTGACTGTGGGGGTGTGAAATGTTCGATGTGTGGGGAGAGTGGACATACTTCTAGAACATGTAATAAGGTGAAATGTAACCTTTGTGGGGAGATGGGACATCCCTACAGTCGTTGCCCCATGGCAAATCATAACAACAGGGGTTGCATGAATTTTGATGAAGGTAGGAGTTCAGAAATGGGAATTACTAGGGGTGGAGTAGTTAAAGTGAACAAAGAGAAAGAAATGTCATGGGAAATTGGCAAAATAGTGTCAAAAGGAAGCAAAGTTCAGCCTCAGGGCCAATCACAGCCTCAATCCCAGTCCCAATCCTGGTTTCAGGTGGGAAAAAAAGGTGTAAAAACAACAAAGAGGAAAGTGCAGGAAGAGGTGATTCTTTCAAATAGGTTTGGCGTATTGACAGATGAGGAAGATGAGGGAGAAGTGGTTCTAGAAAAAGGGGAACCAAGACTTAAACCTAGAAGACAGAGAAGAAAGAACAAAGAAAGGAAAGAAGTAATTAAGATGGTAGGGAAGAGAAGGAGGGAGGGGGGTGAAGGGAATACAGACAGTGAAATAGAGGATGTTGCAGCAGAAAGTTTAGAGTGGGATCCAATAGGGATTGAATTGGAGCAAAGAAAAGAGGAGGAGGAGTTTGGGAAGCCACTGTTTGAGGATGAGGAGGTAGGTTTGGAGGTGGTTGCTGCTGAGGAGGAAGTGATGGTGATAGGGAAAGAGGCAGAGAGTGAATCTGAGAGTCAGAGCAATCAAAATAATGTGTCTGGCCCTGGGTCACTGGATGCAAGGGAACCCCCTGACCCTGGTCCTAAAGAGGCTGGTGCGGGTGTGGATGTGGTGATTGAGGAAGTGAATGGGGTGGTATGTATGGATTGTGGTGTTGGTGGTGGGGGTGGTGGTGATAACTAGAGTAATGTATGTGCATAGTCCATTTCAACAATCTGGAACCATGGATCCCCATCCTATTCGATGTGCCACAATGAATGTGGCTTCCGTGTTATCCGTACGTGCTCGGTATCTGGCTTTTGAGTTTTTTGACAACCAGAACGTGGACATCTTGTTCTTACAAGAGACCTGGATCAACAGATTAGCAGCCCTTCACAAAGCTAAAAGAGAGTGGAGGCGCGGGCCCTCTTTTTGGTCTCTTGCTGCTGAGCCGTACGGTGGGGTGGCGGTACTTTTTACCGACATGGTAACCGTGCGCAAGGTTGTTGAGTTACAAGTGGGAAGGTGTATCATTTTGGATGTCACTTTAAGAGGACATAACCTTAGGCTTATCAATATCTATGGCCCCCAGTCTCGCTGGGATAGGAAATGTCTTTTTGACATGGTTAAACCCTTTCTTTTCACGGCCCAGCAAGTCATCTTTGGGGGCGATTTCAACGCCATCATTAGGCCAAAAGACAGGGGAGGCTCCAGAGGACTGAGGCTGGGCTATGATGAGAATTTTTTAGTTAGTATGGCTAGTCAGGCAGGTATGGTTGATGTACACGTTAAACATCAACCAGACCTCACGGGGTACACTTACTTGTGGTCAGCGCAGATCTAGAATAGACAGGTTTTTTGTTAAGGAGTCCTCAAGCACTTTACCTTCAGAGGTAAAGTTTGTAGAGTTCTCCGATCACGGGTACTTAAGTTTTGTTTTGAATGCCTCGCAATCCTTCCAGAAAGGAAGGGGTTTGTGGCATCTGAATGCTGAGCTTCTCAAGGAAGAGGAAGTGAGACAGTCTTTCAGGGAGTTTTTTCAGGCGCAGGAGTCACTGTTGGAGGCTGGTTGGAGTAGATTGGAGTGGTGGGAGGAAGTAAAAAAGAGAGCCCGAAGTCTTTTCAGGAGGCTAGTAGTCAAAAGAAACTTGGTTAAAAAGAATACCTACTATACTCTAAGAAGGAGATTAGATTTCCTGATCTCTGAACAGGGGGATAGTGGGGAAATCTCCCGGGTGAAATCACAGATGAGAGAACATCAGTATAGCCGTCTATCTTCTTTGATTTTGGAGAGGGATTACGGAAAGTACCACTCCCCGGATCCCTACCAGAGTTGTAGAAGGGGGATTGATGTTAAAGAGATAAGAGGGCTTGTTGATGGAGAGGGTGTGCTTCAGAAGGGCGAAGAAGGCATCCTAAAAGTCATCAGGTCCTATTACGCTGAACTCTTGTCTGCGAAGGCACTTGACAGAGAAACGATGGAGGCATTTCTGAGGGAGACACCTGGTCTTGTGGAGCCAGATGCTTCTTTTGATTGTTTGAACAGCGAAATAGGTGTGGAGGAGGTCAGAGAGGCAATTGGCGGGTTAACTCCCAAAAAATCTCCAGGACCAGATGGTTTAACAGCTGAATTCTATAAAGAATTCTCAGATATCCTGGCTCCTCGTCTTACGGAAGTATATAATACTAGCCTGGGTGAGGGTGAACTCCCTCCTTCCATGAGACAGTCAGCTCTTATTTTGCTGTCCAAAGGTAAGGACCCGGTCCATATTGAGAACTGGCGCCCCATCGCTCTTCTCAATACGGACAGAAAGATTCTGGCAAAAATCTTTTTCAACAGGCTAAGGGAATTTTCAGAGCTTGTACTTTCGCCTTCCCAGCACTGTACTGTAAAGGGCCGCAGTACCTTTACTGCTGTCCTTGGTGTCCGGGAGGCTCTTGAAAGGTGCAGGGCTGGAAAGTTGAATAAGTTTCTGCTGGCATTGGATCAGTCTAAGGCTTTTGATCGGGTCAATCATGAGTACCTGTGGGCGTTACTTGAAAGGTATGGTTTCCCTATAAGGGCGGTAAATTGGTTGAAAGTTTTGTATAAAAAGGCCGAGAGCTTCCCACTTGTGAATGGTTGGGTAGGGCCTGCATTTCCGGTAGACTCTGGTGTTCGTCAGGGGTGTCCCCTGAGCCCTCTTTTGTACGTGTTTGCAATCGATCCTTTTATAAGAAGGGTTGAGGGCGGCATGTTGGAAGGGGTGCAGCTGAACCCAGAGTTTCCTTTGAGTGTAGTAGCCTATGCTGATGATGTCACAGTAGTCCTGTCATCGGTGGCAGAGGCATGTGATGTAGACCAACTGATCATGGAATATTCAAGTGCTTCGGGTTCCATAATCAATCAGGACAAGTGTGAAGCTTTCTGGATGGGGGAGAAAGGCAACGAGTTTGATCTTCCGGACAGCCTCCCCAGGGCCAGTCAATGTATAAAAATCTTGGGCATCAAATTTGATCATGGTGACTATGCAAGTACAAATTGGGTCGGGAAACTGGATGGTGCAACCCGTAAAGTAAAGAGCTGGATAGGATGGAAGTTCTCTCTGAGGGAAAGGGTGGACCTGTGTAAAACTTACCTGATCCCAATGTTTTTGTATGTCAGCTATGTATGTTTTTTGCCGCAATCTTTGTGGACTAGAATGAATTCCTTGTTTTTTTCTACTTTTGTGGGGGAACAAGATGAACATTGTGAAAAGAGGTATCACTTACAGACCGAGGGCAGAAGGGGGCTTGGATATGGTAAACCCCGTAGTCTTCTTTGTAACAGCTTTTTTAAAGCTAAATGTCGGTGGTCTCTGCTTAGAGACACCCCCTCGGTGGGTAAATGGCTTTAGGGAATGGGTGTCTCCCTTTATTAGAGTATGGTTACAGGATGGCAGACTGAGAATTTTTCGGGCTCAGAGAGGCTACCTCCCGATCTATGTGATCCAGTGTCTGAAAGTGATTAGGCGATGGGGCCTGCAGGTGGGTGATATAAGAGATCTCTCGAGAAAGGAGTTGGGGAAGAGGGTCTTGTGTTCCCACTTTTATGTCCCATTGGCCCTGAAAGACTGCCCAGGTAATGTTCTCACAGAAGGATTGAATCTGGTAAATTCCCAGAGGGTGCCTCTGAAGTTTAGGGATATTGCCTGGTTCTCTTTTCAAGGGAAGCTTTATGTTAGGGGAAACATCAAATTTAGAAGTGCCGATGAATGTGTTTGCCCACGGGAGGAATGTCAAGGGGAGGAGGAGACCATGGACCACTTCTTCTGTAGATGTCCCTTTAACATAAAGGTTTACAAAACAGTGTCGGGTGCCATAGGCATCCCTTGCCTTTCGGGGCTCAGTTACCCGGAATGGGTCTACGGGGCATTCAAAGGGTATGGGGGCTTTGATTTAGGCACAATTTTTTTAGTCCGCTTAGCGGTTAGGTGTCACGATCCGGGTATCTGGACGCCATTTCTTACCCATCAGATGCCTCCTAAGGCTGGCTCAGCGCTCCAGGACCGGATCCCATCTGTTATCCTGATGTGTACATTCCTGTATCCTCTCCTGTCACTCTGGGACGCTGTCACAGTAAACGCCATATTACACCTGGCATGGCGTCTCCCGCGGCCTCCGCCGCCGTCCCTGAACTTCTGCATGCAGAGTGTCTGAGTGGCGATTACGTCAGCCGCGGCCTCCGCTGTGTCCGCGTGGTTGGATGTGCATCTGTCAGCCTGGCGCCTCCTGTCTCCGGTGGCCGGCGCCGCCATTACTGTTTTCATTACCACATGGATTACAAACCAAACTTCCCTCCAAGTGTCTGCATGGGCGCAGCCATCTTGGATTCTGTCAGCTGATCATTTCCACCAATCTGTTCTCAGTATTGATAATCTGCATAATTGCCTAGCCAATCCCTTCCTTGCTGCAGGTATAAATACACTGTGCCTGAGCAAGGAAGGCGTCAGTGCTTTGGTTGTCAAACCTAGTTCCTGTTTGTCTCTCTCCTGTGATTGTCTTCCAGGTTCCAGCTCCTGTCTCAAGACTTCCACCATAGAGACCCGCACCAGCATTCCACCTGCGGTGTAGCCTGACTCTCCAATCCATTGTGGATTCATCTGTTTCCAGCTACAACATTACCTGCTTCCAGCTCAGCTTCCAGCAGAGTACAGCTTCCCTTAAAGGGCCGGTGTCCTTTCTACACTTTACCACTCTCCACCGGTATTATTATTTCTCCGCTCTCAAGTTCTACATTTCAGTTCATATTTCATCGCTCCCAAGTTCATTTATTATTTGACTGGTTCCAGCCAGTATCCACTCCGTGCTAACAACAGTCTGGTTCCAGCCAGTATCCACAGCAGCTGTTTTATCTTCAGCAACCCAGCTTTTCCTGGAACACCAGCTGGCACAATCCTGGGTTATCTCCATTGCTACAGTTGGGCCTGGTAAGGACTTTCCATCTAGAAGATCATAAGAACTATCTCACACTACCAGTGCCCTGTGGCTCCTGCCATCCTGTAGTACCCAGGAACTGTATTTATTCTTTGCTGACTTTTACGTTTTCTTTTACTGCTGCTGTGTTGCGGAGTTGTCATAATAAACATTATTGACTTTTATCCAAGTTGTCGTGGTCACGCCTTCGGGCAGTTATTATTCATGTTACTTACATGTCCAGGGGTCTGATACAACCTCCCAGGTTCCGGTACATCTCAGCCCCTACAACTGAGGCTGCCTCCCGTCAGCTCAGGCCCTCAGTTGTGACAGTAAGCACTGACCTAATGAATCCAGCCGGAGACCAGGATCAAGCGGCCAGGCCGATGCAAGAACTGGCAGCCCGACTAGAACATCAGGAGGCTGCACAGGGCCACATCATCCGCTGTCTCCAGGATCTCTCTACTCGGCTGGATGGGATTCAGACAACTCTCCGTGGATCAGGCGCGTCTGGTGCGTCAACCACAGTGACTCCAGCTATAACCCCACCCACCTTACCCATTTCTGCTCCACGTCTTCATCTTCCAACGCCAGCAAAATTTGACGGATCTCCAAGATTCTGCAGGGGATTTCTCAACCAGTGTGAGATTCAGTTTGAGCTACAACCTGGCAATTTTCCCAGTGACCGTACAAAAATTGCCTACATTATTTCTCTTCTCAGTGGCTCAGCCCTTGATTGGGCATCACCGTTATGGGAGAGGTCCGACACCCTGCTATCTTCCTACACTGCCTTCGTGTCAACATTCAGGCGCATCTTCGACGAGCCAGGCCGGGTAACCTCAGCTTCATCCGAGATTTTCCGTTTACGCCAGGGGTCACGTACTGTAGGACAATATCTGATACAGTTCCAGATCCTGGCATCCGAACTGGCATGGAACGACGAGGCCCTGTATGCTGCATTCTGGCATGGCTTATCTGAGCGTATTAAAGATGAGTTAGCTACCAGAGACTTACCTTCTAAGTTAGATGAGCTAATCTCACTCTGCACGAAAGTTGATTTACGTTTCAGAGAGAGAGCAACTGAGCGTGGAAGATCATCTGCTCCAAAATCTTCTGCTCCTCCTCCTCGTCAACTGTCACCATCTAAAGATGAGTCCATGCAACTTGGCCGTTCCCGTTTAACTCCTGCTGAGCGCCGAAGACGTCTCTCCGAGTTTCTCTGTCTCTATTGTGCAGCTCCGTCTCACACCATTAATGTCTGTCCCAAACGTCCGGGAAACTCCAAATCCTAGCTCGCCAAGGAGAGGGCCGGCTAGGAGTAATGATCTCCTCTCCATCTCCTCAAGATTGTAATCTCCCAGTCTCGCTTCAAGTTGCTCAACGTTATCGGAACGTCATTGCCCTCCTTGATTCCGGAGCAGCTGGGAACTTTATTACCGAAGCCTATGTTAAACGGTGGTCCCTACCCACCGAGAGACTTCCTTCGTCCATTTCTTTAACTGCCGTGGATGGCAGCAAAATTTTTGATGCAGTTATTTCTTTAAGGACTCTACCAGTTCGTCTGAGAGTGGGAGTTCTTCATTCCGAACTTATTTCTTTTTTAGTGATTCCAAGAGCCACACATCCTGTGGTCCTGGGCCTTCCATGGCTCCGTCTTCACAATCCTACAATTGATTGGACGACTACGCAAATCCTGGCATGGGGTTCCTCCTGTGCTGAGACATGTTTGTTTAAAGTATTGCCTGTCTGTTCTTCCTCCCCCAGGTCGTCTGATGTTCCACCTCCTCCATATCAAGATTTCACGGATGTGTTCAGTAAAGCTTCTGCTGATATCCTTCCTCCTCATAGAGAATGGGACTGTCCGATTGATCTCGTTCCAGGGAAGGTTCCACCTCGAGGCCGAACTTATCCGTTGTCTCTGCCTGAGACGCATTCTATGGAGGAATATATTAAAGAGAACCTAGCAAAGGGGTTCATTCGACCTTCTTCTTCTCCAGCCGGCGCAGGCTTCTTTTTTGTAAAAAAGAAAGATGGTGGTCTGCGGCCGTGCATCGACTACAGAGGTTTGAACGACATTACCATCAAGAACCGTTATCCTTTACCCCTGATTACTGAGCTCTTTGACAGAGTTAGCGGAGCTACCATCTTTACAAAGCTGGACTTGCGAGGTGCATACAATCTCATCCGGATCCGTGAGGGTGACGAGTGGAAGACCGCCTTTAACACCCGTGACGGACATTATGAGTACCTCGTCATGCCCTTCGGATTGAGCAATGCTCCAGCTGTCTTCCAGCATTTTGTCAATGAGATCTTCAGAGACATTCTATACCGTCATGTCGTGGTCTATCTAGACGATATCCTCATTTTTGCCAACGATTTAGAGGAACATCGTTTTTGGGTTAAAGAGGTTCTGTCCCGTCTCCGTGTCAATCATCTCTATTGCAAATTAGAAAAATGCGTCTTTGAAGTCAAGTCCATTCCGTTTCTAGGGTACATTGTGTCCGGTTCCGGACTAGAGATGGATCCTGAGAAACTACAAGCAATCCAAAATTGGCCGGTACCCTTAACCCTCAAAGGGGTCCAGAGGTTCTTAGGGTTCGCCAACTATTACCGAAAGTTTATACGAGACTTTTCCACCATTGTGGCGCCTATTACTGCTTTCACTAAGAAGGGTGCTAACCCGTCCAAGTGGTCTGAAGAAGCCATGCAAGCATTTCATCTTTTAAAACAAAGGTTCATCTCTGCGCCTGTTCTGAAACAGCCTGACATCGACTCTCCTTTCATCTTAGAGGTGGATGCCTCCTCCGTTGGAGTAGGAGCGGTGTTATCTCAGAGGGCTAAAGATGGCCATTTACACCCTTGCAGTTTCTTCTCCCGGAAGTTCTCCCCAGCTGAGCGCAACTATGCCATTGGTGACCAGGAGTTGCTAGCCATCAAGCTCGCTCTAGAAGAGTGGAGGTATCTGTTGGAGGGAGCTTCTCATTCAATCACCATACTTACAGACCACAAGAACCTTTTATACCTGAAGGGCGCACAATGTCTCAACCCTCGTCAGGCCAGATGGGCACTTTTCTTTTCCAGGTTCGACTTTAAACTCCAGTTCTGTCCGGGCTCTCAGAATCGCAAGGCCGATGCCCTTTCCCGCTCATGGGAGCAAGAAAATGAGTCAGAGTCTTCAGACAAGCATCCTATTATAAATCCGTTGGCATTCTCCACGGTAGGGATGGACTCTACGCCCCCATCAGGGAAAAGTTTTGTGAAGCCGATGCTAAGGAAGAAGCTCATGCATTGGGCCCATGCTTCCCGTTTTGCCGGACATACAGGTATCCAAAAAACCCTGGAGTTTATCTCTAGGTCCTATTGGTGGCCAACTCTGAAAAAGGACGTCTTGGAGTTTATTGCATCTTGCCCAAAGTGTGCCCAACATAAAGTATCCCGCCAGTCGCCTGCGGGGCAACTGGTTCCACTATCCGTTCCCCGTCGACCATGGACCCACTTGTCGATGGATTTCATTACAGACTTACCCATGTGCAACAAGTTCAATACCATCTGGGTGGTAGTTGACCGGTTCACCAAGATGGCACACTTCATTCCTCTCACCGGTCTTCCGTCAGCTTCCAAGTTGGCTCAAGTATTCATACAAGAGATCTTCCGACTCCACGGTCTTCCTGAAGAAATTATCTCAGATCGAGGAGTTCAATTCACAGCCAAATTCTGGCGAAGTTTATGTCAAGTCCTCCAAGTCAAGCTAAAGTTTTCCACGGCTTACCATCCTCAGACCAATGGTCAAACTGAGAGGGTGAATCAGGACTTGGAGGCCTTCCTCCGCATCTATGTGTCTTCCTCTCAAGATGACTGGGTTCAATTACTTCCCTGGGCCGAGTTCTGTCATAACAACCAGTATCATTCTTCATCTGCTTCAACACCATTCTTCACTAACTTTGGATTCCACCCTAAAGTCCCTGAGTTCCAACCGCTTCCAGCAACTTCTGTTCCCGCAGTGGATATCACCTTGCATCAGTTTGCCAATATCTGGAAGAGCGTACGATCAGCTCTGCTCAAGGCATCGTTCAGGTACAAGAAGTTTGCGGATAAGAAGCGTCGAGCAGTTCCTGCTCTCAAGGTGGGTGATCGGGTATGGTTATCCACGAAGAATTTGAGGTTAAGAGTTCCCAGTATGAAGTTTGCACCTCGCTATATCGGTCCTTTCAAGATTGAACAAGTCATCAATCCTGTTGCTTACAGACTCCAGTTGCCTCCCTTCTTAAAAATACCCAGGACATTCCATGTTTCCCTGTTGAAACCGCTGATCTTGAATCGGTTTCATTCCTCACTTCCTCCAACTCCGAAAGTCCAAACTCAACGAGGCGTTGAGTATGAAGTGGCCAAGATCCTGGACTCACGTCACCGTTACGGTCAACTACAATATCTTATTGACTGGAAGGGTTATGGTCCTGAGGAACGTTCATGGACCAATGCTTCTGATGTCCATGCTCCTGCCTTGGTCCGGAGATTCCATTCCAAGTTTCCTCAAAAGCCAAAGAAGTGTCCTGGGGCCACTCCTAAAGGGGGGGGGTGCTGTCACGATCCGGGTATCTGGACGCCATTTCTTACCCATCAGATGCCTCCTAAGGCTGGCTCAGCGCTCCAGGACCGGATCCCATCTGTTATCCTGATGTGTACATTCCTGTATCCTCTCCTGTCACTCTGGGACGCTGTCACAGTAAACGCCATATTACACCTGGCATGGCGTCTCCCGCGGCCTCCGCCGCCGTCCCTGAACTTCTGCATGCAGAGTGTCTGAGTGGCGATTACGTCAGCCGCGGCCTCCGCTGTGTCCGCGTGGTTGGATGTGCATCTGTCAGCCTGGCGCCTCCTGTCTCCGGTGGCCGGCGCCGCCATTACTGTTTTCATTACCACATGGATTACAAACCAAACTTCCCTCCAAGTGTCTGCATGGGCGCAGCCATCTTGGATTCTGTCAGCTGATCATTTCCACCAATCTGTTCTCAGTATTGATAATCTGCATAATTGCCTAGCCAATCCCTTCCTTGCTGCAGGTATAAATACACTGTGCCTGAGCAAGGAAGGCGTCAGTGCTTTGGTTGTCAAACCTAGTTCCTGTTTGTCTCTCTCCTGTGATTGTCTTCCAGGTTCCAGCTCCTGTCTCAAGACTTCCACCATAGAGACCCGCACCAGCATTCCACCTGCGGTGTAGCCTGACTCTCCAATCCATTGTGGATTCATCTGTTTCCAGCTACAACATTACCTGCTTCCAGCAGAGTACAGCTTCCCTTAAAGGGCCGGTGTCCTTTCTACACTTTACCACTCTCCACCGGTATTATTATTTCTCCGCTCTCAAGTTCTACATTTCAGTTCATATTTCATCGCTCCCAAGTTCATTTATTATTTGACTGGTTCCAGCCAGTATCCACTCCGTGCTAACAACAGTCTGGTTCCAGCCAGTATCCACAGCAGCTGTTTTATCTTCAGCAACCCAGCTTTTCCTGGAACACCAGCTGGCACAATCCTGGGTTATCTCCATTGCTACAGTCGGGCCTGGTAAGGACTTTCCATCTAGAAGATCATAAGAACTATCTCACACTACCAGTGCCCTGTGGCTCCTGCCATCCTGTAGTACCCAGGAACTGTATTTATTCTTTGCTGACTTTTACGTTTTCTTTTACTGCTGCTGTGTTGCGGAGTTGTCATAATAAACATCATTGACTTTTATCCAAGTTGTCGTGGTCACGCCTTCGGGCAGTTATTATTCATGTTACTTACATGTCCAGGGGTCTGATACAACCTCCCAGGTTCCGGTACATCTCAGCCCCTACAACTGAGGCTGCCTCCCGTCAGCTCAGGCCCTCAGTTGTGACATTAGGTTCCACACGTGGCAGGCACGGTGTCTGGTTAGTTTGAGAGGAAAAGTCCTTCCCTGTGAAGAGGTGGTGGGTCGTATTCTTCATGAGGTGAGTCGGATGATGGATCTAGAGAAGAAGAGATTGGACACTGTCAGCTGGTCCAGATTGTGGCGCCAGTTGAAACCCCTTAGTGGGTGGTGGAAGATATCCTCTTTTCAGTCTCAGGTTCTTTTCTGTCCTGGTCACTTTTTCTCAGATGATTAGGTTTTGTGGTTTCTTTTTTTTTAAAGAAGGGGTTTGCATACACCTTAAAATATGCAGATATGTCACTCTAGTTATAATTATTTGTTGGTAGTCCGGTATGTATGGAGGGTGAAAGGTATGGATGAAGGTAGGATTGTGGATAAATGTGGGAGTGTATGGAGGTGGAGGGTTTATGATAGATGGATAAATGTGTGTTAAATGTTGAGTCAGCTAAGTGGGAAATGTTGGGGGAGTTCCCTGAAATGGATTCACAGAAATTATGTGGATCAAGGAAAATGTTTAAAATGAAAGTATGATAAAGTGATGGAAAACATATTTGAGTTATGTAAACGGTAAATATCATGATGTAATGATCTCTATTTATTTATTATGTATATAATTGTAAATATGATTATAATGTTTATATTTTGTTATAAAATGGAAGCTGTGCATAAATAAAAACATGTCCAGGCACAGATACTACTACTCTCTCCCGGTGTAACCCAGGCACATATACTACTGTTCTCTCCCGGTGTAACCCAGGCACATATACTACTGCTCTCTCCCGGTGTAACCCAGGCACATATACTACTGTTCTCTCCCGGTGTAACCCAGGCACATATACTACTGCTCTCTCCCGGTGTAACCCAGGCACATATACTACTGTTCTCTCCTGGTGTAACCCAGGCACATATACTACTGCTCTCTCCTGGAGTAACCCAGGCACATAAACTACTGCTCTCTCCTGGAGTAACCCAGGCACATATACTACTGCTCTCTCCTGGAGTAACCCAGGCTCATATACTACTGCTCTCTCCCGGTGTAACCCAGGCACATATACTACTGCTCTCTCCCGGTGTAACCCAAGCACATATACTACTGCTCTCTCCCGGTGTAACCCAGGCACATATACTACTGCTCTCTCCCGGTGTAACCCATGCACATATACTACTGCTCTCTCCCGGTGTAACCCAGGCACATATACTACTGCTCTCTCCCGGTGTAACCCAGGCACATATACTACTGCTCTCTCCCGGTGTAACCCAGGCACATATACTACTGCTCTCTCCTGGTGTAACCCAGGCACATATATTACTGCTCTCTCCCGGTGTAACCCAGGCACATAAACTACTGCTCTCTCCCGGTGTAACCCATGCACATATACTACTGCTCTCTCCCGGTGTAACCCAGGCACATAAACTACTGCTCTCTCCCGGTGTAACCCAGGCACAGATACTACTGTTCTCTCCTGGTGTAACCCAGGCACATATACTACTGCTCTCTCCCGGTGTAACCCAGGCACAGATACTACTGCTCTCTCCTGGTGTAACCCAGGCACAGATACTACTGCTCTCACCTGGTGTAACCCAGGCACATATACTACTGCTCTCTCCCGGTGTAACCCAGGCACATATACTACTGCTCTCTCCCGATGTAACCCAGGCACATATACTACTGCTCTCTCCTGGTGTAACCCAGGCACATATACTACTGCTCTCTCTAGGTGTAACCCAGGCACATATACTACTGCTCTCTCCCGATGTAACCCAGGCACATATACTACTGCTCTCTCCTGGTGTAACCCAGGCACATATACTACTGTTCTCTCCTGGTGTAACCCAGGCACATATACTACTGCTCTCTCCCGATGTAACCCAGGCACATATACTACTGCTCTCTCCCGATGTAACCCAGGCACATATACTACTGCTCTCTCCCGATGTAACCCAGGCACATATACTACTGCTCTCACCTGGTGTAACCCAGGCACATATACTACTGCTCTCTCCCGGTGTAACCCAGGCACATATACTACTGCTCTCTCCCGATGTAACCCAGGCACATATACTACTGCTCTCTCCCGATGTAACCCAGGCACATATACTACTGCTCTCTCCCGGTGTAACCCATGCACATATACTACTGCTCTCTCCCGGTGTAACCCAGGCACATATACTACTATTCTCTCCTGGTGTAACCCAGGCACATATACTACTGCTCTCTCCCGGTGTAACCCAGGCACATATACTACTGCTCTCTCCTGGTGTAACCCAGGCACAGATACTACTGCTCTCTCCCGGTGTAACCCAGGCACAGATACTACTGCTCTCTCCCGATGTAACCCAGGCACATATACTACTGCTCTCACCTGGTGTAACCCAGGCACATATACTACTGCTCTCTCCCGGTGTAACCCAGGCACATATACTACTGCTCTCTCCCGATGTAACCCAGGCACATATACTACTGCTCTCTCCTGGTGTAACCCAGGCACATATACTACTGCTCTCTCCCGGTGTAACCCAGGCACAGATACTACTGCTCTCTCCCGGTGTAACCCAGGCACATATACTACTGTTCTCTCCCGGTGTAACCCAGGCACATATACTACTGCTCTCTCCCGGTGTAACCCAGGCACAGATACTACTGCTCTCTCCCGGTGTAACCCAGGCACAGATACTACTGCTCTCTCCCGGTGTAACCCAGGCACATATACTACTGCTCTCTCCCGGTGTAACCCAGGCACATATACTACTGCTCTCTCCTGGTGTAACCCAGGCACATATATTACTGCTCTCTCCCGGTGTAACCCAGGCACATAAACTACTGCTCTCTCCCGGTGTAACCCATGCACATATACTACTGCTCTCTCCCGGTGTAACCCAGGCACATAAACTACTGCTCTCTCCCGGTGTAACCCAGGCACAGATACTACTGCTCTCTCCCGGTGTAACCCAGGCACATATACTACTGTTCTCTCCTGGTGTAACCCAGGCACATATACTACTGCTCTCTCCCGGTGTAACCCAGGCACAGATACTACTGCTCTCTCCTGGAGTAACCCAGGCACATATACTACTGCTCTCTCCTGGAGTAACCCAGGCACATATACTGCTGCTCTCTCCTGGTGTAACCCAGGCACATATATTACTGCTCTCTCCCGGTGTAACCCAGGCACATATACTACTGCTCTCTCCCGGTGTAACCCAGGCACAGATACTACTGCTCTCTCCCGGTGTAACCCAGGCACAGATACTACTGCTCTCTCCTGGAGTAACCCAGGCACATATACTACTGCTCTCTCCTGGAGTAACCCAGGCTCATATACTACTGCTCTCTCCTGGTGTAACCCAGGCACATATACTACTGCTCTCTCCCGGTGTAACCCAGGCACATATACTACTGCTCTCTCCCGGTGTAACCCAGGCACATATACTACTGCTCTCTCCCGGTGTAACCCAGGCACATATACTACTGCTCTCTCCTGGTGTAACCCAGGCACATATATTACTGCTCTCTCCCGGTGTAATCCGGGCACATAAACTACTGCTCTCTCCCGGTGTAACCCATGCACATATACTACTGCTCTCTCCCGGTGTAACCCAGGCACATAAACTACTGCTCTCTCCCGGTGTAACCCAGGCACAGATACTACTGCTCTCTCCCGGTGTAACCCAGGCACATATACTACTGTTCTCTCCTGGTGTAACCCAGGCACATATACTACTGCTCTCTCCCGGTGTAACCCAGGCACAGATACTACTGCTCTCTCCTGGAGTAACCCAGGCACATATACTACTGCTCTCTCCTGGAGTAACCCAGGCACATATACTGCTGCTCTCTCCTGGTGTAACCCAGGCACATATATTACTGCTCTCTCCCGGTGTAACCCAGGCACATATACTACTGCTCTCTCCCGGTGTAACCCAGGCACAGATACTACTGCTCTCTCCCGGTGTAACCCAGGCACAGATACTACTGCTCTCTCCTGGAGTAACCCAGGCACATATACTACTGCTCTCTCCCGGTGTAACCCAGGCACATATACTACTGCTCTCTCCCAGTGTAACCCAGGCACATATACTACTGCTCTCTCACGGCAATGAAATACATTTTCATAACGTGGTGCAAAAATAGAGATCTCAAAACGCGTCAGTAGTCAGATTGTCATCTTTTAATTCAAAACTTAGTTTTCGGGTACAAAAACATGTGATGGAAACATTCAGTCTCTGTGTAGCCATTTGTGCTGCATATCTGGGCTACAGTGGTTATACAACAACGTACAGTTCTACTGAGCACTGTCAGTGATAAACCGTGATATAGATCTTAGGTCTATATTTAGGAAGAGCAGTGTGTGCGCATCTTTTATAACAAGCGGCCACTGGAGTTAGTAGAAGCAGCGAATAAGCCCCAAGCGACGCCAGCTGGTGAAGTTCTAACAGTAATTTATAGCGAGCACTGTCGCTGATAGGAATTACTTCATCATATCCTGGCCGTTGTGATACAGTGGGGCAGCAGAAACAAGGTGCATTTCAAGCTAAGCGTTAATAAAACAGCATTTATAGTTAGCACGGTCCGGGGCGAATTAACATGGAGACACAAAAGTCATCTGGCTCATGAAAGGGACATTGGAAGCCTTCGAAGGACCAGTCATTAGACGGATGCTCACTATATCTCATTATGGCAGCTTAGAAACCTCTGTGAACGTCCCACACCTCCCCACTCAAGGCATTCGCAGCCCCGACCAGCGTCCACGTGAAGAGGGCAATTTGCTTGCGTAGTTCGTTGTCGTCTATTTTGGCTTGATTAAGATGGTCGATCAGGGCCTGTAGAGTATGCGGACCTCTGCCTATGAGGATGTGACGGTAGGGGTAACTGATAGCAGAGACGTACTGGGATAGAAAGTAGAACTCCACCTATGGAAGAGGGAGATGATGAGAACTACAAACCATGATGCACCTTTCTCCATTGTTGGGAAGACAGACAGCTGTAGCAGCAAGAGCAACGCACAACCCATAGAAATGTATTGCAGGAAGCGTCCATACTGCGCGCTGACTCTGTCATGCGTGCTAAGGTGCAGGAAATGAGCAATTACTGGTGCTCACATGGATATGTTGTATCTATAAGCGGAGAGGAAAGCACAGAGAACAGGGAAGGTCATTATAAATGCCGACAAAAGTAACCCGTCTCCTCACCCTCATAATGCGCACGTTGAAAAACTGGATCAGCTTCTCGCTGTGGAGGTCTGACTGCGAGATGGCCTTCTTCAGTCTCTCCGTCGCTCTCACATAGTCGCCCCGGGCGGAGTTCAGCCATTGCAATGTGAGTCCTCGGGACTGAGACACAGAAGCATCAGTTTTATTGCTGCAGTTGGACAACTAGCCGCATAACCTTTTTTAGTTCTGAATTCTTATATTTGTATTCCCTTAGAGCTTCATCCTTTAGTCACACATTCTTACCCTCAGCTGGAGACCTCACCTTGATCCCTCACCTTCAGCTTGAACCCTCGGTTGCAACATTTACCCTCACCTGGAGCCCTTATCTCTAGATTGACCCTTACAATCAGCTTGAACACACTGGAACCCTTATCCTCAACTGGATACCTCACCTTCAACTTGAACCTTCAGTTGAGACCGTTACACCCACCTGGAGCCCTCATCCCCAGATCGAAATCTTACCTCAGCTCGAACCCTCAGCTGGAGCCCTCATTCTCAGCTGGATTCCTCAAGTTCAACTGGAGCTCAACCCTTCAGATTGAGTCCTCTTCTGCTGGAACCATTACCACAAACTTGCTCCCTTACAATCAGTGCAAGCAATTACCTGATGCTGGATGCCTTACCTTCAGCTTGTTCTGGTAAGCTTTCAGTTGCACCAGATGATTCAGTAAGACAGAACTGTATGCCGACAAGTCCAAGGGTAGAATATGATCATGAGAAAGTCTGGTCAAAGAAAACCCAGCTACTTCTGCCAGGCTGAGAGCCACTGCGGGTAGACGTCCATTTACTAGGCTATTCAGATTATCATATGTATCCAGCTTAGTGTCCAAGTATTGGTATGTCCTGGAGTCCTAAAATAAAGCATAATCAGTACAGGAATAGTAGAGAGATACAGGACAGGATGGAGGTGTAGTGACAGAGCTGTGTGTGTGAGGTCAGTACAGGAATAGTAGAGAGATACAGGACAGGATGGAGGTGTAGTGACAGCTGTGTGTGTGAGGTCAGTACAGGAATAGTAGAGAGATACAGGACAGGATGGAGGTGTAGTGACAGAACTGTGTGTGTGAGGTCAGTACAGGAATAGTAGAGAGATACAGGACAGGATGGAGGTGTAGTGACAGAGCTGTGTGTGTGAGGTCAGTACAGGAATAGTAGAGAGATACAGGACAGGATGGAGGTGTAGTGACAGAACTGTGTGTGTGAGGTCAGTACAGGAATAGTAGAGAGATACAGGACAGGATGGAGGTGTAGTGACAGAGCTGTGTGTGTGTGGGGTCAGTACAGGAATAGTAGAGAGATACAGGACAGGATGGAGGTGTAGTGACAGAGGTGTGTGTGAGGTCAGTACAGGATTAGTAGAGAGATACAGGACAGGTTGGAGGTGTAGTGACAGAGCTGTGTGTGTGTGTGTGTGTGTGTGTGTGTGTGTGTGTGTGTGTGTGTGTGTGTGTGTGTGAGGTCAGTACAGGAATAGTAGAGATACAGGACAGGATGGAGGTGTAGTGACAGAGCTGTGTGTGTGGGGTCAGTACAGGAATAGCAGAGAGATACAGGACAGGATGGAGGTGTAGTGACAGAGCTGTGTGTGTGGGGTCAGTACAGGAATAGTAGAGAGATACAGGACAGGATGGAGGTGTAGTGACAGAGCTGTGTGTGTGGGGTCAGTACAGGAATAGTAGAGAGATACAGGACAGGATGGAGGTGTAGGGACAGAGCTGTGTGTGTGGGGTCAGTACAAGATTAGTAGAGAGATACAGGACAGGTTGGAGGTGTAGTGACAGAGCTGTGTGTGTGTGAGGTTAGTACAGGAATAGTAGAGAGATACAGGACAGGATGGAGGTGTAGTGACAGAGATGTGGATGGGGTCAGTACAGGAATAGTAGAGAGATACAGGACAGGATGGAGGTGTAGTGACAGAGATGTGGATGGGGTCAGTACAGGAATAGTAGAGAGATACAGGACAGGATGGAGGTGTAGTGACAGAGCTGTGTGTGTGTGAGGTCAGTACAGGAATAGTAGAGAGATACAGGACAGGATGGAGGTGTAGTGACAGAGCTGTGGATGGGGTCAGTACAGGAATAGTAGAGAGATACAGGACAGGATGGAGGTGTAGTGACAGAGCTGTGTGTGTGGGGTCAGTACAGGATTAGTAGATAGATACAGGACAGGATGGAGGTGTAGTGACAGAGCTGTGTGTGAGGGGTCAGTACAGGAATAGTAGGGAGATACAGGACAGGATGAAGGTGTAGTGACAGAGCTGTGTGTGTGGGGTCAGTACAGGAATAGTAGAGAGATACAGGACAGGATGGAGGTGTAGTGACAGAGCTGTGGATGGGGTCAGTACAGGAATAGTAGAGAGATACAGGACAGGATGGAGGTGTAGTGACAGAGCTGTGTGTGTGGGGTCAGTACAGGATTAGTAGAGAGATACAGGACAGGATGGAGGTGTAGTGACAGAGCTGTATGTGGTCAGTACAGGAATAGTAGAGAGATACAGGATAGGATGGAGGTGTAGTGACAGAGCTGTGTGTGTGAGGTCAGTACAGGAATAGTAGAAAGATACAGGACAGGATGGAGGTGTAGTGACAGAGGTGTGTGTGTGTGAGGTCAGTGCAGGAATAGTAGAGAGATACAGGACAGGATGGAGGTGTAGTGACAGAGCTGTGTGTGTGTGGGGTCAGTACAGGAATAGCATAGAGATACAGGACAGGATGGAGGTGTAGTGACAGAGCTGTATGTGGTCAGTACAGGAATAGTAGAGAGATACAGGATAGGATGGAGGTATAGTGACAGAGCTGTGTGTGTGAGGTCAGTACAGGAATAGTAGAGAGATACAGGACAGGATGGAGGTGTAGCGACAGAGCTGTGTGTGTGAGGGGTCAGTACAGGAATAGTATAGAGATACAGGACAGGATGGAGGTGTAGTGACAGAGCTGTGTGTGTGAGGGGTCAGTACAGGAATAGTAGAGAGATACAGGACAGGATGGAGGTGTAGTGACAGAGCTGTATGTGGTCCGTACAGGAATAGTATAGAGATATAGGACAGGATGGAGGTGTAGTGACAGAGCTGTGTGTGTGAGGTCAGTACAGGAATAGTAGAGAGATACAGGACAGGATGGCGGTGTAGTGACAGCTGTGTGAGGTCAGTGCAGGAATAGTAGAGAGATACAGGACAGGATGGAGGTGTAGTGACAGAGCTGTGTGTGTGTGGTCAGTACAGGAATAGTATAGAGATACAGGACAGGATGGAGGTGTAGTGACAGAGCTGTGTGTGTGTGGGGTCAGTACAGGAATAGTAGAGAGATACAGGACAGGATGGAGGTGTAGTGACAGAGCTGTGTGTGTGAGGTCAGTACAGGAATAGTAGAGAGATACAGGACAGGATGGAGGTGTAGTGACAGAGCTGTGTGTGTGAGGGGTCAGTACAGGAATAGTATAGAGATACAGGACAGGATGGAGGTGTAGTGACAGAGCTGTGTGTGTGAGGGGTCAGTACAGGAATAGTAGAGAGATACAGGACAGGATGGAGGTGTAGTGACAGAGCTGTATGTGGTCAGTACAGGAATAGTAGAGAGATACAGGATGGAGGTGTAGTGACAGAGCTGTGTGTGTGAGGTCAGTACAGGAATAGTAGAGAGATACAGGACAGGATGGAAGTGTAGTGACAGAGCTGTGTGTGTTTGAGGGGTCAGTACAGGAATAGTAGAGAGATACAGGACAGGATGGAGGTGTAGTGACAGAGCTGTGTGTGTGGGGTCAGTACAGGATTAGTAGAGAGATACAGGACAGGATGGAGGTGTAGTGACAGAGCTGTGTGTGTGTGAGGTCAGTGCAGGAATAGTAGAGAGATACAGGACAGGATGGAGGTGTAGTGACAGAGCTGTGTGTGTGGGGTCAGTACAGGATTAGTAGAGAGATACAGGACAGGATGGAGGTGTAGTGACAGAGCTGTGTGTGAGGGGTCAGTACAGGAATAGTAGAGAGATACAGGACAGGATGGAGGTGTAGTGACAGAGCTGTGTGTGTGTGTGGTCAGTACAGGAATAGTAGAGAGATACAGGACAGGATGGAGGTGTAGTGACATAGCTGTGTGTGTGAGGTCAGTACAGGATTAGTAGAGAGATACAGGACAGGATGGAGGTGTAGTGACAGAGCTGTGTGTGAGGGGTCAGTACAGGAATAGTAGAGAGATACAGGACAGGATGGAGGTGTAGTGACAGAGCTGTGTGTGTGTGAGGTCAGTACAGGAATAGTAGAGAGATACAGGACAGGATGGAAGTGTAGTGACAGAGCTGTGTGTGTGGTCAGTACAGGAATAGTATAGAGATACAGGACAGGATGGAGGTGTAGTGACAGAGCTGTGTGTGTGAGGTCAGTACAGGAATAGTAGAGATACAGGACAGGATGGAGGTGTAGTGACAGAGTTGTGTGTGTGAGGTCAGTACAGGAATAGCAGAGAGATACAAGAATGGTGATTATCAGGTAATATAAACATATAATAGATGTAAATGATCTCATGTGATGACAATGCATTTACCCCAACAAATGAGAACTCCAGCGCAGGAACTCCCGCAAATGCATTGAAAGCGAAAGCGTCGCTGTCTGCGGCGAGCGGAGCCGTTCTAAGGGCAGAAGAGGAGGAGATGGTGCTGATGATAGACATCTTACTACTCAGCGGAATACAGAGAATATCAGAGCACTGTGGTTACATCTTATCTATTAGAAGGAGCCAGAAGAATACAGGCCTCTGGAATACGCAGGGTGTAATACGTGCACCCTGCTGTGTGATCGCACTCAGTGCCGGATTACCAGATAGGCAGAGGACACTTGTGTGACTGTACACTAGAGGGCGCACTGTGCCACCCTGTGTACAGAGAGGTGAGAGTGCAGTCCAGGAACCAACACCATTCATCTGACTGCTTTATTTGGAGATAAGAGGCCAATTTATCAAAGTGTCATAAAACTAGTTGTGAATGATAAAAGTCATTCCGTATGAGAACTGTTGTTCCAGCCAATCAGCTACCAACTGTCATTTTTCAAACCCAACCTGTAATACGGCAGTTAGGAGCTGATTGGCTGGTATTTTATCTCTCTCCGTTTTGATGAATCTCCCCCCCGTGTGACTCAGGACGGAGTACACCATTCTCTGGGATTACCAGCAGATGGGCGGGATTTCAGGCGTCGGTATTGTTCCGGCTTTCAGGATTCCGGCGTCTGTCTGTGTGCTTCGTGTAATGGGGTCGGGCAGGTAATTGGTTACTTACATTTCCGTTTGAAATTTAGATTTCATATACGCATAGATGGTCTCCTGACTGCGACGAGGATTGTCTACCTGTGAGCGGGGGACATATAGAGAGAGTGAGGGGCAATTACCATGTACAGAGACGTATAGAGAGAGTGAGGGGCAATTACTGTGTACAGAGACATAGGGAGAGTGAGGGGCAATTACCGTGTACAGAGACATATAGAGAGAGTAAGGGGCAATTACCGCGTACAGAGACATAGAGAGAGTGAGGGGCAATTACCGTGTACAGAGACATATAGAGAGAGTAAGGGGCAATTACTGTGTACAGAGACATATAGAGAGAGTAAGGGGCAATTACTGTGTACAGAGACATATATAGAGAGAGTAAGGGGCAATTACTGTGTACAGAGACATATAGAGAGAGTAAGGGGCAATTACCATGTATAGAGACATATAGAGAGAGTGAGGGGCAATTACTGTGTACAGAGACATATAGGGAGAGAGTAAGGGGCAATTACTGTGTACAGAGACATATAGAGAGAGAGTAAGGGGCAATTACCGTGTACAGAGACATATAGAGAGAGTGAGGGGCAATTACCGTGTACAGAGACATATAGAGAGAGTGAGGGGCAATTACCATGTACAGAGACATATAGAGAGAGTGAGGGGCAATTACCGTGTACAGAGACATATAGAGAGAGTGAGGGGCAATTACCATGTACAGAGACATATAGAGAGAGTAAGGGGCAATTACTGTGTACAGAGACATATATAGAGAGAGTAAGGGGCAATTACCGTGTACAGAGACATATAGAGAGAGTAAGGGGCAATTACCGTGTACAGAGACATATCGAGAGAGAGTAAGGGGCAATTACCATGTACAGAGACGTATAGAGAGAGTGAGGGGCAATTACCATGTATAGAGACATATAGAGAGAGTGAGGGGCAATTACTGTGTACAGAGACGTATAGAGAGAGTGAGGGGCAATTACCATGTATAGAGACATATAGAGAGAGTGAGGGGCAATTACTGTGTACAGAGACGTATAGAGAGAGTGAGGGGCAATTACCGTGTACAGAGACATATAGAGAGAGTAAGGGGCAATTACCGTGTACAGAGTCATATAGAGAGAGTAAGGGGCAATTACCATGTACAGAGACATAGAGAGAGAGTAAGGGGCAATTACCGTATAGAGACATATAGAGAGAGTATGGGGCAATTACCGTCTACAGAGACATATAGAGAGTAAGGGGCAATTACCGTGTACAGAGACATATAGAGAGAGTGAGGGGCAATTACCGTGTACAGAGACATATAGAGGGAGTAAGGGGCAATTACCATGTACAGAGACATAGAGAGAGAGTAAGGGGCAATTACCGTATAGAGACATATAGAGAGAGTATGGGGCAATTACCGTCTACAGAGACATATAGAGAGTAAGGGGCAATTACCGTGTACAGAGACATATAGAGAGAGTGAGGGGCAATTACCGTGTACAGAGACATATAGAGGGAGTAAGGGGCAATTACCATGTACAGAGACATATCGAGAGAGAGTAAGGGACAATTACCATGTACAGAGACATATAGAGAGAGTAAGGGGCAATTACCGTGTACAGAGACATATCGAGAGAGAGTAAGGGACAATTACCATGTACAGAGACATATCGAGAGAGAGTAAGGGACAATTACCGTGTGCAGAGACATAGAGAGAGAGTGAGAGGCAATTACTGTGTACAGAGACATATAGAGAGTAAGGGGCAATTACCGTGTACAGAGACATATAATGAGAGTAAGGGGTAATTACTGTGTACAGAGACATAGAGAGAGAGTAAGGGGCAATTACTGTGTACAGAGACATATAGAGAGAGTAAGGGGAAATTACCGCGTACAGAGACATATAGAGAGAGTAAGGGGCAATTACCGTGTACAGAG
The DNA here is from genome assembly GCF_028390025.1 of Pseudophryne corroboree. NCBI lineage: Eukaryota > Metazoa > Chordata > Amphibia > Anura > Myobatrachidae > Pseudophryne > Pseudophryne corroboree. The sequence continues at coordinate 576,047 of NW_026967605.1, read as the reverse complement.
ACGTATAGAGAGAGTAAGGGGCAATTACTGTGTACAGAGACATATATAGAGAGAGTAAGGGGCAATTACCGCATATAGAGACATAGAGAGAGAGTAAGGGGCAATGACCGTGTATAGAGACATATAGAGAAAGTAAGGGGCAATTACTGTGTACAGAGACATATAGAGAGAGTAAGGGGCAATTACCGTGTACAGAGACATATCGAGAGAGAGTAAGGGACAATTACCGCATACAGAGACATAGAGAGAGAGTAAGGGGCAATTACTGTGTACAGAGACATATAGAGAGAGTAAGGGGCAATTACCGTGTATAGAGACATATAGAGAGAGTAAGGGGCAATTACCGTGTACAGAGACATATAGAGATTGAGTAAGGGGCAATTACCGTGTACAGAGACATATAGAGATTGAGTAAGGGGCAATTACCGTGTACAGAGACATATAGAGAGAGAGAGTAAGGGGCAATTACCGCATACAGAGACATATAGAGAGAGTAAGGGGCAATTACCGTGTCCAGAGACATATAGAGAGAGTAAGGGGCAATTACCGTGTACAGAGACATATAGAGAGAGTAAGGGGCAATTACCGTGTACAGAGACATATAGAGAGAGTAAGGGGCAATTACTGTGTACCGAGACATATAAAGAGAATAAGGGACAATTACCGTGTACAGAGACATATAGAGAGAGAGTAAGGGGCAATTGCCATGTACAGAGACATAGAGAGAGAGTAAGGGGCAATTACCGTGTACAGAGACATATAGAGAGAGTAAGGGCCAATTACTATGTACAGAGACATATAGAGATTGAGTAAGGGGCAATTACCGTGTACAGAGACATATAGAGAAAGAGTAAGGGGCAATTACCATGTACAGAGACATAGAGAGAGAGTAAGGGGCAATTACCGTCTACAGAGACATATAGAGAATGTACCGAGACATATAGAGAGAGTAAGGGGCAATTACCGTGTACAGAGACATATAGAGAGAGAGTAAGGGACAATTACCGTGTACAGAGACATATCGAGAGAGTGAGGGGCAATTACTGTGTACAGAGACATATAGAGAGAGTAAGGGGCAATTACCGTGTACCAAGACATATAGAGAGAGTAAGGGGCAATTACCGTGTAGCGAGACATATAGAAGAGTAAGGGGCAATTACCGTGTACAGCGACATAGAGAGTAAGGGGCAATTACCGTGTACAGAGACATATAGAGAGAGAGAGTAAGGGACAATTACCGTGTACAGAGACATATAGAGAGAGAGTAAGAGGCAATTACCATGTACAGAGACATAGGGGGTCATTCCGAGTTGTTCGCTCGTTGCCGATTTTCGCAACAGAGCGATTAAGGCAAAAATGCGCATGCGCATGTTACGCAGCGTGCATGCGCTAAGTATTTTAGCACAAAACTTAGTAGATTTACTCACGTCGAACTAAGAATTTTCATTGTTGAAGTGATCGGAGTGTGATTGACAGGAAGTGGGTGTTTCTGGGTGGAAACTGACCATTTTCTGGGAGTGTGCGGAAAAACGCAGGCGTGCCAGGATAAAACGCGGGAGTGTCTGGAGAATCGGAAGAGTGGCTGGCCGAATGCAGGGCGTGTTTGTGACGTCAAACCAGGAACGAAACGGGCTGAGCTGATCGCAGTGTAGGAGTAAGTCTCGAGCTACTCAGAAACTGCTAAGAATTATTTATTTGCAATTCTGCTAATCTTTCGTTCGCTATTCTGCTATGCTAAGATACACTCCCAGAGGGCGGCGGCCTAGCGTGTGCAATGCTGCTAAAAGCAGCTAGCGAGCAAACAACTCGGAATGACCCCCATAGAGAGTAAGGGGCAATGACCGTGTACAGAGACATATAGAGAGAGTAAGGGGCAATTACCGTGTACAGAGACATATAGAGAGAGAGTAAGGGGCAATTACCATGTACAGAGACATAGAGAGAGAGTAAGGGGTAATTACCGCATACAGAGACATATAGAGAGAGTAAGGGGCAATTACCGTGTACAGAGACATATAGAGAGAGTAAGGGGCAATTACCATGTACAGAGACATATAGGGGTAAATTTACTAACATTCGTATTTTCCCGTTTCAGGTCAAAGTTCAATCACGAATGACATCGAAAGTGTAAAACTGCAACTTTTTGAATTTGTTACGACGGATTTACTAAGCTGCCGTATTCGGGTTTTTCTTTTGTTCCGATGTCGATGTCATTCGTGTTTTATTTTTTATTTTTACGGCAGTGATTAGCAAAACACTGCCGACTTTTTTACAATGAATCTCGGCCGGATCTGTGTGATCCGTGCTGGGGTTCATTTTTTTTTTTTTTTTTTTTTAAATTAAACACTGTAAAATCCTTTAAAAAAATTGCGTGGGGTCCCCCCTCCTAAGCATAACCAGCCTCGGGCTCTTTGAGCCGATCCTGGTTGCAGAAATATGGGGAAAAAATTGACAGGGGTTCCCCCATATTTAAGCAACCAGCATCGGGCTCTGCGCCTGGTCCTGGTTCCAAAAATACGGGGGACAAAAAGAGTAGGGGTCCCCCGTATTTTTAAAACCAGCACCGGGCTCCACTAGCTGGACAGATAATGCCACAGCCGGGGGTCACTTTGATATAGTGCCCTGCGGCCGTGGCATCAAAAATCCAACTAGTCACCCCTGGCCGGGGTACCCTGGGGGAGTGGGGACCCCTTCAATCAAGGGGTCCCCCCCCCCAGCCACCCAAGGGCCAGGGGTGAAGCCCGAGGCTGTCCCCCCCCATCCAATGGGCTGCGGATGGGGAGGCTGATAGCCTTTTGTGATAATGAAAAGATATTGTTTTTAGTAGCAGTACTACAAGGCCCAGCAAGCCTCCCCCGCATGCTGGTACTTGGAGAACCACAAGTACCAGCATGCGACGGAAAAACGGGCCCGCTGGTACCTGTAGTACTACTACTAAAAAAATACCCAAAAAAAGACAAGACACACACACCGTGAAAGTAAAGATTTATTACATACATGCACACAAACATACATACATACTTACCTTATGTTCACACGCAGGTCGGTCCTCTTCTCCAGTAGAATCCAAGGGGTACCTGTTGAATAAATTCTACTCACCAGATCGCGGGTCCCAGGGTCCTCGGGGCATCCATTTGTAATCCACGTACTTGCATAAAATAAGAAAACGGAAAGCCGAGCCACGAACTGAAAGGGGCCCCATGTTTTCACATGGGACTCCTTTCCCCGAATGCCAGAAACCCACTCTGACTGATGTCTAAGTGGGTTTCTTCAGCCAATCAGGGAGTGCTACGTTGTAGCACTCTCCTGATCGGCTGTGTGCTCCTGTACTGAGTGACAGGCGGCACACGGCAGTGTTACAATGTAGCGCCTATGCGCTCCATTGTAACCAATGGTGGGAACTTTCTGCCCTGCGGTTGACCTAAAGTGACGTCACCGCTGAGCAGAAAGTTCCCACCATTGGTTACAATGGAGCGCATAGGCGCTACATTGTAACACTGCCGCGTGCCGCCTGTCACTCAGTACAGGAGCACACAGCCGATCAGGAGAGTGCTACAACGTAGCACTCCCTGATTGGCTGAAGAAACCCACTTAGACATCAGTCAGAGTGGGTTTCTGGCATTCGGGGAAAGGAGTCCCATGTGAAAACATGGGGCCCCTTTCAGTTCGTGGCTCGGCTTTCCGTTTTCTTATTTTATGCAAGTACGTGGATTACAAATGGATGCCCCGAGGACCCTGGGACCCGCGATCTGGTGAGTAGAATTTATTCAACAGGTACCCCTTGGATTCTACTGGAGAAGAGGACCGACCTGCGTGTGAACATAAGGTAAGTATGTATGTATGTTTGTGTGCATGTATGTAATAAATCTTTACTTTCACGGTGTGTGTGTCTTGTCTTTTTTTGGGTATTTTTTTAGTAGTAGTACTACAGGTACCAGCGGGCCCGTTTTTTCCGTCGCATGCTGGTACTTGTGGTTCTCCAAGTACCTGCATGCGGGGGAGGCTTGCTGGGCCTTGTAGTACTGCTACTAAAAACAATATCTTTTCATTATCACAAAAGGCTATCAGCCTCCCCATCCGCAGCCCATTGGATGGGGGGGGACAGCCTCGGGCTTCACCCCTGGCCCTTGGGTGGCTGGGGGGGGGGACCCCTTGATTGAAGGGGTCCCCACTCCCCCAGGGTACCCCGGCCAGGGGTGACTAGTTGGATTTTTGATGCCACGGCCGCAGGGCACTATATCAAAGTGACCCCCGGCTGTGGCATTATCTGTCCAGCTAGTGGAGCCCAGTGCTGGTTTTAAAAATACGGGGGACCCCTACTCTTTTTGTCCCACGTATTTTTGGAACCAGGACCAGGCGCAGAGCCCGATGCTGGTTGCTTAAATATGGGGGAACCCCTGTCAATTTTTTCCCCATATTTCTGCAACCAGGATCGGCTCAAAGAGCCCGAGGCTGGTTATGCTTAGGAGGGGGGACCCCACGCAATTTTTTTAAATAAAATAACAACTTTCCCACCCCTTCCCACTGATATACATGCACGGATCTCATGGATCCCTGCATGCCTATCCAATCACGGAAAAAAAAGCAGGTCTGGGTTTTTTTAGCACTTTTTTACGAGTTGTAATTTTTCACGGCAGTGTTTTTTTTTTTTTTGCTTTGCACTTCTTAGTAAATTACCGAGATTCATACTTAAACAGCCGCGTTTTGACCGATGGTGTATTCATTCGTAATTTTTTTCTTGGACTTGCAAAAAATTACGAATGCCCTCATCACTGCCGTGATTATTGCTTAGTAAATTACCGAGATGACACTTTGATGAAAAAACGGCATCTCGGTCAAAATCGGGAGCTTAGTAAATTTACCCCATAGAGAGAGTAAGGGGCAATTACCGTCTACCGAGACACATAGAGAGAGAGTAAGGGGCAATTCCCATGTACAGAGACAGAGAGAGAGTAAGGGGCAATTACCGCGTACAGAGACATATAGAGAGAGTAAGGGGCAATAACCGTGTACAGAGACATATAGAGAGAGTAAGGGGCAATTACCGTCTACCGAGACACATAGAGAGAGAGTAAGGGGCAATTCCCATGTACAGAGACAGAGCGAGAGTAAGGGGCAATTTACCGCGTACAGAGACATATAGAGAGAGTAAGGGGCAATAACCGTGTACAGAGACATATAGAGAGAGTATGGGGCAATTACCGTCTACCGAGACATATAGAGAGAGTAAGGGGCAATTACTGTGTACAGAGACATATCGAGAGAGAGTAAGGGACAATTACCGTGTACAGAGACATATCGAGAGAGTGAGAGGCAATTACTGTGTACAGAGACATATAGAGAGTAAGGGGCAATTACCATGTACCGAGACATATAGAGAGAGTTAGGGGCAATTAACGTGTACCGAACCATATAGAGACAGTAAGGGGCAATTACCGTGTACCGAGACATATAGAGAGAGTAAGGGGCAATTACTGTGTACAGAGATATATAGAGAGAGTAATGGGCAATTACCATGTATAGAGACATGTAGAGAGAGTAAGGGGCAATTACCGTGTGCAGAGACATGTAGAGAGAGTAAGGGGCAATTTGTTAGGGTCTCCTGCCCTGTGCTGCCACGTCGTCATGGCAACCGGGAGACAAGTGCTAGTGGAGTAACCTGAGCGCAGCTGATACTCCGGTTCGGGTCTTTTGCTGTGCAGTGGTTATAGGCTCTGTGCACGGCAGGGGATCCGGTGCTGGTTTTTGTGCTCACAGTCTGTGAGGTCTGAGTGGGGCGTGGACAGCACCTGCTTTATAAGGCCTCTTTTCAGGGTAAGCAGATGCTGCTGAATCTTTGTTGGTTAGTCAGTTCATGAAAGTTAGCCAGTACTGTGTAGCTTTGTATTTGTTTGTTGCTTACTGCAAATAGGCCTGGGGATTTGGTATTACACTCTGCCAATCCAGACCTAGCAGTAAGACTGGAGTCAGTCGTTTAGCTTGCTGGGGTTCTGTTACTACTCTGTGAACTTAGCAAGTTTGCGGCTGTATTCTAAGACTTGCCTGTCTAATCCTGTCTCACTGTGCTAGGTGTCAGGGGTCAGTTTAGTGGCAGTAAGCTAAAACCTGTGCACTGCAAGTGAGAATCAGGATTGTGGAGTCTCTCCTTGTGTCTATCATTCCATCTCTGACCAAGGAGTTTACTGCCACACCCATTGGTAACCCTTTAGGGTTTTGCTGTTGCCCTTAGCAACAGCATTTCGGGTTCTCTACGTATTAAAACACAACATCTTGCTATTTCCATCTGAGCAGTTCTAATACAAGGGAGATACCCAGTTCCTTAGCCTCTGGGCTTCTCTGTTCACTTTGTGTGTATTTTGTTACCCTATCACCTTCTGTGTACGTTATGTCATATTCCCCAGTTTGTCTGTGAGTCCATTTGTTTTGCATAACAGTTCAAACACCAGTACATTCCTGCAGACACTGGAGTGCATAACAGTTCTGACACCAGTACTTTCCTGCAGGCACTGGTGTGCATAACATATTCAGCAGCCTAATACTCCTGTTGAAATTTTGTGGGAATATGGAGCATACCCCTCAAAATACGTTGCAACAGGTGGTCGATCAGGTGCAGGTCCTGACTCGACAATTTAATGATTTGTCCATTAAAATGCACACCTCCCAGGCTGCTGGCGGAGCTCCCGCAGCAGCAGCACCTGCAGGGGTTAAGGAGCCGAAAGTAAATCTCCCGGATCGTTTTTCTGGAGATCGCTCGCAGTTCTTTTGTTTCAAGGAGAGCTGCAAGCTATACTTCCGGCTTAGGCCTCAGTCTTCTGGGTCGGAGATTCAGCGGGTGGGCATAGTGATTTCCTTGCTACAAGGAGACCCACAGGTCTGGGCATATGGGTTGCAGCCTGACTGTCCGTCGCTTAAAAGTGTTGATGCTTTTTTTACGGCACTGGGCATGTTGTATGATGACCCTGACAAGACGGCCTCAGCCGAGGCTCAGATTTCGATCCTTAAGCAAGGGCGAAGGCCAGTTGAGGTTTACTGTACGGAGTTTCGGAGGTTGGCCCATGATACCCAGTGGAATGACCCAGCCCTGAGACACCAGTACCGAAGAGGTCTTTCTAACCAGATAAAGGACCAACTGGTACAATATCCCTTGCCTGATAGCTTGGATCAGCTCATGCAGTTATCCATCCGGGTGGATAGACGGCTGAGAGAGCGTAGGCTTGAAAGGGAGACTGAGATTTCCTTCCTTCCCAAGGGAACCTCAGACTCTGAGGAATTTTCTGAGGAGCCTATGCAGATTGGGGCTACCCGCCTCTCCTCGCGTGAGAAGACGCGGAGGAGACAGCAGGGCTTGTGTTTGTACTGTGGGAATAAAGGTCATGTGGTAGTATCATGCCCAGAAAAGCCGGAAAACTTCAGGGCCTGAGGGTGATGGGAAATATCCTGTCAGGCCAGAAGTCAGAATTTCCCAAGAAGACTTTTATCATTCCGGTGACCTTGAAGATCCTCGGTCAAACTGTCAAGACTGAGGCCTTTGTGGACAGTGGGGCCGACGGGGTTTTTATGGACCGCCAATTCGCCCTGAAACACTCTGTTCCCTTAGTACCCTTGGCATCGGAAATTGAGATTTGTGGGTTAAACGGGGAACCATTATCCCAAGGTAAAATTACCTCTTGCACTAGCCAGATTTCTTTGTTTATTGGAGCCACACACTCTGAAAAATTGTCCTTTTATGTGACTGTCTGTACTTTTGCCCCATTGGGGTTGGGGTTACCCTGGTTAAGGGCCCACAATCCTCAATTTGACTGGGTCTCTGGGGAGATTCTTAGTTGGGGTACTGATTGTTTCAGGAGTTGCTTGAGCCTTCCAGTCAGGCTCTCGCAGCTAAGTTTGCCAGGATTGCCAGGGTGTTATGCAGATTTTGCGGACGTGTTCTCCAAAAAAGTTGCAGAGGTACTACCTCCCCATCGCCCCTATGACTGTGCCATTGATTTGTTGCCAAATGCTAAGCTTCCCAAGAGCAGGTTGTACTCCCTGTCATGTCCTGAGACTCAGGCTATGGCAGAGTACATTCAGGAGAACTTGGCTAAGGGATTTATCAGACCTTCACAGTCTCCAGTTGGGTCGGGGTTCTTCTTCGTGGGTAAAAAGGACGGTTCGTTGCGACCCTGCATCGACTTCAGGGAATTGAACCGTATCACGATTAAAAACTCATACCCACTGCCTCTCATTTCGGTCTTGTTTGACCAGCTTCGTACTGCCACCATTTTTTCTAAGATTGACCTACGCGGTGCGTACAATCTAATCCGAATAAGAGAGGGGGATGAATGGAAGACTGCCTTTAATACCCACTCAGGGCATTATGAATATTTGGTGATGCCTTTTGGGCTCTGTAATGCCCCGGCAGTCTTCCAGGATTTCATGAATGATGTGCTCAGGGAATATTTGGATAGATTCTTAGTTGTATACTTAGATGACATCCTAATCTTCTCCCATTCCCTGGAGGAACATCGGAAGCATGTACGCTTAGTCCTCCAGAAACTCAGAGACCACCGGCTTGGGGCGAAGCTGGAGAAGTGCGAATTTGAAGTTCAGCAAATCGCATTTCTAGGATATATTATCTCCCCAGAAGGTTTCCAAATGGAGGGTTCCAAGGTACAGGCAGTCCTGGATTGGGTGCAGCCCACTAGTTTGAAGGCGCTTCAGCGTTTCCTGGGCTTTGCAAATTTTTATAGACGATTTATCGCTGGATTTTCGTCTATAGTGGCGCCCTTGGTGGCACTCACTAAGAAAGGGGCGGATGTTGCTCACTGGTCTTGTGAGGCTAAAGCGGCTTTTGCCCGTCTCAAAAGGGCATTTGTTTCGGCCAAGGTGCTGCGACACCCAGATCCAGAGCGTCCTTTTGTGGTGGAGGTGGATGCCTCTGAGATGGGTATTGGGGCAGTGCTTTCTCAGATGGGAGTGTCTGATAATCACAAAAGATAAAATGAAGCGCTATCCTGATCAGTATAAATTAAAACATATAACATTTATTAGACATTTTTACAAACAACATTCATAACACGGCTTATAATTTCACCCTGTGGCCACTTATTAGTTGATCAACTTATTTACTGCAGTATAAATCAGCACAAATCCACATATTTATATTTGCAAAGATATAGATAGAGCAAAGCTTGGAGATGTTAGAAGCTGTTCGTTTAGAACAATTAGTTACTAACAGTTCATAACTTTTAGCCAGACGGAACCAGGCTCAGTGATGTTAGACAGGCTCACTTATTATCATGCAAGAATCTTCAACTGTTAGTTCGTAACTTTCCGAAATAATTCGAAGCATGCAAACAATTGCTTAATGGAATAGCTGTTTGAATGTTAATACTCAGGATTTTTGTCCATAAGAAAATTCAACTGCAAAGTCCAGCGTGGCCACGCTATTAAATAAAACCCGACACAACGTGTCTTCAGACCAGGTAACTGATTAAAGAAGTGACGTCTCACTCTTGATAGTTACCACTCTTGTCCTCACGTATAGATGCGGGATACAACAGATCAACGCCGTGGATGGCACTCCTCTACGCGTTTCTCCGCCTGTGTGCAGATCGGCGGCTTCTTCAAAGAATAATGAATGAACTGGTGGAGGTGGATGCCTCTGAGATGGGTATTGGGGCAGTGCTTTCTCAGATGGGAGTGTCTGATAATCGCCTTCATCCCTGTGCTTACTTTTCCCGTAAATTTTCGCCTGCCGAGATGAATTATGACGTGGGTAACCGGGAATTGTTGGCTATTAAGGATGCACTCGAGGAGTGGAGACACTGGCTTGAGGGGGCTAAGTTTGTGGTCTCAATTCTCACTGACCATAAGAATCTGGCATATTTAGAGTCAGCGAAGCGTCTCAATGCCAGGCAGGCACGATGGGCTTTGTTTTTTGCTCGCTTTAATTTTTTGATAACATATCGCCCTGGGTCAAAAAACATCAAGGCTGATGCGCTCTCGCGGAGTTTTGCTCCAATCCAGGAGACCACCGAGGAGCCGTTGCCCATTGTTTCCCCATCATGTATTAAAGTGGGCATTACCCAGGACCTCTTATCATTAGTCCTTAGAGCACAGGAGCAGGCTCCTCCAGACCTTCCGGTAGGTCTTTTGTTTGTGCCTCCTAGGTTAAGACAGCGAGTGTTCCTGGAATTCCATGCCAAGAAGTCGGCAGGTCACCCGGGTATTGCCAGAACTCGGGAGTTGCTATCTAGGGCGGTGTGGTGGCCCTCGGTGGCTAAGGATGTGGATCAGTGGGTTCGGGCATGTGACATCTGTGCCCGAAATAAGACTCCTAGAGGGGTTCCTGTTGGCCCATTACATCCACTCTCTATCACATCTAAGCCATGGACCCACATTTCAATGGATTTTGTGGTGGACTTGCCCAAATCCTCGGGGATGACAGCCATCTGGGTTGTCGTTGACAGGTTTTCGAAGATGGCGCACTTCGTTCCACTGGTTGGGCTGCCATCAGCCAGACGCCTGTCTGAATTATTTATGCTGCATGTTGTGCGTCTCCACGGGTTGCCACTTGATGTGGTCTCTGACCGCGGATCCCAGTTTGTGGCCAAATTCTGGAGGGCATTTTGTTCCGATCTCCAGATTTCTGTCAGCTTGTCGTCAGGCTACCATCCGCAGTCTAATGGGCAGACTGAAAGGGTGAACCAGTCCTTGGAGCAGTTCCTCAGGTGTTATGTCTCCAAGTGTCAGACTGACTGGGTTGCTCATCTGTCCATGGCGGAGTTTGCCTATAACAACGCGGCTCACTCTGCTACAGGGATCTCTCCCTTCCTTTGTGTGTATGGGCATCATCCTAAGGCCAATTCTTTTGACCCCCTGGACTCCACGCCTGGTGGTTCCTCTGTGGTTTCGGTCCTTAGAGGTATTTGGCGGAAAGTGAAGAAAGCCCTTGTGTCTGTGTCATTAGTGACCAAAAGGGTTTTTGATAAGCGGAAAAGACCCTGCAGCTTCAAATTAGGAGACTTCGTCTGGTTGTCAACCAAGAATTTGAAGTTGAGACAGCCATCTCATAAGTTAGGCCCCCGGTTCATCGGCCCTTATAAGATCACCAGGGTTATCAATCCGGTGGCATTTCAGTTAGATCTGCCCCGTTCTTTGGGTATCAATAAAACATTTCATTGTTCCCTTTTAAAACGGGCGATTAGTAATCCTTCTTCCAGTGGAAGACCTTCCCCTCTTCTGATACGTGGCCAGAGGGAGTTTGTTGTTGAAAGGATTCTTGACTCCAAGGTGGTTCGGGGTCGGCTGTCATTTTTGGTGCACTGGAAGGGGTATGGCCCGGAGGAGCGGTCGTGGGTGCGCAGTTGTGATCTTCATGCCCCCAGACTGATACGCTCTTTCTTCTCGCAGTTCCCCGATAAACCCGGTGGTAGGGGTTCTTTGACCCCTCGTCAGAGGGGGGGTACTGTTAGGGTCTCCTGCCCTGTGCTGCCACGTCGTCATGGCAACCGGGAGACAAGTGCTAGTGGAGTAACCTGAGCGCAGCTGATACTCCGGTTCGGGTCTTTTGCTGTGCAGTGGTTATAGGCTCTGTGCACGGCAGGGGATCCGGTGCTGGTTTTTGTGCTCACAGTCTGTGAGGTCTGAGTGGGGCGTGGACAGCACCTGCTTTATAAGGCCTCTTTTCAGGGTAAGCAGATGCTGCTGAATCTTTGTTGGTTAGTCAGTTCATGAAAGTTAGCCAGTACTGTGTAGCTTTGTATTTGTTTGTTGCTTACTGCAAATAGGCCTGGGGATTTGGTATTACACTCTGCCAATCCAGACCTAGCAGTAAGACTGGAGTCAGTCGTTTAGCTTGCTGGGGTTCTGTTACTACTCTGTGAACTTAGCAAGTTTGCGGCTGTATTCTAAGACTTGCCTGTCTAATCCTGTCTCACTGTGCTAGGTGTCAGGGGTCAGTTTAGTGGCAGTAAGCTAAAACCTGTGCACTGCAAGTGAGAATCAGGATTGTGGAGTCTCTCCTTGTGTCTATCATTCCATCTCTGACCAAGGAGTTTACTGCCACACCCGTTGGTAACCCTTTAGGGTTTTGCTGTTGCCCTTAGCAACAGCATTTCGGGTTCTCTACGTATTAAAACACAACATCTTGCTATTTCCATCTGAGCAGTTCTAATACAAGGGAGATACCCAGTTCCTTAGCCTCTGGGCTTCTCTGTTCACTTTGTGTGTATTTTGTTACCCTATCACCTTCTGTGTACGTTATGTCATATTCCCCAGTTTGTCTGTGAGTCCATTTGTTTTGCATAACAGTTCAAACACCAGTACATTCCTGCAGACACTGGAGTGCATAACAGTTCTGACACCAGTACTTTCCTGCAGGCACTGGTGTGCATAACACAATTACAGTGTGAAGAGAGATACAGAGAGAGTAAGGGGCAATTACTGTGTGCAGAGAGATATAGAGAAAGTAAGGGGCAATTACCGTGTGCAGAGAGATATAGAGAGAGTAAGGGGCAATTACCGTGTACAGATAGATATAGAGAGAGTAAGGGGCAATTACCGTGTACGGAGACATATAATGAGAGTAAGGGGCAATTACTGTGTACAGAGACATATAGAGAGAGAGTAAGGGGCAATTACCATGTACAGAGATATAGAGAGAGAGTAAGGGGCAATTACCGTGTACATAGACATAGAGAGTAAGGGGCAATCACTGTGTACAGAGACATAGAGAGAGAGTGTAAGGGGCAGTTACTGTGTACAGAGACATATAGAGAGAGCAAGGGGCAATTACCGTGTACAGAGACATAGAGAATATGGGGCAAATTACCGTGTACAGAGACATATAGAGACAGTAAGGGGCAATTACTGTGTACAAAAACTTGGAGCCCATTTACCAAACGGTATTTGCGGCTATGTTCTCGCGGGGGTTATTTCTAGCAATTAGTCGCGGGGTAAAGCCTACGGCTAATTGAACACCCCCAAAAGAGAGAGTGTGTGTGGGAAAGGGGGGGTATAGTGCCTGATTCAGAAACTGAAGTAAAGCAAAAAAAAGTAACTCTGTGGCTTGAACACACCAGGGGCCTAATTCAGACTGGATTACTGTAGCAGCAGCAACCTCAGTCTGAATTCCTATGTGGAGTGATTGACAGGCAGAGGCAGTCGCAGGGCAGGAGGGGGTGTGCTGACGGTGCTAGAATGCCACTGGCGGGACGCGGTCCGGACAGCGCAGTCGTGTTAGGACCATTGGGGGTGTGTGCAGCTGTTGTGACCAGGAATACAGCGAGTAGCGGGGGTGGGGGGGTGGAGACTGTATATACAGACCTATAGGAGAAGGGACAGGTGTAATATAAAGGGGATGGAGACCATGTATACAGACCTATAGGAGAAGGGACAGGTGTAATATAAAGGGGGTGAAGACTGTGTATACAGACCTATAGTGAGAAGGGGCGGGTGTAATGTAAAGAGGGTGGAGACCGTGTATATAGACCTATAGTGAGAAGGGGTGGGTGTAATGTAAAAGGGGAGGAGACAGTGTATACAGACCTATAGTGAGAAGGGGCGGGTGTAATGTAAAGAGGGTGGAGACCGTGTATACAGCCCTATATCGAGAAGGGGCGGGTGTAATGTAAAGGGGGTGGAGATCATGTATACAGTCCTATAGTTAGAAGGGGCGGATATAATGTAAAGGGGAGGAGACCGTGTATACAGACCTATAGCGAGAAGGGGCGGTTGTAATGTAAAGGGGGTGGAGACCGTGTATACAGACCTATAGTGAGAAGGGGCGGGTGTAATGTAAAGGGGAGGAGACCGTGTATACAGACCTATAGCGAGAAGGGGCGGTTGTAATGTAAAGGGAGCGGAGACAGTGTATACAGACCTATAGCGAGAAGGGGCGGACGTAATGTAAAGAAGGTGGAGACCGTGTATACAGCCCTATAGCGAGAAGTGGCGGTAGATGTAAAAGGGGTGGAGACCATGTATACAGCCCTATAGCGACAAGGGGTGGGTGTAATGTAAAGGGGGTGGAGACTGTGTATACAGACCTATAGCGAGAAGGGGCGGGTGTAATGTAAAGGGGGTGGAGACCGTCTATATAGACCTATAGCGACAAGGGGCGGGTGTAATGTAAAGGGGGTGGAGACCGTGTATACAGACCTATAGCGAGAAGGGGCAGGTGTAATGTAAAGGGGGTGGAGACCATGTATATAGACCTATAGCGACAAGGGGCGGGTGTAATGTAAAGGGGGTGGAGACCATGTATATAGACCTATAGCGAGAAGGGGCGGGTGTAATGTAAAGGGGGTGGAGACCATGTATACAGACCTATATCGACAAGGGGCGGGTGTAATGTAAAGGGGGTGGAGACTGTGTATACAGACCTATAGCGACAAGGGGCGGGTGTAATGTAAAGGGGGTGGAGACTGTGTATACAGACCTATAGTGACAAGGGGCGGGTGTAATGTAAAGGGGATGGAGACCATGTATACAGACCTAAAGTGACAAGGGGCGGGTGTAATGTAAAGGGGATGGAGACCGTGTATACAAACCTATAGCGAGAAGGGGTGGGTGTAATGTAAAGGGGGTGGAGACAGTGTATACAGACCTATAGCGACAAGAGAAGGGTGTAATGTAAAGGGGGTGGAGACTGTGTATACAGACCTATAGTGAGAAGGGGCGGGTGTAATGTAAAGGGGATGGAGACCGTGTATACAGACCTATAGTGAGAAGGGGCGGGTGTAATGTAAAGGGGATGGAGACCGTGTATACAAACCTATAGCGAGAAGGGGTGGGTGTAATGTAAAGGGGGTGGAGACAGTGTATACAGACCTATAGCGACAAGAGACGAGTGTAATGTAAAGGGGGTGAAGACTGTGTATACAGACCTAAAGCGAGAAGGGGTGGGTGTAATGTAAAGGGGGTGGAGACTGTGTATACAGACCTATAGCGACAAGGGGCGGGTGTAATGTAAAGGGGGTGGAGACCATGTATATAGACCTATAGCGACAAGGGGCGGGTGTAATGTAAAGGGGGTGGAGACTGTGTATACAGACCTATATCGACATGGGGCGGGTGTAATGTAAAAGGGGTGGAGACTGTGTATACAGACCTATATCGACAAGGGGCGGGTGTAATGTAAAGGGGGTGGAGACCGTGTATACAGACCTAAAGTGACAAGGGGCGGGTGTAATGTAAAGGGGATGGAGACCGTGTATACAAACCTATAGCGAGAAGGGGTGGGTGTAATTTAAAGGGGGTGGAGACAGTGTATACAGACCTATAGCGACAAGAGACGGGTGTAATGTAAAGGGGGTGGAGACCGTGTATACAGACCTATAGTGAGAAGGGGCGGGTGTAATGTAAAGGGGATGGAGACCATGTATACAGACCTAAAGTGACAAGGGGCGGGTGTAAAGTAAAGGGGATGGAGACCGTGTATACAAACCTATAGCGAGAAGGGGTGGGTGTAATGTAAAGGGGGTGGAGACAATGTATACAGACCTATAGCGACAAGAGACGAGTGTAATGTAAAGGGGGTGGAGACTGTGTATACAGACCTAAAGCGACAAGGGGCGGGTGTAATGTAAAGAGGGTAGAGACTGTGTATACAAACCTATAGCGAGAAGGGGTGGGTGTAATGTAAAGGGGGTGGAGACTGTATAAACAGACCTATAGCGAGAAGG
The DNA here is from genome assembly GCF_028390025.1 of Pseudophryne corroboree. Lineage (NCBI taxonomy): Eukaryota > Metazoa > Chordata > Amphibia > Anura > Myobatrachidae > Pseudophryne > Pseudophryne corroboree. The sequence goes on along the minus strand of NW_026967605.1, from coordinate 560,379 downwards.
GGCGGGTGTAATGTAAAGGGGGTGGAGACTGTGTATACAGACCTATAGTGAGAAGGGGCGGGTGTAATGTAAAGGGTGTGGAGACAGTGTATAAAGACCTATAGTGAGAAGGGGCGGGTGTAATGTATAGAGGAGGTGGAGACTGTGTATACAGACCTATAGTGACAAGGGGCGGGTGTAATGTAAAGGGGGTGGAGACTGTGTAGACAAACCTATAGCGAGAAGGGGTGGGTGTAATGTAAAGGGTGTGAAGACCGTATAAACAGACCTATAGCGAGAAGGGGCAGGTGTAATGTAAAGGGGGTGGAGACAGTGTATACAGACCTATAGCGACAAGAGATGGGTGTACTGTAAAGGGGGTGGAGACTGTACATACAGACCTAAAGCGACAAGGGGCGGGTGTAATGTAAAGGGGGTGGAGACTGTGTATACAGACCTATAGTGAGAAGGGGCGGGTGTAATGTAAAGGGGGTGGAGACCGTGTATACAGACCTATAGTGAGAAGGGGCGGGTGTAATGTAAAGGGGATGGAGACCATGTATACAGACCTAAAGTGACAAGGGGCGGGTGTAATGTAAAGGGGATGGAGACCGTGTATACAAACCTATAGCGAGAAGGGGTGGGTGTAATGTAAAGGGGGTGGAGACAATGTATACAGACCTATAGCGACAAGAGACGAGTGTAATGTAAAGGGGGTGGAGACTGTGTATACAGACCTAAAGCGACAAGGGGCGGGTGTAATGTAAAGAGGGTAGAGACTGTGTATACAAACCTATAGCGAGAAGGGGTGGGTGTAATGTAAAGGGGGTGGAGACCGTATAAACAGACCTATAGCGAGAAGGGGCGGGTGTAATGTAAAGGGGGTGGAGACTGTGTATACAGACCTATAGTGAGAAGGGGCGGGTGTAATGTAAAGGGTGTGGAGACAGTGTATAAAGACCTATAGTGAGAAGGGGCGGGTGTAATGTATAGAGGAGGTGGAGACTGTGTATACAGACCTATAGTGACAAGGGGCGGGTGTAATGTAAAGGGGGTGGAGACTGTGTAGACAAACCTATAGCGAGAAGGGGTGGGTGTAATGTAAAGGGTGTGAAGACCGTATAAACAGACCTATAGCGAGAAGGGGCAGGTGTAATGTAAAGGGGGTGGAGACAGTGTATACAGACCTATAGCGACAAGAGATGGGTGTACTGTAAAGGGGGTGGAGACTGTACATACAGACCTAAAGCGACAAGGGGCGGGTGTAATGTAAAGGGGGTGGAGACTGTGTATACAGACCTATAGTGAGAAGGGGCGGGTGTAATGTAAAGGGGGTGGAGACCGTGTATACAGACCTATAGCGAGAAGGGGCGGGTGTAATGTAAAGGGGGTGGAGACCGTGTATACAAACCTATAGTGAGAAGGGGCGGGTGTAATGAAAAGGGGTGGAGACCGTGTATAAAGACCTATAGTGAGAAGGGGTGGGTGTAATGTATAGAGTGGGCAGATACTCACCTGCTTTATTATATTCTCAATTAGGTTCTTGAACAGTGGGCTGGATTTTGCTGCAAACTTTTCATCACCTGATAGAGATTTAATATTTACCATTCAGCACAATACACCACGATCCCAGCCAAGGAGAACATTACACTACACCACTATCCCAGCCCAGGAGAAGATGACACTACACCACTATCCCAGCCCAGGAGAAGATGACACTACACCACTATCCCAGCCCAGCAGAAGATGACACTACACCAATATCCCAGCCCAGCAGAAGATGACACTACACCACTATCCCAGCCCAGCAGAAGATGACACTACACCAATATCCCAGCCCAGCAGAAGAGGACACTACACCAATATCCCATTCCAGCAGAAGATGACACTACACCACTATCCCAGCCCAGGAGAAGATGACACTACACCACTATCCCAGCCCAGCAGAAGATGACACTACACCAATATCCCAGCCCAGCAGAAGATGACACTACACTACTATCCCAGCCCAGCAGAAGATGACACTACACCATTATCCCAGCCCAGGAGAAGATGACAGTACACCACTATCCCAGCCCAGGAGAAGATGACACTACACCACTATCCCAGCCCAGCAGAAGATGACACTACACCACTATCCCAGCCCAGGAGAAGATGACTCTACACCACTATCCCAGCCCAGCAGAAGATGACACTACACCATTATCCCAGCCCAGGAGAAGACTACAGTACACCACTATCCCAGACGCGGAGAACATGACACTACACCACTATCCCAGCCCAGCAGAAGATGACACTACACCAATATCCCAGCCCAGCAGAAGATGATATTACACCACTATCCCAGCCCAGGAGAAGATGACACTACACCACTATCCCAGCCCAGGAGAACATTACAATACAGCACTATGCCAGCCCAGGAGAAGATGACACTATACCACTTTCCCAGCCCAGGAGAACATTACACTACACCATTATAACAAACCAGGAGAAGATGACACTACACCACTATCCCAGCCCAGGAGAACATTACATTACACCACTATCCCAGCCCAGGAGAACATGGCACTATACCACTTTTCCCAGCCCAGGAGAACATTACACTACACCACTATAACAACCCAGGAGAAGATGACATTACACCACTATCCCTGCCCAGGAAAAGATGACACTACACCACTATCCCAGCCCCAGAAAAGATGACATTACACCACTATTTCCGCCCCGGAGAAGATGACACTACACCACTATCCCGGCCCAGGAGAAGATGACATTATGCCACTATACCAGCCCAGGAGAACATGACACTACACCACTATCCCAGCCCAGGAAAACATGACACTACACCACTATCCCAGCCCCAGAGATGATGACAACATTACACTACTATCCCAGCCCAGGAAAAGATGACATGACACCACTATCCCGGCCCAGGAGAAGATTACACTACACAACTATCCTTGACCCAGGAGAAGATGACATTACACCACTATTCCAGCCCAGGAGAACATGACACTACACCACTATCCCAGCCAAGGAGAAGATGACATATACACCACTATCCCAGCCCCGGAGAAGATGACATTATAGCACGATCCCAGTCAGTGTCGGACTGGAGCATGAAGGGCCCACCGGGGGTATGCAGTGGTAGGGGCCCATGATTAGAGGTGTGGCCAGCCTCCAAAGGGGTGTGGTCAGCCACCACAGAGGTTTGGCTAACCATTAGAGAGTAGCTGGTCTGGACTCCTTGATAATTTATATAGTAATTAATGCTAGTGCATGCATTACAATGAGCCAGATTGATGACAGCAATGTACTGTAGAGAATACATCATAATCCTGTGCAGTATAAGGTAACATTAACATATGTATAATATTTAATTCAAGTGCACAGTCTAGAACCTGATCCCTAGAGGAGGAGGGCCCCCGAGGCAGGGGGCCTACCGGTGGTTTCCCCTGTACCCCTGCGGGCCAGTCCGAGCCTGATCCCAGTACCAGAGAAGATGACACTACACCATTATCCTAGGCCTGGAAAAGATGACACTGCAGAACTATCCCAGACCTAGAGAAGATGAAATTACACCACTATCCCAGCCCAGGAGAAGATGACATTACACCACTATCCCAGCCCCAGAGAAGATGACATTACACCACTATCCCAGCCCAGGAGAAGATGAAATTACACCTCTAATCCAGCCCCAGAGAAGATGACCCTACACCACTATCCCAGCCCAGGAGAAGATGATATTACACTACTATCCCAGCCCAGGAGAAGATGACATTACACCTCTATCCCAGCCACAGAGAAGATGACCCTACACCACTATCCCGGCCCAGGAGAAGATGACATTACACCACTATCCCAGCCCCAGAGAAGATGACCCTACACCACTATCCCGGCCCAGGAGAAGATGATATTACACCACTATCCCAGCCCAGGAGAAGATGATATTACACTACTATCCCAGCCCAGGAGAAGATGACATTACACCACTATCCCAGCCCCAGAGAAGATGACCCTACACCACTATCCCAGCCCAGGAGAAGATGATATTACACTACTATCCCAGCCCAGGAGAAGATGACATTACACCTCTATCCCAGCCCAGGAGAAGATGACACTACAGAACTATCCCAGACCCAGAGAAGATGACACTGCACCACTATCCCAGCCCCAGAGATGATGACATTACACTACTATCCCAGCCCAGGAGATGATATTACACCTCTATCCCAGCCCAGGAGAAGATGACCTTACACCACTATCCAAGCCCTGCAGAAGATGACACTATAGCAATATCCCAGACCCGGATAAGATGACATTACACCACTATCCCAGCCCCAGAGAAGATGACACTACACCACTATCCCAGCCCCAGAGAAGATGACCCTATACCACTATCCCAGCCCAGGAGAAGATGACATTACACCACTATCCCAGCCCCAGAGAACATGACACTATAGCACTATCCCAGTCCAGGAGAAGATGACACTTCACCACGATCCCAGCCAAGGAGAAGATGACAGTACACCACTATACAAGCCCAGGAGAAGATGACACTACACCACTATCCCAGCCCAGGAGAAGATGACACTACACCACTATCCCAGCCCAGGAGAAGATGACACTACACCACTATCCCAGCCCAGGAGAAGATCACACTACACCACTATCCCAGCCAAGGAGAAGATGACACTACACCACTATACCAGCCCAGGAGAAGATGACAGTACACCACTATACCAGCCCAGGAGAAGATGACACTACACCACTATCCCAGCCCAGGAAAAGATGACACTATAGCACTATGCCAGCCCAGGAGAACATTACAATACACCACTATCCCAGACCAGAAGAAGATGACACTACACCAATATCCCAGCCCAGGAGAACATTACATTACACCACTATCCCAGGAGAACATTACACTACACCACTATGCCAGCCCAGGAGAAGATGACACTACATCACTACCCCAGCCCAGGAGAACATTACACTACACCACTATCCCAGCCCAGGAGAAGATGACACTACACCACTATCCCAGCCCAGTAGAAGATGACACTACACCACTATCCCAGCCCCGGAAAAGATGACATTACACCACCATCCCAGCACCGGAAAAGATGACACTACACCAGTATCTCGGCCAAGGAGAAGATGACATTATACCACTATCCCAGCCCAGGAGAACATGACACTACAACACTATCCCAGCCCAGGAGAACATGACACTACACCACTATCCCAGCCCAGGAGAAGATGACACTACACCACTATCCCAGCCCCAGAGATGATGACATTATAGCACGATCCCAGACCAGGAGAAGATGACATTACACCACTATCCCAAGTCGGGAAAATATGACATTACACCACTATCCCAGCCCAGTTGAAGATGAAACCACCACTATACCAGCCACAGATAAGATGACCCTACACCACTATCCCAGCCCAGGAGAAGATGACATTACACTACTGTCCCAGCCCAGGAGAAGATATTACACCACTATCCCAGCCCCAGAGAACATGACACTACACCACTATCCCAGCCCAGGAGGAGATGACACTACACCCCTATCCGAGACCTGGAGAAGCTGACTCTATATCACTATCCCAGGCCCAGAGAAGATGACATTACACCAGTATCTCGGCCAAGGAGAAGATGACATTATACCACTATCCCAGCCCAGGAGAACATGACACTACAACACTATCCCAGCCCAGGAGAACATGACACTACACCACTATCCCAGCCGCAGAGATGATGACATTACACTACTATCCCATCCCAGGAGAAGATGACATTACACCACTATCCCAGCCCCGGAGAAGATGACATTATAGCACGATCCCAGCCCAGGAGAAGATGATATTACACCACTATCCCAGGCCAGGAGAAGATGACATTACACCACTATCCCAAGCCAGGAAAATATGACATTACATCACTATCCCAGCCCAGGAGAAAATTATACTACACCACTATCCCAGCCCCGGAGAAGATGACACTACACCACTATCCCAGCCCAGGAGAAGATGATATTACAGCACTATCCCAGCCCCGGAGAAGATGACATTACACCACTATCCCAGCCACAGATAAGATGACCCTACACCACTATCCCAGCCCAGGAGAAGTTGACACTACACCACTATCCCAGCCCAGGAAAAGATGACACTATAGCACTATGCCAGCCCAGGAGAACATTACAATACACCACTATCCCAGCCCAGGAGAACATTACATTACACCACTATCCCAGGAGAACATTACACTACACCACTATGCCAGCCCAGGAGAAGATGACACTACATCACTACCCCAGCCCAGGAGAACATTACACTACACCACTATCCTAGCCCAGGAGAAGATGACACTACACCACTATCCCAGCCCAGGAGAAGATGACACTACACCACTATCCCAGCCCCGGAAAAGATGACATTACACCACCATCCCAGCCCAGGAAAAGATGACACTACACCAGTATCTCGGCCAAGGAGAAGATGACATTATACCACTATCCCAGCCCAGGAGAACATGACACTACAACACTATCCCAGCCCAGGAGAACATGACACTACACCACTATCCCAGCCCAGGAGAAGATGACACTACACCACTATCCCAGCCCCAGAGATGATGACATTATAGCACGATCCCAGCACAGGAGAAGATGACATTACACCACTATCCCAAGCCAGGAAAATATGACATTACACCACTATCCCAGCCCAGTTGAAGATGACACCACCACTATACCAGCCACAGATAAGATGACCCTACACCACTATCCCAGCCCAGGAGAAGATGATATTACACCACTATCCCAGCCCAGGGGAAGATGACACTACACCACTATCCCAGCCACAGATACGATGACCCTACACCACTATCCCAGCCCAGGAGAAGATGACATTACACTACTGTCCCAGCCCAGGAGAAGATATTACACCACTATCCCAGCCCCAGAGAACATGACACTACACCACTATCCCAGCCCAGGAGAAGATGACACTACACCCCTATCCGAGACCTGGAGAAGCTGACTCTATATCACTATCCCAGGCCCAGAGAAGATGACATTACACCAGTATCTCGGCCAAGGAGAAGATGACATTATACCACTATCCCAGCCCAGGAGAACATGACACTACAACACTATCCCAGCCCAGGAGAACATGACACTACACCACTATCCCAGCCGCAGAGATGACGACATTACACTACTATCCCATCCCAGGAGAAGATGACATTACACCACTATCCCAGCCCCGGAGAAGATGACATTATAGCACGATCCCAGCCCAGGAGAAGATGATATTACACCACTATCCCAGGCCAGGAGAAGATGACATTACACCACTATCCCAAGCCAGGAAAATATGACATTACATCACTATCCCAGCCCAGGAGAAAATTATACTACACCACTATCCCAGCCCCGGAGAAGATGACACTACACCACTATCCCAGGCCAGGAGAAGATGATATTACAGCACTATCCCAGCCCCGGAGAAGATGACATTACACCACTATCCCAGCCACAGATAAGATGACCCTACACCACTATCCCAGCCCAGGAGAAGATGACACTACACCACTATCCCAGCTACAGATATGATGACCCTACACCACTATCCCAGCCCAGGAGAAGATGACATTACACTACTGTCCCAGCCCAGGAGAAGATTATATTACACCACTATCCCAGCCCCAGAGAACATGACACTACACCACTATCCCAGCCCAGGAGAAGATGACACTACACCCCTATCCGAGACCTGGAGAAGATGACTCTATATCACTATCCCAGGCCAGGAGAAGATGACATTACACCACTATCCCAGCCCAGGAGAAGATGATATTACACCACTATCCCAGCCCAGGAGAAGATGACATTACACCACTATCCCAGCCCCAGAGAAGATGACATTATAGCACAATCCCAGTCCCGGAGAAGATGACATTACACCACTATCCCAACACAGGAGAAGATGACATTACACCACTATCCCAGCACAGGAGAAGATGACATTACACCACTATCCCAGCACAGGAGAAGATGACATTACACCACTATCCCAGCACAGGAGAAGATGACATTACACCACTATCCCAGCCCAGGAGAAGATGACATTACACCACTATCCCAGCCCAGGAGAAGATGACATTACACCTCTATCCCAGCCCCAGAGAAGATGACCCTACACCACTATCCCGGCCCAGGAGAAGATGACATTACACCACTATCCCAGCCCCAGAGAAGATGACCCTACACCACTATCCCAGCCCAGGAGAAGATGATATTACACCACTATCCCAGCCCAGGAGAAGATGATATTACACTACTATCCCAGCCCAGGAGAAGATGACATTACACCACTATCCCAGCCCCAGAGAAGATGACCCTACACCACTATCCCAGCCCAGGAGAAGATGATATTACACTACTATCCCAGCCCAGGAGAAGATGACATTACACCTTTATCCCAGCCCAGGAGAAGATGACACTACAGAACTATTCCAGACCCGGAGAAGATGACACTACACCACTATCCCAGCCCCAGAGATGATGACATTACACTACTATCCCAGCCCAGGAGAAGATGATATTACACCTCTATCCCAGCCCAGGAGAAGATGACCTTACACCACTATCCAAGCCCTGCAGAAGATGACACTATAGCAATATCCCAGACCCGGATAAGATGACATTACACCACTATCCCAGCCCCAGAGAAGATGATACTACACCACTATCCCAGCCCCAGAGAAGATGACCCTATACCACTATCCCAGCCCAGGAGAAGATGACATTACACCACTATCCCAGTCCCAGAGAACATGACACTATAGCACTATCCCAGTCCAGGAGAAGATGACACTTCACCACGATCCCAGCCAAGGAGAAGATGACAGTACACCACTATACCAGCCCAGGAGAAGATGACAGTACACCACTATACCAGCCCAGGAGAAGATGACACTACACCACTATCCCAGCCCAGGAAAAGATGACACTATAGCACTATGCCAGCCCAGGAGAACATTACAATACACCACTATCCCAGACCAGAAGAAGATGACACTACACCACTATCCCAGCCCAGGAGAACATTACATTACACCACTATCCCAGGAGAACATTACACTACACCACTATGCCAGCCCAGGAGAAGATGACACTACATCACTACCCCAGCCCAGGAGAACATTACACTACACCACTATCCCAGCCCAGGAGAAGATTACACTACACCACTATCCCAGCCCAGGAGAAGATTACACTACACCACTATCCCAGCCCAGTAGAAGATGACACTACACCACTATCCCAGCCCCGGAAAAGATGACATTACACCACCATCCCAGCACCGGAAAAGATGACACTACACCAGTATCTCGGCCAAGGAGAAGATGACATTATACCACTATCCCAGCCCAGGAGAACATGACACTACTACACTATCCCAGCCCAGGAGAACATGACACTACACCACTATCCCAGCCCAGGAGAAGATGACACTACACCACTATCCCAGCCCCAGAGATGATGACATTATAGCACGATCCCAGCCCAGGAGAAGATGACATTACACCACTATCCCAAGTCGGGAAAATATGACATTACACCACTATCCCTGCCCAGTTGAAGATGAAACCACCACTATACCAGCCACAGATAAGATGACCCTACACCACTATCCCAGCCCAGGAGAAGATGACATTACACTACTGTCCCAGCCCAGGAGAAGATATTACACCACTATCCCAGCCCCAGAGAACATGACACTACACCACTATCCCAGCCCAGGAGGAGATGACACTACACCCCTATCCGAGACCTGGAGAAGCTGACTCTATATCACTATCCCAGGCCCAGAGAAGATGACATTACACCAGTATCTCGGCCAAGGAGAAGATGACATTATACCACTATCCCAGCCCAGGAGAACATGACACTACAACACTATCCCAGCCCAGGAGAACATGACACTACACCACTATCCCAGCCGCAGAGATGATGACATTACACTACTATCCCATCCCAGGAGAAGATGACATTACACCACTATCCCAGCCCCGGAGAAGATGACATTATAGCACGATCCCAGCCCAGGAGAAGATGATATTACACCACTATCCCAGGCCAGGAGAAGATGACATTACACCACTATCCCAAGCCAGGAAAATATGACATTACATCACTATCCCAGCCCAGGAGAAAATTATACTACACCACTATCCCAGCCCCGGAGAAGATGACACTACACCACTATCCCAGCCCAGGAGAAGATGATATTACAGCACTATCCCAGCCCCGGAGAAGATGACATTACACCACTATCCCAGCCACAGATAAGATGACCCTACACCACTATCCCAGCCCAGGAGAAGATGACACTACACCACTATCCCAGCTACAGATATGATGACCCTACACCACTATCCCAGCCCAGGAGAAGATGACATTACACTACTGTCCCAGCCCAGGAGAAGATTATATTACACCACTATCCCAGCCCCAGAGAACATGACACTACACCACTATCCCAGCCCAGGAGAAGATGACACTACACCACTATCCCAGCCCCAGAGAACATGACACTACACCACTATCCCAGCCCAGGAGAAGATGACACTACACCCCTATCCGAGACCTGGAGAAGATGACTCTATATCACTGTCCCAGGCCCAGAGAAGATGACATTACACCACTATCCCAGCCCAGGAGAAGATGATATTACACCACTATCCCAGCCCAGGAGAAGATGACATTACACCACTATCCCAGCCCCAGAGAAGATGACATTATAGCACAATCCCAGTCCCGGAGAAGATGACATTACACCACTATCCCAACACAGGAGAAGATGACATTACACCACTATCCCAGCACAGGAGAAAATGACATTACACCACTATCCCAGTACAGGAGAAGATGACATTACACCACTATCCCAGCCCTGGAGAAGATGACATTACACCACTATCCCAGCCCAGGAGAAGATGACACTACACCACTATCCCAGCTACAGATATGATGACCCTACACCACTATCCCAGCCCAGGAGAAGATGACATTACACTACTGTCCCAGCCCAGGAGAAGATTATATTACACCACTATCCCAGCCCCAGAGAACATGACACTACACCACTATCCCAGCCCAGGAGAAGATGACACTACACCACTATCCCAGCCCCAGAGAACATGACACTACACCACTATCCCAGCCCAGGAGAAGATGACACTACACCCCTATCCGAGACCTGGAGAAGATGACTCTATATCACTATCCCAGGCCCAGAGAAGATGACATTACACCACTATCCCAGCCCAGGAGAAGATGATATTACACCACTATCCCAGCCCCAGAGAAGATGACATTATAGCACAATCCCAGTCCCGGAGAAGATGACATTACACCACTATCCCAACACAGGAGAAGATGACATTACACCACTATCCCAACACAGGAGAAGATGACATTACACCACTATCCCAGCCCTGGAGAAGATGACATTACACCACTATCCCAGCCCAGGAGAAGATGACATTACACCACTATCCCAGCCCTTGAGAAGATGACATTACACCACTATCCCAGCCCTGGAGAAGATGACATTACACCACTATCCCAGCCCAGGAGAACATGACATTACACCACTATCCCAGCCCCAGAGAAGATGACACTTCACCCCTATCCAAGACCCGGAGAAGATGACTCTATACCACTATCCCAGCCCCAGAGAACATGACACTACACCACTATCCCAGCCCAGGAGAAGATGACTCTATACCACTATCCCAGGCTCAGAGAAGATGACACTACACCACAATCTCATCTGGTGATCTCTGAACATATGTGTAAACAGAAACTTCAGTATCAATTCAGTCTCAGTGACAGATTTGGGATGTGAAATCCTCTGTAGGAGCAGCAGAATTACCGAGAACTGGGGTGTCCAGGCTCATATAGGCAGCGGCTTTGAGGTGTAGCATGCTGAGATACCCCTGTAGGATAGAGACAGTATGATTATTATACTGTGTGAGGCAGGAGCTGGGAATTATACTATGGATCATTGTGTTACCTCCAGCCATTCCGTAGCGCCAATACTTCCGAAATCTCCCCCGTCCCAGCTCACAAACAGAATGCTGCGCCGCGGCTGGAAACCTGAAACACACACAAGTGTCTATCTCCTTTCCCAGTACACCCGGCCAGATACATACGTATATCTAGGCTTGGCAGTCCTGATTAATCAGGGGTGGGAGCGTGCTGATATACACCAGTACATTATAGCAATACATCTGCCTCTCTTAGGGGGGCATTTATCATAAATCACATATCCAATGTGTTCTGAGCACAATGTCAGCACCCAAGATCGCACTGTAAGATGCCATGGTACCGGCAGCATGCATTACCTAGCACCAGCCGTCCCTGCAATGTGCTCTGAGTGCTGCCGGGGCTACTCCGCACTCACTCTGACAGAACATGCACAGCAGCCATTGCTGGCGAGGGTTCCGGGGGAGACAGGCTACAGTGGGCTAATGCCATGAAGGGATCGCAGCAGGTATCGGGGATAGCATACATTCTGGGGGGAGGGGGGGGTGACGCTACATATTTGAGGTTGCCCTACGAAAGCGGTAGTTCTTGAGGAAATAACCCACAAATGTTGATAATTAGGCCCCTTGGTCTCACTCAGCATTGCTCTATCAGGTGGGTCTCCTAAGCAGAAGCGCAGGTGCTGGGGTATTTCCACTGTCTGCTAAGTGCTTTGGTCTCCAGGAAAATGGCTGCAGCTCGTATGATGCACCCACTAATAAAGATACTGTCAGATGATTACACAGCTCTGTCACTACACCTCCATCCTATCCTGTATCTCTCTGCTATTCCTGTACTGACCCCACACACACAGCACTACACCTCCATCCTGTCCTGTATCTCTCTACTATTCCTGTACTGATCCCACACACACAGCTCTGTCACTACACCTCCATCCTGTCCTGTATCTCTCTGCTATTCCTGTACTGACCCCACATACAGAGCTGTCACTACACCTCCATCCTATCCTGTATCTCACTGCTATTCCTGTACTGACCTCACACACACAGCTCTGTCACTACACCTCCATCCTATCCTGTATCTCTCTGCTATTCCTGTACTGACCCCACACATACAGCTGTCACTACACCTCCATCCTATCCTGTATCTCTCTACTATTCCTGTACTGACCTCATACACACAGCTCTGTCACTACACCTCCATCCTGTCCTGTATCTCTCTACTATTCCTGTACTGACCTCACACACACAGCTCTGTCACTACACCTCCCATCCTGTCCTGTATCTGTCTACTATTCCTGTACTGATCCCACACACACACAGCTGTCACTACACCTCCATCCTGTCCTGTATCTCTCTGCTATTCCTGTACTGACCCCACACACACAGCTCTGTCACTACACCTCCCATCCTGTCCTGTATCTCTACTATTCCTGTACAGACCTCACACACACAGCTCTGTCTCTACACCTCCATCCTGTCCTGTATCTCTCTACTATTCCTGTACTGACCTCACACACACAGCTCTGTCACTACACCTCCATCCTATCCTGTATCTCACTGCTATTCCTGTACTGACCTCACACACACAGCTCTGTCACTACACCTCCATCCTATCCTGTATCTCTCTGCTATTCCTGTACTGACCCCACACATACAGCTGTCACTACACCTCCATCCTATCCTGTATCTCTCTGCTATTCCTGTACTGACCCCACACATACAGCTGTCACTACACCTCCATCCTATCCTGTATCTCTCTACTATTCCTGTACTGACCTCATACACACAGCTCTGTCACTACACCTCCATCCTGTCCTGTATCTCTCTGCTATTCCTGTACTGACCCCACACATACAGCTGTCACTACACCTCAATCCTGTCCTGTATCTCTCTACTATTCCCGTACTGACCCCACACACACAGCTCTGTCACTACACCTCCATCCTGTCCTGTCTACTATTCCTGTACTGACCTCACACACACACAGCTCTGTCACTACACCTCCATCCTATCCTGTATCCCTCTGCTATTCCTGTACTGACCCCACACACACAGCTCTGTCACTACACCTCCATCCTATCCTGTATCTCTCTGCTATTCCTGTACTGACCCCACACACACAGCTCTGTCACTACACCTCCATCCTATCCTGTATCTCTCTGCTATTCCTGTACTGACCCCACACACACAGCTCTGTCACTACACCTCCATCCTATCCTGTATCTCTCTGCTATTCCTGTACTGACCCCACACACACAGCTCTGTCACTACACCTCCATCCTATCCTGTATCTCTCTACTATTCCTGTACTGACCTCATACACACAGCTCTGTCACTACACCTCCATCCTGTCCTGTATCTCTCTGCTATTCATGTACTGACCCCACACATACAGCTGTCACTACACCTCAATCCTGTCCTGTATCTCTCTACTATTCCCGTACTGACCACACACACACAGCTCTGTCACTACACCTCCATCCTGTCCTGTCTACTATTCCTGTACTGACCTCACACACACACAGCTCTGTCACTACACCTCCATCCTATCCTGTATCCCTCTGCTATTCCTGTACTGACCCCACACACATAGCTCTGTCACTACACCTCCATCCTATCCTGTATCTCTCTGCTATTCCTGTACTGACCCCACACACACAGCTCTGTCACTACACCTCCATCCTATCCTGTATCTCTCTGCTATTCCTGTACTGACCCCACACACACAGCTCTGTCACTACACCTCCATCCTATCCTGTATCTCTCTGCTATTCCTGTACTGACCCCACACACACAGATCTGTCACTACACCTCCATCCTATCCTGTATCTCTCTGCTATTCCTGTACTGACCCCACACACACAGCTCTGTCACTACACCTCCATCCTATCCTGTATCTCACTGCTATTCCTGTACTGACCTCACACACACAGCTCTGTCACTACACCTCCATCCTATCCTGTATCTCTCTGCTATTCCTGTACTGACCCCACACACACAGCTCTGTCACTACACCTCCATCCTATCCTGTATCTCACTGCTATTCCTGTACTGACCTCACACACACAGCTCTGTCACTACACCTCCATCCTATCCTGTATCTCTCTGCTATTCCTGTACTGACCTCACACACACAGCTCTGTCACTACACCTCCATCCTGTCCTGTATCTGTCTACTATTCCTGTACTGACCTCACACACACACAGCTCTACACCTCTATCCTGTCCTGTATCTCTCTACTATTCCTGTACTGACCCCACACACACAGCTCTGTCACTACACCTCCATCCTATCCTGTATCTCTCTACTTTTCCTGTACTGACCTCACACATACAGCTGTCACTGCACCTCCATCCTGTCCTGTATCTCTCTACTATTCCTGTATTGACCCCACACATACAGCTGTCACTACACCTCCATCATGTCCTGTATCTCTCTACTATTCCTGTACTGACCCCACACACACAGCTCTGTCACTACACCTCCTTCCTGTCCTGTATCTCTCTGCTATTCCTGTACTGACCCCACACACACAGCTCTGTCACTACACCTCCATCCTATCCTGTATCTCTACTATTCCTGTACTGACCTCACACATACACAGCCTTGTCACTACACCTCCATCCTATCCTGTATCTCACTACTATTCCTGTACTGACCTCACACACACAGCTCTGTCACTACACCTCCATCCTATCCTGTATCTCTCTACTATTCCTGTACTGACCTCACACACACAGCTCTGTCACTACACCTCCATCCTATCCGGTATCTCTCTGCTATTCCTGTACTGACCTCACACACACAGCTCTATCACTACACCTCCATCCTGTCCTGTATCTGTCTACTATTCCTGTACTGACCTCACACACACAACGCTCTGTCACTACACCTCCATCCTCTCCTGTATCTCTCTACTATTCCTGTACTGACCTCACACACACAGCTCTGTCACTACACCTCCATCCTGTCCTGTATCTCTATACTATTCCTGTACTGACCTCACACACACAGCTCTGTCACTACACCTCCTTCCTGTCCTGTATCTCTCTACTACTCATGTACTGACCCCACACAGCTCTGTCACTACACCTCCATCCTATCCTGTATCTCTCTGCTATTCCTGTACTGACCTCACACATACAGCTCTGTCACTACACCTCCATCCTGTCCTGTATCTCTCTACTATTCCTGTACTGACCTCACACACACAGCTCTGTCACTACACCTCCATCCTGTCCTGTATCTCTCTACTATTCCTGTACTGACCCCTCACACACACAGCTCTGTCACTACACCTCCATCCTATCCTGTATCTCTCTACTATTCCTGCACTGACCTCACACAGCTGTCACTACACCTCCAGCCTGTCCTGTATCTCTCTACTATTCCTGTACTGACCTCACACACACAGCTCTGTCACTACACCTCCATCCTGTCCTGTATCTCTCTACTATTCCTGTACTGACCTCACACACACAACGCTCTGTCACTACACCTCCAGCATGTCCTGAATCTCTCTACTATTCCTGAACTGACCCCTCACACATACAGCTCTGTCACTACACCTCCATCCTGTCCTGTATCTCTCTACTATTCCTGTACTGACCTCACACACACAGCTCTGTCACTACACCTCCATCCTGTCCTGTATCTCTCTACTATTCCTGTACTGACCTCACACACACAGCTCTGTCACTACACCTCCAGCCTGTCCTGTATCTCTCTACTATTCCTGTACTGACCTCACACACACAACGCTCTGTCACTACACCTCCATCCTGTCCTGTATCTCTCTACTATTCCTGTACTGACCTCACACACACAGCTCTGTCACTACACCTCCAGCCTGTCCTGTATCTCTCTACTATTCCTGTACTGACCTCACACACACAACGCTCTGTCACTACACCTCCAGCCTGTCCTGTATTTCTCTACTATTCCTGTACTGACCCCCCCCCCCCCCACACACACACACAGCTCTGTCACTACACCTCCATCCTGTCCTGTATCTCTCTACTATTCCTGTACTAATCTCTCACACACAGCTCTGTCACTACACCTCCATCCTGTCCTGTATCTCTCTACTATTCCTGTACTGACCCCACACACACACCGCTCTGTCACTACACCTCCATCCTGTCCTGTATCTCTCTACTATTCCTGTACTGACCTCACACACACAACGCTCTGTCACTACACCTCCATCCTCTCCTGTATCTCTCTACTATTCCTGTACTGACCCCCCCCCTCCCCCCCACACACACAGTTCTGTCACTACACCTCCAGCCTGTCCTGTATCTCTCTACTATTCCTGTACTGACCCCCCCCCCACACACACACACACAGCTCTGTCACTACACCTCCATCCTGTCCTGTATCTCTCTACTATTCCTGTACTGACCCCACACACACCGCTCTGTCACTACACCTCCATCCTGTCCTGTATCTCTCTACTATTCCTGTACTAATCTCTCACACACAGCTCTGTCACTACACCTCCATCCTGTCCTGTATCTCTCTACTATTCCTGTACTGACCCCACACACACCGCTCTGTCACTACACCTCCATCCTGTCCTGTATCTCTCTACTATTCCTGTACTGACCTCACACACACAACGCTCTGTCACTACACCTCCATCCTCTCCTGTATCTCTCTACTATTCCTGTACTGACCCCCCCCTCCCCCCCACACACACAGTTCTGTCACTACACCTCCATCCTGTCCTGTATCTCTCTAATATTCCTGTACTGACCACACACACAGCTCTGTCACTACACCTCCATCCTGTCCTGTATCTGTCTACTATTCCCGTACTGACCTCACACACACACAGCTCTACACCTCCATCCTGTCCTGTATCTCTCTACTATTCCTGTATTGACCCCACACACACAGCTCTGTCACTACACCTCCATCCTGTCCTGTATCTCTCTGCTATTCCTGTACTGACCCCACACACACAGCTCTGTCACTTCACCTCCATCCTATCCTGTATCTCTCTACTATTCCTGTACTGACCACACACATACAGCTCTGTCACTACACCTCCATCCTGTCCTGTATCTGTCTACTATTCCTGTACTGACCTCACACACACACAGCTCTACACCTCCATCCTGTCCTGTATTGACCCCACACACACAGCTCTGTCACTACACCTCCATCCTGTCCTGTATCTCTCTGCTATTCCTGTACTGACCCCACACACACAGCTCTGTCACTTCACCTCCATCCTGTCCTGTATCTCTCTGCTATTCCTGTACTGACCTCACACACACAGATCTGTCACTACACCTCCATCATATCCTGTATCTCTCTACTATTCCTGTACTGACCTCACACACACAGCTCTGTCACTACACCTCCATCCTATCCTGTATCTCTCTGCTATTCCTGTACTGACCTCACACACACAGCTCTGTCACTACACCTCCATCCTGTCCTGTATCTGTCTACTATTCCTGTACTGACCTCACACACACAACGCTCTGTCACTACACCTCCATCCTGTCCTGTATCTCTCTACTATTCCTGTACTGACCTCACACACACAGCTCTGTCACTACACCTCCTTCCTGTCCTGTATCTCTCTACTACTCATGTACTGACCCCACACACACACACAGCTCTGTCACTACACCTCCACCCTGTCCTGTATCTCTCTACTATTCCTGTACTGACCCCACACACAGCTCTGTCACTACACCTCCATCCTGTCCTGTATCTCTCTACTATTCCTGCACTGACCTCACACACACAGCTCTGTCACTACACCTCCATCCTGTCCTGTATCTCTCTACTATTCCTGTATTGACCCCACACACACACACAGCTCTGTCACTACACCTCCATCCTATCCTGTATCTGTCTACTATTCCTGTACTGACCTCATACACACAGCTCTGTCACTACACCTCCTTCCTGTCCTGTATCTCTCTACTACTCATGTACTGACCCCCCACACACACAGCTCTGTCACTACACCTCCACCCTGTCCTGTATCTCTCTACTATTCCTGTACTGACCCCACACACAGCTCTGTCACTACACCTCCATCCTGTCCTGTATCTCTCTACTATTCCTGCACTGACCTCACACACACAGCTCTGTCACTACACCTCCATCCTGTCCTGTATCTCTCTACTATTCCTGTATTGACCCCACACACACAGCTCTGTCACTACACCTCCATCCTATCCTGTATCTGTCTACTATTCCTGTACTGACCTCACACATACAGCTCTGTCACTACACCTCCATCCTGTCCTGTATCTCTCTACTATTCCTGTACTGACCTCACACATACAGCTGTCACTACACTTCCATCCTGTCCTGTATCTATCTACTATTCCTGTACTGACCCCTCAGACACAGCTCTGTAACTACACCTCCATCCTGTCCTGTATCTCTCTACTATTCCTGTACTAACCTCACACACACAGCTCTGTCACTACACCTCCATCCTGTCCTGTATCTCTCTACTATTCCTGTACTGACCCCACACACACACACACACACCTCTGTCACTACACCTCCATCCTGTCCTGTATCTCTCTACTATTCCTGTACTGACCACACACACACAGCTCTGTCACTACACCTCCATCCTGTCCTGTATCTGTCTACTATTCCTGTACTGACCTCACACACACACACACAGCTCTACACCTCCATCCTGTCCTGTATCTCTCTACTATTTCTGTATTGACCCCACACACACAGCTCTGTCACTACACCTCCATCCTGTCCTGTATCTCTCTGCTATTCCTGTACTGACCCCACACACACAGCTCTGTCACTTCACCTCCATCCTGTCCTGTATCTCTCTGCTATTCCTGTACTGACCTCACACACACAGATCTGTCACTACACCTCCATCATATCATGTATCTCTCTACTATTCCTGTACTGACCTCACACACACAGCTCTGTCACTACTCCTCCATCCTATCCTGTATCTCTCTGCTATTCCTGTACTGACCTCACACACACAGCTCTGTCACTACACCTCCATCCTGTCCTGTATCTGTCTACTATTCCTGTACTGACCTCACACACACAACGCTCTGTCACTACACCTCCATCCTGTCCTGTATCTCTCTACTATTCCTGTACTGACCTCACACTAGAGATGAGCGGGTTCGGTTTCTTTGAATCCGAACCCGCACGAACTTCACTTTTTTTTTCACGGGTCCGAGCGACTCGGATCTTCCCGCCTTGCTCGGTTAACCCGAGCGCGCCCGAACGTCATCATGACGCTGTCGGATTCTCGCGAGATTCGGATTCTATATAAGGAGCCGCGCGTCGCCGCCATTTTCACACGTGCATTGAGATTGATAGGGAGAGGACGTGGCTGGCGTCCTCTCCATTTAGATTAGATTTAGAAGAGAGAGAGAGAGAGAGATTGCTGTGATACTGTAGATTAGAAGAGAGTGCAGACAGAGTTTAGTGACTGACGACCACAGTGACCAGTGACCACCAGAGACAGTGCAGTTGTTTGTTTTATTTAATATATCCGTTCTCTGCCTGAAAAAAACGATACACAGTCACACAGTGACTCAGTCTGTGTGCACTGCTCAGCCCAGTGTGCTGCACATCAATGTATTGTATATAAAGCTTATAATTGTGGGGGAGACTGGGGAGCACTGCAGGTTGTTATAGCAGGAGCCAGGAGTACATGATAAATAATATTATATTAAAATTAAACAGTGCACACTTTTGCTGCAGGAGTGCCACTGCCAGTGTGACTAGTGGTGACCAGTGCCTGACCACCAGTATATTAGTAGTATTGTATACTATCTCTTTATCAACCAGTCTATATTAGCAGCAGACACAGTACAGTGCGGTAGTTCACGGCTGTGGCTACCTCTGTGTCGGCACTCGGCAGGCAGTCCGTCCATCCATAATTGTATTATAATATATACCACCTAACCGTGGTTTTTTTTTCATTCTTTATACCGTCGTCATACTAGTTGTTGTTACGAGTATACTACTATCTCTTTATCAACCAGTGTACAGTGCGGTAGTTCACGGCTGTGGCTACCTCTGTGTCGGCACTCGGCAGGCAGTCCGTCCAACCATAATTGTATTATAATATATACCACCTAACCGTGGTTTTTTTTTCATTCTTTATACCGTCGTCATACTAGTTGTTACGAGTATACTACTATCTCTTTATCAACCAGTGTACAGTGCGGTAGTTCACGGCTGTGGCTACCTCTGTGTCGGCACTCGGCAGGCAGTCCGTCCATCCATAATTGTATTATAATATATACCACCTAACCGTGTTTTTTTTTTCATTCTTTATACCGTCGTCATACTAGTTGTTACGAGTATACTACTATCTCTTTATCAACCAGTGTACAGTGCGGTAGTTCACGGCTGTGGCTACCTCTGTGTCGGCACTCGGCAGGCAGTCCGTCCAACCATAATTGTATTATAATATATACCACCTAACCGTGGTTTTTTTTTCATTCTTTATACCGTCGTCATACTAGTTGTTACGAGTATACTACTATCTCTTTATCAACCAGTGTACAGTGCGGTAGTTCACGGCTGTGGCTACCTCTGTGTCGGCACTCGGCAGGCAGTCCGTCCAACCATAATTGTATTATAATATATACCACCTAACCGTGGTTTTTTTTTCATTCTTTATACCGTCGTCATACTAGTTGTTACGAGTATACTACTATCTCTTTATCAACCAGTGTACAGTGCGGTAGTTCACGGCTGTGGCTACCTCTGTGTCGGCACTCGGCAGGCAGTCCGTCCAACCATAATTGTATTATATACCACCTAACCGTGGTTTTTTTTTCATTCTTTATACCGTCGTCATACTAGTTGTTACGAGTATACTACTATCTCTTTATCAACCAGTGTACAGTGCGGTAGTTCACGGCTGTGGCTACCTCTGTGTCGGCACTCGGCAGGCAGTCCGTCCAACCATAATTGTATTATAATATATACCACCTAACCGTGGTTTTTTTTTCATTCTTTATACCGTCGTCATACTAGTTGTTACGAGTATACTACTATCTCTTTATCAACCAGTGTACAGTGCGGTAGTTCACGGCTGTGGCTACCTCTGTGTCGGCACTCGGCAGGCAGTCCGTCCATCCATAATTGTATTATAATATATACCACCTAACCGTGGTTTTTTTTTCATTCTTTATACCGTCGTCATACTAGTTGTTACGAGTATACTACTATCTCTTTATCAACCAGTGTACAGTGCGGTAGTTCACGGCTGTGGCTACCTCTGTGTCGGCACTCGGCAGGCAGTCCGTCCAACCATAATTGTATTATATACCACCTAACCGTGGTTTTTTTTTCATTCTTTATACCGTCGTCATACTAGTTGTTACGAGTATACTACTATCTCTTTATCAACCAGTGTACAGTGCGGTAGTTCACGGCTGTGGCTACCTCTGTGTCGGCACTCGGCAGGCAGTCCGTCCAACCATAATTGTATTATAATATATACCACCTAACCGTGGTTTTTTTTTCATTCTTTATACCGTCGTCATACTAGTTGTTACGAGTATACTACTATCTCTTTATCAACCAGTGTACAGTGCGGTAGTTCACGGCTGTGGCTACCTCTGTGTCGGCACTCGGCAGGCAGTCCGTCCAACCATAATTGTATTATATACCACCTAACCGTGGTTTTTTTTTCATTCTTTATACCGTCGTCATACTAGTTGTTACGAGTATACTACTATCTCTTTATCAACCAGTGTACAGTGCGGTAGTTCACGGCTGTGGCTACCTCTGTGTCGGCACTCGGCAGGCAGTCCGTCCATCCATAATTGTATTATATACCACCTAACCGTGGTTTTTTTATACCACCTAACCGTGGCAGTCCGTCCATAATTGTATACTAGTATCCAATCCATCCATCCCCATTGTTTACCTGAGGTGCCTTTTAGTTCTGCCTATAAAATATGGAGAACAAAAAAGTTGAGGTTCCAAAATTAGGGAAAGATCAAGATCCACTTCCACCTCGTGCTGAAGCTGCTGCCACTAGTCATGGCCGAGACGATGAAATGCCAGCAACGTCGTCTGCCAAGGCCGATGCCCAATGTCATAGTACAGAGCATGTCAAATCCAAAACACCAAATATCAGAAAAAAAAGGACTCCAAAACCTAAAATAAAATTGTCGGAGGAGAAGCGTAAACTTGCCAATATGCCATTTACCACACGGAGTGGCAAGGAACGGCTGAGGCCCTGGCCTATGTTCATGGCTAGTGGTTCAGCTTCACATGAGGATGGAAGCACTCAGCCTCTCGCTAGAAAACTGAAAAGACTCAAGCTGGCAAAAGCACCGCAAAGAACTGTGCGTTCTTTGAAATCCCAAATCCACAAGGAGAGTCCAATTGTGTCGTTTGCGATGCCTGACCTTCCCAACACTGGACGTGAAGAGCATGCGCCTTCCACTATTTGCATGCCCCCTGCAAGTGCTGGAAGGAGCACCCGCAGTCCAGTTCCTGATAGTCAGATTGAAGATGTCAGTGTTGAAGTACACCAGGATGAGGAGGATATGGGTGTTGCTGGCGCTGGGGAGGAAATTGACCAGGAGGATTCTGATGGTGAGGTGGTTTGTTTAAGTCAGGCACCCGGGGAGACACCTGTTGTCCGTGGGAGGAATATGGCCGTTGACATGCCAGGTGAAAATACCAAAAAAATCAGCTCTTCGGTGTGGAGGTATTTCACCAGAAATGCGGACAACAGGTGTCAAGCCGTGTGTTCCCTTTGTCAAGCTGTAATAAGTAGGGGTAAGGACGTTAACCACCTCGGAACATCCTCCCTTATACGTCACCTGCAGCGCATTCATAATAAGTCAGTGACAAGTTCAAAAACTTTGGGTGACAGCGGAAGCAGTCCACTGACCAGTAAATCCCTTCCTCTTGTAACCAAGCTCACGCAAACCACCCCACCAACTCCCTCAGTGTCAATTTCCTCCTTCCCCAGGAATGCCAATAGTCCTGCAGGCCATGTCACTGGCAATTCTGACGAGTCCTCTCCTGCCTGGGATTCCTCCGATGCATCCTTGCGTGTAACGCCTACTGCTGCTGGCGCTGCTGTTGTTGCCGCTGGGAGTCGATGGTCATCCCAGAGGGGAAGTCGTAAGCCCACTTGTACTACTTCCAGTAAGCAATTGACTGTTCAACAGTCCTTTGCGAGGAAGATGAAATATCACAGCAGTCATCCTACTGCAAAGCGGATAACTGAGGCCTTGGCATCCTGGGTGGTGAGAAACGTGGTTCCGGTATCCATCATTACTGCAGAGCCAACTAGAGACTTGTTGGAGGTACTGTGTCCCCGGTACCAAATACCATCTAGGTTCCATTTCTCTAGGCAGGCGATACCGAAAATGTACACAGACCTCAGAAAAAGAGTCACCAGTGTCCTAAAAAATGCAGCTGTACCCAATGTCCACTTAACCACGGACATGTGGACAAGTGGAGCAGGGCAGGGTCAGGACTATATGACTGTGACAGCCCACTGGGTAGATGTATGGACTCCCGCCGCAAGAACAGCAGCGGCGGCACCAGTAGCAGCATCTCGCAAACGCCAACTCTTTCCTAGGCAGGCTACGCTTTGTATCACCGGTTTCCAGAATACGCACACAGCTGAAAACCTCTTACGGCAACTGAGGAAGATCATCGCGGAATGGCTTACCCCAATTGGACTCTCCTGTGGATTTGTGGCATCGGACAACGCCAGCAATATTGTGTGTGCATTAAATATGGGCAAATTCCAGCACGTCCCATGTTTTGCACATACCTTGAATTTGGTGGTGCAGAATTTTTTAAAAAACGACAGGGGCGTGCAAGAGATGCTGTCGGTGGCCAGAAAAATTGCGGGACACTTTCGGCGTACAGGCACCACGTACAGAAGACTGGAGCACCACCAAAAACTACTGAACCTGCCCTGCCATCATCTGAAGCAAGAAGTGGTAACGAGGTGGAATTCAACCCTCTATATGCTTCAGAGGTTGGAGGAGCAGCAAAAGGCCATTCAAGCCTATACAATTGAGCACGATATAGGAGATGGAATGCACCTGTCTCAAGTGCAGTGGAGAATGATTTCAACGTTGTGCAAGGTTCTGATGCCCTTTGAACTTGCCACACGTGAAGTCAGTTCAGACACTGCCAGCCTGAGTCAGGTCATTCCCCTCATCAGGCTTTTGCAGAAGAAGCTGGAGGCATTGAAGAAGGAGCTAACACGGAGCGATTCCGCTAGGCATGTGGGACTTGTGGATGCAGCCCTTAATTCGCTTAACAAGGATTCACGGGTGGTCAATCTGTTGAAATCAGAGCACTACATTTTGGCCACCGTGCTCGATCCTAGATTTAAAGCCTACCTTGGATCTCTCTTTCCGGCAGACACAGGTCTGCTGGGGTTGAAAGACCTGCTGGTGACAAAATTGTCAAGTCAAGCGGAACGCGACCTGTCAACATCTCCTCCTTCACATTCTCCCGCAACTGGGGGTGCGAGGAAAAGGCTCAGAATTCCGAGCCCACCCGCTGGCGGTGATGCAGGGCAGTCTGGAGCGACTGCTGATGCTGACATCTGGTCCGGACTGAAGGACCTGACAACGATTACGGACATGTCGTCTACTGTCACTGCATATGATTCTCTCAACATTGATAGAATGGTGGAGGATTATATGAGTGACCGCATCCAAGTAGGCACGTCACACAGTCCGTACTTATACTGGCAGGAAAAAGAGGCAATTTGGAGGCCCTTGCACAAACTGGCTTTATTCTACCTAAGTTGCCCTCCCACAAGTGTGTACTCCGAAAGAGTGTTTAGTGCCGCCGCTCACCTTGTCAGCAATCGGCGTACGAGGTTACATCCAGAAAATGTGGAGAAGATGATGTTCATTAAAATGAATTATAATCAATTCCTCCGCGGAGACATTGACCAGCAGCAATTGCCTCCACAAAGTACACAGGGAGCTGAGATGGTGGATTCCAGTGGGGACGAATTGATAATCTGTGAGGAGGGGGATGTACACGGTGATATATCGGAGGATGATGATGAGGTGGACATCTTGCCTCTGTAGAGCCAGTTTGTGCAAGGAGAGATTAATTGCTTCTTTTTTGGGGGGGGTCCAAACCAACCCGTCATATCAGTCACAGTCGTGTGGCAGACCCTGTCACTGAAATGATGGGTTGGTTAAAGTGTGCATGTCCTGTTTTGTTTATACAACATAAGGGTGGGTGGGAGGGCCCAAGGATAATTCCATCTTGCACCTCTTTTTTCTTTTCTTTTTCTTTGCATCATGTGCTGATTGGGGAGGTTTTTTTGGAAGGGACATCCTGCGTGACACTGCAGTGCCACTCCTAGATGGGCCCGGTGTTTGTGTCGGCCACTAGGGTCGCTAATCTTACTCACACAGTCAGCTACCTCATTGCGCCTCTTTTTTTCTTTGCGTCATGTGCTGTTTGGGGAGGGTTTTTTGGAAGGGACATCCTGCGTGACACTGCAGTGCCACTCCTAGATGTGCCCGGTGTTTGTGTCGGCCACTAGGGTCGCTAATCTTACTCACACAGCTACCTCATTGCGCCTCTTTTTTTCTTTGCGTCATGTGCTGTTTGGGGAGGGTTTTTTGGAAGGGACATCCTGCGTGACACTGCAGTGCCACTCCTAGATGTGCCCGGTGTTTGTGTCGGCCACTAGGGTCGCTAATCTTACTCACACAGTCAGCTACCTCATTGCGCCTCTTTTTTTCTTTGCGTCATGTGCTGTTTGGGGAGGGTTTTTTGGAAGGGCCATCCTGCGTGACACTGCAGTGCCACTCCTAGATGGGCCCGGTGTTTGTGTCGGCCACTAGGGTCGCTAATCTTACTCACACAGCTACCTCATTGCGCCTCTTTTTTTCTTTGCGTCATGTGCTGTTTGGGGAGGGTTTTTTGGAAGGGACATCCTGCGTGACACTGCAGTGCCACTCCTAGATGGGCCCGGTGTTTGTGTCGGCCACTAGGGTCGCTTATCTTACTCACACAGCGACCTCGGTGCAAATTTTAGGACTAAAAATAATATTGTGAGGTGTGAGGTATTCAGAATAGACTGAAAATGAGTGTAAATTATGGTTTTTGAGGTTAATAATACTTTGGGATCAAAATGACCCCCAAATTCTATGATTTAAGCTGTTTTTTAGTGTTTTTGGAAAAAAACACCCGAATCCAAAACACACCCGAATCCGACAAAAATAATTCGGTGAGGTTTTGCCAAAACGCGTTCGAACCCAAAACACGGCCGCGGAACCGAACCCAAAACCAAAACACAAAACCCGAAAAATTTCAGGCGCTCATCTCTACCTCACACACACAGCTCTGTCACTACACCTCCTTCCTGTCCTGTATCTCTCTACTACTCATGTACTGACCCCACACACACACAGCTCTGTCACTACACCTCCACCCTGTCCTGTATCTCTCTACTATTCCTGTACTGACCCCACACACAGCTCTGTCACTACACCTCCATCCTGTCCTGTATCTCTCTACTATTCCTGCACTGACCTCACACACACAGCTCTGTCACTACACCTCCATCCTGTCCTGTATCTCTCTACTATTCCTGTATTGACCCCACACACACACACAGCTCTGTCACTACACCTCCATCCTATCCTGTATCTGTCTACTATTCCTGTACTGACCTCATACACACAGCTCTGTCACTACACCTCCTTCCTGTCCTGTATCTCTCTACTACTCATGTACTGACCCCCCACACACACAGCTCTGTCACTACACCTCCACCCTGTCCTGTATCTCTCTACTATTCCTGTACTGACCCCCCACACAGCTCTGTCACTACACCTCCATCCTGTCCTGTATCTCTATACTATTCCTGCACTGACCTCACACACACAGCTCTGTCACTACACCTCCATCCTGTCCTGTATCTCTCTACTATTCCTGTATTGACCCCACACACACAGCTCTGTCACTACACCATCATCCTATCCTGTATCTGTCTACTATTCCTGTACTGACCTCACACATACAGCTCTGTCACTACACCTCCATCCTGTCCTGTATCTCTCTACTATTCCTGTACTGACCTCACACATACAGCTGTCACTACACTTCCATCCTGTCCTGTATCTATCTACTATTCCTGTACTGACCCCTCAGACACAGCTCTGTAACTACACCTCCATCCTGTCCTGTATCTCTCTACTATTCCTGTACTAACCTCACACACACAGCTCTGTCACTACACCTCCATCCTGTCCTGTATCTCTCTACTATTCCTGTACTGACCCCACACACACACACCTCTGTCACTACACCTCCATCCTGTCCTGTATCTCTCTACTATTCCTGTACTGACCACACACACACAGCTCTGTCACTACACCTCCATCCTGTCCTGTATCTGTCTACTATTCCTGTACTGACCTCACACACACACACACAGCTCTACACCTCCATCCTGTCCTGTATCTCTCTACTATTTCTGTATTGACCCCACACACACAGCTCTGTCACTACACCTCCATCCTGTCCTGTATCTCTCTGCTATTCCTGTACTGACCCCACACACACAGCTCTGTCACTTCACCTCCATCCTGTCCTGTATCTCTCTGCTATTCCTGTACTGACCTCACACACACAGATCTGTCACTACACCTCCATCATATCCTGTATCTCTCTACTATTCCTGTACTGACCTCACACACACAGCTCTGTCACTACAATTCCATCCTATCCTGTATCTCTCTGCTATTCCTGTACTGACCTCACACACACAGCTCTGTCACTACACCTCCATCCTGTCCTGTATCTGTCTACTATTCCTGTACTGACCTCACACACACAACGCTCTGTCACTACACCTCCATCCTGTCCTGTATCTCTCTACTATTCCTGTACTGACCTCACACACACACAGCTCTGTCACTACACCTCCTTCCTGTCCTGTATCTCTCTACTACTCATGTACTGACCCCACACACACACAGCTCTGTCACTACACCTCCACTCTGTCCTGTATCTCTCTACTATTCCTGTACTGACCCCACACACAGCTCTGTCACTACACCTCCATCCTGTCCTGTATCTCTATACTATTCCTGCACTGACCTCACACACACAGCTCTGTCACTACACCTCCATCCTGTCCTGTATCTCTCTACTATTCCTGTATTGACCCCACACACACACACACACAGCTCTGTCACTACACCTCCATCCTATCCTGTATCTGTCTACTATTCCTGTACTGACCTCATACACACAGCTCTGTCACTACACCTCCTTCCTGTCCTGTATCTCTCTACTATTCCTGTACTGACCCCCCACACAGCTCTGTCACTACACCTCCATCCTGTCCTGTATTTCTCTACTATTCCTGCACTGACCTCACACACACAGCTCTGTCACTACACCTCCATCCTGTCCTGTATCTCTCTACTATTCCTGTATTGACCCCACACACACAGCTCTGTCACTACACCTCCATCCTATCCTGTATCTGTCTACTATTCCTGTACTGACCTCACACATACAGCTCTGTCACTACACCTCCATCCTGTCCTGTATCTCTCTACTATTCCTGTACTGACCTCACACATACAGCTCTGTCACTACACCTCCATCCTGTCCTGTATCTCTCTACTATTCCTGTACTGACCTCACACATACAGCTCTGTCACTACACCTCCATCCTGTCCTGTATCTATCTACTATTCCTGTACTGACCCCTCAGACACAGCTCTGTAACTACACCTCCATCCTGTCCTGTATCTCTCTACTATTCCTGTACTAACCTCACACACACAGCTCTGTCACTACACCTCCATCCTGTCCTGTATCTCTCTACTATTCCTGTACTGACCCCCCCCCCTCCCCCCCACACACACACAGTTCTGTCACTACACCTCCAGCCTGTCCTGTATCTCTCTACTATTCCTGTACTGACCCCACACACACACACCTCTGTCACTACACCTCCATCCTGTCCTGTATCTCTCTACTATTCCTGTACTGACCACACACACACACAGCTCTGTCACTACACCTCCATCCTGTCCTGTATCTGTCTACTATTCCTGTACTGACCTCACACACACACACACACACACACAGCTCTACACCTCCATCCTGTCCTGTATCTCTCTACTATTTCTGTATTGACCCCACACACACAGCTCTGTCACTACACCTCCATCCTGTCCTGTATCTCTCTGCTATTCCTGTACTGACCCCACACACACAGCTCTGTCACTTCACCTCCATCCTGTCCTGTATCTCTCTGCTATTCCTGTACTGACCTCACACACACAGATCTGTCACTACACCTCCATCATATCCTGTATCTCTCTACTATTCCTGTACTGACCTCACACACACAGCTCTGTCACTACACCTCCATCCTATCCTGTATCTCTCTGCTATTCCTGTACTGACCTCACACACACAGCTCTGTCACTACACCTCCATCCTGTCCTGTATCTGTCTACTATTCCTGTACTGACCTCACACACACAACGCTCTGTCACTACACCTCCATCCTGTCCTGTATCTCTCTACTATTCCTGTACTGACCTCACACACACAGCTCTGTCACTACACCTCCTTCCTGTCCTGTATCTCTCTACTACTCATGTACTGACCCCACACACACACAGCTCTGTCACTACACCTCCACCCTGTCCTGTATCTCTCTACTATTCCTGTACTGACCCCACACACAGCTCTGTCACTACACCTCCATCCTGTCCTGTATCTCTATACTATTCCTGCACTGACCTCACACACACAGCTCTGTCACTACACCTCCATCCTGTCCTGTATCTCTCTACTATTCCTGTATTGACCCCACACACACCTATCCTGTATCTGTCTACTATTCCTGTACTGACCTCATACACACAGCTCTGTCACTACACCTCCTTCCTGTCCTGTATCTCTCTACTACTCATGTACTGACCCCCCACACACACAGCTCTGTCACTACACCTCCACCCTGTCCTGTATCTCTCTACTATTCCTGTACTGACCCCCCACACAGCTCTGTCACTACACCTCCATCCTGTCCTGTATTTCTCTACTATTCCTGCACTGACCTCACACACACAGCTCTGTCACTACACCTCCATCCTGTCCTGTATCTCTCTACTATTCCTGTATTGACCCCACACACACAGCTCTGTCACTACACCTCCATCCTATCCTGTATCTGTCTACTATTCCTGTACTGACCTCACACATACAGCTCTGTCACTACACCTCCATCCTGTCCTGTATCTCTCTACTATTCCTGTACTGACCTCACACATACAGCTGTCACTACACTTCCATCCTGTCCTGTATCTATCTACTATTCCTGTACTGACCCCTCAGACACAGCTCTGTAACTACACCTCCATCCTGTCCTGTATCTCTCTACTATTCCTGTACTAACCTCACACACACAGCTCTGTCACTACACCTCCATCCTGTCCTGTATCTCTCTACTATTCCTGTACTGACCCCCCCCCCTCCCCCCCACACACACACAGTTCTGTCACTACACCTCCAGCCTGTCCTGTATCTCTCTACTATTCCTGTACTGACCCCCCCCCCCCCCCCCCACACACACACAGCTCTGTCACTACACCTCCATCCTGTCCTGTATCTCTCTACTATTCCTATACTAATCTCTCACACACAGCTCTGTCACTACACCTCCATCCTGTCCTGTATCTCTCTACTATTCCTGTACTGACCCCACACACACACCGCTCTGTCACTACACCTCCATCCTGTCCTGTATCTCTCTACTATTCCTGTACTGACCTCACACACACAACGCTCTGTCACTACACCTCCATCCTGTCCTGTATCTCTCTACTATTCCTGTACTGACCCCACACACACAGCTCTGTCACTACACCTCCATCCTGTCCTGTATCTCTCTACTATTCCTGTACTGACCACACACACACAGCTCTGTCACTACACCTCCATCCTGTCCTGTATCTGTCTACTATTCCTGTACTGACCTCACACACACACAGCTCTACACCTCCATCCTGTCCTGTATCTCTCTACTATTCCTGTATTGACCCCACACACACAGCTCTGTCACTACACCTCCATCCTGTCCTGTATCTCTCTGCTATTCCTGTACTGACCCCACACACACAGCTCTGTCACTTCACCTCCATCCTGTCCTGTATCTCTCTGCTATTCCTGTACTGACCTCACACACACAGCTCTGTCACTACACCTCCATCCTATCCTGTATCTCTCTACTGTTCCTGTACTGACCTCACACACACAGCTCTGTCACTACACCTCCATCCTATCCTGTATCTCTCTGCTATTCCTGTACTGACCTCACACACACAGCTCTGTCACTACACCTCCATCCTGTCCTGTATCTGTCTACTATTCCTGTACTTACCTCACACACAAAACGCTCTGTCACTACACCTCCATCCTGTCCTGTATCTCTCTACTATTCCTGTACTGACCTCACACACACAGCTCTGTCACTACACCTCCTTCCTGTCCTGTATCTCTCTACTACTCATGTACTGACCCCACACACACACAGCTCTGTCACTACACCTCCTTCCTGTCCTGTATCTCTCTACTACTCATGTACTGACCCCACACACACACAGCTCTGTCACTACACCTCCACCCTGTCCTGTATCTCTCTACTATTCCTGTACTGACCCCACACACAGCTCTGTCACTACACCTCCATCCTGTCCTGTATCTCTCTACTATTCCTGCACTGACCTCACACACACAGCTCTGTCACTACACCTCCATCCTGTCCTGTATCTCTCTACTATTCCTGTATTGACCCCACACACACACACAGCTCTGTCACTACACCTCCATCCTGTCCTGTATCTCTCTACTATTCCTGTACTGACCTCATACACACAGCTCTGTCACTACACCTCCTTCCTGTCCTGTATCTCTCTACTACTCATGTACTGACCCCCCACACACACAGCTCTGTCACTACACCTCCATCCTGTCCTGTATCTCTCTACTATTCCTGTACTGACCCCACACACAGCTCTGTCACTACACCTCCATCCTGTCCTGTATCTCTCTACTATTCCTGCACTGACCTCACACACACAGCTCTGTCACTACACCTCCATCCTGTCCTGTATCTCTCTACTATTCCTGTATTGACCCCACACACACAGCTCTGTCACTACACCTCCATCCTATCCTGTATCTGTCTACTATTCCTGTACTGACCTCACACATACAGCTCTGTCACTACACCTCCATCCTGTCCTGTATCTCTCTACTATTCCTGTACTGACCTCACACATACAGCTGTCACTACACTTCCATCCTGTCCTGTATCTATATACTATTCCTGTACTGACCCCTCAGACACAGCTCTGTCACTACATCTCCATCCTGTCCTGTATCTCTCTACTATTCCTGTACTAACCTCACACACACAGCTCTGTCACTACACCTCCATCCTGTCCTGTATCTCTCTACTATTCCTGTACTGACCCCACACACACAGCTCTGTCACTACACCTCCATCCTGTCCTGTATCTCTCTACTATTCCTGTACTGACCCCACACACACAGCTCTGTCACTACACCTCCATCCTGTCCTGTATCTGTCTACTATTCCTGTACTGACCTCACACACACACACACACACACACACACACACACACACACACACACACACACACACACACACACAGCTCTACACCTCCATCCTGTCCTGTATCTCTCTACTATTCCTGTATTGACCCCACACACACAGCTCTGTCACTACACCTCCTTCCTGTCCTGTATCTCTCTGCTATTCCTGTACTGACCCCACACACACAGCTCTGTCACTACACCTCCATCCTATCCTGTATCTCTCTACTATTCCTGTACTGACCTCACACATACACAGCCTTGTCACTACACCTCCATCCTGTCCTGTATCTCTTTACTATTCCTGTACTGACATCACACACACAGCTCTGTCACTACACCTCCATCCTATCCTGTATCTCTCTACTATTCCTGTACTGACCTCACACACACACAGCTCTGTCACTACACCTCCATCCTATCCTGTATCTCTCTGCTATTCCTGTACTGACCTCACACACACAGCTCTGTCACTACACCTCCATCCTGTCCTGTATCTGTCTACTATTCCTGTACTGACCTCACACACACAACGCTCTGTCACTACACCTCCATCCTATCCTGTATCTCCCTACTATTCCTGTACTGACCTCACACACATACAGCTGTGTCACTACACCTCCATCCTGTCCTGTATCTCTCTACTATTCCTGTACTGACCTCACACACACAGCTCTGTCACTACACCTCCTTCCTGTCCTGTATCTCTCTACTACTCATGTACTGACCCCACACAGCTCTGTCACTACACCTCCATCCTATCCTGTATCTCCCTACTATTCCTGTACTGACCACACACATACAGCTGTCACTACACTTCCATCCTGTCCTGTATCTCTCTACTATTCCTGTACTGACCCTACACACACAGCTCTGTCACTACACCTCCATCCTGTCCTGTATCTGTCTACTATTCCTGTACTGACCTCACACAGCTCTGTCACTACACCTCCATCCTGTCCTGTATCTCTATACTATTCCTGTACTGACCACACACATACAGCTGTCACTACACTTCCATCCTGTCCTGTTCTCTCTACTATTCCTGTACTGACCCTACACACACAGCTCTGTCACTACACCTCCATCCTGTCCTGTATCTGTCTACTATTCCTGTACTGACCTCACACAGCTCTGTCACTACACCTCCATCCTGTCCTGTATCTGTCTACTATTCCTGTACTGACCCCACACACACAGTTCTGTCACTACACCTCCATCCTATCCTGTATCTCTCTACTATTCCTGTACTGACCTCACACACACAGCTCTGTCACTACACCTCCATCCTATCCTGTATCTCTCTGCTATTCCTGTACTGACCTCACACACACAGCTCTGTCACTACACCTCCATCCTGTCCTGTATCTGTCTACTATTCCTGTACTGACCTCACACACACAACGCTCTGTCACTACACCTCCATCCTGTCCTGTATCTCTCTACTATTCCTGTACTGACCTCACACACACAGCTCTGTCACTACACCTCCTTCCTGTCCTGTATCTCTCTACTACTCATGTACTGACCCCACACACACACAGCTCTGTCACTACACCTCCTTCCTGTCCTGTATCTCTCTACTACTCATGTACTGACCCCACACACACACAGCTCTGTCACTACACCTCCACCCTGTCCTGTATCTCTCTACTATTCCTGTACTGACCCCACACACAGCTCTGTCACTACACCTCCATCCTGTCCTGTATCTCTCTACTATTCCTGCACTGACCTCACACACACAGCTCTGTCACTACACCTCCATCCTGTCCTGTATCTCTCTACTATTCCTGTACTGACCCCACACACACAGCTCTGTCACTACACCTCCACTCTGTCCTGTATCTCTCTACTATTCCTGTACTGACCCCACACACAGCTCTGTCACTACACCTCCATCCTGTCCTGTATCTCTATACTATTCCTGCACTGACCTCACACACACAGCTCTGTCACTACACCTCCATCCTGTCCTGTATCTCTCTACTATTCCTGTATTGACCCCACACACACACACAGCTCTGTCACTACACCTCCATCCTATCCTGTATCTGTCTACTATTCCTGTACTGACCTCATACACACAGCTCTGTCACTACACCTCCTTCCTGTCCTGTATCTCTCTACTACTCATGTACTGACCCCCCACACACACAGCTCTGTCACTACACCTCCACCCTGTCCTGTATCTCTCTACTATTCCTGTACTGACCCCCCACACAGCTCTGTCACTACACCTCCATCCTGTCCTGTATTTCTCTACTATTCCTGCACTGACCTCACACACACAGCTCTGTCACTACACCTCCATCCTGTCCTGTATCTCTCTACTATTCCTGTATTGACCCCACACACACAGCTCTGTCACTACACCTCCATCCTATCCTGTATCTGTCTACTATTCCTGTACTGACCTCACACATACAGCTCTGTCACTACACCTCCATCCTGTCCTGTATCTCTCTACTATTCCTGTACTGACCTCACACATACAGCTCTGTCACTACACCTCCATCCTGTCCTGTATCTCTCTACTATTCCTGTACTGACCTCACACATACAGCTCTGTCACTACACCTCCATCCTGTCCTGTATCTATCTACTATTCCTGTACTGACCCCTCAGACACAGCTCTGTAACTACACCTCCATCCTGTCCTGTATCTCTCTACTATTCCTGTACTAACCTCACACACACAGCTCTGTCACTACACCTCCATCCTGTCCTGTATCTCTCTACTATTCCTGTACTGACCCCCCCCCCCCTCCCCCCCACACACACACAGTTCTGTCACTACACCTCCAGCCTGTCCTGTATCTCTCTACTATTCCTGTACTGACCCCACACACACACACCTCTGTCACTACACCTCCATCCTGTCCTGTATCTCTCTACTATTCCTGTACTGACCACACACACACACAGCTCTGTCACTACACCTCCATCCTGTCCTGTATCTGTCTACTATTCCTGTACTGACCTCACACACACACACACACAGCTCTACACCTCCATCCTGTCCTGTATCTCTCTACTATTTCTGTATTGACCCCACACACACAGCTCTGTCACTACACCTCCATCCTGTCCTGTATCTCTCTGCTATTCCTGTACTGACCCCACACACACAGCTCTGTCACTTCACCTCCATCCTGTCCTGTATCTCTCTGCTATTCCTGTACTGACCTCACACACACAGATCTGTCACTACACCTCCATCATATCCTGTATCTCTCTACTATTCCTGTACTGACCTCACACACACAGCTCTGTCACTACACCTCCATCCTATCCTGTATCTCTCTGCTATTCCTGTACTGACCTCACACACACAGCTCTGTCACTACACCTCCATCCTGTCCTGTATCTGTCTACTATTCCTGTACTGACCTCACACACACAACGCTCTGTCACTACACCTCCATCCTGTCCTGTATCTCTCTACTATTCCTGTACTGACCTCACACACACAGCTCTGTCACTACACCTCCTTCCTGTCCTGTATCTCTCTACTACTCATGTACTGACCCCACACACACACACAGCTCTGTCACTACACCTCCACCCTGTCCTGTATCTCTCTACTATTCCTGTACTGACCCCACACACAGCTCTGTCACTACACCTCCATCCTGTCCTGTATCTCTATACTATTCCTGCACTGACCTCACACACACAGCTCTGTCACTACACCTCCATCCTGTCCTGTATCTCTCTACTATTCCTGTATTGACCCCACACACACCTATCCTGTATCTGTCTACTATTCCTGTACTGACCTCATACACACAGCTCTGTCACTACACCTCCTTCCTGTCCTGTATCTCTCTACTACTCATGTACTGACCCCCCACACACACAGCTCTGTCACTACACCTCCACCCTGTCCTGTATCTCTCTACTATTCCTGTACTGACCCCCCACACAGCTCTGTCACTACACCTCCATCCTGTCCTGTATTTCTCTACTATTCCTGCACTGACCTCACACACACAGCTCTGTCACTACACCTCCATCCTGTCCTGTATCTCTCTACTATTCCTGTATTGACCCCACACACACAGCTCTGTCACTACACCTCCATCCTATCCTGTATCTGTCTACTATTCCTGTTCTGACCTCACACATACAGCTCTGTCACTACACCTCCATCCTGTCCTGTATCTCTCTACTATTCCTGTACTGACCTCACACATACAGCTGTCACTACACTTCCATCCTGTCCTGTATCTATCTACTATTCCTGTACTGACCCCTCAGACACAGCTCTGTAACTACACCTCCATCCTGTCCTGTATCTCTCTACTATTCCTGTACTAACCTCACACACACAGCTCTGTCACTACACCTCCATCCTGTCCTGTATCTCTCTACTATTCCTGTACTGACCCCCCCCCCCCCTCCCCCCCACACACACACAGTTCTGTCACTACACCTCCAGCCTGTCCTGTATCTCTCTACTATTCCTGTACTGACCCCCCCCCACACACACACACACACAGCTCTGTCACTACACCTCCATCCTGTCCTGTATCTCTCTACTATTCCTATACTAATCTCTCACACACAGCTCTGTCACTACACCTCCATCCTGTCCTGTATCTCTCTACTATTCCTGTACTGACCCCACACACACACCGCTCTGTCACTACACCTCCATCCTGTCCTGTATCTCTCTACTATTCCTGTACTGACCTCACACACACAACGCTCTGTCACTACACCTCCATCCTGTCCTGTATCTCTCTACTATTCCTGTACTGACCCCACACACACAGCTCTGTCACTACACCTCCATCCTGTCCTGTATCTCTCTACTATTCCTGTACTGACCACACACACACAGCTCTGTCACTACACCTCCATCCTGTCCTGTATCTGTCTACTATTCCTGTACTGACCTCACACACACACAGCTCTACACCTCCATCCTGTCCTGTATCTCTCTACTATTCCTGTATTGACCCCACACACACAGCTCTGTCACTACACCTCCATCCTGTCCTGTATCTCTCTGCTATTCCTGTACTGACCCCACACACACAGCTCTGTCACTTCACCTCCATCCTGTCCTGTATCTCTCTGCTATTCCTGTACTGACCTCACACACACAGCTCTGTCACTACACCTCCATCCTATCCTGTATCTCTCTACTGTTCCTGTACTGACCTCACACACACAGCTCTGTCACTACACCTCCATCCTATCCTGTATCTCTCTGCTATTCCTGTACTGACCTCACACACACAGCTCTGTCACTACACCTCCATCCTGTCCTGTATCTGTCTACTATTCCTGTACTTACCTCACACACAAAACGCTCTGTCACTACACCTCCATCCTGTCCTGTATCTCTCTACTATTCCTGTACTGACCTCACACACACAGCTCTGTCACTACACCTCCTTCCTGTCCTGTATCTCTCTACTACTCATGTACTGACCCCACACACACACAGCTCTGTCACTACACCTCCTTCCTGTCCTGTATCTCTCTACTACTCATGTACTGACCCCACACACACACAGCTC
This sequence comes from Pseudophryne corroboree, assembly GCF_028390025.1. Taxonomy (NCBI): domain Eukaryota; kingdom Metazoa; phylum Chordata; class Amphibia; order Anura; family Myobatrachidae; genus Pseudophryne; species Pseudophryne corroboree. The sequence continues at coordinate 521,135 of NW_026967605.1, read as the reverse complement.
TGTCACTACACCTCCACCCTGTCCTGTATCTCTCTACTATTCCTGTACTGACCCCACACACAGCTCTGTCACTACACCTCCATCCTGTCCTGTATCTCTCTACTATTCCTGCACTGACCTCACACACACAGCTCTGTCACTACACCTCCATCCTGTCCTGTATCTCTCTACTATTCCTGTATTGACCCCACACACACACACAGCTCTGTCACTACACCTCCATCCTGTCCTGTATCTCTCTACTATTCCTGTACTGACCTCATACACACAGCTCTGTCACTACACCTCCTTCCTGTCCTGTATCTCTCTACTACTCATGTACTGACCCCCCACACACACAGCTCTGTCACTACACCTCCATCCTGTCCTGTATCTCTCTACTATTCCTGTACTGACCCCACACACAGCTCTGTCACTACACCTCCATCCTGTCCTGTATCTCTCTACTATTCCTGCACTGACCTCACACACACAGCTCTGTCACTACACCTCCATCCTGTCCTGTATCTCTCTACTATTCCTGTATTGACCCCACACACACAGCTCTGTCACTACACCTCCATCCTATCCTGTATCTGTCTACTATTCCTGTACTGACCTCACACATACAGCTCTGTCACTACACCTCCATCCTGTCCTGTATCTCTCTACTATTCCTCTACTGACCTCACACATACAGCTGTCACTACACTTCCATCCTGTCCTGTATCTATATACTATTCCTGTACTGACCCCTCAGACACAGCTCTGTCACTACATCTCCATCCTGTCCTGTATCTCTCTACTATTCCTGTACTAACCTCACACACACAGCTCTGTCACTACACCTCCATCCTGTCCTGTATCTCTCTACTATTCCTGTACTGACCCCACACACACAGCTCTGTCACTACACCTCCATCCTGTCCTGTATCTCTCTACTATTCCTGTACTGACCCCACACACACAGCTCTGTCACTACACCTCCATCCTGTCCTGTATCTGTCTACTATTCCTGTACTGACCTCACACACACACACACACACAGCTCTACACCTCCATCCTGTCCTGTATCTCTCTACTATTCCTGTATTGACCCCACACACACAGCTCTGTCACTACACCTCCTTCCTGTCCTGTATCTCTCTGCTATTCCTGTACTGACCCCACACACACAGCTCTGTCACTACACCTCCATCCTATCCTGTATCTCTCTACTATTCCTGTACTGACCTCACACATACACAGCCTTGTCACTACACCTCCATCCTGTCCTGTATCTCTTTACTATTCCTGTACTGACATCACACACACAGCTCTGTCACTACACCTCCATCCTATCCTGTATCTCTCTACTATTCCTGTACTGACCTCACACACACAGCTCTGTCACTACACCTCCATCCTATCCTGTATCTCTCTGCTATTCCTGTACTGACCTCACACACACAGCTCTGTCACTACACCTCCATCCTGTCCTGTATCTGTCTACTATTCCTGTACTGACCTCACACACACAACGCTCTGTCACTACACCTCCATCCTATCCTGTATCTCCCTACTATTCCTGTACTGACCTCACACACATACAGCTGTGTCACTACACCTCCATCCTGTCCTGTATCTCTCTACTATTCCTGTACTGACCTCACACACACAGCTCTGTCACTACACCTCCTTCCTGTCCTGTATCTCTCTACTACTCATGTACTGACCCCACACAGCTCTGTCACTACACCTCCATCCTGTCCTGTATCTCTATACTATTCCTGTACTGACCACACACATACAGCTGTCACTACACTTCCATCCTGTCCTGTATCTCTCTACTATTCCTGTACTGACCCTACACACACAGCTCTGTCACTACACCTCCATCCTGTCCTGTATCTGTCTACTATTCCTGTACTGACCTCACACAGCTCTGTCACTACACCTCCATCCTGTCCTGTATCTCTATACTATTCCTGTACTGACCACACACATACAGCTGTCACTACACTTCCATCCTGTCCTGTTCTCTCTACTATTCCTGTACTGACCCTACACACACAGCTCTGTCACTACACCTCCATCCTGTCCTGTATCTGTCTACTATTCCTGTACTGACCTCACACAGCTCTGTCACTACACCTCCATCCTGTCCTGTATCTGTCTACTATTCCTGTACTGACCCCACACACACAGTTCTGTCACTACACCTCCATCCTATCCTGTATCTCTCTACTATTCCTGTACTGACCTCACACACACAGCTCTGTCACTACACCTCCATCCTATCCTGTATCTCTCTGCTATTCCTGTACTGACCTCACACACACAGCTCTGTCACTACACCTCCATCCTGTCCTGTATCTGTCTACTATTCCTGTACTGACCTCACACACACAACGCTCTGTCACTACACCTCCATCCTGTCCTGTATCTCTCTACTATTCCTGTACTGACCTCACACACACAGCTCTGTCACTACACCTCCTTCCTGTCCTGTATCTCTCTACTACTCATGTACTGACCCCACACACACACAGCTCTGTCACTACACCTCCTTCCTGTCCTGTATCTCTCTACTACTCATGTACTGACCCCACACACACACAGCTCTGTCACTACACCTCCACCCTGTCCTGTATCTCTCTACTATTCCTGTACTGACCCCACACACAGCTCTGTCACTACACCTCCATCCTGTCCTGTATCTCTCTACTATTCCTGCACTGACCTCACACACACAGCTCTGTCACTACACCTCCATCCTGTCCTGTATCTCTCTACTATTCCTGTACTGACCCCACACACACAGCTCTGTCACTACACCTCCATCCTGTCCTGTATCTGTCTACTATTCCTGTACTGACCTCACACACACAACGCTCTGTCACTACACCTCCATCCTGTCCTGTATCTCTCTACTATTCCTGTATTGACCCCACACACACACACAGCTCTGTCACTACACCTCCATCCTATCCTGTATCTGCCTACTATTCCTGTACTGACCTCATACACACAGCTCTGTCACTACACCTCCTTCCTGTCCTGTATCTCTCTACTACTCATGTACTGACCCCCCACACACACAGCTCTGTCACTACACCTCCACCCTGTCCTGTATCTCTCTACTATTCCTGTACTGACCCCACACACAGCTCTGTCACTACACCTCCATCCTGTCCTGTATCTCTCTACTATTCCTGCACTGACCTCACACACACAGCTCTGTCACTACCCCTCCATCCTGTCCTGTATCTCTCTACTATTCCTGTATTGACCCCACACACACAGCTCTGTCACTACACCTCCATCCTATCCTGTATCTGTCTACTATTCCTGTACTGACCTCACTCATACAGCTCTGTCACTACACCTCCATCCTGTCCTGTATCTCTCTACTATTCCTGTACTGACCTCACACATACAGCTGTCACTACACTTCCATCCTGTCCTGTATCTATCTACTATTCCTGTACTGACCCCTCAGACACAGCTCTGTCACTACACCTCAATCCTGTCCTGTATCTCTCTACTATTCCTGTACTAACCTCACACACACAGCTCTGTCACTACACCTCCATCCTGTCCTGTATCTCTCTACTATTCCTGTACTGACCCCACACACACAGCTCTGTCACTACACCTCCATCCTGTCCTGTATCTCTCTACTATTCCTGTACTGACCCCACACACAGCTCTGTCACTACACCTCCATCCTGTCCTGTATCTGTCTACTATTCCTGTACTGACCTCACACACACACAGCTCTACACCTCCATCCTGTCCTGTATCTCTCTACTATTCCTGTATTGACCCCACACACACAGCTCTGTCACTACACCTCCTTCCTGTCCTGTATCTCTCTGCTATTCCTGTACTGACCCCACACACACAGCTCTGTCACTACACCTCCATCCTATCCTGTATCTCTCTACTATTCCTGTACTGACCTCACACATACACAGCCTTGTCACTACACCTCCATCCTATCCTGTATCTCTCTGCTATTCCTGTACTGACCTCACACACACAGCTCTGTCACTACACCTCCATCCTATCCTGTATCTCTCTACTATTCCTGTACTGACCTCACACACACAGCTCTGTCACTACACCTCCATCCTATCCTGTATCTCTCTGCTATTCCTGTACTGACCTCACACACACAGCTCTGTCACTACACCTCCATCCTGTCCTGTATCTGTCTACTATTCCTGTACTGACCTCACACACACAACGCTCTGTCACTACACCTCCATCCTATCCTGTATCTCCCTACTATTCCTGTACTGACCTCACACACACAACACTCTGTCACTACACCTCCATCCTGTCCTGTATCTCTCTACTATTCCTGTACTGACCTCACACACATACAGCTCTGTCACTACACCTCCATCCTGTCCTGTATCTCTCTACTATTCCTGGACTGACCTCACACACACAGCTCTGTCACTACACCTCCTTCCTGTCCTGTATCTCTCTACTACTCATGTACTGACCCCACACAGCTCTGTCACTACACCTCCATCCTGTCCTGTATCTCTATACTATTCCTGTACTGACCACACACATACAGCTGTCACTACACTTCCATCCTGTCCTGTATCTCTCTACTATTCCTGTACTGACCCTACACACACAGCTCTGTCACTACACCTCCATCCTGTCCTGTATCTGTCTACTATTCCTGTACTGACCTCACACAGCTCTGTCACTACACCTCCATCCTGTCCTGTATCTCTCTACTATTCCTGTACTGACCCCACACACACAGCTCTGTCACTACACCTCCATCCTGTCCTGTATATCTCTACTATTCCTGTACTGACCCCACACACAGCTCTGTCACTACACCTCCATCCTGTCCTGTATCTGTCTACTATTCCTGTACTGACCTCACACACACAACGCTCTGTCACTACACCTCCATCCTGTCCTGTATCTCTCTACTATTCCTGTACTGACCTCACACACACAGGTCTGTCACTACACCTCCATCCTGTCCTGTATCTCTCTACTATTCCTGTACTGACCCCACACACACACAGCTCTGTCACTACACCTCCACCCTGTCCTGTATCTCTCTACTATTCCTGTACTGACCTCACACACACAGCTGTGTCACTACACCTCCATCCTGTCCTGTATCTCTCTACTATTCCTGTACTGACCCCACACACACACAGCTCTGTCACTACACCTCCACCCTGTCCTGTATCTCTCTACTATTCCTGTACTGACCCCCCCCCCACACACACACACACAGCTCTGTCACTACACCTCCAACCTGTTCTGTATCTCTCTACTATTCCTGTACTGACCTCTCACACACAGCTCTGTCACTACACCTCCATCCTGTCCTGTATCTCTCTACTATTCCTGTACTGACCCCACACACACGCACACAGCTCTGTCACTACACCTCCATCCTGTCCTGTATCTCTCTACTATTCCTGTACTGACCTCACACACACACCGCTCTGTCACTACACCTCCATCCTCTCCTGTATCTCTCTACTATTCCTGTACTGACCCCCCCCCTCCCCCACACACACACAGCTCTGTCACTACACCTCCATCCTGTCCTGTATCTCTCTACTATTCCTGTACTGACCTCACACACACACAGCTCTGTCACTACACCTCCATCCTGTCCTGTATCTCTTTACTATTCCTGTACTGACCTCACACACACAGCTCTGTCACTACACCTCCATCCTCTCCTGTATCTCTCCACTATTCCTGTACTGACCCCCCCCCTCCCCCACACACACACAGCTCTGTCACTACACCTCCATCCTGTCCTGTATCTCTTTACTATTCCTGTACTGACCACACACACACAGCTCTGTCACTACACCTCCATCCTGTCCTGTATCCTCCTGCTATTCCTGTACTGACCTCACACACACACAGCTCTGTCACTACACCTCCTTGCTGTCCTGTATCTCTCTACTATTCCTGTACTGACCTCACACACACAGCTCTGTCACTACACCTCCATCCTTTCCTGTGTCTCTCTACTATTCCTATACTGACCCCACACACACAGCTCTGTCACTACACCTCCATCCTGTCCTGCATCTCTCTGCTATTCCTGTACTGACCACACACACACACACACAGCTCTGTCACTACACCTCCATCCTGTCCTGTATCTCTCTGCTATTCCTGTACTGACCCCCCCCCCCCCACACACACACACACACGGCTCTCTACATCTCCACCCAGCCCTCAGTGTCTGCACTCACCATTGTAGACCATCATGGACATTGTACGTGCCAGCTCTAGTAGTATTGCAGTTCCGACCCCAGACTTTGCAGCTCCAGGACCCCAGGAATCTCGTTGAGCTCCCACAATAATATAGTGCTCTGGAAACATAGAGGAAGCGCAGGGATTAGAGGAGAGCAGAGGTTTGGTGGAACACTCTTTCTGGAAACAGTGACCGGAACATTGAGGTTTACCAGGTTCGAAGCGCCCTGTTATACTGCCAAACACGTTGTGCAGGTCCACACTGCGCGGCACGTTGGTCACCTCCAGCTGAACCTTCATATCTGGGGTCTTCAGGTTGGGGCCCAAGCCATACGAAGGGAAGGAGGGGCCCCTCCATTCTGAGGAGCAGTCGGGTCCCGAGAGTTTACTGCAGCAGATAATATAATGTCTTATACTGTATGCAATAACGCCTGGCTGAGATATCTGTGCCTGGCTAATACAGCACTGTGCGTGGCTACCACATTATCCTGTGTGGCTACCACATTACTCTGCATGGCTACCACATTACACAGCATGGCTACCACATTACTGTGCTTGACTGCCCCATTACTCTGCGTGGCTACCACATTACACTGCATGGCTACCACATTACACTGCATGGCTACCACATTACGCTGCATGGCTACCACATTACTGTGCTTGACTGTCCCATTACTCTGCGTGGCTACCACATTACTCTGCATGGCTACCACATTACACAGCATGGCTACCACATTACTGTGCTTGACTGCCCCATTACTCTGCGTGGCTACCACATTACTCTGCATGGCTACCACATTACACATCATGGCTACCACATTACTCTGCATGGCTACCACATTACTGTGCTTGACTGCCCCATTACTCTGCGTGGCTACCATATTACACTGCATGGCTACCACATTACTGTGTTTGACTGTCCCATTACTCTGCGTGACTACCACATTACTCTGCGTGGCTACCACATTACTGTGTGTGACTACCACATTACTCTGCGTGGCTACCATATTACTATGCGTGGCTACCACATTACTCTGTGTGGCTACCACATTACTCTGTGTGGCTACCACATTACTCTGTGGGGCTACCACATTACACTGCATGGCTACCATATTACTGTGCTTGACTGTCCCACTACTCTGTGTGGCTACCATATTACGCTGCATGGCTACTACATTACTCTGCATAGCTACCACATTACGCTGCATGGCTACCACATTACTCTGTGTGGCTACCACATTACTCTGCATGGCTATCACATTACGCTGCGTGGCTATCACATTACGCTGCGTGGCTATCACATTACTCTGCGTGACTACCACATTACTCTGTGTGACTACCACATTACTCTGCGTGGCTATCACATTACTCTGCGGGGGTACCACATTACTCTGCGGGGGAACCACATTACTCTGCGGGGGTACCACATTACTCTGCGGGGGTACCACACTAATGCTGCTCTGTGCACAGCCACTACTGCAGACATTCCTGCTCTGCAATCTCCATTCCTTCAATCATGTTTTCTGTATATGGGAATAGAAAGTTTGAGTGCCATAGAGAATAAGCACAAATAGCCCAGCGCTCTGCAACGTGTTATGTCAGCAATCACTAATGATTGGTTGCTATTGGCAACACCACCATTTGCCTGTTTTAGAAGCTTTAGTAAATCTAGCCCTGTGACTGTTAGCTCCTTTCTGATTGATCCTAGCTCCCATTCAGCGCAGTGTCAGTGCGGCCTCTGTATTACGGCTGGCACAGTATATAGAGATAACTGGTTACTGGTCAGTGCTGTATGACTGTATGCTATGTGTTATTACCACGCTGCTACCTGAGTAATGTCTGTGCTGCACTTCTTGTGATTGGCTGGGCTGGGATTTTTGGAAGGCCGGATGACTTGAAGGGGGGAAATTGGGTGTGATTGAATGATGGGAAGGCTGGAGTGTTCGGATCTCCAGTGCCGAGATGAACCTGGAAACAAAAAGGGAGTTGTGTCAGATCACCCAGCCAGTCAGGTTAGACAGGCAGAAGCAAGACCAGAGAGACAGAGGGGTCAGGACAGGCAGAACCAAGACCAGAAAGACAGAGGGGTCAGGACAGGCAGAACCAAGACCAGAAAGACAGAGGGGGCAGGACAGGCAGAAGCGAGACCAGCAGGACAAACATGAGACAGATCATTAGGACAGGCAGGGGCAGGACAGGCACAAACAAGACTAGTAGTGCAGGCAAGAGCAGGACATACAGAAGTGAGACTATGGGACAGGCAGAAGTGAGACTATGGGGCAGGCTGAAGAGAGATTATGTGGACAGACAGGCAGAAGTGAGACTATGGGGACAGGCAGAAGTGAGACTATGGGGACAGGCAGAAGTGAGACTATGGGGACAGTCAGAGGTGAGACTATGGGGACAGGCAGAAGTGAGACTATGGGGACAGGCAGAAGTGAGACTATGGGGACAGGCAGAAGAGAGACTATGGGGATAGGCAGAAGAGAGACTATGGGGGCAGGCAGAAGTGAGACTATGGGGACAGGCAGAAGTGAGATTATGGAGACAGGCTGAAGAGAGACTATGGGGATAGGTAGAAGAGAGACTATGGGACAGGCAGAAGAGAGACTATGCAGACAGGCAGAAGAGAGACTATGGGACAGGCAGAAGAGAGACTATGAGGACAGGCAGAAGAGAGACTATGAGGCAGGCAGAAGAGAGACTATGGGGATAGGCAGAAGAGAGACTATGGGGACAGGCAGAGGTGGGACTGTGGGGACTGGCAGAGGTGAGACTATGGGGATAGGCAGAAGAGAGACTATGGGGACAGGCAGAGGTGGGACTGTGGGGACTGGCAGAGGTGAGACTATGGGGACAGGCTGAAGAGAGACTATGGGGACAGGCAGAAGTGAGACTATAGGGACAGGCAGAAGCGAGACTATGGGGACAGTTAGAGGTGAGACTATGGGGACAGGCAGAAGAGAGACTATGAGGACAGGCAGAAGAGAGACTATGGGGACAGGCAGAAGAGAGACAGAAGAGAGACTATGGGGACAGGCAGAAGAGAGACTATGGGGCAGGCAGAAGAGAGACTATGGGGACAGGCAGAAGAGAGACTATGGGGACAGGCAGAAGTGAGACTATAGGGACAGGCAGAAGTGAGAGTATGGGGACAGGCAGAAGAGAGACTATGAGGACAGGCAGAAGAGAGACTATGGGGACAGGCAGAAGTGAGACTATGGGGACAGGCAGAAGTGAGAGTATGGGGACAGGCAGGAGAGACTATGGGGACAGGCAGAAGAGAGACTATGGGGACAGGCAGAAGTGAGACTATAGGGACAGGCAGAAGTGAGACTATGGAGACAGGCAGAAGTGAGACTATGGGGACAGTTAGAGGTGAGACTATGGGGACAGGCAGAAGAGAGACTATGGGGACAGGCTGAGGTGAGACTATGGGGACAGGCAGAAGAGAGACTATGGGGACAGGCAGAAGAGAGACTATGGGGACAGGCTCAGGTGAGACTATGGGGACAGGCTGAGGTGAGACTATGGGGACAGGCAGAAGAGAGACTATGGGGACAGGCAGAAGAGAGACTATGGGGACAGGCAGAAGAGAGACTATGGAGACAGTCAGAGGTGAGATTATGGGGACAGGCAGAAGTGAGACTATGGGGACAGTCAGAGGTGAGACTATGGGGACAGGCAGAAGTGAGACTATGGGGACAGTGAGAGGTGAGACTATGGGGACAGGCAGAAGTGAGACTATGGGGACAGGCAGAGGTGAGACTATGGGGACAGGCAGAAGTGAGACTATGGGGACAGTCAGAGGTGAGACTATGGGGACAGGCAGAGGTGAGACTATGGGGACAGGCAGAAGTGAGACTATGAGGACAGGCAGAAGTGAGACTATGGGGACAGTCAGAGGTGAGACTATGGGGACAGGCAGAAGTGAGACTATGGGGACAGTCAGAGGTGAGACTATGGGGACAGGCAGAGGTGATACTATGGGGCAGGCAGAAGTGAGACTATGGGGACAGGCTGAGGTGAGACTATGCAGACAGGCAGAGGTGGCAGAGGTGAGACTATGGGGACAGGCAGAGGTGGCAGAGGTGAGACTATGGGGACAGGCAGAGGTGAGACTATGCAGACAGGCAGAGGTGGCAGAGGTGAGACTATGGGGACAGGCTGAGGTGAGACTATGGGGACAGGCTGAGGTGAGACTATGGGGACAGGCAGAGGTGGCAGAGGTGAGACTATGGGGACAGGCAGAAGTGAGACTATGGGGACAGGCTGAGGTGAGACTATGGGGACAGGCAGAGGTGAGACTACGGGGACAGGCAGAAGTGAGACTATGGGGACAGGCAGAGGTGAGACTATGGGGACAGGCAGAAGTGAGACTATGGGGACAGGCTGAGGTGAGACTATGGGTACAGGCTGAGGTGAGACTATGGGGACAGGCAGAGGTGAGACTATGGGGACAGGCAGAAGTGAGACTATGGGGACAGGCAGAGGTGAGACTATGGGGACAGGCAGAAGTGAGACTATGGGGACAGGCTGAGGTGAGACTATGGGGACAGGCAGAGGTGAGACTATGGGGACAGGCAGAAGTGAGACTATAGGGACAGGCTGAGGTGAGACTATGGGGACAGGCAGAGGTGAGACTATGGGGACATGCTGAAGTGAGACTATGGGGACAGGCAGAGGTGAGACTATGGGGACAGGCAGAAGAGAGCATATGGGGACAGGCAGAGGTGAGACTATGGGGACAGGCAGAGGTGAGACTATGGGGACAGGCAGAGGTGAGACTATGGGGACAGGCAGAAGTGAGACTATGGGGACAGGCTGAGGTGAGACTATGGGGACAGGCTGAGGTGAGACTATGGGGACAGGCAGAAGAGAGACTATGGGGACAGGCAGAAGAGAGACTATGGGGCAGGCAGAAGGGAGAATATGGTGTCAGCAGAAGTGAGACTATGGGGACAGGCAGAAGAGAGACTATGGGGACAGGCAGAAGAGAGACTATGAGGCAGGCAGAAGAGAGACTATGGGGATAGGCAGAAGAGAGACTATGGGGACAGGCAGAGGTGGGACTGTGGGGACTGGCAGAGGTGAGACTATGGGGATAGGCAGAAGAGAGACTATGGGGACAGGCAGAGGTGGGACTGTGGGGACTGGCAGAGGTGAGACTATGGGGACAGGCTGAAGAGAGACTATGGGGACAGGCAGAAGTGAGACTATAGGGAAAGGCAGAAGTGAGACTATGGGGACAGTTAGAGGTGAGACTATGGGGACAGGCAGAAGAGAGACTATGAGGACAGGCAGAAGAGAGACTATGGGGACTGGCAGAAGAGAGACAGAAGAGAGACTATGGGGACAGGCAGAAGAGAGACTATGGGGCAGGCAGAAGAGAGACTATGGGGACAGGCAGAAGAGAGACTATGGGGACAGGCAGAAGTGAGACTATAGGGACAGGCAGAAGTGAGAGTATGGGGACAGGCAGAAGAGAGACTATGAGGACAGGCAGAAGAGAGACAATGGGGACAGGCAGAAGTGAGACTATGGGGACAGGCAGAAGTGAGAGTATGGGGACAGGCAGAAGAGAGACTATGGGGACAGGCAGAAGAGAGACTATGGGGACAGGCAGAAGTGAGACTATAGGGACAGGCAGAAGTGAGACTATGGAGACAGGCAGAAGTGAGACTATGGGGACAGTTAGAGGTGAGACTATGGGGACAGGCAGAAGAGAGACTATGGGGACAGGCTGAGGTGAGACTATGGGGACAGGCAGAAGAGAGACTATGGGGACAGGCAGAAGAGAGACTATGGGGACAGGCTGAGGTGAGACTATGGGGACAGGCAGAAGAGAGACTATGGGGACAGGCAGAAGAGAGACTATGGGGACAGGCAGAAGAGAGACTATGGGGACAGGCAGAAGAGAGACTATGGGGACAGGCAGAGGAGAGACTATGGGGACAGGCAGAAGAGAGACTATGGGGACAGGCAGAAGTGAGACTATGGGGACAGGTAGAAGTGAGACTATGGGGACAGTCAGAAGTGAGACTATGGGGACAGGCAGAAGTGAGACTATGGAGACAGTCAGAGGTGAGATTATGGGGACAGGCAGAAGTGAGACTATGGGGACAGTCAGAGGTGAGACTATGGGGACAGGCAGAAGTGAGACTATGGGGACAGTCAGAGGTGAGACTATGGGGACAGGCAGAGGTGAGACTATGGGGACAGGCAGAAGTGAGACTATGAGGACAGGCAGAAGTGAGACTATGGGGACAGTCAGAGGTGATACTATGGGGCAGGCAGAAGTGAGACTATGGGGACAGGCTGAGGTGAGACTATGCAGACAGGCAGAGGTGGCAGAGGTGAGACTATGGGGACAGGCAGAGGTGGCAGAGGTGAGACTATGGGGACAGGCAGAGGTGAGACTATGCGGACAGGCAGAGGTGGCAGAGGTGAGACTATGGGGACAGGCTGAGGTGAGACTATGGGGACAGGCTGAGGTGAGACTATGGGGACAGGCAGAGGTGGCAGAGGTGAGACTATGGGGACAGGCAGAAGTGAGACTATGGGGACAGGCTGAGGTGAGACTATGGGGACAGGCAGAGGTGAGACTATGGGGACAGGCAGAAGTGAGACTATGGGGACAGGCAGAGGTGAGACTATGGGGACAGGCAGAAGTGAGACTATGGGGACAGGCTGAGGTGAGACTATGGGGACAGGCTGAGGTGAGACTATGGGGACAGGCTGAGGTGAGACTATGGGGACAGGCAGAGGTGGCAGAGGTGAGACTATGGGGACAGGCAGAAGTGAGACTATGGGGACAGGCTGAGGTGAGACTATGGGGACAGGCTGAGGTGAGACTATGGGGACAGGCAGAGGTGAGACTATGGGGACAGGCAGAAGTGAGACTATGGGGACAGTCAGAGGTGAGACTATGGGGACAGGCAGAAGTGAGACTATGGGGACAGTCAGAGGGGAGACTATGGGGACAGGCAGAGGTGAGACTATGGGGACAGGCAGAAGTGAGACTATTAGGACAGGCAGAAGTGAGACTATGGGGACAGTCAGAGGTGAGACTATGGGGACAGGCAGAAGTGAGACTATGGGGACAGTCAGAGGTGAGACTATGGGGACAGGCAGAGGTGATACTATGGGGCAGGCAGAAGTGAGACTATGGGGACAGGCTGAGGTGAGACTATGCAGACAGGCAGAGGTGGCAGAGGTGAGACTATGGGGACAGGCAGAGGTGGCAGAGGTGAGACTATGGGGACAGGCAGAGGTGAGACTATGCGGACAGGCAGAGGTGGCAGAGGTGAGACTATGGGGACAGGCTGAGGTGAGACTATGGGGACAGGCTGAGGTGAGACTATGGGGACAGGCAGAGGTGGCAGAGCTGAGACTATGGGGACAGGCAGAAGTGAGACTATGGGGACAGGCTGAGGTGAGACTATGGGGACAGGCAGAGGTGAGACTATGGGGACAGGCAGAAGTGAGACTATGGGGACAGGCAGAGGTGAGACTATGGGGACAGGCAGAAGTGAGACTATGGGGACAGGCTGAGGTGAGACTATGGGGACAGGCTGAGGTGAGACTATGGGGACAGGCAGAGGTGAGACTATGGGGACAGGCAGAAGTGAGACTATGGGGACAGGCAGAGGTGAGACTATGGGGACAGGCAGAAGTGAGACTATGGGGACAGGCTGAGGTGAGACTATGGGGACAGGCAGAGGTGAGACTATGGAGACAGGCAGAAGTGAGACTATAGGGACAGGCTGAGGTGAGACTATGGGGACAGGCAGAGGTGAGACTATGGGGACATGCTGAAGTGAGACTATGGGGACAGGCAGAGGTGAGACTATGGGGACAGGCAGAAGAGAGCATATGGGGACAGGCAGAGGTGAGACTATGGGGACAGGCAGAGGTGAGACTATGGGGACAGGCAGAGGTGAGACTATGGGGACAGGCAGAAGTGAGACTATGGGGACAGGCTGAGGTGAGACTATGGGGACAGGCAGAAGTGAGACTATGGGGACAGGCTGAGGTGAGACTATGGGGACAGGCAGAAGAGAGACTATGGGGACAGGCAGAAGTGATACTATGGGGCAGGCAGAAGGGAGAATATGGGGTCAGCAGAAGTGAGACTATGGGGACAGGCAGAAGAGAGACTATGGGGACAGGCTGAGGTGAGACTATGGGGACAGGCAGAGGTGAGACTATGGGGACAGGCTGAAGTGAGACTATGGGGACAGGCAGAGGTGAGACTATGGGGACAGTCAGGAGTGAGACTATGGGGACAGGCAGAGGTGAGACTATGGGGACAGGCAGAGGTGAGACTATGGGGACAGGCAGAGGTGAGACTATGGGGACAGGCAGAAGTGAGACTATGGGGACAGGCTGAGGTGAGACTATGGGGACAGGCAGAAGTGAGACTATGGGGACAGGCTGAGGTGAGACTATGGGGACAGGCAGAAGAGAGACTATGGGGACAGGCAGAAGTGACACTATGGGGCAGGCAGAAGGGAGACTATGGGGTCAGGCAGAAGTGAGACGATGGGGACAGGCAGAAGTGAGACTATGGGGACAGGCTGAGGTGAGACTATGGGGACAGGCAGAAGTGAGACTATGGGGACAGGCTGAGGTGAGACTACGGGGACAGGCAGAAGAGAGACTATGGGGACAGGCAGAAGTGATACTATGGGGCAGGCAGAAGGGAGACTATGGGGTCAGGCAGAAGTGAGACTATGGGGACAGGCAGAAGAGAGACTATGGGGACAGGCTGAGGTGAGACTATGGGGACAGGCAGAGGTGAGACTATGGGGACAGGCTGAAGTGAGACTATGGGGACAGGCAGAGGTGAGACTATGGGGACAGTCAGGAGTGAGACTATGGGGACAGGCAGAGGTGAGACTATGGGGACAGGCAGAGGTGAGACTATGGGGACAGGCAGAGGTGAGACTATGGGGACAGGCAGAAGTGAGACTATGGGGACAGGCAGAGGTGAGACTATGGGGACAGGCAGAAGTGAGACTATGGGGACAGGCTGAGGTGAGACTATGGGGACAGGCAGAAGAGAGACTATGGGGACAGGCAGAAGAGAGACTATGGGGACAGGCAGAAGAGAGACTATGGGGACAGGCAGAAGTGAGACTATGGGGACAGGTAGAAGTGAGACTATGGGGACAGTCAGAAGTGAGACTATGGGGACAGGCAGAAGTGAGACTATGGAGACAGTCAGAGGTGAGATTATGGGGACAGGCAGAAGTGAGACTATGGGGACAGTCAGAGGTGAGACTATGGGGACAGGCAGAAGTGAGACTATAGGGACAGTGAGAGGTGAGACTATGGGGACAGGCAGAAGTGAGACTATGGGGACAGTCAGAGGTGAGACTATGGGGACAGGCAGAAGTGAGACTATGGGGACAGTCAGAGGTGAGACTATGGGGACAGGCAGAGGTGAGACTATGGGAACAGGCAGAAGTGAGACTATGAGGACAGGCAGAAGTGAGACTATGGGGACAGTCAGAGGTGAGACTATGGGGACAGGCAGAAGTGAGACTATGGGGACAGTCAGAGGTGAGACTATGGGGACAGGCGGAGGTGATACTATGGGGCAGGCAGAAGTGAGAATATGGGGACAGGCTGAGGTGAGACTATGCAGACAGGCAGAGGTGGCAGAGGTGAGACTATGGGGACAGGCAGAGGTGGCAGAGGTGAGACTATGGGGACAGGCAGAGGTGAGACTATGCGGACAGGCAGAGGTGGCAGAGGTGAGACTATGGGGACAGGCTGAGGTGAGACTATGGGGACAGGCTGAGGTGAGACTATGGGGACAGGCAGAGGTGGCAGAGGTGAGACTATGGGGACAGGCAGAAGTGAGACTATGGGGACAGGCTGAGGTGAGACTATGGGGACAGGCAGAGGTGAGACTATGGGGACAGGCAGAAGTGAGACTATGGGGACAGGCAGAGGTGAGACTATGGGGACAGGCAGAAGTGAGACTATGGGGACAGGCTGAGGTGAGACTATGGGGACAGGCAGAGGTGAGACTATGGGGACAGGCAGAAGTGAGACTATGGGGACAGGCTGAGGTGAGACTATGGGGACAGGCTGAGGTGAGACTATGGGGACAGGCAGAGGTGAGACTATGGGGACAGGCAGAAGAGAGACTATGAGGACAGGCAGAAGAGAGACAATGGGGACAGGCAGAAGTGAGACTATGGGGACAGGCAGAAGTGAGAGTATGGGGACAGGCAGAAGAGAGACTATGGGGACAGGCAGAAGTGAGACTATAGGGACAGGCAGAAGTGAGACTATGGAGACAGGCAGAAGTGAGACTATGGGGACAGTTAGAGGTGAGACTATGGGGACAGGCAGAAGAGAGACTATGGGGACAGGCTGAGGTGAGACTATGGGGACAGGCAGAAGAGAGACTATGGGGACAGGCAGAAGAGAGACTATGGGGACAGGCTGAGGTGAGACTATGGGGACAGGCAGAAGAGAGACTATGGGGACAGGCAGAAGAGAGACTATGGGGACAGGCAGAAGAGAGACTATGGGGACAGGCAGAAGAGAGACTATGGGGACAGGCAGAGGAGAGACTATGGGGACAGGCAGAAGAGAGACTATGGGGACAGGCAGAAGTGAGACTATGGGGACAGGTAGAAGTGAGACTATGGGGACAGTCAGAAGTGAGACTATGGGGACAGGCAGAAGTGAGACGATGGAGACAGTCAGAGGTGAGATTATGGGGACAGGCAGAAGTGAGACTATGGGGACAGTCAGAGGTGAGACTATGGGGACAGGCAGAAGTGAGACTATGGGGACAGTCAGAGGTGAGACTATGGGGACAGGCAGAGGTGAGACTATGGGGACAGGCAGAAGTGAGACTATGAGGACAGGCAGAAGTGAGACTATGGGGACAGTCAGAGGTGAGACTATGGGGACAGGCAGAAGTGAGACTATGGGGACAGTCAGAGGTGAGACTATGGGGACAGGCAGAGGTGATACTATGGGGCAGGCAGAAGTGAGACTATGGGGACAGGCTGAGGTGAGACTATGCAGACAGGCAGAGGTGGCAGAGGTGAGACTATGGGGACAGGCAGAGGTGGCAGAGGTGAGACTATGGGGACAGGCAGAGGTGAGACTATGCGGACAGGCAGAGGTGGCAGAGGTGAGACTATGGGGACAGGCTGAGGTGAGACTATGGGGACAGGCTGAGGTGAGACTATGGGGACAGGCAGAGGTGGCAGAGGTGAGACTATGGGGACAGGCAGAAGTGAGACTATGGGGACAGGCTGAGGTGAGACTATGGGGACAGGCAGAGGTGAGACTATGGGGACAGGCAGAAGTGAGACTATGGGGACAGGCAGAGGTGAGACTATGGGGACAGGCAGAAGTGAGACTATGGGGACAGGCTGAGGTGAGACTATGGGGACAGGCTGAGGTGAGACTATGGGGACAGGCTGAGGTGAGACTATGGGGACAGGCAGAGGTGGCAGAGGTGAGACTATGGGGACAGGCAGAAGTGAGACTATGGGGACAGGCTGAGGTGAGACTATGGGGACAGGCTGAGGTGAGACTATGGGGACAGGCAGAGGTGAGACTATGGGGACAGGCAGAAGTGAGACTATGGGGACAGTCAGAGGTGAGACTATGGGGACAGGCAGAAGTGAGACTATGGGGACAGTCAGAGGGGAGACTATGGGGACAGGCAGAGGTGAGACTATGGGGACAGGCAGAAGTGAGACTATTAGGACAGGCAGAAGTGAGACTATGGGGACAGTCAGAGGTGAGACTATGGGGACAGGCAGAAGTGAGACTATGGGGACAGTCAGAGGTGAGACTATGGGGACAGGCAGAGGTGATACTATGGGGCAGGCAGAAGTGAGACTATGGGGACAGGCTGAGGTGAGACTATGCAGACAGGCAGAGGTGGCAGAGGTGAGACTATGGGGACAGGCAGAGGTGGCAGAGGTGAGACTATGGGGACAGGCAGAGGTGAGACTATGCGGACAGGCAGAGGTGGCAGAGGTGAGACTATGGGGACAGGCTGAGGTGAGACTATGGGGACAGGCTGAGGTGAGACTATGGGGACAGGCAGAGGTGGCAGAGCTGAGACTATGGGGACAGGCAGAAGTGAGACTATGGGGACAGGCTGAGGTGAGACTATGGGGACAGGCAGAGGTGAGACTATGGGGACAGGCAGAAGTGAGACTATGGGGACAGGCAGAGGTGAGACTATGGGGACAGGCAGAAGTGAGACTATGGGGACAGGCTGAGGTGAGACTATGGGGACAGGCTGAGGTGAGACTATGGGGACAGGCAGAGGTGAGACTATGGGGACAGGCAGAAGTGAGACTATGGGGACAGGCAGAGGTGAGACTATGGGGACAGGCAGAAGTGAGACTATGGGGACAGGCTGAGGTGAGACTATGGGGACAGGCAGAGGTGAGACTATGGAGACAGGCAGAAGTGAGACTATAGGGACAGGCTGAGGTGAGACTATGGGGACAGGCAGAGGTGAGACTATGGGGACATGCTGAAGTGAGACTATGGGGACAGGCAGAGGTGAGACTATGGGGACAGGCAGAAGAGAGCATATGGGGACAGGCAGAGGTGAGACTATGGGGACAGGCAGAGGTGAGACTATGGGGACAGGCAGAGGTGAGACTATGGGGACAGGCAGAAGTGAGACTATGGGGACAGGCTGAGGTGAGACTATGGGGACAGGCAGAAGTGAGACTATGGGGACAGGCTGAGGTGAGACTATGGGGACAGGCAGAAGAGAGACTATGGGGACAGGCAGAAGTGATACTATGGGGCAGGCAGAAGGGAGAATATGGGGTCAGCAGAAGTGAGACTATGGGGACAGGCAGAAGAGAGACTATGGGGACAGGCTGAGGTGAGACTATGGGGACAGGCAGAGGTGAGACTATGGGGACAGGCTGAAGTGAGACTATGGGGACAGGCAGAGGTGAGACTATGGGGACAGTCAGGAGTGAGACTATGGGGACAGGCAGAGGTGAGACTATGGGGACAGGCAGAGGTGAGACTATGGGGACAGGCAGAGGTGAGACTATGGGGACAGGCAGAAGTGAGACTATGGGGACAGGCTGAGGTGAGACTATGGGGACAGGCAGAAGTGAGACTATGGGGACAGGCTGAGGTGAGACTATGGGGACAGGCAGAAGAGAGACTATGGGGACAGGCAGAAGTGACACTATGGGGCAGGCAGAAGGGAGACTATGGGGTCAGGCAGAAGTGAGACGATGGGGACAGGCAGAAGTGAGACTATGGGGACAGGCTGAGGTGAGACTATGGGGACAGGCAGAAGTGAGACTATGGGGACAGGCTGAGGTGAGACTACGGGGACAGGCAGAAGAGAGACTATGGGGACAGGCAGAAGTGATACTATGGGGCAGGCAGAAGGGAGACTATGGGGACAGGCAGAAGTGAGACTATGGGGACAGGCAGAAGAGAGACTATGGGGACAGGCTGAGGTGAGACTATGGGGACAGGCAGAGGTGAGACTATGGGGACAGGCTGAAGTGAGACTATGGGGACAGGCAGAGGTGAGACTATGGGGACAGTCAGGAGTGAGACTATGGGGACAGGCAGAGGTGAGACTATGGGGACAGGCTGAGGTGAGACTATGGGGACAGGCAGAGGTGAGACTATGGGGACAGGCAGAAGTGAGACTATGGGGACAGTCAGAGGTGAGACTATGGGGACAGGCAGAAGTGAGACTATGGGGACAGTCAGAGGGGAGACTATGGGGACAGGCAGAGGTGAGACTATGGGGACAGGCAGAAGTGAGACTATTAGGACAGGCAGAAGTGAGACTATGGGGACAGTCAGAGGTGAGACTATGGGGACAGGCAGAAGTGAGACTATGGGGACAGTCAGAGGTGAGACTATGGGGACAGGCAGAGGTGATACTATGGGGCAGGCAGAAGTGAGACTATGGGGACAGGCTGAGGTGAGACTATGCAGACAGGCAGAGGTGGCAGAGGTGAGACTATGGGGACAGGCAGAGGTGGCAGAGGTGAGACTATGGGGACAGGCAGAGGTGAGACTATGCGGACAGGCAGAGGTGGCAGAGGTGAGACTATGGGGACAGGCTGAGGTGAGACTATGGGGACAGGCTGAGGTGAGACTATGGGGACAGGCAGAGGTGGCAGAGCTGAGACTATGGGGACAGGCAGAAGTGAGACTATGGGGACAGGCTGAGGTGAGACTATGGGGACAGGCAGAGGTGAGACTATGGGGACAGGCAGAAGTGAGACTATGGGGACAGGCAGAGGTGAGACTATGGGGACAGGCAGAAGTGAGACTATGGGGACAGGCTGAGGTGAGACTATGGGGACAGGCTGAGGTGAGACTATGGGGACAGGCAGAGGTGAGACTATGGGGACAGGCAGAAGTGAGACTATGGGGACAGGCAGAGGTGAGACTATGGGGACAGGCAGAAGTGAGACTATGGGGACAGGCTGAGGTGAGACTATGGGGACAGGCAGAGGTGAGACTATGGAGACAGGCAGAAGTGAGACTATAGGGACAGGCTGAGGTGAGACTATGGGGACAGGCAGAGGTGAGACTATGGGGACATGCTGAAGTGAGACTATGGGGACAGGCAGAGGTGAGACTATGGGGACAGGCAGAAGAGAGCATATGGGGACAGGCAGAGGTGAGACTATGGGGACAGGCAGAGGTGAGACTATGGGGACAGGCAGAGGTGAGACTATGGGGACAGGCAGAAGTGAGACTATGGGGACAGGCTGAGGTGAGACTATGGGGACAGGCAGAAGTGAGACTATGGGGACAGGCTGAGGTGAGACTATGGGGACAGGCAGAAGAGAGACTATGGGGACAGGCAGAAGTGACACTATGGGGCAGGCAGAAGGGAGACTATGGGGTCAGGCAGAAGTGAGACGATGGGGACAGGCAGAAGTGAGACTATGGGGACAGGCTGAGGTGAGACTATGGGGACAGGCAGAAGTGAGACTATGGGGACAGGCTGAGGTGAGACTACGGGGACAGGCAGAAGAGAGACTATGGGGACAGGCAGAAATGATACTATGGGGCAGGCAGAAGGGAGACTATGGGGTCAGGCAGAAGTGAGACTATGGGGACAGGCAGAAGAGAGACTATGGGGACAGGCTGAGGTGAGACTATGGGGACAGGCAGAGGTGAGACTATGGGGACAGGCTGAAGTGAGACTATGGGGACAGGCAGAGGTGAGACTATGGGGACAGTCAGGAGTGAGACTATGGGGACAGGCAGAGGTGAGACTATGGGGACAGGCAGAGGTGAGACTATGGGGACAGGCAGAGGTGAGACTATGGGGACAGGCAGAAGTGAGACTATGGGGACAGGCAGAGGTGAGACTATGGGGACAGGCAGAAGTGAGACTATGGGGACAGGCTGAGGTGAGACTATGGGGACAGGCAGAAGAGAGACTATGGGGACAGGCAGAAGAGAGACTATGGGGACAGGCAGAAGAGAGACTATGGGGACAGGCAGAAGTGAGACTATGGGGACAGGTAGAAGTGAGACTATGGGGACAGTCAGAAGTGAGACTATGGGGACAGGCAGAAGTGAGACTATGGAGACAGTCAGAGGTGAGATTATGGGGACAGGCAGAAGTGAGACTATGGGGACAGTCAGAGGTGAGACTATGGGGACAGGCAGAAGTGAGACTATAGGGACAGTGAGAGGTGAGACTATGGGGACAGGCAGAAGTGAGACTATGGGGACAGTCAGAGGTGAGACTATGGGGACAGGCAGAAGTGAGACTATGGGGACAGTCAGAGGTGAGACTATGGGGACAGGCAGAGGTGAGACTATGGGGACAGGCAGAAGTGAGACTATGAGGACAGGCAGAAGTGAGACTATGGGGACAGTCAGAGGTGAGACTATGGGGACAGGCAGAAGTGAGACTATGGGGACAGTCAGAGGTGAGACTATGGGGACAGGCGGAGGTGATACTATGGGGCAGGCAGAAGTGAGAATATGGGGACAGGCTGAGGTGAGACTATGCAGACAGGCAGAGGTGGCAGAGGTGAGACTATGGGGACAGGCAGAGGTGGCAGAGGTGAGACTATGGGGACAGGCAGAGGTGAGACTATGCGGACAGGCAGAGGTGGCAGAGGTGAGACTATGGGGACAGGCTGAGGTGAGACTATGGGGACAGGCTGAGGTGAGACTATGGGGACAGGCAGAGGTGGCAGAGGTGAGACTATGGGGACAGGCAGAAGTGAGACTATGGGGACAGGCTGAGGTGAGACTATGGGGACAGGCAGAGGTGAGACTATGGGGACAGACAGAAGTGAGACTATGGGGACAGGCAGAGGTGAGACTATGGGGACAGGCAGAAGTGAGACTATGGGGACAGGCTGAGGTGAGACTATGGGGACAGGCTGAGGTGAGACTATGGGGACAGGCAGAGGTGAGACTATGGGGACAGGCAGAAGAGAGACTATGAGGACAGGCAGAAGAGAGACAATGGGGACAGGCAGAAGTGAGACTATGGGGACAGGCAGAAGTGAGAGTATGGGGACAGGCAGAAGAGAGACTATGGGGACAGGCAGAAGAGAGACTATGGGGACAGGCAGAAGTGAGACTATAGGGACAGGCAGAAGTGAGACTATGGAGACAGGCAGAAGTGAGACTATGGGGACAGTTAGAGGTGAGACTATGGGGACAGGCAGAAGAGAGACTATGGGGACAGGCTGAGGTGAGACTATGGGGACAGGCAGAAGAGAGACTATGGGGACAGGCAGAAGAGAGACTATGGGGACAGGCTGAGGTGAGACTATGGGGACAGGCAGAAGAGAGACTATGGGGACAGGCAGAAGAGAGACTATGGGGACAGGCAGAAGAGAGACTATGGGGACAGGCAGAAGAGAGACTATGGGGACAGGCAGAGGAGAGACTATGGGGACAGGCAGAAGAGAGACTATGGGGACAGGCAGAAGTGAGACTATGGGGACAGGTAGAAGTGAGACTATGGGGACAGTCAGAAGTGAGACTATGGGGACAGGCAGAAGTGAGACGATGGAGACAGTCAGAGGTGAGATTATGGGGACAGGCAGAAGTGAGACTATGGGGACAGTCAGAGGTGAGACTATGGGGACAGGCAGAAGTGAGACTATGGGGACAGTCAGAGGTGAGACTATGGGGACAGGCAGAGGTGAGACTATGGGGACAGGCAGAAGTGAGACTATGAGGACAGGCAGAAGTGAGACTATGGGGACAGTCAGAGGTGAGACTATGGGGACAGGCAGAAGTGAGACTATGGGGACAGTCAGAGGTGAGACTATGGGGACAGGCAGAGGTGATACTATGGGGCAGGCAGAAGTGAGACTATGGGGACAGGCTGAGGTGAGACTATGCAGACAGGCAGAGGTGGCAGAGGTGAGACTATGGGGACAGGCAGAGGTGGCAGAGGTGAGACTATGGGGACAGGCAGAGGTGAGACTATGCGGACAGGCAGAGGTGGCAGAGGTGAGACTATGGGGACAGGCTGAGGTGAGACTATGGGGACAGGCTGAGGTGAGACTATGGGGACAGGCAGAGGTGGCAGAGGTGAGACTATGGGGACAGGCAGAAGTGAGACTATGGGGACAGGCTGAGGTGAGACTATGGGGACAGGCAGAGGTGAGACTATGGGGACAGGCAGAAGTGAGACTATGGGGACAGGCAGAGGTGAGACTATGGGGACAGGCAGAAGTGAGACTATGGGGACAGGCTGAGGTGAGACTATGGGGACAGGCTGAGGTGAGACTATGGGGACAGGCTGAGGTGAGACTATGGGGACAGGCAGAGGTGGCAGAGGTGAGACTATGGGGACAGGCAGAAGTGAGACTATGGGGACAGGCTGAGGTGAGACTATGGGGACAGGCTGAGGTGAGACTATGGGGACAGGCAGAGGTGAGACTATGGGGACAGGCAGAAGTGAGACTATGGGGACAGTCAGAGGTGAGACTATGGGGACAGGCAGAAGTGAGACTATGGGGACAGTCAGAGGGGAGACTATGGGGACAGGCAGAGGTGAGACTATGGGGACAGGCAGAAGTGAGACTATTAGGACAGGCAGAAGTGAGACTATGGGGACAGTCAGAGGTGAGACTATGGGGACAGGCAGAAGTGAGACTATGGGGACAGTCAGAGGTGAGACTATGGGGACAGGCAGAGGTGATACTATGGGGCAGGCAGAAGTGAGACTATGGGGACAGGCTGAGGTGAGACTATGCAGACAGGCAGAGGTGGCAGAGGTGAGACTATGGGGACAGGCAGAGGTGGCAGAGGTGAGACTATGGGGACAGGCAGAGGTGAGACTATGCGGACAGGCAGAGGTGGCAGAGGTGAGACTATGGGGACAGGCTGAGGTGAGACTATGGGGACAGGCTGAGGTGAGACTATGGGGACAGGCAGAGGTGGCAGAGCTGAGACTATGGGGACAGGCAGAAGTGAGACTATGGGGACAGGCTGAGGTGAGACTATGGGGACAGGCAGAGGTGAGACTATGGGGACAGGCAGAAGTGAGACTATGGGGACAGGCAGAGGTGAGACTATGGGGACAGGCAGAAGTGAGACTATGGGGACAGGCTGAGGTGAGACTATGGGGACAGGCTGAGGTGAGACTATGGGGACAGGCAGAGGTGAGACTATGGGGACAGGCAGAAGTGAGACTATGGGGACAGGCAGAGGTGAGACTATGGGGACAGGCAGAAGTGAGACTATGGGGACAGGCTGAGGTGAGACTATGGGGACAGGCAGAGGTGAGACTATGGAGACAGGCAGAAGTGAGACTATAGGGACAGGCTGAGGTGAGACTATGGGGACAGGCAGAGGTGAGACTATGGGGACATGCTGAAGTGAGACTATGGGGACAGGCAGAGGTGAGACTATGGGGACAGGCAGAAGAGAGCATATGGGGACAGGCAGAGGTGAGACTATGGGGACAGGCAGAGGTGAGACTATGGGGACAGGCAGAGGTGAGACTATGGGGACAGGCAGAAGTGAGACTATGGGGACAGGCTGAGGTGAGACTATGGGGACAGGCAGAAGTGAGACTATGGGGACAGGCTGAGGTGAGACTATGGGGACAGGCAGAAGAGAGACTATGGGGACAGGCAGAAGTGATACTATGGGGCAGGCAGAAGGGAGAATATGGGGTCAGCAGAAGTGAGACTATGGGGACAGGCAGAAGAGAGACTATGGGGACAGGCTGAGGTGAGACTATGGGGACAGGCAGAGGTGAGACTATGGGGACAGGCTGAAGTGAGACTATGGGGACAGGCAGAGGTGAGACTATGGGGACAGTCAGGAGTGAGACTATGGGGACAGGCAGAGGTGAGACTATGGGGACAGGCAGAGGTGAGACTATGGGGACAGGCAGAGGTGAGACTATGGGGACAGGCAGAAGTGAGACTATGGGGACAGGCTGAGGTGAGACTATGGGGACAGGCAGAAGTGAGACTATGGGGACAGGCTGAGGTGAGACTATGGGGACAGGCAGAAGAGAGACTATGGGGACAGGCAGAAGTGACACTATGGGGCAGGCAGAAGGGAGACTATGGGGTCAGGCAGAAGTGAGACGATGGGGACAGGCAGAAGTGAGACTATGGGGACAGGCTGAGGTGAGACTATGGGGACAGGCAGAAGTGAGACTATGGGGACAGGCTGAGGTGAGACTACGGGGACAGGCAGAAGAGAGACTATGGGGACAGGCAGAAGTGATACTATGGGGCAGGCAGAAGGGAGACTATGGGGACAGGCAGAAGTGAGACTATGGGGACAGGCAGAAGAGAGACTATGGGGACAGGCTGAGGTGAGACTATGGGGACAGGCAGAGGTGAGACTATGGGGACAGGCTGAAGTGAGACTATGGGGACAGGCAGAGGTGAGACTATGGGGACAGTCAGGAGTGAGACTATGGGGACAGGCAGAGGTGAGACTATGGGGACAGGCTGAGGTGAGACTATGGGGACAGGCAGAGGTGAGACTATGGGGACAGGCAGAAGTGAGACTATGGGGACAGTCAGAGGTGAGACTATGGGGACAGGCAGAAGTGAGACTATGGGGACAGTCAGAGGGGAGACTATGGGGACAGGCAGAGGTGAGACTATGGGGACAGGCAGAAGTGAGACTATTAGGACAGGCAGAAGTGAGACTATGGGGACAGTCAGAGGTGAGACTATGGGGACAGGCAGAAGTGAGACTATGGGGACAGTCAGAGGTGAGACTATGGGGACAGGCAGAGGTGATACTATGGGGCAGGCAGAAGTGAGACTATGGGGACAGGCTGAGGTGAGACTATGCAGACAGGCAGAGGTGGCAGAGGTGAGACTATGGGGACAGGCAGAGGTGGCAGAGGTGAGACTATGGGGACAGGCAGAGGTGAGACTATGCGGACAGGCAGAGGTGGCAGAGGTGAGACTATGGGGACAGGCTGAGGTGAGACTATGGGGACAGGCTGAGGTGAGACTATGGGGACAGGCAGAGGTGGCAGAGCTGAGACTATGGGGACAGGCAGAAGTGAGACTATGGGGACAGGCTGAGGTGAGACTATGGGGACAGGCAGAGGTGAGACTATGGGGACAGGCAGAAGTGAGACTATGGGGACAGGCAGAGGTGAGACTATGGGGACAGGCAGAAGTGAGACTATGGGGACAGGCTGAGGTGAGACTATGGGGACAGGCTGAGGTGAGACTATGGGGACAGGCAGAGGTGAGACTATGGGGACAGGCAGAAGTGAGACTATGGGGACAGGCAGAGGTGAGACTATGGGGACAGGCAGAAGTGAGACTATGGGGACAGGCTGAGGTGAGACTATGGGGACAGGCAGAGGTGAGACTATGGAGACAGGCAGAAGTGAGACTATAGGGACAGGCTGAGGTGAGACTATGGGGACAGGCAGAGGTGAGACTATGGGGACATGCTGAAGTGAGACTATGGGGACAGGCAGAGGTGAGACTATGGGGACAGGCAGAAGAGAGCATATGGGGACAGGCAGAGGTGAGACTATGGGGACAGGCAGAGGTGAGACTATGGGGACAGGCAGAGGTGAGACTATGGGGACAGGCAGAAGTGAGACTATGGGGACAGGCTGAGGTGAGACTATGGGGACAGGCAGAAGTGAGACTATGGGGACAGGCTGAGGTGAGACTATGGGGACAGGCAGAAGAGAGACTATGGGGACAGGCAGAAGTGATACTATGGGGCAGGCAGAAGGGAGAATATGGGGTCAGCAGAAGTGAGACTATGGGGACAGGCAGAAGAGAGACTATGGGGACAGGCTGAGGTGAGACTATGGGGACAGGCAGAGGTGAGACTATGGGGACAGGCTGAAGTGAGACTATGGGGACAGGCAGAGGTGAGACTATGGGGACAGTCAGGAGTGAGACTATGGGGACAGGCAGAGGTGAGACTATGGGGACAGGCAGAGGTGAGACTATGGGGACAGGCAGAGGTGAGACTATGGGGACAGGCAGAAGTGAGACTATGGGGACAGGCTGAGGTGAGACTATGGGGACAGGCAGAAGTGAGACTATGGGGACAGGCTGAGGTGAGACTATGGGGACAGGCAGAAGAGAGACTATGGGGACAGGCAGAAGTGACACTATGGGGCAGGCAGAAGGGAGACTATGGGGTCAGGCAGAAGTGAGACGATGGGGACAGGCAGAAGTGAGACTATGGGGACAGGCTGAGGTGAGACTATGGGGACAGGCAGAAGTGAGACTATGGGGACAGGCTGAGGTGAGACTACGGGGACAGGCAGAAGAGAGACTATGGGGACAGGCAGAAGTGATACTATGGGGCAGGCAGAAGGGAGACTATGGGGACAGGCAGAAGTGAGACTATGGGGACAGGCAGAAGAGAGACTATGGGGACAGGCTGAGGTGAGACTATGGGGACAGGCAGAGGTGAGACTATGGGGACAGGCTGAAGTGAGACTATGGGGACAGGCAGAGGTGAGACTATGGGGACAGTCAGGAGTGAGACTATGGGGACAGGCAGAGGTGAGACTATGGGGACAGGCAGAGGTGAGACTATGGGGACAGGCAGAGGTGAGACTATGGGGACAGGCAGAAGTGAGACTATGGGGACAGGCAGAGGTGAGACTATGGGGACAGGCAGAAGTGAGACTATGGGGACAGGCTGAGGTGAGACTATGGGGACAGGCAGAAGAGAGACTATGGGGACAGGCAGAAGAGAGACTATGGGGACAGGCAGAAGAGAGACTATGGGGACAGGCAGAAGTGAGGCTATGGGGACAGGTAGAAGTGAGACTATGGGGACAGTCAGAAGTGAGACTATGGGGACAGGCAGAAGTGAGACTATGGAGACAGTCAGAGGTGAGATTATGGGGACAGGCAGAAGTGAGACTATGGGGACAGTCAGAGGTGAGACTATGGGGACAGGCAGAAGTGAGACTATAGGGACAGTGAGAGGTGAGACTATGGGGACAGGCAGAAGTGAGACTATGGGGACAGTCAGAGGTGAGACTATGGGGACAGGCAGAAGTGAGACTATGGGGACAGTCAGAGGTGAGACTATGGGGACAGGCAGAGGTGAGACTATGGGGACAGGCAGAAGTGAGACTATGAGGACAGGCAGAAGTGAGACTATGGGGACAGTCAGAGGTGAGACTATGGGGACAGGCAGAAGTGAGACTATGGGGACAGTCAGAGGTGAGACTATGGGGACAGGCGGAGGTGATACTATGGGGCAGGCAGAAGTGAGAATATGGGGACAGGCTGAGGTGAGACTATGCAGACAGGCAGAGGTGGCAGAGGTGAGACTATGGGGACAGGCAGAGGTGGCAGAGGTGAGACTATGGGGACAGGCAGAGGTGAGACTATGCGGACAGGCAGAGGTGGCAGAGGTGAGACTATGGGGACAGGCTGAGGTGAGACTATGGGGACAGGCTGAGGTGAGACTATGGGGACAGGCAGAGGTGGCAGAGGTGAGACTATGGGGACAGGCAGAAGTGAGACTATGGGGACAGGCTGAGGTGAGACTATGGGGACAGGCAGAGGTGAGACTATGGGGACAGGCAGAAGTGAGACTATGGGGACAGGCAGAGGTGAGACTATGGGGACAGGCAGAAGTGAGACTATGGGGACAGGCTGAGGTGAGACTATGGGGACAGGCTGAGGTGAGACTATGGGGACAGGCAGAGGTGAGACTATGGGGACAGGCAGAGGTGAGACTATGGGGACAGGCAGAAGTGAGACTATGGGGACAGGCTGAGGTGAGACTATGGGGACAGGCTGAGGTGAGACTATGGGGACAGGCAGAAGTGAGACTATAGGGAAAGGCTGAGGTGAGACTATGGGGACAGGCAGAGGTGAGACTATGGGGACATGCTGAAGTGAGACTATGGGGACAGGCAGAGGTGAGACTATGGGGACAGGCAGAAGAGAGCATATGGGGACAGGCAGAGGTGAGACTATGGGGACAGGCAGAGGTGAGACTATGGGGACAGGCAGAGGTGAGACTATGGGGACAGGCAGAAGTGAGACTATGGGGACAGGCTGAGGTGAGACTATGGGGACAGGCAGAAGTGAGACTATGGGGACAGGCTGAGGTGAGACTATGGGGACAGGCAGAAGAGAGACTATGGGGACAGGCAGAAGTGATACTATGGGGCAGGCAGAAGGGAGAATATGGTGTCAGCAGAAGAGAGACTATGGGGACAGGCAGAAGAGAGACTATGGGGACAGGCTGAGGTGAGACTATGGGGACAGGCAGAGGTGAGACTATTGGGACAGGCTGAAGTGAGACTATGGGGACAGGCAGAGGTGAGACTATGGGGACAGTCAGGAGTGAGACTATGGGGACAGGCAGAGATGAGACTATGGGGACAGGCAGAGGTGAGACTATGGGGACAGGCAGAGGTGAGACTATGGGGACAGGCAGAAGTGAGACTATGGGGACAGGCTGAGGTGAGACTATGGGGACAGGCAGAAGTGAGACTATGGGGACAGGCTGAGGTGAGACTATGGGGACAGGCAGAAGAGAGACTATGGGGACAGGCAGAAGTGATACTATGGGGCAGGCAGAAGGGAGACTATGGGGTCAGGCAGAAGTGAGACTATGGGGACAGGCAGAAGTGAGACTATGGGGACAGGCTGAGGTGAGACTATGGGGACAGGCAGAAGTGAGACTATGGGGACAGGCTGAGGTGAGACTACGGGGACAGGCAGAAGAGAGACTATGGGGACAGGCAGAAGTGATACTATGGGGCAGGCAGAAGGGAGACTATGGGGTCAGGCAGAAGTGAGACTATGGGGACAGGCAGAAGAGAGACTATGGGGACAGGCTGAGGTGAGACTATGGGGACAGGCAGAGGTGAGACTATGGGGACAGGCTGAAGTGAGACTATGGGGACAGGCAGAGGTGAGACTATGGGGACAGTCAGGAGTGAGACTATGGGGACAGGCAGAGGTGAGACTATGGGGACAGGCAGAGGTGAGACTATGGGGACAGGCAGAGGTGAGACTATGGGGACAGGCAGAAGTGAGTCTATGGGGACAGGCTGAGGTGAGACTATGGGGACAGGCAGAAGTGAGACTATGGGGACAGGCTGAGGTGAGACTATGGGGACAGGCAGAAGAGAGACTATGGGGACAGGCAGAAGTGATACTATGGGGCAGGCAGAAGGGAGACTATGGGGTCAGGCAGAAGTGAGACTATGGGGACAGGCAGAAGAGAGACTATGGGGACAGGCTGAGGTGAGACTATGGGGACAGGCAGAGGTGAGACTATGGGGACAGGCAGAGGTGAGACTATGGGGACAGGCAGAAGTGAGACTATGGGGACAGGCAGAGGTGGCAGAGGTGAGACTATGGGGACAGTCAGAAGTGAGACTATGGGGACAGGCAGAAGTGAGACTATGGGGACAGGCAGAAGTGAGACTATGGGGACAGTCAGAAGTGAGACTATAGGGACAGGCAGAAGTGAGACTATGGGGACAGGCAGAAGTGAGACTATGGGGACAGGCAGAAGTGAGACTATGGGGATAGGCAGAGGTGAGACTATGGGGACAGGCAGAAGTGAGACTATGGGGACAGGCAGAAGTGAGACTATGGGGATAGGCAGAGGTGAGACTATGGGGACAGGCTGAGGTGGCAGAAGTGAGACTATGGGGACAGGCAGAAGTGAGACTATGGGGATAGGCAGAAGTGAGACTATGGGGACAGTCAGAAGTGAGACTATGGGGACAGGCAGAAGTGAGACTATGGGGACAGGCTGATGTGAGACTATGGGGACAGGCAGATGTGAGACTATGTGGACAGGCAGAAGTGAGACTATGGGGACAGGCAGAGGTGAGACTATGGGGACAGGCAGAAGTGAGACTATGGGGATAGGCAGAGGTGAGACTATGGGGACAGACTGAGGTGAGACTATGGGGACAGGCAGAAGTGAGACTATGGGGACAGGCAGAAGTGAGACTATGGGGATAGGCAGAGGTGAGACTATGGGGATAGGCTGAGGTGAGACTATGGGGACAGGCTGAGGTGAGACTATGGGGACAGGCAGAGGTGAGACTATGGGGACAGGCTGAGGTAAGACTATGGGGACAGGCTGAGGTGAGACTATGGGGATAGGCTGAGGTGAGACTATGGGGACAGGCTGAGGTGAGACTATGGGGACAGGCAGAGGTGAGACTATGGGGACAGGCTGAGGTGAGACTATGGGGACAGGCTGAGGTGAGCAGAGGGCACTGAGTGCTGATCTATATCCTCTCCAAGGGATCCATTTATCAATAAGTATTTTCGGCTGATTCCCTGAGAACAGCCATTATCAGCGCTCTCTGCGAATATTTAGTATCACCCTGACGCACAGACGAGACCTCCCTCATCTTTGCCCTTAGACGCGGCTGTCACGAGTTGATCGCTGTGACTAGCGTGCCTACATCCGGGTGGTCTTCAGTTTGCTGGCTGCTGGGATCCCGACAGCTGGTATACCGACACTTTTTCTCCCTCTTGGGGATCCACGACCCCCCTGGAGGGAGAATAAATAGCGTGGCGCGCTTGGCGAGCCACCGTGCCCGCAGCACAGCGAGCGCAGCAAGCCCGCAAGGGGCTCATTTGCGCTCGCCACGCTGTCAGTATGCCGGCGGTCGGGATCCTGGCGCCGGTATGCTGGTCGCCGGGAGCCCGCCCGCCGGCATACCATACTACACCCCTACATCCGCATGCATGTATTGCGCATGCACCCTTGATCCATCAACATCAGAACATCGATGGTTGCTAACCATTGATTTGTGCGTATGTGCTGATGAGAGAAACAGTTTGTGCCTGCGCAATAAACAGAGCGCCACCGATGACCCTGCTGGGGGTAGCAGATTGTAAAGAGGGTAAATGCTCTGCAGGATGTATCAGGAGAGCGGATACAAGGGAGATGCTCTGCAGGATGTTGCAGGAGAGTGGATACAAGGGAGATGCTCTGCAGGATGTTGCAGGAGAGCAGATACAAGGGAGATGCTCTGCAGGATGTTGCAGGA
Source organism: Pseudophryne corroboree (assembly GCF_028390025.1). NCBI lineage: Eukaryota > Metazoa > Chordata > Amphibia > Anura > Myobatrachidae > Pseudophryne > Pseudophryne corroboree. Next base: position 488,395 of record NW_026967605.1, on the reverse strand, counting down.
GAGTGGATACAAGAGAGATGCTCTGCAGGATGTAGCAGGAGAGCGGATACAAGGGAGATGCTCTGCAGGATGTAGCAGGAGAGCGGATACAAGGGAGATGCTCTGTAGGATGTTGCAGGAAAGTGGATACAAGGGAGATGCTCTGCAGGATGTAGGAGGAGAGAGGATACAAGGGAGATGCTCTGCAGGATGTAGCAGGAGCCTGGGAACAGGGTAGATGCTCTGCAGGCCTTTGCTGCATAATACTCACGTGTCCATATACAGCAGTGTCGAATGTGTCTGGAAATATTAGAACCCCCAGAGCTCCGGCCGCCTCGGCATTGTACACCTGCAGATACACAGCGTATATAAGCTTGTATACGTGGCTCCGCAGTGCTGTATACCTGGTTCTGCATCGCTGCGCAGCTCACCTTCTCTGCAAAGGTAATATGGCCTGTCCGCACGATGACCAGAGATCCGGAGGCATTTACATTCCAACTTGTCAGCATCTGGAAGTCTTCCTTCCGGCCATAATTCACATATACCAGCCCTGCCTGTAATACAGAGAGATGTGTCTACATAGAGAGGTACACCAGCCCTGCCTGTAATACAGAGAGATGTGTCTACATAGAGAGGTACACCAGCCCTGCCTGTAATACAGAGAGATGTGTCTACATAGAGAGGTACACCAGCCCTGCCTGCAATACAGAGAGATGTGTATACATAGAGAGGTACACCAGCCCTGCCTACAATACAGAGAGATGTGTCTACATAGAGAGGTACACCAGCCCTGCCTGCAATACAGAGAGATGTGTCTACATAGAGAGGTACACCAGACCTGCCTGCAATACAGAGAGATGTGTGTATACATAGAGAGGTACACCAGCCCTGCCTACAATACAGAGAGATGTGTGTATACATAGAGAGGTACACCAGGCCTGCCTGCAATACAGAGAGATGTGTGTATACATAGAGAGGTACACCAGCCCTGCCTGCAATACAGAGAGATGTGTGTATACATAGAGAGGTACACCAGCCCTGCCTGCAATACAGAGAGATGTGTGTATTAGAGATGAGCGGGTTCGGTTTCTCTGAATCCGAACCCGCCAGAACTTCATGTTTTTTTTCACGGGTCCGAGCGACTCGGATCTTCCCGCCTTGCTCGGTTAACCCGAGCGCGCCCGAACGTCATCATGACGCTGTCGGATTCTCGCGAGGCTCGGATTCTATCGCGAGACTCGGATTCTATATAAGGAGCCGCGCGTCGCCGCCATTTTCACACGTGCATTGAGATTGATAGGGAGAGGACGTGGCTGGCGTCCTCTCCGTTTAGAATTAGAATAGATTAGAGAGACACTTGATTTACTAATTTTGGGGAGCATTAGGAGTACTCAGTAGTGTACAGTGCAGAGTTTTGCTGATAGTGACCAGTGACCACCACTTTTATTTATAATCCGTTCTCTGCCTGAAAAAAGCGATACACAGCACACAGTGACTCAGTCACATACCATATCTGTGTGCACTGCTCAGGCTCAGGCCAGTGTGCTGCATCATCTATTATCTATATATAATATTATATATATCTGTCTGACTGCTCAGCTCACACAGCTTATAATTGTGGGGGAGACTGGGGAGCACTACTGCAGTGCCAGTTATAGGTTATAGCAGGAGCCAGGAGTACATAATATAATCCGTTCTCTGCCTGAAAAAAGCGATACACAGCACACAGTGACTCAGTCACATACCATATCTGTGTGCACTGCTCAGGCTCAGGCCAGTGTGCTGCATCATCTATTATCTATATATAATATTATATATATCTGTCTGACTGCTCAGCTCACACAGCTTATAATTGTGGGGGAGACTGGGGAGCACTACTGCAGTGCCAGTTATAGGTTATAGCAGGAGCCAGGAGTACATAATATATTATATAGTGAGTGACCACCAGACACACAGTGCAGTTTATTTAATATATCCGTTCTCTGCCTGAAAAAAGCGATACACACAGTGACTCAGTCAGTCACATACCATATCTGTGTGCACTGCTCAGGCTCAGGCCAGTGTGCTGCATCATCTATATATATTATATATCTGTCTGACTGCTCAGCTCACACAGCTTATAATTGTGGGGGAGACTGGGGAGCACTACTGCAGTGCCAGTTATAGGTTATAGCAGGAGCCAGGAGTACATAATATTATATTAAAATTAAACAGTGCACACTTTTGCTGCAGGAGTGCCACTGCCAGTGTGACTAGTGACCAGTGACCTGACCACCAGTATATAATATTAGTAGTATACTATCTCTTTATCAACCAGTCTATATTAGCAGCAGACACAGTACAGTGCGGTAGTTCACGGCTGTGGCTACCTCTGTGTCGGCACTCGGCAGCCCGTCCATAATTGTATATACCAGTGACCTAACCGTGGTTTTTTTTTCTTTCTTTATACATACATACTAGTTACGAGTATACTATCTCTTTATCAACCAGTCTATATATTAGCAGCAGACACAGTACAGTGCGGTAGTTCACGGCTGTGGCTACCTCTGTGTCGGCACTCGGCAGCCCGTCCATAATTGTATATACCACCTAACCGTGGTTTTTTTTTCTTTCTTTATACATACATACTAGTTACGAGTATACTATCTCTTTATCAACCAGTCTATATATTAGCAGCAGACACAGTACAGTGCGGTAGTTCACGGCTGTGGCTACCTCTGTGTCGGCACTCGGCAGCCCGTCCATAATTGTATATACCACCTAACCGTGGTTTTTTTTTCTTTCTTTATACATACATACTAGTTACGAGTATACTATCTCTTTATCAACCAGTCTATATATTAGCAGCAGACACAGTACAGTGCGGTAGTTCACGGCTGTGGCTACCTCTGTGTCGGCACTCGGCAGCCCGTCCATAATTGTATATACCACCTAACCGTGGTTTTTTTTTCTTTCTTTATACATACATACTAGTTACGAGTATACTATCTCTTTATCAACCAGTCTATATATTAGCAGCAGACACAGTACAGTGCGGTAGTTCACGGCTGTGGCTACCTCTGTGTCGGCACTCGGCAGCCCGTCCATAATTGTATATACCACCTAACCGTGGTTTTTTTTTCTTTCTTTATACATACATACTAGTTACGAGTATACTATCTCTTTATCAACCAGTCTATATATTAGCAGCAGACACAGTACAGTGCGGTAGTTCACGGCTGTGGCTACCTCTGTGTCGGCACTCGGCAGCCCGTCCATAATTGTATACTAGTATCCAATCCATCCATCTCCATTGTTTACCTGAGGTGCCTTTTAGTTGTGCCTATTAAAATATGGAGAACAAAAATGTTGAGGTTCCAAAATTAGGGAAAGATCAAGATCCACTTCCACCTCGTGCTGAAGCTGCTGCCACTAGTCATGGCCGAGACGATGAAATGCCAGCAACGTCGTCTGCCAAGGCCGATGCCCAATGGCATAGTACAGAGCATGTCAAAACCAAAACACCAAATATCAGTAAAAAAAGGACTCCAAAACCTAAAATAAAATTGTCGGAGGAGAAGCGTAAACTTGCCAATATGCCATTTACCACACGGAGTGGCAAGGAACGGCTGAGGCCCTGGCCTATGTTCATGGCTAGTGGTTCAGCTTCACATGAGGATGGAAGCACTCAGCCTCTCGCTAGAAAACTGAAAAGACTCAAGCTGGCAAAAGCACCGCAAAGAACTGTGCGTTCTTTGAAATCCCAAATCCACAAGGAGAGTCCAATTGTGTCGGTTGCGATGCCTGACCTTCCCAACACTGGACGTGAAGAGCATGCGCCTTCCACCATTTGCACGCCCCCTGCAAGTGCTGGAAGGAGCACCCGCAGTCCAGTTCCTGATAGTCAGATTGAAGATGTCAGTGTTGAAGTACACCAGGATGAGGAGGATATGGGTGTTGCTGGCGCTGGGGAGGAAATTGACCAGGAGGATTCTGATGGTGAGGTGGTTTGTTTAAGTCAGGCACCCGGGGAGACACCTGTTGTCCGTGGGAGGAATATGGCCGTTGACATGCCAGGTGAAAATACCAAAAAAATCAGCTCTTCGGTGTGGAGGTATTTCACCAGAAATGCGGACAACAGGTGTCAAGCCGTGTGTTCCCTTTGTCAAGCTGTAATAAGTAGGGGTAAGGACGTTAACCACCTCGGAACATCCTCCCTTATACGTCACCTGCAGCGCATTCATAATAAGTCAGTGACAAGTTCAAAAACTTTGGGTGACAGCGGAAGCAGTCCACTGACCAGTAAATCCCTTCCTCTTGTAACCAAGCTCACGCAAACCACCCCACCAACTCCCTCAGTGTCAATTTCCTCCTTCCCCAGGAATGCCAATAGTCCTGCAGGCCATGTCACTGGCAATTCTGACGAGTCCTCTCCTGCCTGGGATTCCTCCGATGCATCCTTGCGTGTAACGCCTACTGCTGCTGGCGCTGCTGTTGTTGCCGCTGGGAGTCGATGGTCATCCCAGAGGGGAAGTCGTAAGCCCACTTGTACTACTTCCAGTAAGCAATTGACTGTTCAACAGTCCTTTGCGAGGAAGATGAAATATCACAGCAGTCATCCTACTGCAAAGCGGATAACTGAGTCCTTGACAACTATGTTGGTGTTAGACGTGCGTCCGGTATCCGCCGTTAGTTCACAGGGAACTAGACAATTTATTGAGGCAGTGTGCCCCCGTTACCAAATACCATCTAGGTTCCACTTCTCTAGGCAGGCGATACCGAGAATGTACACGGACGTCAGAAAAAGACTCACCAGTGTCCTAAAAAATGCAGTTGTACCCAATGTCCACTTAACCACGGACATGTGGACAAGTGGAGCAGGGCAGGGTCAGGACTATATGACTGTGACAGCCCACTGGGTAGATGTATGGACTCCCGCCGCAAGAACAGCAGCGGCGGCACCAGTAGCAGCATCTCGCAAACGCCAACTCTTTCCTAGGCAGGCTACGCTTTGTATCACCGCTTTCCAGAATACGCACACAGCTGAAAACCTCTTACGGCAACTGGGGAAGATCATCGCGGAATGGCTTACCCCAATTGGACTCTCCTGTGGATTTGTGGCATCGGACAACGCCAGCAATATTGTGTGTGCATTAAATATGGGCAAATTCCAGCACGTCCCATGTTTTGCACATACCTTGAATTTGGTGGTGCAGAATTTTTTAAAAAACGACAGGGGCGTGCAAGAGATGCTGTCGGTGGCCAGAAAAATTGCGGGACACTTTCGGCGTACAGGCACCACGTACAGAAGACTGGAGCACCACCAAAAACTACTGAACCTGCCCTGCCATCATCTGAAGCAAGAAGTGGTAACGAGGTGGAATTCAACCCTCTATATGCTTCAGAGGTTGGAGGAGCAGCAAAAGGCCATTCAAGCCTATACAATTGAGCACGATATAGTAGGTGGAATGCACCTGTCTCAAGTGCAGTGGAGAATGATTTCAACGTTGTGCAAGGTTCTGATGCCCTTTGAACTTGCCACACGTGAAGTCAGTTCAGACACTGCCAGCCTGAGTCAGGTCATTCCCCTCATCAGGCTTTTGCAGAAGAAGCTGGAGGCATTGAAGAAGGAGCTAAAAGGGAGCGATTCCACTAGGCATGTGGGACTTGTGGATGCAGCCCTTAATTCGCTTAACAAGGATTCACGGGTGGTCAATCTGTTGAAATCAGAGCACTACATTTTGGCCACCGTGCTCGATCCTAGATTTAAAGCCTACCTTGGATCTCTCTTTCCGGCAGACACAGGTCTGCTGGGGTTGAAAGACCTGCTGGTGACAAAATTGTCAAGTCAAGCGGAACGCGACCTGTCAACATCTCCTCCTTCACATTCTCCCGCAACTGGGGGTGCGAGGAAAAGGCTCAGAATTCCGAGCCCACCCGCTGGCGGTGATGCAGGGCAGTCTGGAGCGACTGCTGATGCTGACATCTGGTCCGGACTGAAGGACCTGACAACGATTACGGACATGTCGTCTACTGTCACTGCATATGATTCTCTCAACATTGATAGAATGGTGGAGGATTATATGAGTGACCGCATCCAAGTAGGCACGTCACACAGTCCGTACTTATACTGGCAGGAAAAAGAGGCAATTTGGAGGCCCTTGCACAAACTGGCTTTATTCTACCTAAGTTGCCCTCCCACAAGTGTGTACTCCGAAAGAGTGTTTAGTGCCGCCGCTCACCTTGTCAGCAATCGGCGTACGAGGTTACATCCAGAAAATGTGGAGAAGATGATGTTCATTAAAATGAATTATAATCAATTCCTCCGCGGAGACATTGACCAGCAGCAATTGCCTCCACAAAGTACACAGGGAGCTGAGATGGTGGATTCCAGTGGGGACGAATTGATAATCTGTGAGGAGGGGGATGTACACGGTGATATATCGGAGGGTGAAGATGAGGTGGACATCTTGCCTCTGTAGAGCCAGTTTGTGCAAGGAGAGATTAATTGCTTCTTTTTTTGGGGGGGTCCAAACCAACCAGTCATATCAGTCACAGTCGTGTGGCAGACCCTGTCACTGAAATGATGGGTTGGTTAAAGTGTGCATGTCCTGTTTTGTTTATACAACATAAGGGTGGGTGGGAGGGCCCAAGGACAATTCCATCTTGCACCTCTTTTTTCTTTTCTTTTTCTTTGCATCATGTGCTGATTGGGGAGGGTTTTTTGGAAGGGACATCCTGCGTGACACTGCAGTGCCACTCCTAGATGGGCCCGGTGTTTGTGTCGGCCACTAGGGTCGCTAATCTTACTCACACAGTCAGCTACCTCATTGCGCCTCTTTTTTTCTTTGCGTCATGTGCTGTTTGGGGAGGGTTTTTTGGAAGGGACATCCTGCGTGACACTGCAGTGCCACTCCTAGATGGGCCCGGTGTTTGTGTCGGCCACTAGGGTCGCTAATCTTACTCACACAGCTACCTCATTGCGCCTCTTTTTTTCTTTGCGTCATGTGCTGTTTGGGGAGGGTTTTTTGGAAGGGACATCCTGCGTGACACTGCAGTGCCACTCCTAGATGGGCCCGGTGTTTGTGTCGGCCACTAGGGTCGCTAATCTTACTCACACAGTCAGCTACCTCATTGCGCCTCTTTTTTTCTTTGCGTCATGTGCTGTTTGGGGAGGGTTTTTTGGAAGGGACATCCTGCGTGACACTGCAGTGCCACTCCTAGATGGGCCCGGTGTTTGTGTCGGCCACTAGGGTCGCTAATCTTACTCACACAGCTACCTCATTGCGCCTCTTTTTTTCTTTGCGTCATGTGCTGTTTGGGGAGGGTTTTTTGGAAGGGACATCCTGCGTGACACTGCAGTGCCACTCCTAGATGGGCCCGGTGTTTGTGTCGGCCACTAGGGTCGCTAATCTTACTCACACAGTCAGCTACCTCATTGCGCCTCTTTTTTTCTTTGCGTCATGTGCTGTTTGGGGAGGGTTTTTTGGAAGGGACATCCTGCGTGACACTGCAGTGCCACTCCTAGATGGGCCCGGTGTTTGTGTCGGCCACTAGGGTCGCTAATCTTACTCACACAGCTACCTCATTGCGCCTCTTTTTTTCTTTGTGTCATGTGCTGTTTGGGGAGGGTTTTTTGGAAGGGCCATCCTGCGTGACACTGCAGTGCCACTCCTAGATGGGCCCGGTGTTTGTGTCGGCCACTAGGGTCGCTAATCTTACTCACACAGCTACCTCATTGCGCCTCTTTTTTTCTTTGCGTCATGTGCTGTTTGGGGAGGGTTTTTTGGAAGGGACATCCTGCGTGACACTGCAGTGCCACTCCTAGATGGGCCCGGTGTTTGTGTCGGCCACTAGGGTCGCTAATCTTACTCACACAGTCAGCTACCTCATTGCGCCTCTTTTTTTCTTTGCGTCATGTGCTGTTTGGGGAGGGTTTTTTGGAAGGGCCATCCTGCGTGACACTGCAGTGCCACTCCTAGATGGGCCCGGTGTTTGTGTCGGCCACTAGGGTCGCTAATCTTACTCACACAGCTACCTCATTGCGCCTCTTTTTTTCTTTGCGTCATGTGCTGTTTGGGGAGGGTTTTTTGGAAGGGCCATCCTGCGTGACACTGCAGTGCCACTCCTAGATGGGCCCGGTGTTTGTGTCGGCCACTAGGGTCGCTAATCTTACTCACACAGCTACCTCATTGCGCCTCTTTTTTTCTTTGCGTCATGTGCTGTTTGGGGAGGGTTTTTTGGAAGGGACATCCTGCGTGACACTGCAGTGCCACTCCTAGATGGGCCCGGTGTTTGTGTCGGCCACTAGGGTCGCTTATCTTACTCACACAGCGACCTCGGTGCAAATTTTAGGACTAAAAATAATATTGTGAGGTGTGAGGTATTCAGAATAGACTGAAAATGAGTGTAAATTATGGTTTTTGAGGTTAATAATACTTTGGGATCAAAATGACCCCCAAATTCTATGATTTAAGCTGTTTTTTAGTGTTTTTGGAAAAAAACACCCGAATCCAAAACACACCCGAATCCGACAAAAAAAATTCGGTGAGGTTTTGCCAAAACGCGTTCGAACCCAAAACACGGCCGCGGAACCGAACCCAAAACCAAAACACAAAACCCGAAAAATTTCAGGCGCTCATCTCTAGTGTGTATACATAGAGAGGTACACCAGCCCTGCCTACAATACAGAGAGATGTGTATACATAGAGAGGTACACCAGCCCTGCCTACAATACAGAGAGATGTGTGTATACATAGAGAGGTACACCAGCCCTGCCTGCAATACAGAGAGATGTGTGTATACATAGGGGTACATTTACTAAACAGTGATAAGAGTGGAGAATTGAGCCAGTGGAGAAATTTCCCCATCTACCAATCAGCTGCTCTGTATCATTTTATAGTATGCAAATTATAGATGTTACTTCAGTGCTGATTGGTTGCCATGGGCAACTTCTCCACTGGCTCAGTTCTCCGCCCTTATCACTGCTTAGTAAATGTACCCCTAATAGAGAGGTACACCAGCCCTGCCTGCAATACAGAGACATACCTCCCAACTGTCCCGATTTTCGCGAGACAGTCACGTTTTTTGGGGACTGTCCCGCTGTCCCACCCGCGGGCCGCAGTGTCCTGCGGTGGGGGGGGGGGGGGGGGGGCAGTTGGGAGGCTCTGTCTGTCGCTGCCCTGCTTAGCAGAGCAGCGGTGAATAGACACTGTGCGCATGCGCACAGCGTCTATTCAGTGCAGACAGAGGGAGGGGGGCATGCCAGCGGCTCACAGAGCGCTGGGCATGCCCCCTCAGTGACGAAAACGGGGGGCGTGGCTCGCGATCGCGGGTCCTCCCGCGAAGCCACACCCCCTTTTCATAGACCACGCCCCTTTCAGGAGCGCGCGCCCTGCCTGCAATACAGAGAGATGTGTATATATAGAGAGGTACACCAACCTGCCTGCAATACAGAGAGATGTGTATACATAGAGAGGTACACCAGCTCTGCCTGCAATACAGAGAGATGTGTATACATAGAGAGGAACACCAGCCCTGCCTGCAATACAGAGAGATGTGTGTATACATAGATAGGTACACCAGCCGTGCCCCCAGTACAGAGATATGTGAGTATACATAGAGAGATACACCAGCCCTGCCTGCAATACAGATAGATGTGTACACATAGAGAAGTACACCAGCCCTGCCCCCAGTACAGAGAGATGCGAGTATACATAGAGAGGTACACCAGCCCTGCCCCCAGTACAGAGATATGTGAGATGTGTATACATAGAGAGGTACACCAGTCCTGCCTACAATACAAAGATGTGTATATACATAGAGAGGAACACCAGCCCTGCCTGCAATACAGAGAGATGTGTATACATATAGAGGTACACTAGCCCTGCCTGCAATACAGAGAGCTGTGTATACATAGAGAGGTACACCAGCCCTGCCTGCAATACAGAGAGCTGTGTATACATAGAGAGGTACACCAGCCAGCTCCTATATGTGTCTATGGTGGATGCGGTGCTGTCAGATTTGTGCAGTATTCCCGAGCGTGGCTCTGCAGCTAACGCCATCTGAAGCTGGTGTCAGCCTATAGCAGCCTATGGGGCACAATAACTAGACTCCAACAATAATACACCAGAGCTACTTATCCTATCACACGGCCGACTACCGGCGCTCACCTGCACTCTCCCCTCAGCGCTGTATCACACGGTCGACTACCGGCGCTCACCTGCACTCTCCCCACAGCGCTGTATCACACGGCCGACTAACGGCGCTCACCTGCACTCTCCCCACAGCGCTGTATCACACGGCCGACTATCGGCGGTCACCTGCACTCTCCCCACAGCGCTGTATCACACGGCCGACTACCGGCGCTCACCTGCACTCTCCCCACAGCGCTGTATCACACGGCCGACTACCGGCGCTCACCTGCACTCTCCCCACAGCGCTGTATCACACGGCCGACTACCGGCGCTCACCTGCACTCTCCCCACAGCGCTGTATCACACGGCCGACTACCGGTGCTCACCTGCACTCTCCCCACAGCGCTGTATCACACGGTCGACTACCGGCGCTCACCTGCACTCTCCCCACAGCGCTGTATGGACAGTATACGTCCCGGTCATCCATAGCGATGTCTTCTACAGTCTCATTGTCAGCATTAATGATCTTCAGGGTATTGGGGCGAGTACTGAGAATGAGACAGACAGCTGGTTATCAGCGGAAGTACAGGGGTAAAGGTGGGTTACTAGGCGAATGGGGCGAGTTATTACCTGAGAGGAAACTGCAGCTCGGCGTAGTGACTCTCCACCCAGGTGTTATCCATATTGTAGCTCCTGAAGGCCTGGAGGATCATGTCCGCTAAGTCATTGTTCTCCCGGGAGCCTGAGGGGTGAGGACCGCGTGCTACTTTCCTGTACAGCACAGAGTATGTTATACACCCCTCATTACACCCTGCAGGGGGAGGGGCGGTCTCATAGCTCTCTTCTGTCTGTCACCCTGAAGGGGGAGGGGCAAGTTCATAGCTCCCTTCTGTCTTTGTCACTGTGTCACCCTGCAGGGGGAGGGGCAGGCTCATAGCTCCCTTCTCTCTGTGTCACCCTGCAGGGGGAGGGGCAGGCTCATAGCTCCCTTCTGTCTGTGTCACTGTGTCACCCTGCAGGGGGAGGGGCAGGCTCATAGCTCCCTTCTGTCTGTGTCACCCTGCAGGGGGAGGGGCAGGCTCATAGCTCCCTTCTGTCTGTGTCACCCTGCAGGGGGAGGGGCAGGCTCATAGCTCTCTTCTGTAGGTGTCACTGTGTCACCCTGCAGCGGGAGGGGCGGGCTCATAGCTCCCTTCTGTCTATTTCACTGTGTCACCCTGCAGGGGGAGGGGCGGGCTCATAGCTCCCTTCTGTCTCTGTCACCCTGCAGGGGGAGGGGCAGGCTCATAGCTCTCTTCTGTCTGTGTCACCCTGCAGGGGGGAGGGGCAGACTCATAGCTTCCTTCTGTCTGTGTCACCCTGCAGGGGGAGGGGCAGGTTCATAGCTCCCTTCTGTCTGTGTCACCCTGCAGGGGGAGGGGCAGGCTCATAGCTCTCTTCTGTCTGTGTCTCTGTGTCACCCTGCAGGGGGAGGGGCGGGCTCATAGCTCCCTTCTGTCTCTGTCACCCTGCAGGGGGAGGGGCAGGCTCATAGCTCTCTTCTGTCTGTGTCACCCTGCAGGGGGGAGGGGCAGACTCATAGCTTCCTTCTGTCTGTGTCACCCTGCAGGGGGAGGGGCAGGTTCATAGCTCCCTTCTGTCTGTGTCACCCTGCAGGGGGAGGGGCAGGCTCATAGCTCTCTTCTGTCTGTGTCACTTTGTCACCCTGCAGGGGGAGGGGCAGGCTCATAGCTCCCTTCTGTCTGTGTCACTGTCACCCTGCAGGGGGAGGGACAGGATCATAGCTCCCTTCTATCTGTATCACCCTGCACGTGGAGGGACAGGCTCATAGCTCCCTTCTGTCTGTGTCACTGTGTCACCCTGCAGGGGGAGGGGCAGGCTCATAGCTCCCCTCTGTCTGTGTCACCCTGCAGGGGGAGGGGCGGGCTCATAGCTCCCTTCTGTCTGTGTCGCTGTGTCACCCTGCAGGGGGAGGGGCAGGCTCATAGCTCCATTCTGTCTGTGTCACCCTGCAGGGGCAGGCTCATAGCTCCCTTCTGTCTGTGTCACTGTGTCACCCCGCAGGGGGAGGGACAGGCTCATAGCTCCCTTCTGTCTGTGTCACTGTGTCACCCTGCAGGGGGAGGGGCGGGCTCATAGCTCCCTTCTGTCTGTGCCACTGTGTCACCCTGCAGGGGGAGGGGCAGGTTCATAGCTCCCTTCTGTCTGTGTCACCCTGCAGGGGCAGGCTCATAGCTCTCTTCTGTCTGTGTCACTATGTCACCCTGCAGGGGGAGGGGTGGGCTCATAGCTCCCTTCTGTCTGTGTCACTGTGTCACCCTGCAGGGTGAGGGGCGGGCTCATAGCTCCCTTCTGTCTTTGTCACCCTGCAGGGGGAGGGGCAGCCTCATAGCTCCCTTCTGTCTGTGTCACTGTGTCACCCTGCAGGGGGAGGGGCGGGCTCATAGCTCTCTTCTGTCTGTGTCACTGTGTCACCCTGCAGGGGGAGGGACAGGCTCATAGCTCCCTTCTGTCTGTGTCACCCTGCAGGGGGAGGGGACAAGCTCATATCTCCCTTCTGTCTGTGTCACCCTGCAGGGGGAGGGACAGGCTCATAGCTCCCTTCTGTCTCTGTCACCCTGCAGGGGGAGGGGCAGGCTAATAGCTCTCCTCTGTCTGTGTCACTGTGTCACCCTGCAGGGGGAGGGGCAGGCTCATAGCTCCCTTCTGTCTGTGTCACCCTGCAGGGGGAGGGGCAGGTTCATAGCTCCCTTCTGTCTGTGTCACCCTGCAGGGGGAGGGGCAGGCTCATAGCTCCCTTCTGTCTGTGTCACTGTCACCCTGCAGGGGGAGGGGCAGGCTCATAGCTCCCCTCTGTCTGTGTCACCCTGCAGGGGGAGGGGCAGGCTCATAGCTCCCTTCTGTCTGTGTCGCTGTGTCACCCTGCAGGGGGAGGGGCAGGCTCATAGCTCCCTTCTGTCTATGTCACCCTGCAGGGGCAGACTCATAGCTCCATTCTGTCTGTGCCACTGTGTCACCCTGCAGGGGGAGGGGCAGGTTCATAGCTCCCTTCTGTCTATGTCACCCTGCAGGGTGCAGGCTCATTGCTCCATTCTGTCTGTGCCACTGTGTCACCCTGCAAGGGGAGGGGCAGGTTCATAGCTCCCTTCTGTCTGTGTCACCCTGCAGGGGGAGGGGCAGGCTCATAGCTCTCTTCTGTAGGTGTCACTGTGTCACCCTGCAGGGGGAGGGGCAGGTTCATAGCTCCCTTCTGTCTATGTCACCCTGCAGGGTGCAGGCTCATAGCTCCATTCTGTCTGTGCCACTGTGTCACCCTGCAAGGGGAGGGGCAGGTTCATAGCTCCCTTCTGTCTGTGTCACCCTGCAGGGGGAGGGGCAGGCTCATAGCCCCCTTCTGTCTGTATCACTGTGTCACCCTGCAGGGTGAGGGGCGGGCTCATAGCGCCCTTCTGTCTGTGTCACCCTGCAGGGGGAGGGGCAGCCTCATAGCTCCCTTCTGTCTGTGTCACTGTGTCACCCTGCAGGGGGAGGGGTGGGCTCATAGCTCCCTTCTATCTGTGTCACCCTGCAGGGGGAGGGACAGGTTCATAGCTCCCTTCTGTTTGTGTCACCCTGCAGGGGGAGGGACAGGCTCATATCTCCCTTCTGTCTTTGTCATTGTGTCATCCTGCAGGGGGAGGGACAGGCTCATAGCTCCCTTCTGTCTGTGTCACCCTGCAGGGGAAGGGGCAGCCTCATAGCTCCCTTCTGTCTGTGTCACCCTGCAGGGGGAGAGGCAGGCTCATAGCTCCATACCTCCCAACTGTCCCGATTTTCGCGGGACAGTCCCGGTTTTTTGGGACTGTCCCGCTGTCCCACCCGCGGGCCGCAGTGTCCCGAGGTGAGGGGGGGGGGGCAGTTGGGAGTCTCTGTCTCTCGCTGCCCTGCTTAGCAGAGCAGCGGTGAATAGATGCTGTGCGCATGTGCACAGCGTCTATTCACTGGAGTCAGAGGTAGAGGGGGCATGCCAGCGGCTCACAGAGCGCTGGGCATGCCCCCTCAATGATGAAAACGGGGCGTGGCTCGTAATCGTGGGTCCTCCGTGAAGCAACGCCCCCTTCCCAATATGCCACGCCCCTTTCCGGGAGCCCGCGCGGCTTCGCTGCGCGTGTATCCCTCCTTATGTATTTGGAAAGTTGGGAGGTATGTAGCTCCCTTCTGTCTGTGTCACCCTGCAGGGGGAGGGACAGGCTCATATCTCCTTTCTGTCTGTGTCACTGTCACCCTGCAGGGGGAGGGACAGGTTCATAGCTCCCTTCTGTCTGTGTCACCCTGTAGGGGGAGGGACAGGCTCATAGCTCCCTTCTGTCTGTGTCACTGTGTCACCCTGAAGGGGGAGGGGCAGGCTCATAGCTCTCCTGTCTGTGTCACCCTGCAGGGGGAGGGACAGGCTCATAGCTCCCTTCTGTCTGTGTCACCCTGCAAGGGGAGGGGCAGGCTCATAGCTCCCTTCTGTCTGTGTCGCCCTTCAGGGGGAAGGACAGGTTCACATATCTCCCAACTTTATCCCCTTGCAAGGAGGGACATCTGCGCGTGCACGCCCAAAAGAGGGTGTGGCCTATGGAAAAGGGGGCATAGCATCACAGGAGGCCTGCGATCGCGAGCCACGCCCCGGTTTTCATCACTGAGAGGGCATGCCCCCCTCCTCCTGTCTCCACTGAATAGATGCTTTGCACATGCGCACAGCGTCTATTCACCAGGAGCCTCCCAACTGCCCCCCCCCCCCCCTCTCCCCACTGCGGCCCGCGGGTGAGACAGTCCCAAAAAAACGGGACTGTCGCACGAAAATCGAGACAGTTGGGAGGTATGGGTTCATAGCTCCCATCTGTCTGTGTCACCCTGCAGGGGGAGGGACAGACTCATAGCTCCCTTCTGTGGGTGTCACTGTCACCCCATAGGGGGAGGGGCAAGCTCATATCTGCAGAGGGACATGCTCATACTGTAGCTCCCTTCTGTCTGCGTCACTGTTACCCTGCAGGGGGAGGGGCAGGCTCATAGCTTCCGTCTTTCTGTCTGTGTCGCTGTGCACCCCATAGGGGGAGAGAACAGGGTGTTACGGCGGGGTTCCTGTCACCTGATTGTGCTGTCCATCCTTTCTCCGTCCTTCAGATATTTGGTGAATATTTCCTTCAGCTCCGACCAGTCCATACTCATTGGCTCAAATATTTCTAGATCAGAAGCGTCCCCTGAGGATGGGCTGGCGCCGTTGGTGTCACACGAGGAGCAGGTTCTGCGAGTGGTCACGTACCCGAGGATGAATGCTGGGAGGAGAACAAAACAATCTGTGACATGTGGTCACAGCAATACTGTTTGGTACTAGGGCGTGTCATCGTGTCCCATTGCGTTCTGCTATTCCTTCCCCGAATACAGCCGCTCGCACCGGGGATCCGCAGGACATTGGGCAGCGGGAAAACGGTCTGAAAGTTGGGACAGTTGGACCGTCCATTAGAATGGGGACAGTGGGCAGATGTGTGGGCTTACAGAGAACATGGTTATTTACATTAGTCCCTGGCCCAGTGAGCTTACACTCTATATTCCCTACTACATGTACACCCTCATACATTAGGGATATATTTTAGCCAGGAGACAAGAAACCTATCGGTATGGTTTTGGAGTGTGGCCAGCTTCCGGGGCACCCAGAGGAAACTCACACAAGCCAGAGGAGAACATACAAACTCCACACTGATGGGCAGTGGTGGGAATCAAACCCAGGACCTTCGTGGTGGGGCAGCAGTTGTTGACCACTACCCCAATCGTGCTGCCCAGAAATAAAAGATCACAATAATAATGCAAATACAGCTTATGGTAAATGCAACTATATCTGCCTGCAACCTTCTTTCTAATCTCCTGATATGAATCTTGCGGTTCCTGTGACTTTACAGCAGGAAAGGAAACGTATTTACCTTTGTGAGTGGTTAATTAATGATATTAAACAGCGCAGTGATAAGTGACAGTGACAGACAACCAACAGCATTTATCACAGGGCATCCGAATCCGCCCACTGACCAGAGCAATCCCAGCTGGAGGTATAAACAGAGCATTGCCCATACTCAGTGGTGGAAGAGGCGCCGCGTTTCACTATGTGCATTTATACTCATGGGGATATAGTGACTGTGAAGATCATTTTTTTTTTATCAGAACGTGGAGTATCATTCCCATCCCTAGTATATGGCAATAGATATGGGAGTCCTTTAAACTGCAAGCCCTCACGGGCAGGGCCCTCTGCCCTCACCCTCCCCTCTTGCACTGTCCCTCTCACCAGTGCTCCTCTGGCACAGCAAATGCCAGGTCCAATATACTAGTGATAATAATGAGAGGAGAGCGGGATAAATCAACCAATGAATGCTAGTGGAAATCTTCACCTCACAAGTAGGTGGGTTAGATACTGCAGTAATTTGTCCTATTTGAATGGGTCATGTTCCCAAGGAGAAATGGCTTGCCTGGCACCGCACCTAAATTGTATAAATCACAATATTCAGCAGGTATAATGTATACTCACCGACAAATGCCGCAACAGTGACGCCAATGATGACTTTTTGCCACTGGGGTGAAATCCACTGTTTAGATACCATTGTATTCGACCTCTTTTCCACATCAGGAGGATCTTCTACATGAAGCTCTGCCTCATCCTCATCCTCCACTCCATGGTGTATGGAGTATGTGCTCTGCGGTGCCTTTAGTGCAACAGGGACAAACATTATATACAGCACTGTGCAAAAGTTTTAGGCAGGTGAGGAAAAAATGCTGCACAGTAAGAATGCTTCCAAACATAGAAGTGTCAATAGTTTATTTTTATCAACAAAATGCAAAGTGAGTGTACAGAAGTTAAATCTAAATCCAATCAATATTTGGTGTGACCACCCTTTGCCTTCAAAACAGAATAAATTTTTCTAGGTACACTTGCACACAGTTTTTGAAGGAACTCGCAGGGAGGTTGTTCTAAACATCTTGGAGAACTAACCACAGATCTTCTGTGAATGTAGCTTGATCAGATCCTCCTGTCTCTTCATGTAATCCCAGGCAGACTCGGTGATGTTGAGATCAGGGCTTTGTGGGAGTCATATCATCACTTCCAGGACTCCTTGTTCTTCTTTATGCTGAAGATAGTTCTTAATGACATTGGCTGTATGTTTGGGGTTGTTGTCCTGCTGCAGAATAAAGATGGAGCCAATCAGACGTCTCCCTGATGGTATAGCATGATGGATAAGTACCTGCCTGTATTTCTCATTATTTCTTATTAACTGAAATTCGTTGTTGGTAGTTGGTAGTGGTAGTTGATGTTGGAAGTTGGCATTGGTTGTTGTCGTTGGTAGTTTGCTTTTGTAGTTGGCTTTGGATGTTGCCTTTGGTAGTTGATGTTGGTAGTTGGCATTGGTAGTTGGCAGTGGCAGTTGATGTTGGAAGTTGGCATTGGTTGTTGTCGTTGATAGTTGTCATTGGTAGTTGGCATCGGTAGTTGCCTTTGGTAGTTGGTGTTGGTAGTTGCTTTTTGTAGTTGATGTGGGTAGTTGGCAGATTGCATTGGTAGTTGTCGTTGGTATTTGGCTTTGGTACTTGGTGTTGGTAGTTGGCCTTGGTAGTTGCCTTTGGTAGTTGATGTTGGTAGTTGGCATTGGTAGTTGGCAGTGGTAGTTGGGGTTGACAGTTGGCATTGGTAGTTGGCAGTGGTAGTTGGTGTTGGCAGTTGGCATTGGTAGTTGGCAGTGGTAGTTGGTGTTGGCAGTTGGCCTTGGTAGTTGCCTTTTGTAGTTGATGTTGGTAGTTTGCAGTGGTAGTTGGAAGTTTGCATTGGTAGTTGTTGTTGGTATTTGGCATTGGTGGTTGGCCTTGGTAGTTGCCTTTGGTAGTTGATGTTGGTAGTTGGCAGCGGTAGTTGATGTTGGTAGTTGACATTGGTAGTTGGTGTAGGCAGTTGACATTGGTGGTTGGTGTTGGAAGTTGGCTTTGGTAGTTGGCATTGGTAGTTGATGGTAGTTGGCTTTGAAAGTTGGTGTTGGTAGTTGGCGTTGGTGGTTAGCATTGATAGTTGGCATTAGTAGTTGGTGTTGGTGGTTGGCATTGGTAGTTGATGTTGGTAGTTGACATTGGTAGTTGGTGTAGGCAGTTGACATTGGTGGTTGGTGTTGAAAGTTGGCTTTGGTAGTTGGCAATGGTAGTTGGTGGTAGTTGGCTTTGAAAGTTGGTGTTGGTAGTTGGCATTGGTGGTTAGCATTGATAGTTGGCATTGGTAGTTGACATTGGTAGTTGGTGTAGGCAGCTGACATTGGTGATTGGCATTGGTAGTTGGTGTTGGAAGTTGGCATTGGTAGTTGGTGTAGGCAGCTGACATTGGTGGTTGGCATTGTTAGTTGGCATTCAAATATCTTCAAATAATATTTTTGCAATAACATAAAACATTTTTTTTTGTTTGAACTGAGGAAACATTTCACATCACCCGCCAGTCCCCGCTGCCCCCAAACATTCACCCCACACAGGCTTCTGCCCCACAGTAATGACGCTCCCAGACATTCATTCAGTAACAGAAGGACAAATTCCACATTATGGACAAAATGTTAAACGATGATGTAAATCACATAATATTATCTACAGACGTCCTTCCTCTAATTTCAGCTGGACGTCCTCTGTAGTCTCATATCAGATACATCAATGCAAATCTACTCACTTAACGCGGGCAAGTACCTTAGAACACAGCAAGGGTGTAGGGGATGTTAGCGCCCGATCGCCCTGATTACATTCTGCCAGGGAACTGCCGCGTTTCGCCACCTCCTCCATGATCCTTCCCCAGCACTTTGTCCTTCTCTCCCTATCTGCCTGTAGCTCACATCACTTTCATTCTCACTCATTAATCTTGTGTTTCCTGTTATTTCCTGTTATTGCCAGACAAGATTGTTCCCTTTCTACGTCCCTGTCACCAGACTGGGCTCAGGGGCTGATTCAGGAGTAACATTGCTCCTGGGTAACCCCATGTGGCGCCGCAGGTGGGACCGGTGCACAATGTGCAGAGAGATTTAGAGTTGGGTGCGTTGTGTTATACATGAACTCTGAATCGCAATGTAAGGATGAGGCTGTCCAGCATGTGTGGGCTACATGCCGACGCAGCCAGTATTTACCCTGCACCAGAGCCGGCCCTAACCAATATGATGCCCTAGGCAAGATTTTGGCTGGTGCCCCCTAGCACCACCGCTGGTTCCGCCTCTGATCCTGCACCTCTTTCCCAGTACCATCACCCCTCACCCATAGCAGTCCTTATTTTGGTGTTTGTACCCCCTATATTTTAAATAGGAACAGTTCGCACATTCGGCGTACAGCCCAAAAAGGGGTGTGTTTTTCCTGGCAAGGGGCATGGCCACATAATAGTAACCCCAATTCCAATTACGCCACACAGTACTGCAACTTTATTCACATTTGATCATGCGATAGTGTCCATAATTCATATTACATCCCACAGTAGTATCACTTTACCTTATAAACGTTACTCCTCACAGTAGAGCCCCTTATTCACATTACATCAAACTGAATTGCTCCTTATTCACATTACATCACACTCTATTGCTCTTTATTCACATTAGACGACACAGTAGTGCTTTTTCTATACGTAATGCCACATAGTAGAGCACCTTATACACATAATGCCACACATTAATAATGCATTTATACACATAATTCCGCACCGTAATGCCCCTTACACATATGAGACACATTATTAATGTCCTTATAAACATAATGCGCCTTACACATTATGACAACCTTTATTAATGCCCTTTTACACATAATGTCCCTTACACATATGCCGCACATTATTAATGCCCTTATACACATGACACACATTGTGCCCCCTACACATTTGCTGCACATTATTAATGCCCCTATACACATGTTGCACATTATTAATGCATTTTTACATGACACACATAATGCTCCTTACAGATATTCCGATCACTACTGCACAACCAACCCACTCACATGCACACAGCACTCACACTGCCGCTAACACTGTGACCTCTGCCTCTGCTTGGATACAGATGTGTCCTCATAATTCTTGCCTCAATGCTAACGTAGGGCATCTTTTTTTTATGAAAATGCATCTTATTTGCATTGCTATGTGGCTATGATGCACAAGCAGCTTCTGCTTATAAAAATGATATGCGGCATGTCTATATACTGTGTGAGACTGTGGCTGTATCTGCATATGACATGCCACACACAGAATATAGGCATGCCGCATATCATTTTAATCAGCAGAAGTTGCTGATGCCCCAAGGCATATCAAACGCCCTAGGCAATTGCCTAGTTTGCCTATGCCTATGACCGGCTCTGCCCTGCACGCTGATATAATAGACGCAGATGCAGCCAGTATTTACCCTGCACGCTGATATAATAGACGCAGATGCAGTCAGTATTTACCCTGCACGCTGATATAATAGACACAGATGCAGCCAGTATTTACCCTGCACGCTGATATAATAGACGCAGATGCAGCCAGTATTTACCCTGCATGCAGATATAATAGACGCAGATGTAGTCAGTATTTACCCTGCATGCAGATATAAAAGACGCAGATGCAGCCAGTATTTACCCTGCATGCAGATATAATAGACGCGGATGCAGCCAGTATTTACCCTGCATGCAGATATAATAGACGCAGATTTAGTCAGTATTTACCCTGCATGCAGATATAATAGACGCAGATGCAGCCAGTATTTACCCTGCACGCTGATATAATAGATGCAGATGCAGCCAGTATTTACCCGGCATGCAAATATAATATACACAGATGCAGCCAGTATTTACCCTGCATGCAGATATAATAGACGCAGATGTAGTCAGCATTTACCCTGCATGCAGATATAATAGACGCAGATGCAGCCAGTATTTACCCTGCACGCTGATATAATAGACGCAGATGCAGCCAGTATTTACCCTGCATGCAGATATAATAGACGTATTTGCCCCCTGAGTATTGCAGCGTGGTCTGTGCAGGTGTAAAGTTACTGCTTTAATATATTTTTGTTTTGCTCCCATCTGCCCCCAGATCTGGGACCTACTCTGTGGTGGCTGATTTTGGTGCCTACCGGTCATAAATGTGATAAGATTTGCGATAATTAATGTACGGTGAGCCAACATCAAAAATATTGCAAAAATGAAAATGTAATGCATTTTTCCCACCCCAAAAAAAATAAATATCTATGCTCCTGCTGAAGGGTGTAACGGCGTGCTGCCCTGCCAGAAGAATCCCCGCTGGTGTCACCCCAGCAGCGTACTCTCTCACTCCAGCTCTTTCTATCACACTGACATTATTCCAGGCACCCCATTCAGCTGCATTCCGTGGGGCTGCGGGAACACAAGTGGCCCCATCCTCCCTGAGGACGTGACAGCTCCACAGCCCCTTCCCAGATACACAGGTGCAGCCACAGAGTGCTGGACAACAGTCCCAGCTTATAGCAACAGATTGCAGTCCTACTAGGGGTATATGCTTTACATAAGATGGGATGTTGCCCATAGCAACCGATCATATTCTACTTATCATTTATCTAGTACCTTCAGGAAGATAATAGCTAGACTCTGGTTGGTTGCTATGGGTTAACACCTCCCCTAAAGTGCAGAGATGGTGTAAGAGGAGTGACAGATAGTACTCACCGCTGCCTGGAAGAGCTGCCTGACTGCCTCCATCTCCTGACCTGCAAACAGTGAGGGCGAGACGTCAGATATCTGTGTTACATACATAGCACACGCCCAAACCACGTACTCTACATGTAGGGCTGGCCCATGTCATGGAAACATTATCTGTTATATATGTGGAATACAGTGTATACTATATATTACTGCTATATTATACAGTGTCTTACTGGTGTGACTGGTCACTATTATACAGGGTTACTGGTGTGACTGGTCACTATTATACAGAGCCGGCCATAGGCATAGGTAAACTAGGCAATTGCCTAGGGCATTTGATATCCCTAGGGACATCAGCAGCTTCTGCTGATTAAAATGATATGCAGCATGCCTATATTCTGTGTGTGGCATGTCATATGCAGATACAGCCACAGTCTCACACAGTATATAGGCATGCTGAATATCATTTTAATCAGCAGAAGCTGCTTGTGCATCCTAGCCACATAGCAATGCAAATAAGATGCATTTTCATTAAAAAAAGGTGCCCGACGTTAGCATTGAGGCAAGATTTATGAGGACACATCTGTATCCAAGCAGAGGCAGAGGTCACAGTGTTAGTGGCAGTGTGAGTGCTGTGTGCATGTGAGTGGGTTGGTTGTGCAGTAGTGTTCAGAATATGTGTAAGGAGCATTATGTGTGTCATTATGTGTATAAGGGCATTAATAATGTGCGGTTTATGTGTAAGGGACATTATGTGTAAAACGGCATTAATAAAGGTTGTCATAATGTGTAAGGTGCATTATGTTTATAAGGACATTAATAATGTGTCTCATATGTGTAAGGGGCATTACTGTGTGAAATTATGTGTATAAATGCATTACTAATGTGTGGCATTATGTGTATAAGGTGCTCTACTATGTGGCATTACGTATAGAAAGGGCACTACTGTGTCGTCTAATGTGAATAAAGAGCAATAGGGGGTGGTGTAATGTGAATAAGGAGCAATTCAGTGAGATGTAATGTGAATGAGGAGCTCTACTGTGAATAGTAACGTTTATAAGGTAAAGTGATACTACTGTGGGATGTAATATGAATTATGAACACTATCGCATGATCAAATGTGAATGAAGTTGCAGTACTGTGTGGTGTAATTGGAATTGGGGTTACTATTGTGTGACCATGCCCCTTGCTGGCAAAAACACACCCCTCTTTGGGTTGTGCGCCAAATGTGCAAACTGTTCCTATTTAAAATATAGGGGGTACAAACACCAAAATAAGGACTGCTATGGGTGAGGGGTGATGGTGCTGGGAAAGAGGTGCAAGGTCAGAGGCGGAACCAGCGGTGGTGCTAGGGGGCACCAGCCAAAATCTTGCCTAGGGCATCATATTGGTTAGGGCCGGCTCTGCTATTATACAGGGTTACTGGTGTGACTGGTCACTATTATACAGGGTTACTGGTGTGACTGGTCACTATTATACAAGGTTACTGGTGTGACTGGCTACTATTATACAGGGTTACTGGTGTGACTGGCTACTATTATACAAGGTTACTGGTGTGACTGGCTACTATTATACAGGGATACTGGTGTGACTGGTCACTATTATACAGGGATACTGGTGTGACTGGTCACTATTATACAGGGTTACTGGTGTGACTGGTCACTATTATACAGGGATACTGGTGTGACTGGTCACTATTATACAGGGTTACTGGTGTGACTGGTCACTATTATACAGGGATACTGGTGTGACTGGTCACTATTATACAGGGATACTGGTGTGACTGGTCACTATTATACAGGGTTACTGGTGTGACTGGTCACTATTATACAGGGTTACTGGTGTGACTGGCTACTATTATACAGGGATACTGGTGTGACTGGTCACTATTATACAGGGTTACTGGTGTGACTGGTCACTATTATACAGGGATACTGGTGTGACTGGTCACTGTTATACAGGGATACTGGTGTGACTGGTCACTATTATACAGGGTTACTGGTGTGACTGGTCCCTATTATACAGGGATACTGGTGTAATTGGTCATTACTGTACAGTGATACTGGTGTGACTGGTCACTGTTATACAGTGATACTGGTGTGACTGGTCACTATTATACAGGGATATTGGTGTAATTGGTCATTACTGTACAGTGATACTGGTGTGACTGGCTACTATTATACAGGGATACTGGTGTGACTGGTCACTATTATACAGGGTTACTGGTGTGACTGGTCCCTATTATACAGGGATACTGGTGTAATTGGTCATTACTGTACAGTGATACTGGTGTGACTGGTCACTATTATACAGGGATATTGGTGTAATTGGTCATTACTGTACAGTGATACTGGTGTGACTGGTCACTATTATACAGGGATATTGGTGTGACTGGTCACTATTATACAGGGATACTGGTGTAACTGGTCACTATTATACAGGGATACTGGTGTGACTGGCTACTATTATACAGGTATACTGGTGTGACTGGTCACTATTATACAGGGATACTGGTGTGACTGGCCACTATTATACAGGGATACTGGTGTGACTGGTCACTATTATACAGAGCCGGCCATAGGCATAGGCAAACTAGGCAATTGCCTAGGGCATTTGATATCCCTAGGGACATCGGCAGCTTCTGCTGATTAAAATGATATGCAGCATGCCTATATTCTGTGTGTGGCATGTCATATGCAGATACAGCCACAGTCTCACACAGTATATAGACATGCTGCATATCATTTTAATCAGCAGAAGCTGCTTGTGCATCCTAGCTACATAGCAATGCAAATAAGATGCATTTTCTTTAAAAAAGGTGCCCGACGTTAGCATTGAGGCAAGATTTATGAGGACACATCTGTATCCAAGCAGAGGCAGAGGTCACAGTGTTAGTGGCAGTGTGAGTGCTGTGTGCATGTGAGTGGGTTGGTTGTGCAGTAGTGTTCAGAATATGTGTAAGGAGCATTATGTGTGTCATGTAAAAAATGCATTAATAATGTGCAACATATGTGTAAGGGGCACTATGTGTGTCATTATGTGTATAAGGGCATTAATAATGTGCAGCATATGTGTAACAGGGTACTACTGTATGTGTGTCATTATGTGTATAGGGGCACTAATAATGTGCAGCAAATGTGTAGGGGGCACTATGTGTGTCATTATGTGTATAAGGGCATTATTAATGTGCGGCTTATGTGTAAGGGACATTATGTGTAAAACGGCATTAATAAAGGCTGTCATAATGTGTAAGACGTATTATGTTTATAAGGACATTAATAATGTGTCTCATATGTGTAAGGGGCATTACTGTGTGAAATTATGTGTATAAATGCATTACTAATATGTGGCATTATGTGTATAAGGTGCTCTACTATGTGGCATTACGTATAGAAAGGGCACTACTGTGTCGTCTAATGTGAATAAAGAGCAATAAGGTGTGGTGTAATGTGAATAAGGAGCAATTCAGTGTGATGTAATGTGAATAAGGAGCTCTACTGTGAGTAGTAACGTTTATAAGGTAAAGTGATACTACTGTGGGATGTAATATGAATTATGAACACTATCGCATGATCAAATGTGAATGAAGTTGCAGTACTGTGTGGTGTAATTGGAATTGGGGTTACTGTTGTGTGACCATGCCCCTTGCTGGCAAAAACACACCCCTCTTTGGGTTGTGCGCCAAATGTGCAAACTGTTCCTATTTAAAATATAGGGGTACAAACACCAAACTAAGGACTGCTATAGGTGAGGTGTGATGGTGCTGGGAAAGAGGTGCAAGGTCTGAGGCGGAACCAGCGGTGGTGCTAGGGGGCACCAGCCAAAATCTTGCCTAGGGCATCATATTGGTTAGGGCCGGCTCTGCTATTATACAGGGTTACTGGTGTGACTGGTCACTATTATACAGGGTTACTGGTGTGACTGGCTACTATTATACAGGGTTACTGGTGTGACTGGCTACTATTATACAAGGTTACTGGTGTGACTGGCTACTATTATACAGGGTTACTGGTGTGACTGGTCACTATTATACAGGGATACTGGTGTGACTGGTCACTATTATACAGGGTTACTGGTGTGACTGGCTACTATTATACAGGGTTACTGGTGTGACTGGCTACTATTATACAAGGTTACTGGTGTGACTGGCTACTATTATACAGGGTTACTGGTGTGACTGGTCACTATTATACAGGGTTACTGGTGTGACTGGTCACTATTATACAGGGATACTGGTGTGACTGGTCACTATTATACAGGGTTACTGGTGTGACTGGTCACTATTATACAGGGATACTGGTGTGACTGGTCACTATTATACAGGGATACTGGTGTGACTGGTCACTATTATACAGGGTTACTGGTGTGACTGGTCCCTATTATACAGGGTTACTGGTGTGACTGGCTACTATTATACAGGGATACTGGTGTGACTGGTCACTATTATACAGGGTTACTGGTGTGACTGGTCACTATTATACAGGGAAACTGGTGTGACTGGTCACTGTTATACAGGGATACTGGTGTGACTGGTCACTATTATACAGGGTTACTGGTGTGACTGGTCCCTATTATACAGGGATACTGGTGTAATTGGTCATTACTGTACAGTGATACTGGTGTGACTGGTCACTGTTATACAGTGATACTGGTGTGACTGGTCACTATTATACAGGGATATTGGTGTAATTGGTCATTACTGTACAGTGATACTGGTGTGACTGGCTACTATTATACAGGGATACTGGTGTGACTGGTCACTATTATACAGGGTTACTGGTGTGACTGGTCCCTATTATACAGGGATACTGGTGTAATTGGTCATTACTGTACAGTGATACTGGTGTGACTGGTCACTGTTAAACAGGGATATTAGTGTAATTGGTCATTACTGTACAGGGATACTGGTGTAATTGGTCATTACTGTACAGTGATACTGGTGTGACTGGTCACTATTATACAGGGATACTGGTGTAACTGGTCACTATTATACAGGGATACTGGTGTGACTGGCTACTATTATACAGGGATACTGGTGTGACTGGTCACTATTATACAGGGATACTGGTGTGACTGGCCACTATTATATAGGGATACTGGTGTGACTGGTCACTATTATACAGGGATACTGGTGTGACTGGCCACTATTATACAGGGATACTGGTGTGACTAGTCACTGTTATACAGGGTTACTGGTGTGACTGGTCACTATTATACAGGGATACTGCTGTGACTGGTCACTATTATACAGGGATACTGGTGTGACTTGTCACTATTATACAGGGATACTGGTGTGACTGGTCACTATTATACAGGGATACTGGTGTAACTGGTCACTATTATACAGGGATACTGGTGTGACTGGCTACTATTATACAGGGATACTGGTGTGACTGGTCACTATTATACAGGGATACTGGTGTGACTGGCCACTATTATATAGGGATACTGGTGTGACTGGTCACTATTATACAGGGATACTGGTGTGACTGGCCACTATTATACAGGGATACTGGTTTGACTAGTCACTGTTATACAGGGTTACTGGTGTGACTGGCTACTATTATACAGGGATACTGGTGTGACTGGTCACTATTATACAGGGATACTGGTGTGACTGGCCACTATTATACAGGGATACTGGTGTGACTAGTCACTGTTATACAGGGTTACTGGTGTGACTGGCTACTATTATACAGGGATACTGGTGTGACTGGTCACTATTATACAGGGTTACTGGTGTGACTGGCCACTATTATACAGGGATACTGGTGTGACTGGTCACTATTATACAGGAATACTGGTGTGACTGGTCACTATTATACGGGGATACTGGTGTGACTGATCACTATTATACAGGGATACTGGTGTAACTGGTCACTATTATACAGGGATACTGGTGTGACTGGCCACTATTATACAGGGATACTGGTGTGTCTGGTCACTATTATACAGTGGTGCTAGTGTGACTGGTCACTATTATACAGTGGTGCTGGTGTAAATGGTCACTATTATACAGGGATACTGGTGTAAATGATCACTATTATACAGGGATACTGGTGTGACTAGTCACTGTTATACAGTGGTACTGGTGTAACTGGTCACTATTATACAGGGATACTGGTGTGACTGGTCACTATTATACAGGGATACTGGTGTGACTGGTCACTATTATACAGGGATACTGGTGTGACTGGTCACTATTATACAGGGATACTGGTGTGACTGGTCACTAATATACAGGGATACTGGTGTGACTGGTCACTGTTATACAGGGATATTGGTGTAATTGGTCGTTACTGTACAGGGATACTGGTGTAATTGGTCATTACTGTACAGTGATACTGGAGTGACTGGTCACTATTATACGGGGATACTGGTGTGACTGGTCACTATTATACAGGGATACTGGTGTGACTGGCCACTATTATACAGGGATACTGGTGTAATTGGTCATTACGGTACAGTGATACTGGTGTGACTGGTCACTACTATACAAGGATACCGGTGTGACTGGTCACTATTATACAGGGATATTGGTGTGACTGGTCACTGTTATACAGGCATACTGGTGTAACTGGTCACTATTATACAGGGATACTGGTGTGACTGGTCACTATTATACAGGGATACTAGTGTAATTGGTCACTATTATACAGGGATACTGGTGTGATTGGTCACTATTATACAGGGATACTGGTGTGACTGGTCACTATTATACAGGGATACTGGTGTGACTGGCCACTATTATACAGGGATACTGGTGTGACTGGTCACTATTATACAGGGATACTGGTGTGACTGGTCACTATTATACAGGGATATTGGTGTAATTGGTCATTACTGTACAGGGATACTGGTGTAATTGGTACAGAGATACTGGTGTAATTGGTCATTACTGGTGTAATTGATCATTACTGTACAGTGATACTGGTGTGACTGGTCACTATTATACAGGGATACTGGTGTAACTGGTCACTATTATACAGGGATACTGGTGTGACTGACTACTTTTATACAGGGATACTGGTGTGACTGGTCACTATTATACAGTGG
Organism: Pseudophryne corroboree; assembly: GCF_028390025.1. Lineage (NCBI taxonomy): Eukaryota > Metazoa > Chordata > Amphibia > Anura > Myobatrachidae > Pseudophryne > Pseudophryne corroboree. Next base: position 459,593 of record NW_026967605.1, on the reverse strand, counting down.
TGCTAGTGTGACTGGTCACTATTATACAGTGGTGCTGGTGTAAATGGTCACTATTATACAGGGATACCGGTGTAAATGGTCACTATTATACAGGGATACTGGTGTGACTAGTATACTGTTATACAGGGATACTGGTGTCACTGTTATACAGTGGTACTGGTGTAACTGGTCACTATTATACAGGGATACTGGTGTGACTGGTCACTATTATACAGGGATACTGGTGTGACTGGTCACTATTATACAGGGATACTGGTGTGACTGGTCACTATTATACAGGGATACTGGTGTGACTGGTCACTAATATACAGGGATACTGGTGTGACTGGTCACTATTATACAGGGATACTGGTGTGACTGGTCACTATTATACAGGGATACTGGTGTGACTGGTCACTATTATACAGGGATACTGGTGTGACTGATCACTATTATACAGGGATACTGGTGTGACTGGTCACTATTATACAGGGATGCTGGTGTGACTGGTCACTATTATACAGGGTTACTGGTGTGACTGGTCCCTATTATACAGGGTTACTGGTGTGACTAGTCACTGTTATACAGGGATACTGGTGTAATTGTTGTTACTGTACAGTGATACTGGAGTGACTGGTCACTATTATACGGGGATACTGGTGTGACTGGTCACTATTATACAGGGATACTGGTGTGACTGGTCACTAATATACAGGGATACTGGTGTGACTGGTCACTATTATACAGGGATACTGGTGTAACTGGCCACTATTATACAGGGATACTGGTGTGACTGGCCACTATTATACAGGGATACTGGTGTGACTGGTCACTATTATACAGGGATACTGGTGTGACTGGCCACTATTATACAGGGATACTGGTGTAATTGGTCATTACGGTACAGTGATACTGGTGTGACTGGTCACTACTATACAAGGATACTGGTGTGACTGGTCACTATTATACAGGGATATTGGTGTGACTGGTCACTGTTATACAGGGATACTGGTGTAACTGGTCACTATTATACAGAGATACTGGTGTGACTGGTCACTATTATACAGGGATACTGGTGTAATTGATCATTACGGTACAGTGATACTGGTGTGACTGGTCACTGTTATACGGGGATACTGGTGTGACTGGTCACTATTATACAGGGATACTGGTGTGACTGGTCACTATTATACAGGGATACTGGTGTGACTGGTCACTATTATACAGGGATACTGGTGTGACCGGTCACTATTATACAGGGATATTGGTGTGTTTGGTCTCTATTATACAGGGATACTGGTGTGACTGGCCACTATTATACAGGGATACTGGTGTGACTGGTTACTGGGTTGCTGTTATACAGTAATAGAGTTATATACAGTACATGTTATACAGGGACGGGGAATCTGGCAGCTCAGCACTCGCAGTGTGGGGGAATAAATGGATGAATCCCCCCCTCCCTCTGTGTGTACCGGGAGGTTCTGCGCTGACCACAGATTTCCTGGAAGCAGTGAGGTGCGGGGCCTTATCTGTCAGTGCAGATGTGTGATACAGGAGCAGCGTGGCGGGCGCTCCGTGTGACGGGACCGGGCACTGCCGGTCACACACACACATGAACGCCTGTTGCTATATAACATGTCAGTGTAATCAAGGAGCACCACCATTATTACTTCTGAGGGAAAACATGGCTGAGCTTTCCTAGTATTGTTGGTTCACAATGATAACGGAGTTACACATACACTGTACATGCCACATCTTACAGGTCTATTCATGAAGCAGTGAAAAGAGTGGAGAAGAGAGCCAGTGGAGAAGTTGCCCATGGCAACCAGTCAGCTGCTACGTATCATTTTACAGACTGCACTTGATGAATGTTACATTAAAGCTGTTTGGTTGCCACGGGTAACTCCTCCACTGGCTGGCTGGTTTATGCGGGTGCATCTCTAGGTTGTTCATGGGCCAGTGCCTGGCAGCCAATCCCTGCACACGTCTGAGCCGGGCCTGCTGGCTCCAGCAATGGGCCCATCCCTTCCTCAGTACCATCGCTGACCACAGCCACACATCCAGCCACGTCATGGGCTTTATTGTGAGGTGCACGCAAAGCCAGCGTCCGTCTGCAAGTTTCTGCAAATGCCGACACAAACTCCTTCCCTTGCTTACATCTGTTTGGGCAAATGTGCCAGGCCTGGAGCGCCCACGTCCAGCTCCTGTGCATGCCTACCCTGGCAGCAAGACAGTGGTCTGGCCCTCCAGAACCACCGGAGACTCCTGTGCTGTGAGCTGCGGCCCAGACATGACACCCGGCTCCATCCACCCAAGGGTCCTGCCTCCTCTGCTTGTACTGGGTGGCTGTCCCTCCAGAGCCGCAGTGCCGGCATCACGTCGCCCTGTGGCAGCGCCTGTACTATGTACCAAGAACTCAGGTGTGACTGTGCATAGAGTGTGACATATGGAATAAAGAGCTCATCAGGGGTCTATGTACTAAGGGGGACATTTACTAACCAGTGATAAGAGCGGAGAAGTGAGCCAGTGGAGAAGTTGCCCATGGCAACCAATCAGCACTGAAGTAACATCTATAATTTGCATACTATAAAATGATACAGAGCTGCTGATTGGTTGATGGGGAAATTTCTCCACTGGCTCACTTCTCCTCTCTTATCACTGCTTAGTAAATGTACCCCTAAGACTTGGAAAGAGATAAAGTGGAGAGAGAGCTAAAGTACCAGCCTATCAGCTCCTAACTGTCATTTTTCAAACACAGCCTGTGATGTGACAGTCTGGAGCTGATTGGCTGGCACTTTATCTCTCTCCAAGGCTTGGTATTATAGGCCCCTCGCTAATTGAGCGGAGACAATGTTAGCTTCTCGTACTGTAATGGATGGATGTGGCTGGCGAGGAGGGTGTGACCGGCCGTTGTATCATCACCGTGTGTCTGATATAGATTAGGCGTTTACTAGGCGTGTTATGTGTAGATGTCCTGTACGTACAACTAATGTCATGTGATAATAACCCCACGCCGTATAATCATTCACTCCTAGATGTAATACAGGAACTCCTCACCTTTATATTGGTTCATGGTACTTACAATCTCACCGCGTTACTGCCCCAGAAGTTATAATCTGCGCGGACAAGGAGCCGGGGGGCTCAGCAGACACTCAAACCCCCTAATAATATTTTCTTACATGGTAGAGGGATGTGAAATGAAAATCAGTCAGAAGTTGTGTACTGCACCATGCCATATGTCTGTAATGGATAAGCCACAACCTAAATCCCTGACTTATATTCACCTACTGTACCTTCCTCAACTGTGTACATTAAAGGGGTAAATGGTGCTAATTGCCGTTGCTGCAGTATTTAAACACCGGCAATGGCAGTCCTTCTCGCACCCTTCCCCCTGGCCGATTCGCACAAAAGTGCTCGCAACTCTATTGGGGAAGTGAACATTTTTGAGCGAGATGCCCTCTGCCGTAACGCGCAGCGGCTGCCGCACATATTCAGCCGGGTGACTGGGTTCCCCCCTCAATATAATTTCCCCTTACTTATTTATTTTTTCAGAAAGTGGTGAGATTAGTGAATTTGGTAGCCTGCAAGCCAAATACAGGTGCTGCCTCTCGGCCTTGTGCCCTGGGTTGCGGCACTGCTCACACGCCCCTAGTTATGGCACTGCTGTAGAGGGTGGCCAACTGGCCATGTCTGAGGAGTTCCATCACGGGGGGGAATGAACCACTGGCCGTCCAGTGCTGCTTCAGGTGCTGGAGAATACACTTCCCAGAATGCTCAGATAGAGGAATAATTGAGGTCAGAGGTTCCCAAATGTAGAGCAAGGATGGAGGAGAAGACAAAGAGTGTGACTAGATAAAAAGGTAATGGTGGGCATTGCTGGGACTGTTGCTTCACCAAGCCGCCCAGCAGATGGAAGGAGAGGAGCCGAGCTGGAGAGGGGGGAAATCACTGTGAGACATGGGGAAGTGTCGCCAGGAAAGTGAGAGCTGCCAGTCTTACAGAGAAAGCTGCATGCCTGACAGAGAGAGCTGCAAATCCAACAGGGAGAGCTGCAGGGCTCCCATAGAGGAAGCAGGATTACCATAGCAAACTGTCAGGGGTCCAGTACAAGTTGCTAGAAGTTCCAACCAAGTCCAGGTCATGTCCAGAGATCCAGAGGGAGACCAGGTCCAGTCCAGAGAACCAGAGGGAGTCCTGATCCAGTCCAGAGATCCAAAGGGAGTCCAGATTCAGTTCAGGGTCCAGTCCAGTTATCCAGAAGGTGACCAGGTCCAGCCCAGAGATCCAGAGGGAGTCCTGATCCAGTCCAGAGATGCAGAAGGAGTCCAGGACCAGTCTAGAGAACCAGAGGGAGTCCAGGTCAAGTTCAGAGATCCAGAAGGAGACCAGGTCCAGTCCACAGAACAGAGGGAGTCCTAATCCAGTCCAGAGATCCAAAAGGAGTCCAGGTCCAGTCCAGTTATCCAGAAGGTGACCAGGTCCAGTCCAGAGAACCAGAGGGAGTCCTGATCCAGTCCAGAGATCCAAAGGGAGACCAGATTCAGTTCAGAAGGAGTCCAGGACCAGTCCAGAGAACCAGAGGGAGTCCAGGTCAAGTTCAGAGATCCAGAAGGAGACCAGGTCCAGTCCAGAGATGCAGAGAGGGAGACCAGATTCAGTCCAGAGATCTAGAAGAAGTTCAGGTCCATTCCAGAGGGATCACCAGGGTTTTATTTCACCTTTCCCAAAAGGTGTGACTGCCTAGCTCTTTGCTCCATAATTGCCATGGTACATAGAGGCCAACGTCCTCACACTCTGAAGTGGTAGCTGTCACAGAACAGACTTTTCTTGCGGTGATTCTGTGCCACAAAGTGTGCGTTTGGCAAAACAACTTGGTGCCATGAAACTGTGTTTGTTTGGGATGCGTTTGGCATCCTAGTGGTCATGTGACCAACGTCAGAACCCCAACACCCTCAGGAGACCCGGAACACTGACAGCCGACATCCTGAAGGCATCAGGTTGGGGGTTAGGGTCCGGGGGGGATGGTGGTTAGGGTAAGACAGTGTGTGCGTGCAGGAGGGGCGGGGTAGTCATAGCTTACATCCCCCGGGGCCGGGGGATTTGGGTGTTGGGATTCCCACTTTAGGGGTACCGCGGTCGGTCATGTGACTGCTAGCATCCCGAACGCTGGTTTCTGTACCAGGAAGTATATTTGAAAACTTTATTGCACAGAAACTATTTTTCTGCGTAGTCTACAGCCTGTCTCCCCCCCCCCCCCCCCCACCCCGCAGCATTGGTTATGTCACAATTATCTCTTCTCCACAAAATCACCGTTATTATATCACAAAATCAGTGGTGAAGAGTTGGTGACTATAAACCATTACAACCAGTATGAATGGCAGTAATACTATGCTACAAATGTGTCCTCACACTGGTTTCCGCTCAGCGAGACTGAGACGCCATAAATATAGTGTCTCAGTTGCATCACTGAGGCCGCAATAAGCCGCTCGCAGTGCACTAGAGACGCTGGGCTGCGCAGGTAACCCCCAGGAACTGGAATAAGATACGTACAATGCCGCAGGTGAAACGCAATGGAACTTGGCGTGAGAGAAAGTCGTGGCTGCTGCATCGGAAGAAGAACGTCAAACACAGACAGATGTACAGATGCTGCACATCACACCGATCAGTGTGAGCCAGCAGCGTCGTCTTGTCGCTCCCAGTTATTATATTTATGCGAATAAGATGCACATTTTGGGGGGAGAAAGACCCTCGGTGAATCGTCACAGCCTGCCGATAATCACTCCACCGTGAAAACTGCTGCATAGTGTACCACTCTGAATTAGGCCCAAAATCACAATAAACAAGTATGAGGACATCCTTGTCACGTGGGCTGATGCTCCACTATGTGGTCCCGCAATGTACAGACGCACACACACACATATGTATGTACAGCCCTCCTCTCACGGCTACAGACATGTCACCTACACGCAGGTATAACTCACCTCAGCAGCTCCGTCCTCAGCATTTGCAAAGAAAAAGCAAAATGTGGAAATAAAGCAAAGTTCAGGCTCCCGCAGCTCAGTGTGCTGTGCAAACACAGACAGCCGCCTGTCTGCCGCGCCCACCCCTGATAGGCCGGCGCCATGTGGGGCCTGTCTCCTGCGACGATGAGTAACCACACTGACACTGGACCATTGTGTAATTAGCAATCACACAATCCCAGCATGGTCCTACCGCGGCAATCCCAGCGTCCTTTCCGTTATGTACGGTAGGCTCGAGAGTATCCTATAGGCCTGATTTTGCGTCGGAGGCCATGGAGCAATGGCATTTGCCTGCACCGGCATCTGAGCGGCACCGCGCAGGTGTCCCGATTATGTGCGTACAGCGGCCCAGATTTATCAAGCTTTGGAGAGTGATAAATTGCATGGTGATAAAGTACCAACCAATCAGCTCCTGTCATTTTTCAAACACAGCCTGTGACATGGCAGTTAGGAGCTGATTGGTTGGTAAATGCAATTTATCACCCTCCAAGGACAGACATGTGCAAAATTTAGCACGGCTACGATCAGGTGTGAATTAGACTCCATGTGCGTTGTATGACCGCAATGCACCTGTTTAGCCACAAGGTGCTGCACTGCCGCCGTCTCTCTCTGCTTCATGGTTTTCTATTCAGTGTGAAGACGTGTGGGGTCAGTGGGCGTGGAGTGTGATACCACCGAGACCGTTACCCGCCGATAAGAAATATGAAGCGTGGCTGGACAGATTCAGAGCCTAATGCATGTGTGTACGTAAAGAAGCAAGCAAGTGGGCAAAACCGTGCTGCACTGCAGGTGGGGCATATGTAACATGTGCAGAGAGAGTTAGATTTGGGTGGGGGGGGGTGTCCAAACTGAAATGTAAATTGCAGTGTGACAATAAAGCCATGTATCATGTGTGGGCTACATGCAGTAACAGACAGTATTTACCCTGCACAGAAACACTATAAATACATGTATGGCAGCGTGGTGTGTTCCAGACACAGAGTTACTTGCTTTATTGCTTTACTTACACACATGAATCCAATCAGGCCGTCAGTGATAAATACATCACAGAGTGGTATTAAGCATAGTAACATAGTATTTGAGGTTGAATAGAGGCAAATTGCCCATCGTGTTCAACCTGTATTAAGTTGTGATGATTCTACATACTCGCTGAATAATGTTTTAGGACTAGTTAGCTACTATAACTCATGTTACCCCCGGATTAACCACGTTGATATTTTAAGTATTATAACCTTGGATAGCTTTTTCATTCAGAAATGTATCCATTCTTTTTTTAAATCCAATTACAGAGTCCGTCATTACCACCTTCCCTGGCAGGGAATTCCACATCCTGATTGCCCTAACAGTGAAGAACCCTTTCCTCCGTTGCGTTCCGAGTGCTTCCATTTAGGGACTATTGTCTCCATGTTATTATTGCTGTCTGCACACTGGTGGAATGTGTGCAGTACCCATCTCATGTAAAGCAGGGTCAGCGCCAGATTGAGACAATTACCTTTACAGACATTATTTATCATTTTGGGAGGTTGGGGGAAGCTCCCTCTGGTTTCACCGTCTGCTTTCCTTGGTCTCTTTGTGCATACCTGGGGGTCACCTTGTATTTATATCAGGAATTACAGCAATTCCCGGGGCATCCTCAGGCCGCTCCTGCAGCGGAAATTCGGGCTGTAGGGTGCCGTTCCAAGACCTCTGCTACCCAGATGCAGAGACTGCGGGACAGGGCTATGCGCTCGCCCACCCCTAGTCACACCCCTGTGTATCGCCATAAGATTATTTTGGTGGGTGGGATATTTTCCTGTGTGTATTAATAGTGACAGAGTTTGTGCGAGAGAGTGAATCAGACCTTGCCAAACAGGGCTGTCACTAGGGGTGTGCGAGCGGCGCCATCGCCCAGGGGGCCGGGACTGTCCCTGTCACCTGCATTTCACAGTAGAACTACTGCAGAACCACCCAGAACGTCCAAAGGATATTTCAGGTACGCACCCTGCTGCCAACTGGGGCCCCACCCCCTCAGCATGATGTCACATGTTCAAGGGAGGGGCTGGCATGGAGCAATAAATCGCCAGCATGGCACTCTGCCAATGGCAGCCATCACACAACTTGCACTAGTGTCCGAGTACCTGCAAGTAATCGCCCTCCAAACAGACTGGGCGGCTGGCGGCCATCTTCCTGGGTGCACAATGCCGCTACAGGATGTAGCCATTATCACAATGCCGCCACCATAATGTCAGATGTAGCCATTATCACAATGCCGCCACCATAATGTCAGCTGTCAATGTTGACATGGTTAAATTACTGACACCTTAGAAATGTCGACAATGGAAATTGCGTATTGGCAGACCTTCAGCCACCAGCCAATGTGCTGGTCCCCCTATGCTTGTCTTGTTTAGATCATCTCATGGTTTAGCCTGGATGGCTTAATAGAAATGCATTGAGTCACCTCCCACTGCTCACCGCTGGCCGATCTCTGTGCTAACGCTGCCGAAAGCACGCCCTATCCTCATAGCACAATATCGGGGAGATGTACCAAGCTTTAGAGAAAGTGGAGAAGTCGCCCAAACCGCTTCCAACTGTCACTTATTTGAAATGGCGAAGCTGATTGGATGCTTTGGGCAACTCTCCACTTTCTTTCCAAGGCTTGATACATCCCCCCCTATTGAACGCACTCGGCGCATGCTGTATGAGCATACACTGTCAACAGGAACAGCCCCTGGAAGCGACCGCATTCCAGTTACCACAGGTAGCGGTACACCTGTAAATTCCCGAACACGACTGGACGGTGTCCGCGACAACTGTCGCTCTGTGACCTCCGCACGCCTGCTGAAAGTCCCCCCACTACAGGTCTATTTCTCTGTTCCTTCCCCACAAGAACACACAGCGACAGGTTGCAATGTAAGTTTAATGGCAGAAGACACAGATAATCCTCATACTTCCATCTGCGTTGCATACTGGTGGGAGATCGGCGGTCGGTGCTGCAGGTGGGAGTTACGTTGAAGCTTCTGGTAGATCATAAGTGTGAAGATGAGCGTTGCGGAAGGGAAAGGGGGCTCTAACTTGTGATTGGTAAAGGAAATATATATAAATGAACAACAAAAGGTGACTAATAGCTACTGCAGAGACTACCAGTCATTACATTTGCAGGATAAGCAGATTAGAGGAATTGCTGAGCCTGAATATTGCTCCGTATTGTTACACAATGTACCCTGACACCAGCTCCCAGCCACGGGCTATATCACAGCGGCTTCCATGGAGTTATTTACTTAATGTAAAATGCTCTCACGAGCACCGGGCATAGAGCCACGAAGAGCCTCGTGATAGTGATATAGGTCTACTTATATGGTACCAGCACGATGCAAGTGCAATCATGTGATCATCTACGTAACTGGGACTATAAAAGCCATGGCTGCCGTTTGGAGGGAGGCATATTCTGTGCTGAAGAGCCCCTTGTGTATGTCACCCAGAAATCTTCTAATAAATAACATCGGAGAGGACATTTTCATGTCTGGATGAGAAGGATTTCCATAGCGTGACAGTAAGCGTATTGGAGATATTATATTTGGGGAATGAAGTTAGTTACACAGCAACAATGTATACAAAGGATTGCAAAACGTGTGGAGCTGGGATATCACGGTGGTAGAGCCGGATAGAGTCCTCCGACATCTGATCAGGGGTGGACTTTGAAATGTTAGGTTGTAGCAGAGTCCAGACGGAGCAGGGGTGCTCTATATAGCAAGAAGATCGGCAGGAGGAGAAGAGTAGATGCTGGCTGGAGTAGCGGTGGCTACAAGGCCCTCTGCCGCTAGTCTGGTGTGGCTTCCTACTGGGAGATCGGAAAGTCTGCACAGTACAATGGATGGAAAGGAGGGTGTGGGGTTTGTTCTGAGCAAGTGACGAGTGTTTGGCCCAGCAAGAGACGCCGGAGGACCTTATACAGAACGTATGGCCTTCATTACTATGGAGCAATGTCATATGGGCAGGAGACATCTGGCGGACAGATAGGTGTGATGGTCCTGGTCTTAGCCTCAGGAAACTGGGGTCTATACAGGGTGGCGATGGAGGGGAATGGTGATGGAGAGGGGATTAGGGACACTTCCGCTCCACGCACTGCTTTCCTCCTTCCTCATATTCCTGCTTGGAGATCCACATCTGCTGGAACGTTCCCTAGGAGAAGACAGAGGAACCAGTACTGTATGGACACCACACGTAACAGTTAGTGTGCATCGGACTGTTTGCGTGTTCGGGGCCACCACTCCATAGAGCGGCCAGAGACACATACCCATGCATGTTTATATAGATTTGTATACATGTGACATACCAGGGAGGCCAGAATGGAACCTCCAATCCAGGAGCTGAAACGGCGCTCAATGGTGCTATTACTGGCGATGAGCTTCAGGCGCATACTCTACGGCAGAACACAGAGACCGTGACAGGGCAAATGCTTAATGATAAAAGGAGGAAGAGAGCAGGAGGGTGCGCAGAGATGAGGAGGAGAGAGCACAGAGAGGCGGAGGAGAGAGCAGGAGGGTGCACAGAGATGAGGAGGAGAGAGTAGGAGGGTGCACAGAGATGAGTAGGAGAGAGCAGGAGGTGCACAGTGGCGGAGGAGAGAGCAGGAGGGTGCACAGAGATGAGGAGGAGAGAGTAGGAGGTGCACAGAGATGAGTAGGAGAGAGCAGGAGGTGCACAGTGGCGGAGGAGAGAGCAGGAGAGTGCACAGAGAGGCGGAGGAGAGAGCAGGAGGGTGCACAGAGATGAGGAGAGAGTAGGAGAGTGCACAGAGATTAGTAGGAGAGAGCAGGGTGTGCACAGTGGCGGAGGAGAGAGCAGGAGGGTGCACAGAGATGAGGAGGAGAGAGTAGGAGGGTGCACAGAGAAGAGGAGGAGAGAGCAGGAGGGTGCACAGAGATGAGGAGGAGAGAGCAGGAGGGTGCACAGAGATGAGGAGAAGAGAGCAGGAGGGTGCACAGAGATGAGGAGGAGAGAGCAGGAGGGTGCACAGAGATGAGGAGGAGAGAGTAGGAGGGTGCACAGAGATGAGTAGGAGAGAGCAGGAGGTGCACAGTGGCGGAGGAGAGAGCAGGAGAGTGCACAGAGAGGCGGAGGAGAGAGCAGGAGGGTGCATAGAGATGAGGAGAGAGTAGGAGGGTGCACAGAGATTAGTAGGAGAGAGCAGAGTGTGCACAGTGGCGGAGGAGAGAGCAGGAGGGTGCACAGAGATGAGGAGGAGAGAGCAGGAGGTGCACAGAGGCGGAGAAGAGAGCAGGAGAGTGCACAGAGAGGCGGAGGAGAGAGCAGGAGGGTGCACAGAGAGGCGATGGAGAGAGCAGGAGGGTGCACAGAGATGAGGAGCAGACAGTAGGAGGGTGCGCAGAGATGAGGAGGAGAGAGCAGGAGGTGCACAGAGATGAGGAGGAGAGAGCAGGAGAGTGCACAGAGGTGGAGGAGAGAGCAGGAGAGTGCACAGAGAGGCGGAGGAGAGAGCAGGAGGGTGCACAGAACTAAGGAGGAGAGAGCAGGAGGGTGCGCAGAGGTGAGGAGAGCAGGAGGGTGCATAGAGATGAGGAGGAGACAGTAGGAGGGTGCGCAGAGATGAGGAGGAGAGAGCAGGATGTGCACAGAGATGAGGAGGAGAGAGCAGGAGGTGCACAGAGGCGGAGAAGAGAGCAGGAGAGTGCACAGAGAGGCGGAGGAGAGAGCAGGAGGGTGCACAGAGAGGCGGAGGAGAGAGCAGGAGGGTGCACAGAACTAAGGAGGAGAGAGCAGGAGGGTACATAGAGATGAGGAGGAGACAGTAGGAGGGTGCGCAGAGATAAGGAGGAGAGAGCAGGATGTGCACAGAGATGAGGAGGAGAGAGCAGGAGGTGCACAGAGGCGGAGAAGAGAGCAGGAGAGTGCACAGAGAGGCGGAGGAGAGAGCAGGAGGGTGCACAGAGATGAGGAGGAGAGAGTAGGAGGGTGCACAGAGAAGAGGAGGAGAGAGCAGGAGGGTGCACAGAGATGAGGAAGAGAGAGCAGGAGGGTGCACAGAGATGAGGAGGAGAGAGCAGGAGGGTGCACAGAGATGAGGAGGAGAGAGTAGGAGGGTGCACAGAGATGAGTAGGAGAGAGCAGGAGGTGCACAGTGGCGGAGGAGAGAGCAGGAGAGTGCACAGAGAGGCGGAGGAGAGAGCAGGAGGGTGCATAGAGATGAGGAGAGAGTAGGAGGGTGCACAGAGATTAGTAGGAGAGAGCAGGGTGTGCACAGTGGCGGAGGAGAGAGCAGGAGGGTGCACAGAGATGAGGAGGAGAGAGCAGGAGGTGCACAGAGGCGGAGAAGAGAGCAGGAGAGTGCACAGAGAGGCGGAGGAGAGAGCAGGAGGGTGCACAGAGATGAGGAGGAGAGAGTAGGAGGGTGCACAGAGAAGAGGAGGAGAGAGCAGGAGGGTGCACAGAGATGAGGAAGAGAGAGCAGGAGGGTGCACAGAGATGAGGAGGAGAGAGCAGGAGGGTGCACAGAGATGAGGAGGAGAGAGTAGGAGGGTGCACAGAGATGAGTAGGAGAGAGCAGGAGGTGCACAGTGGCGGAGGAGAGAGCAGGAGAGTGCACAGAGAGGCGGAGGAGAGAGCAGGAGGGTGCATAGAGATGAGGAGAGAGTAGGAGGGTGCACAGAGATTAGTAGGAGAGAGCAGGGTGTGCACAGTGGCGGAGGAGAGAGCAGGAGGGTGCACAGAGATGAGGAGGAGAGAGCAGGAGGTGCACAGAGGCGGAGAAGAGAGCAGGAGAGTGCACAGAGAGGCGGAGGAGAGAGCAGGAGGGTGCACAGAGAGGCGGAGGAGAGAGCAGGAGGGTGCACAGAGCTAAGGAGGAGAGAGCAGGAGGGTGCGCAGAGGTGAGGAGAGCAGGAGGGTGCATAGAGATGAGGAGGAGACAGTAGGAGGGTGCGCAGAGATGAGGAGAGAGTAGGAGGGTGCACAGAGATGAGGAGGAGAGAGCAGGAGGGTGCACAGAGATGAGGAGGAGAGAGCAGGAGGGTGCGCAGAGATGAGGAGGAGAGAGCAGGAGGGTGCGCAGAGGTGAGGAGGAGAGAGCAGGAGGGTGCACAGAGATGAGGAGGAGACAGTAGGAGGGTGCGCAGAGATGAGGAGGCGAGAGCAGGAGGGTGCACAGAGATGAGGAGGAGAGAGCAGGAGGGTGCACAGAGATGAGGAGGAGAGAGCAGGAGGGTGCACAGAGATGAGGAGGAGAGAGCAGGAGGGTGCACAGAGATGAGGAGGAGAGAGCAGGAGGGTGCACAGAGATGAGGAGGATAGAGCAGGAGGGTGCACAGAGAGGCGGAGGAGAGAGCAGGAGGGTGCAAAGAGATAAGGAGGAGAGAGCAGGAGGGTGCGCAAAGATGAGGAGGAGAGAGCAGGAGGGTGCGCAAAGATGAGGAGGAGAGAGCAGGAGGGTGCACAGAGATGAGGAGGAGAGAGCAGGAGGGTGCACAGAGAAGAGGAGGAGAGAGCAGGAGGGTGCACAGAGAAGAGGAGGAGAGAGCAGGAGGGTGCACAGAGAAGAGGAGGAGAGAGCAGGAGGGTGCACAGAGAGGCGGAGGTGAGAGCAGGAGGGTGCACAGAGATGAGGAGGAGAGAGCAGGAGGGTGCACAGAGATGAGGAGGAGAGAGCAGGAGGGTGCACAGAGATGAGGAGGAGAGAGCAGGAGGGTGCACAGAGATGAGGAGAGAGTAGGAGGGTGCGCAGAGATGAGGAGATGAGAGCAGGAGGGTGCGCAGAGAAGAGGAGAGAGCAGGAGGGTGCACAGAGATGAGGAGGAGAGAGCAGGAGGGTGCACAGAGATGAGGAGGAGAGAGCAGGAGGGTGCACAGAGATGAGGAGGAGACAGTAGGAGGGTGCACAGAGATGAGGAGGAGAGAGCAGGAGGGTGCACAGAGATGAGGAGGAGAGAGCAGGAGGGTGCACAGAGATGAGGAGGAGAGAGCAGGAGGGTGCGCAGAGATGAGGAGGAGAGAGCAGGAGGGTGCGCAGAGATGAGGAGGAGAGAGCAGGAGGGTGCACAGAGATGAGGAGGAGACAGTAGGAGGGTGCGCAGAGATGAGGAGGCGAGAGCAGGAGGGTGCACAGAGATGAGGAGGAGAGAGCAGGAGGGTGCACAGAGATGAGGAGGAGAGAGCAGGAGGGTGCACAGAGATGAGGAGGAGAGAGCAGGAGGGTGCACAGAGATGAGGAGGAGAGAGCAGGAGGGTGCACAGATAGGCGGAGGATAGAGCAGGAGGGTGCACAGAGAGGCGGAGGAGAGAGCAGGAGGGTGCAAAGAGATGAGGAGGAGAGAGCAGGAGGGTGCGCAAAGATGAGGAGGAGAGAGCAGGAGGGTGCACAGAGTTGAGGAGGAGAGAGCAGGAGGGTGCATAGAGATGAGGAGGAAAGAGCAGGAGGGTGCATAGAGATGAGGAGGAGAGAGCAGGAGGGTGCACAGAGAAGAGGAGGAGAGAGTAGGAGGGTGCACAGAAAGGCGGAGGTGAGAGCAAGAGGGTGCACAGAGATGAGGAGGAGAGAGCAGGAGGGTGCACAGAGATGAGGAGGAGAGAGCAGGAGGGTGCACAGAGAAGAGGAGGAGGGAGCAGGAGGGTGCACAGAGAAGAGGAGGAGAGAGCAGGAGGGTGCACAGAGAGGCGGAGGTGAGAGCAGGAGGGTGCACAAAGATGAGGAGGAGAGAACAGGAGGGTGCACAGAGATGAGGAGATGAGAGCAGGAGGGTGTGCAGAGAAGAGGAGAGAGCAGGAGCGTGTGCAGAGATCAGGAGGATGCGCAGAGGTGGAGGAAAGAGTAGGAGGGTGCGCAGAGATGAGGAGGAGAGAGCAGGAGGGTGCACAGAGATGAGGAGGAAAGAGCAGGAGGGTGCACAGAGATGAGGAGGAGACAGTAGGAGGGTGCGCAGAGATGAGGAGGAGAGAGCAGGAGGGTGCACAGAGATGAGGAGGAGAGAGCAGGAGGGTGCACAGAGAGGCGGAGGAGAGAGCAGGAGGGTGCGCAGAGATGAGCAGAGAGCAGGAGGGTGCTCAGAGAATAGGAGGAGAGAGCAGGAGGGTGCACAGAGAAGAGGAGGAGAGAGCAGGAGGGTGCACAGAGAGGCAGAGGAGAGAGCAGGAGGGTGCACAGAGATGAGGAGGAGAGAGCAGGAGGGTGCACAGAGATGAGGAGGAGAGAGCAGGAGGGTGCACAGAGAGGCGGCGGAGAGAGCAGGAGGGTGCACAGAGATGAGGAGCAGAGAGCAGGAGGGTGCACAGAGAAGAGGAGGAGAGAGCAGGAGGGTGCACAGAGAGGCGGAGGAGAGAGCAGGAGGGTGCACAGAGAGGCGGAGGAGAGAGCAGGAGAATTTTGGTTATACAGGGTAGATCACTGGGGTCTCACCGGTGGGGTCTTCTGAGACAGCTCGCGATTCAGCCTGTCGTTAAACCCCTGGAGCAGAGTGTTACCTCCTGTGACAATGACACTGCCATACAGGCCCTGTAATGACATATGATAATCAGTCTGAGCTCTGTAAACCCCGGTAACATCACAACGAGCCCTGTGAATTACTCTGCCATAATGGCCGGTGATGTAACTGGGTGACCTGTCCTCACACATGGGTCTCATCTTATGTACCTCCTACCACAGGTTTACATATTGATCTGCCCAACACACTCTGTGCTGCTGTTCCTTAGTCACAAAGGGAGAGATGTACCAAGCCTTGGAGGGAGATAAAGTAGAGCAGTTGCCCAATGCAACCAATCAGCTCTCATGAAATGACAGAAGCTACTTATCCGGCTGCGATACCTGGTCTGTTACCACCATCTCAGGGCAGACACTTCAAACTACAATCTGGGTGGTCCGTTACCTATGTGACCGCTCACTGACCTCTATCGAGATCTTGCCAGTAGTGAGTCATTTTACGTAATGTGAAGGCGATAGTCTAGCACAGGGGTTCTCAACTCCAGTGCTCAGGTACAACCAGCAGGCCATGTTTTCTGGAGGTCTTTAATCAGTAAAGTTAATCTACTTTGCTGGATCAGTAAGGATTCCATCTGAAAACCTGACTTGTTGGGGAAACCGGAGGGTTAAGTAGCCCCAGAGCGGCACCCTGGTGTCGGCTCCTACGCACACCTGTGACAAGCATGTATGTATGGAAGCGTATTAGCCGGGGGCTCAGTAATGTCAGGCACAAGTGGACGGACAGCAGGATATATATATCAGGTAGGTATTACAGATACGTACAGGCCGGATGTCTATGTCACACATCCCAATGCTGCTGGTGACCACGTGTCCCACGCCCAGCATCGTATTACCGGACAGGCCCTAGAAAGAGAAAAAGTATTAACACAGCGCCCCCTACAGGACAGGGTCACAGGGACCAATAGAACAAACACGAGGTGTGAAAAACAACTTTAGAATAAGATCTTCTATACACCTTATGCTGAGAATATGCACCAGTTACCTATGTGAGGTGGAGGCAGCCATTTTGTTACCTCATTGACAGAATGCAGCCACTTGGGAATTACACACAAAATGGCTGCCTCCTCTTCTCATAAGCTTTAAGGGGGAAATAAATTGTTGGTCCTGCAAGCTAAGGCACTGAGTGTATAACACATAGTGACCAATCAGATTCTAGCTATTATTTTCCAGATGGTGCTAGATAAATGATAAGTGGAATCTGATTGGTTGCTATGGGCTACATCTCCACTTATGTACACCCATATGTTAGTAAATATACCCCCTTGGGATTCAGTAAAGAATAGTGGGATATAGAGTGGGGGCTTATAGTAGGACATGTTGTCCCACAATGGCAGCCGGAGCAGTAACGCCTCTGTGTATGGGGAACCTATAGCAGCACCTATATGTACAGGCATCACCTTTACATTGGATGGGTCAAAGAGTCCCTCCGGTATGCGCAGCCTCTCCGCACCGTAGTCTGTGTTGTACCCGTTGGGCATCTCATAATGGACCGTTGGCATCTGAGCAGCCACCCTACAGGGGGAAGTAGACACAGGATGTTCCACCTACGCCTCACAGTTTATACTCGGAGGAATATACCATGTCCTGGGGAATGGGGTGTAACCAGTACAGGAACATACCACATGCCGGGGTGATGGAGGCTATGCCAAATGATCATGTCCAGAGGTTATTACATTGTATGAGGGTAATAACATGTCCCGGAGTATAACAGGCCTGGTGTATAACACATCAGGCTGGTGTATACAGGGTAGTGATATACAGGGTGGTGGTATATAGGGTGGGTGTATACAGGGCAGTGGTATACAGGGTACTGGAGTAAGAGGCAGTGGTAAATAGGGCGGTGGTATAAGGGCTGGTGGTATATGGGGCGGTGGTATATGTGGCGGTGGTAGACAGGGCGGTGGTATATGTGGTGGTGGTATATGTGTCGGTGGTATACAGGGTGGTGGTATATCTGGTAGTGGTATATGGGGCAGTGGTAAATAGGGCGGTGGTATATGGGGCGGTGGTATACAGGGCGGTGGTATATGTGGCGGTGGTATACAGGGTGGTGGTATATGTGGCGGTGGTATACAGGGTGGTGGTATATCTGGTAGTGGTATATAGGGTGATGGTATATGTGGCGGTGGTATATGGGTGGTGGTATATGGAGTGGTGGTATATGGAGTGGTGGTATATGGAGTGGTGGTACATGTGGCAGTGGTATATCTGGCAGTGGTATATGGGGGGGTGGTATACAGAGTGGTGGTATATCTGGCAGTGGTATATAGGGTGGTGGTATATGGAGTGGTGGTACATGTGGCAGTGGTATATGTGACGGTGGTATACAGGGTGGTGGTATATGGGCCGGTGGTATATGGGGCGGTGATATACAGAGTGGTGGTATATGTGGCGGTGGTATATGTGGCAGTGGTATACAGGGTGGTGATTTATCTGGCAGTGGTATATGTGGCAGTGGTATACAGGGTGGTGGTATATCTGGCAGTGGTATATAGGGCGGTGGTATATATGGCAGTGGTATACAGGGTGGTGGTATATCTGGCAGTGGTATATAGGGCGGTGGTATACAGGGTGGTGGTATATGTGACAGTGGTATATGGGGCGGTGGTATACAGGGTGATGGTATATGGGGCAGTGGTATATGGGGCGGTGGTACATGTGGCAGTGGTATATCGGGTGGTGGTATATGTGGCAGTGGTATACAGGCTGGTGGTACATGTGGCGGTGGTATATGGGGCAGTGGTATATGGGGCAGTGGTATATCTGGCAGTGGTATATAGGGCGGTGGTATACAGGCTGGTGGTATATGGGGCAGTGGTATACAGGGTGGTGGTATATGGGGCAGTGGTATATGGGGAAGTGGTATATAGGGCGGTGGTATACGGGGCGGTGGTATACAGGGTGGTGGTATATGGGGCAGTGGTATACAGGGTGGTGGTATATGGGGCAGTGGTATATGGGGCAGTGGTATATGGGGCAGTGGTATATAGGGCGGTGGTATACGGGGCGGTGGTATACAGGGTGGTGGTATACGGGGTGTGCCTGGCAAGACGCGGGATCTGCTTACTGTTCATCATACGGAGAGTCAGACACTTGCAGGACGGAGGCCTGGAAATCCTGGATCACCTCCTGGGAGAAGGAGAGACATACAGGTTATCACATACATGACATCACCCTATAGGTCGCCATCCACATGACGTCAGTTCCTAAACTCTGTACCCGCTTGGTGAAGCCCCTCCCTCTTTGCACATGATATGGCGGATTAGATGTAACCGTATATCAGAATGGGACTGGAAGGGATTTAGTCAGCGCGCTCCTCAGGGGAATGGGCTGGGAATGTGCGTACATCATATCCCACGCTGACACCTCTGTAATCCATGCCAGAGCATCAGGAAGCCATTGTGCCGCTACACCGGGGTGACCTATAATCTGGGTATTCCGGGATTGAGCATCAGGGAGTCATTGTGCCGCTACACCGGGGTGACCTATAATCCGGGTATTCCAGGTCAGAGCATCAGGGAGTCATTGTGCCGCTACACCGGGGTGACCTATAATCCGGGTATTCCAGGACTGAGCATCAGGGAGTCACTGTGCCGCTACACCGGGGTGACCTATAATCCGGGTATTCCGGGACTGAGCATCAGGGAATCATTGTGCCGCTACACCGGGGTGACCTATAATCCGGGTATTCCAGGTCAGAGCATCAGGGAGTCATTGTGCAGCTACACTGGGGTGACCTATAATCCGGGTATTCTGGGAATGAGCATCAGGGAGTCATTATGCCGTTACACCGGGGTGACCTATAATCCGGGTATTCCGGGACTGAGCATCAGGGAGTCATTGTGCCGCTACACCGGGGTGAACTATAATCCGGGTATTCCGGGACTGAGCATCAGGGAGTCATTGTGCCGCTACACTGGGGTGACCTATAATCCGGGTATTCCAGGTCAGAGCATCAGGGAGTCATTGTGCAGCTACATCGGGGTGACCTATAATCCGGGAATTCCGGGACTGAGCATCAGGGAGTCATTGTGCCGCTACACCGGGGTGAACTATAATCCGGGTATTCCGGGATTTAGCATCAGGGAATCATTGTGCCGCTACACCGGGGTGACCTATAATCCGGGTATTCCAGGTCAGAGCATCAGGGAGTCATTGTGCAGCTACACCGGGGTGACCTATAATCCGGGTATTCCAGGACTGAGCCTCAGGGAGTCATTGTGCCGCTACATCGGGGTCACCTATAATCCGGGTATTCCGGGACTGAGCCTCAGGGAGTCATTATGCCGTTACACCGGGGTGACCTATAATCCGGGTATTCCAGGTCAGAGCATCAGGGAGTCATTGTGCCGCTACATCGGGGTCACCTATAATCCGGGTATTCCAGGTCAGAGCATCAGGGAGTCATTGTGCCGCTACATCGGGGTGACCTATAATCCGGGTATTCCGGGACTGAGCATCAGGGAGTCATTATGCCGCTACACCGGGGTGACCTATAATCCGGGTATTCCGGGACTGAGCCTCAGGGAGTCATTATGCCGTTACACCGGGGTGACCTATAATCCGGGTATTCCAGGTCAGAGCATCAGGGAGTCATTGTGCCACTACACTGGGGTGACCTATAATCCGGGTATTCCAGGTCAGAGCATCAGGGAGTCATTGTGCCGCTACACCGGGGTGAGCTATAATCTGGGTATTCCAGGTCAGAGCATCAGGGAGTCATTGTGCCGCTACACCGGGGTGACCTATAATCCGGGTATTCCAGGTCAGAGCATCAGGGTGTCATTGTGCCGCTACATTGGGGTCACCTATAATCCGGGTATTCCAGGTCAGTGCATCAGGGAGTCATTGTGCCACTACACCGGGGTGACCTATAATCCGGGTATTCCAGGTCCGAGCATCAGGGAGTCATTGTGCCGCTACACCGAGGTGACCTATAATCTGGGTATTCCAGGTCAGAGCATCAGGGAGTCATTGTGCCGCTACACCGGGGTGACCTATAATCCGGGTATTCCGGGACTGAGCATCAGGGAGTCATTGTGCCGCTACACCGGGGTGACCTATAATCCGGGTATTCCAGGTCAGAGCATCAGGAAGTCATTGTGCCGCTACACCGGGGTGACCTATAATCCGGGTATTCCGGGACTGAGCATCAGGGAGTCATTGTGCCGCTACACCGGGGTGACCTATAATCCGGATATTCCAGGTCAGAGCATCAGGGAGTCATTGTGCCGCTACATCGGGGTGACCTATAATCCTGGTATTCCAGGTCAGAGCATCAGGGAGTCATTGTGCCGCTACATTGAAGGTTGACCTATAATCCGGGTATTCCGACACTGAGCATCAGGGAGTCATTGTGCCACTACACCGGGGTGACCTATAATCCGGGTATTCCGGGATTGAGCATCAGGGAGTCATTGTGCCGCTACACCGGGGTGACCTATAATCCGGGAATTCAGGTACTGAGCAACAGGGAGTCATTGTGCCGCTACATCGGGGTCACCTATAATCCTGGTATTCCAGGTCAGAGCATCAAGGAGTCATTGTGTCGCTACACCGGGGTGACCTATAATCCGGGTATTCCGGGACTGAGCATCAGGGAGTCAATGTGCCGCTACACCGGGGTGATTTAAATCCGGATATTCCAGGTCAAAGCATCAGGGAGTCATTGTGCCGCTATACCGAGGTGACCTATAATCCGGGTATTCCAGGTCAGAGCATCAGGGAGTCATTGTGCCGTTACACTGGGGTGACCTATAATCCGGGTATTCCGGGATTGAGCATCAGGGAGTCATTGTGCCGCTACACCGGGGTGACCTATAATCCGGGTATTCCGGGACTGAGCATCAGGGAGTCATTGTGCCGCTACACCGGGGTGACCTATAATCCGGGTATTCCAGGTCAGAGCATCAGGGAGTCATTGTGCCGCTACATCGGGGTGACCTATAATCCTGGTATTCCAGGTCAGAGCATCAGGGAGTCATTGTGCCGCTACACCGGGGTGACCTATAATCCGGGTATTCCGGGACTGAGCATCAGGGAGTCATTATGCCGTTACACCGGGGTGACCTATAATCCGGGTATTCCAGGTCAGAGCATCAGGGAATCATTGTGCCGCTACACCAAGGTGACCTATAATCCGGGTATTCCGGGACTGAGCATCAGGGAGCCATTGTGCCGCTACACCGGGGTGACCTATAATCCGGGTATTCCGGTACTGAGCATCAGGGAGTCATTGTGCCGCTACACCGGGGTGACCTATAATCCGGGTATTCCAGGTCAGAGCATCAGGGAGTCATTGTGCAGTTACACTGGGGTGACCTATAATCCGGGTATTCCGGGACTGAGCATCAGGGAGTCATTGTGCCGCTACACCGGGGTGACCTATAATCCGGGTATTCCGGGACTGAGCCTCAGGGAGTCATTGTGCCGCTACACCGGGGTGACCTATAATCCGGGTATTCCGGGACTGAGCATCAGGGAGTCATTGTGCCGCTACACCGGGGTGACCTATAATCCGGGTATTCCAGGTCAGAGCATCAGGGAGTCATTGTGCCGCTACATCGGGGTGACCTTTAATCCTGGTATTCCAGGTCAGAGCATCAGGGAGTCATTGTGCCGCTACACCGGGGTGACCTATAATCCGGGTATTCCGGGACTGAGCATCAGGGAGTCATTATGCCGTTACACCGGGGTGACCTATAATCCGGGTATTCCAGGTCAGAGCATCAGGGAGTCATTGTGCCGCTACACCAAGGTGACCTATAATCCGGGTATTCCGGGACTGAGCATCAGGGAGTCATTGTGCCGCTACACCGGGGTGACCTATAATCCGGGTATTCCGGGACTGAGCATCAGGGAGCCATTGTGTCGCTACACCGGGGTGACCTATAATTCGGGTATTCCGGGACTGAGTATCAGGGAGTCATTGTGCCGCTACACCGGGGTGACCTATAATCTGGGTATTCCGGGACTGAGCATCAGGGAGTCATTGTGCCACTACACCGGGGTGACCTATAATCCGGGTATTCCGGGACTGAGCATCAGGGAGCCATTGTGTCGCTACACCGGGGTGACCTATAATTCGGGTATTCCGGGACTGAGCATCAGGGAGTCATTGTGCCGCTACACCGGGGTGACCTATAATCCGGGTATTCCGGGACTGAGCATCAGGGAGTCATTGTGCCGCTACACCGGGGTGACCTATAATCCGGGTATTCCGGGACTGAGCATCAGGGAGTCATTGTGCCGCTTCACCGGGGTGACCTTTAATCCGGGTATTCCGGGACTGAGCATCAGGGAGTCATTGTGCCACTACACCGGGGTGACCTATAATCCGGGTATTCCAGGACTGAGCATCAGGGAGTCATTGTGCCGCTACACCGGGGTGACCTATAATCCGGGTTTTCCGGGACTGAGCATCAGGGAGTCATTGTGCCGCTACACCGGGGTGACCTATAATCCGGGTATTCCGGGACTGAGCATCAGGGAGCCATTGTGTCGCTACACCAAGGTGACCTATAATCCGGGTATTCCGGGACTGAGCATCAGGGAGTCATTGTGCCGCTACACCGGGGTGACCTATAATCCGGGTATTCCGGGACTGAGCATCAGGGAGCCATTGTGTCGCTACACCGGGTTGACCTATAATTCGGGTATTCCGGGACTGAGTATCAGGGAGTCATTGTGCCGCTACACCGGGGTGACCTATAATCTGGGTATTCCGGGACTGAGCATCAGGGAGTCATTGTGCCACTACACCGGGGTGACCTATAATCCGGGTATTCCAGGACTGAGCATCAGGGAGTCATTGTGCCGCTACACCGGGGTGACCTATAATCCGGGTTTTCCGGGACTGAGCATCAGGGAGTCATTGTGCCGCTACACCGGGGTGACCTATAATCCTGGTATTCCGGGACTGAGCATCAGGGAGTCATTGTGCCGCTACACCGGGGTGACCTATAATCCGGGTATTCCGGGACTGAGCATCAGGGAGTCATTGTGCCGCTTCACCGGGGTGACCTTTAATCCGGGTATTCCGGGACTGAGCATCAGGGAGTCATTGTGCCGCTACATTGGGGTGACCTATAATCCTGGTATTCCAGGTCAGAGCATCAGGGAGTCATTGTGCCGCTACACCGGGGTGACCTATAATCCTGGTATTCCGGGACTGAGCATCAGGGAGTCATTGTGCCGCTACACCGGGGTGACCTATAATCTGGGTATTCCGGGACTGAGCATCAGGGAGTCATTGTACCGCTACATCGGGGTGACCTATAATCCTGGTATTCCAGGTCAGAGCATCAGGGAGTCATTGTGCCGCTACACCGGGGTGACCTATAATCCTGGTATTCCGGGACTGAGCATCAGGGAGTCATTGTGCCGCTACACCGGGGTGACCTATAATCCGGGTATTCTGGGACTGAGCATCAGGGAGTCATTGTGCCGCTACACCGGGGTGACCTATAATCCTGGTATTCCGGGACTGAGCATCAGGGAGTCATTGTGCCGCTACATCGGGGTGACCTATAATCCTGGTATTCCAGGTCAGAGCATCAGGGAGTCATTGTGCCGCTACACCGGGGTGACCTATAATCCTGGTATTCCAGGTCAGAGCATCAGGGAGTCATTGTGCCGCTACACCGGGGTGACCTATAATCCGGGTATTCCGGTACGGAGCATCAGGGAGTCATTGTGCCGCTACACCGGGGTGACCTATAATCCGGGTATTCCGGGACTGAGCATCAGGGAGTCATTGTGCCGCTACACCGGGGTGACCTATAATCCGGGTATTCCGGGACTGAGCATCAGGGAGTCATTGTGACGTTATACTGGGGTGACCTATAATCCGGGTATTCCGGGATTGAGCATCGGGGAGTCATTTTGCCGCTACACCGGGGTGACCTATAATCCGGGTATTCCAGGTCAGAGCATCAGGGAGTCATTGTGCAGCTACACCGGGGTGACCTATAATCCGGGTATTCCAGGACTGAGCCTCAGGGAGTCATTGTGCCGCTACATCGGGGTCACCTATAATCCGGGTATTCCGGGACTGAGCATCAGAGCCCTGTACAGCCATCAGCTGATGTCTCCTATAAAGCCTCAGGAATCAAATGTTCTCTTAGCGTCTGCAGCGTACTTCCACCCCGCTGTGTGCTATTCCTGTAATGTGTACCTCTGCTGATTGCACTGCCAGCGGTGGCCTACGCCTTGCAACCCCGGGTGGTGGCCTCGGATGGTTCCTCCGCGGGCAGGATGTGCTTCACGTGGGTCTTTCCGTACAGGGTATATCATACTACTACACACATGTCAGCTCTCTCATGTATGCACTGGGCCGTTGTATGGCTCATCTCCCACAGTGTAATCTCCGTAGTGCGCCCAACATGGCTGCTGCATCTGGTACGCTTGTGGATGGGATGAAGAATACATGGACCTGACGGTTTTATTGGGATCCAAGGAGACAGGCATTTCCTACAAGATACAGCATCCTATAGACCAGATTCTGCTGGACATCCCTACGCGACGGTCTCTGGCGTACCGTATTTATAAATCAGGTGACTGTTAGCTCTGTTGCCCAGTCACTGTACTCCCTCAGATCACGCCTGGATGTCAAGCAGCCCTCTGGATACCATGTGTGCTAGTTGCCCATCTAGTGGACACAATCTACCACAACTAATACACACCAACCAGGACTATAGCACCACACAGCCTGGCGCACACCGTACACAAAGCGGCTCACATTACTCATGTAATTCTGCCAGGATTTGGTGACCGCCGGTAGTTTGTCTTTCCTCCTCCAGTTTGGGGGCGACCCCTCCCGCACGGGCTCCTGGGGGATAAAGAGCAGAGAGGCGGTAAGTGCCCCTTGTAACCAGGTAATTCTATTTTACCTACCCATAAGAATATCTATATCAGTAGTAATCGCCCACCCACCAGCAATAGAAGGGAGATTAATCACAGGCAGTCAGAGGAGACATTTATTACATCTGAATTATCATCACATCACACTGGGAGGGAATGGAAGAATAAGGAAGAAGATTGGGAGCTGCCACGTATTATGTCGCTGTCACCCGGACTCCCCGACAGAAGAGAGCCCCTAGTGGCCAGATGCTGACACTACTCCCGGCCCTTGCTGCTCACCTTTGATGCGATCATATATGGAGGAACGATTTCCACCCCCATCTCTTGGAATAGTTCCCTGCACTGCATAGTGATGAAGTCTCCAGCCAGGGGGGATTTCACTATACCTAGAGGACAGAGGCAGGCTATAAATACCAGGTAGGTGAGAGGTAGGTGGGAGTCCTGAGGAACCGCGGTGGCATTACTTACCTTGCTGCAGGACGTACCCATCATGCACTGGGAGGGCAGTAGTGTGGGTGGCTCCGCTGTCTAATACTAAACCTGTAGATCGTCCATTAGCAAAACTCCAGAGAACAAAGGGTTAAGGAAACTCCTGAGCAAACTGCAGTGCATTGCACTAACCACCCATAGACTCCAGCACAATATTGCCCCATACACCCCGGTACACCCTGGCACGCCATCACCCAGGCACGCCCTCTCCTTATAAACACTGGTATGTCATCGCCCTGCGGAGCCCATCATCGCCCTATACATCCCAGCACACTATCACACCACTGACTCGAGCAAACCAGCGCCCCATACACCCCAGCATGCCACCGCCCCATACACCCCAGCATGCCACCGCCCCATACACCGCCACCGCCCTATACACCCCAGCATGCCACCGCCCCATACACCCCAGCATGCCACCGCCCCATACACCCCAGCATGCCACCGCCCCATACACCGCCACCGCCCCATACACCCCAGCATGCCACCGCCCCATACACCCCAGCATGCCACCGCCCCATACACCGCCACCGCCCCATACACCCCAGAACACCAGTCTCCCTGTCCAGCCCGGCACACTATCACAATCCGGAAAGATACGCAGTGAGCACAGCTGTCTTACAGAGGAAGAACGCCGGGATATTGTAATGTTCAAACATCAATTCTGTCAGCTTCTCCCGCTTTGCTCTGGCGTTCCACTGAAAGACATAAAGGGAGCAAAGACGTGAGTCACTCCCCCTGCAGGGTGACATCAGTGACACAGACAGAAGGGAGCTGTGAGCTGGCCCCTCCCCCTGCAGGGTGACACAGACAGAAAGGAGCTATGAGCCTCCCCCTGCAGGGTGACAAAGACAAGGGAGCTATGAGCCTGCCCCTCCCCCTGCAGGGTGACACAGACAGAAGGGAGCTATGAGCCTGGCCCCCCCCCCCCCCCCCCTGCAGGGTGACACAGACAGAAGGGAGCTATGAGTCTGTCCCTCCCCCTGCAGGGTGACACAGACAGAAGGGAGGTATGAGCCTGTCCCTCCCCCTGCAGGGTGACACAGACAGAAGGGAGGTATGAGCCTGTCCCTCCCCCTGCAGGGTGACAGACAGAAGGGAGCTGTAACTCACGGGTGCCTCTGACATGAGGATGGGGTGTAAGGCTGGGTCAGACTTCAGGTGCTTGTTGAACGTGTGGTCAAGAATTGCTTGGAAGGAATCCCAATCTTCAACTGTTAAATATGGAGAAACACAGGTGAGAAGAGATGGGGTCACCAACATGGGAGGTAATATGAGGGCACATGGAAGTGGAGCACAGAAAGATGCAAAGATCTACCCATCCCTTGGTATAACCGACTGGACATGGTGCATGGGAGGGGGGTTTCCTGTCGCTTCTGTAGTAGAGATTACTATAAGCAATGGGGGCTCCAGGAATACAACCTAACAGCGCCACCCACAGGGCTATCTCATGGTGGTGGGATACAATGACTGCCCCAACGGGTTTGGGGCACAGCAAGGAAGGATGGTAAAGACATGTCACAGAATCATTATGTGGTGGTAGACTGGTTGGGTAATGCTCTGTGATGGATTCCATACAGATGTCCCTGCAAGGCCAGGAGGTACCAGCAGAAGGTTTGCATGAGCTGCTTTGGTCCCTGTTTTTCTGACAACTGCAATCTCCAGGAGAATGTGACTAAATAGAAGTGGTGTAAAAGGCAACATTATGGCTTAGTTTCTTATTAATCCCTCTCTGGGATGTTGGTGTATGGTGGGAAGTGGAACCACAGAACCTCTTTGCTACAAGCATTCAAACATTGTTGTAGACCATGGATATTCCCTTCCCTATACAATCATCAGAAACATTATGCACCGCCAGGCCAGGGAACCACCAAAACAACAGTCGGAGATTGAACCTTGTCTAGACCAGGTAGCTTCTAGGTGGAGATGTAAGATCCCTATAGGGACGATATGGGGAGCTTTTAAGCATCTCTTGTGTGGTTCTTGGCTCAATATGTGTCTTAGGTCATTAAACAAAGCCTCTATGTATAACGTTGCCCAAGGACGCTAAGCCACAAACAGATCATTTTCATTAGCTGTTGGATCTGTAAGGAAACGTAAAACAGTGAGGGTCCACTTAAGGAGATTCAGGGACTGAAGCCTACACAGGTGGGACTATGATAGCGGTATAGGTAACTGTGTAGTACCCAAATATAATTTGCAGTTAGAAGGAGTAGTGAATGCTTCCTAAAACTGCAACCCTTACCATTCCAGGCT
Organism: Pseudophryne corroboree; assembly: GCF_028390025.1. NCBI lineage: Eukaryota > Metazoa > Chordata > Amphibia > Anura > Myobatrachidae > Pseudophryne > Pseudophryne corroboree. The sequence continues at coordinate 431,522 of NW_026967605.1, read as the reverse complement.
ACGAACATCGGTTACAAATGGTCTATATGAAAAATAATGACCTATTATAACCCAAATGGCATCTGATGAGTGGCACAGAGAAAGGAGGACTTCATATTATAAAACTGCCAAGGCTGATGTAGGCATTATATACATTATATACTTTAATACTCAGTCAGACCTCTAATCAGCCAGGATGGATCGTTGTATGTAAGAATGATCGCTCTCAGTAGGAGTGGCAGGAGGTATGGGAGGAATTAAAAAGTTGCAGTCAGCTGATCTCAGCAATTCTCCTATATGGTCAGATGTCAATCTAGCTGTAGCAAGCTTGGAGGTTCTTCTATAAACACAGTCAATAATTCTATCCTACTTAGGTTCTATAAGAGACCACTGTTGCACCGAAACACATGACTGCAGTTACCTGTGGCCACCTCTGGGTGGCAGTTAAGCCCGATGAGCTGAAAGGGCAAAGCTTCAGGTAAGCTTCCCTATCCCATACTGCATATTCTCAAGATGCCCCATCTCTGGGCCAAAATGAAATGAACAAAGGTGTCACACACTACACTCAGTGGATGCTCTCACCAATGACAATGAAGGATTATGGGTAATGGTTGCAGCGTAGCTGTAAAGCACAGGATGGCATATGGTGGGCAGAGATCTGGCACACAACAGACACAGCTTGGCTGAGAGTCGGCACATCAGTCTCACTCATGCCATTCTTCAGGGGGGAGGTGACTTCGGTAAGTGGTCGTGGGACATGTAGGCAGGTTGTGTCTATGTAATACACCCGACTCAGCTTGCGGTCCTTTTCCAGATCGGAGGACAGAGAATCATCAGGAGAAAAAACGCTGAGGGTGGTTGGGAAGTCAGCCTGATGGGGAAAAAGAGAATCATATGAGACAGAACGCAAGACTGAGAAGGTGCACAATGATGGAGCACACGAACAAGGTGATGGGAAGATGATGGACGGAAAAGTGATGGCTTAAAGGTAGAAGATGATGGACAGATACATGATGGCTTACAAGTAGAAGATGATGGATGGACACGAGATAGCTTCCAGGTAGAAGATGATGGATAGATATGTGACTGCTTACAGGCAGAAGATAATGGACAGATACGTGATGGCTTACAAGTAGAAGCTGATGGACAGATATGTCATGGCATACAGGAAGAAGATAACAGATGGACACGTGATAGTTTATAGGTAGAAGATGATATATATGTGATGGCCTACAGTTAGAAGATGATGGACTGATGAATGATGGCTTACAGGTAGAACATGATAGATGGACACGTGATGGCTTACAGGTAAAAGATGATGGATGGACACGCGATAGCTTACAGACAGAAGATGATGGATGGACAGGTGATAGCTTATGGGTAGAAGATGATGGACAGATGTGTGACGGCCTAAAGGTAGAAGAAAACGGTTCAGATACGTGATAGCTAACAGGTAGGAGATGGAGGGTGCGCACGTGATACAGTAGAGGTGAAATATGACAGACACACACATGATGTAGAAGCGGTAGAAGATGATGGACAGATTTGTGATGGCTTACAGACAGAAGATGATGATGGATTTACAGGTGATAGTTTACGGGTAGAAGATGGAGAAATGCGCGACGGCCTACAGGTAGAAGAAAATGGACAGATAGGTGATGGCTTACAGGTAGGAGATTGAAGGTGCACACATGATGCAGTAGAGGTGAAATATGACAGACACATAAATGATGCAGTAGTAGTAGAAGAGGATGGATGCATACATAATAATAATAATAATAATAATAATAATGTTTATTTAAACTGTGATATTCAACAAAATATCTCAAAGTACTCACACCTGCAGTAGAGAAACAATGTTATTACAGAGGCAACCATCTTGGGCGCACATGTGTACCACCCACACGTGTACCAGGTGATTGCATAATGGAGGACAGAAGGTAGATGTATCACTTGAGGCACAAAGTCTGGAGTATGTGGAAATGCACTGCGTTAGTGCATATTCTGCATTACAAGTATATAGCGGTACAGTGTGAGAGAGAGGTGACAGGTGGACAGATAGTAATAGAGAAAGGAGGATATATGAGAGGAACACTGGGCAAGGTGTAAAACATGAATCAGCGCAGAAAGTACCTTGGGACAGTCTTCACCAGCATAACCAGCACGGACTGAATATGATCCAATATCAAATACAAGAGCCCCAACCTCATCTAGGAGAAGATGGACAGAGATAGGTTCAATGGGATAATATAGATGACGTATGGATGGGACGAACAAAAATGAGCAGTAGTGAAATGGATGAGGTGCAGCGAGGACAGGTATAATAGTGAGTAGTGGGGGATGGATGAGGTGTAGTGGGGACAGGTATAATAGTGAGTAGTGGGGGATGGATGAGGGGTAGTGGGGACAGGTATAATAGTGAGTAGTGGGGGATGGATGAGGTGCAATAGGGACAGGTATAATAGTGAGTAGTGGGGGATGGATGAGGTGTAGTGGGGACAGGTATAATAGTGAGTAGTGGGGGATGGATGAGGTGTAGTGGGGACAGGTATAATAGTGAGTATTGGGGGTATGGATGAAGTGTAGTGGGGACAGGTATAATAGTGAGTAGTGGGGGAAGGATGAGGTGTAGTGGGGACAGGTATAATAGTGAGCAGTGGGGGATGGATGAGGTGCAGCGGGGACAGGTATAATAGTGAGTAGTGGGGGATGGATGAGGTGTAGTGGGGACAGGTATAATAGTGAGTAGTGGGGGAAGGATGAGGTGTAGTGGGGACAGGTATAATAGTGAGTAGTGGGAGATGGATGAGGTGTCGTGGGGACAGGTATAATAGTGAGTAGTGGGGGATGGATAAGGTGTGTTAGGGACAGGTATAATAGTGAGTAGTGCGGGGATGGATGAGGTGTAGTGGGGACAGGTATAATAGTGAGTAGTGGGGGATGGATAAGGTGTGTTAGGGACAGGTATAATAGTGAGTAGTGCTTGGATGGATGAGGTGTAGTGGGGACATGTATAATAGTGAGTAGTGGGGGAAGGATGAGGTGTAGTGGGGACAGGTATAATAGTGAGTAGTGGGAGATGGATGAGGTGTCGTGGGGAAAGGTATAATAGTGAGTAGGGGGGGATGGATGAGGTGTCGTGGGGACAAGTATAATAGTGAGCAGTGGGGGGATAGATGAGGTGTAGTGGGGACAGGTATAATAGTGAGCAGTGGGGGATGGATGAGGTGTAGTGGGGACAGGTATAATAGTGAGCAGTGGGGGATGGATGAGGTGTAGTGGGGACAGGTATAATAGTGAGTAGTGGGGGAAGGATGAGGTGTCGTGGGGACAGGTATAATAGTGAGTAGTGGGGGATGAATGAGGTGTAGTGGGGACAGGTATAATAGTGAGTAGTGGGGGTGGATAAGGTGTATTAGGGACAGGTATAATAGTGAGTAGTGTGGGGATGGATGAGGTGTAGTGGGTACAGGTATAATAGTGAGTAGTGGGGGATGGATGAGGTGTAGTGGGGACAGGTATAATAGTGAGTAGTGGGAGAATGGATGAGGTGTAGTGGAGACAGGTATAATAGTGAGCAGTGGGGGATGGATGAGGTGTAGTGGGGACAGGTATAATAGTGAGCAGTGGGGGATGGATGAGGTGTAGTGGGGACAGGTATAATAGTGAGTAGTGGGGAAGGATGAGGTGTAGTGGGGACAGGTATAATAGTGAGTAGTGGGAGATGGATGAGGTGTCGTGGGGACAGGTATAATAGTGAGTAGGGGGAGATGGATGAGGTGTAGTGGGGACAGGTATAATAGTGAGTAGTGGGAGATGGATGAGGTGTAGTGGGGACAGGTATAATAGTGAGTAGTGGGGGAAGGATGAGGTGTAGTGGGGACAGGTATAATAGTGAGTAGTGGGAGATGGATGAGGTGTCGTGGGGACAGGTATAATAGTGAGTAGGGGGGGATGGATGAGGTGTCGTGGGGACAAGTATAATAGTGAGCAGTGGGGGTATAGATGAGGTGTAGTGGGGACAGGTATAATAGTGAGCAGTGGGGGATGGATGAGGTGTAGTGGGGACAGGTATAATAGTGAGCAGTGGGGGATGGATGAGGTGTAGTGGGGACAGGTATAATAGTGAGTAGTGGGGGATGGATAAGGTGTATTAGGGACAGGTATAATAGTGAGTAGTGTGGGGATGGATGAGGTGTAGTGGGGACAGGTATAATAGTGAGTAGTGGGGGATGGATGAGGTGTAGTGGGGACAGGTATAATAGTGAGTAGTGGGAGATGGATGAGGTGTAGTGGGGACAGGTATAATAGTGAGTAGTGGGGGATGGATAAGGTGTATTAGGGACAGGTATAATAGTGAGCAGTGGGGGATGGATGAGGTGTAGTGGGGACAGGTATAATAGTGAGTAGTGGGGGATGGATGAGGTGCAATAGGGACAGGTATAATAGTGAGTAGTGGGGGATGGATGAGGTGTAGTGGGGACAGGTATAATAGTGAGTAGTGGGGGAATGGATGAGGTGTAGTGGGGACAGGTATAATAGTGAGCAGTGGGGGATGGATGAGGTGTAGTGGGGACAGGTATAATAGTGAGTAGTGGGGGAATGGATGAGGTTAGTGGGGACAGGTATAATAGTGAGTAGTGGGGGATGAATGAGGTGTAGGTGGGACAGGTATAATAGTGAGTAGTGGGGGGTGGATAAGGTGTATTAGGGACAGGTATAATAGTGAGTAGTGTGGGGATGGATGAGGTGTAGTGGGGACAGGTATAATAGTGAGTAGTGGGGGATGGATGAGGTGTAGTGGGGACAGGTATAATAGTGAGTAGTGGGAGATGGATGAGGTGTCGTGGGGACAGGTATAATAGTGAGTAGGGGGGGATGGATGAGGTGTCGTGGGGACAGGTATAATAGTGAGCAGTGGGGGAATGGATGAGGTGTAGTGGAGACAGGTATAATAGTGAGCAGTGGGGGAATGGATGAGGTGTAGTGGGGACAGGTATAATAATGAGTAGGGGGGATGGATAAGGTGTATTAGGGACAGGTATAATAGTGAGTAGTGCGGGGATGGATGAGGTGTAGTGGAGACAGGTATAATAGTGAGCAGTGGGGGAATGGATGAGGTGTAGTGGAGACAGGTATAATAGTGAGCAGTGGGGGAATGGATGAGGTGTAGTGGGGACAGGTATAATAATGAGTAGGGGGGATGGATGAGGTGTATTAGGGACAGGTATAATAGTGAGTAGTGCGGGGATGGATGAGGTGTAGTGGGGACAGGTATAATAGTGAGCAGTGGGGGATAGATGAGGTGTAGTGGGGACAGGTATAATAATGAGTAGGGGGGATGGATAAGGTGTATTAGGGACAGGTATAATAGTGAGTAGTGCGGGGATGGATGAGGTGTAGTGGGGACAGGTATAATAGTGAGTAGTGGGGGGATGGATGAGGTGTAGTGGGGACAGGTATAATAGTGAGTAGTGGGGGGATGGATGAGGTGTAGTGGGGACAGGTATAATAGTGAGTAGTGGGGGATGGATGAGGTGTAGTGGGGACAGGTATATTAGTGAGCAGTGGGGGATGGATGAGGTGTAGTGGGGACAGGTATAATAGTGAGCAGTGGGGGATGGATGAGGTGTAGTGGGGACAGGTATAATAGTGAGTAGTGTGGGGATGGATGAGGTGTAGTGGGTACAGGTATAATAGTGAGTAGTGGGGGATGGATGAGGTGCAATAGGGACAGGTATAATAGTGAGTAGTGGGGGATGGATGAGGTGTAGTGGGGACAGGTATAATAGTGAGCAGTGGGGGATGGATGAGGTGTAGTGGGGACAGGTATAATAGTGAGTAGTGGGGAGATGGATGAGGTGTAGTGGGGACAGGTATAATAGTGAGTAGTGGGGGATGGATGAGGTGTAGTGGGGACAGGTATAATAGTGAGTAGTGGGGGATGGATGAGGTGCAATAGGGACAGGTATAATAGTGAGTAGTGGGGGGACAGATGAGGTGTAGTGGGGACAGGTATAATAGTGAGCAGTGGGGGATGGATGAGGTGCAATAGGGACAGGTATAATAGTGAGTAGTGGGGGATGGATGAGGTGTAGTGGGGACAGGTATAATAGTGAGCAGTGGGGGATGGATGAGGTGTAGTGGGGACAGGTATAATAGTGAGTAGTGGGGGATGGATGAGGTGTAGTGGGGACAGGTATAATAGTGAGCAGTGGCGGATGGATGAGGTGCAATAGGGACAGGTATAATAGTGAGTAGTGGGGGATGGATGAGGGGTAGTGGCCACAGCAGACATAACAGAGGGTACAGTGTAAGCATCAGGCAGGTATATGTGATGTGTGCAGTATTTGGGCAGTGTGCAGGGTAATGACTGCATGACATGGAGAGGTGACAGCATGCAGAGAGGGAACAGCAGAGGATGCAGTGCAGCAATTACCTCCCCCATACACTCCTCCACTCATCCTGTCCGTACACCTGAGGACACACTGACTGTATACTGGGGGCACATACAGCCAGCCTGGCCTCACTTCTAGCCATCAGCCAATCGCAGCACAAAAATCTCACACAGACGTGTTCTCATTGGATAATGCTCACATCACTCAAAGATACATTGTATCAGCTAACATTCACCAATAACATTACAGAGGCTCTTAAAGGGACGGATGCCCAATTATGTACTAATGCCGATCACACTGCACTATACAGTGATACTGAGTATGCCCTAATAATGGTAAGGCTGCTTTGTATAATAATACTGAGTATACTCTGATACCGGTCACACCGCTCTGTATAATAATACTGAGTATACGCTGATACCCGTCACACCGCTCTGTATAATAATACTGAGTATACGCTGATACCGGTCACACCGCTCTGTATAATAATACTGAGTATACGCTGATACCAGTCACACCGCTCTGTATAATAACACTGAGTATACGCTGATACCGGTCACACCCCTCTGTATAATAATACTGAGTATACGCTGATACCGGTCACACCGCTCTGTATAATAACACTGAGTATACGCTGATACCGGTCACACCGCTCTGTATAATAATACTGAGTATACGCTGATGCCGGTCACTGTATAATAACACTGAGTATACGCTGATACCGGTCACACCGCTCTGTATAATAATACTGAGTATGCGCTGATACCGGTCACACCGCTCTGTATAATAACACTGAGTATACGCTGATACCGGTCACACCGCTCTGTATAATAATACTGAGTATACGCTGATGCCGGTCACTGTATAATAACACTGAGTATACGCTGATACCGGTCACACCGCTCTGTATAATAATACTGAGTATACGCTGATACCGGTCACACCGCTCTGTATAATAATACTGAGTATACGCTGATACTGGTCACACCGCTCTGTATAATAATACTGAGTATACGCTGATACCGGTCATACCGCTCTGTATAATAATACTGAGTATACGCTGATACCGGTCACACTGCTCTGTATAATAACACTGAGTATACGCTGATACCGATCACACCGCTCTGTATAATAATACTGAGTATACGCTGATACCGGTCACCCCGCTCTGTATAATAACACTGAGTATACGCTGATACCGGTCACCCCGCTCTGTATAATAATACTGAGTATACGCGGATGCCGGTCACACCGCACTGTATAATAATACTGAGTATACGTTGATACCGGTCACACCGCTCTGTATAATAATACTGAGTATACGCTGATACCGGTCACACCGCACTGTATAATAATACTGAGTATACGCTGATACCGGTCACACCGCTCTGTATAATAACACTGAGTATACGCTGATACCGGTCACACCGCTCTGTATAGTAATACTGAGTATACGCAGATTCCGGTCACACCGCTCTGTATAATAATACTGAGTATACGCTGATACCGGTCACACCGCACTGTATAATAACACTGAGTATACGCTGATACCGGTCACACCGCTCTGTATAGTAATACTGAGTATACGCTGATACCGGTCACACCGCTCTGTATAGTAATACTGAGTATACGCTGATACCAGTCACACCGCTCTGTATAGTAATACTGAGTATACGCTGATACCAGTCACACCGCTCTGTATAATAATACTGAGTATACGCTGATGCCGGTCACTGTATAATAACACTGAGTATACGCTGATACCGGTCACACCGCTCTGTATAATAATACTGAGTATGCGCTGATACCGGTCACACCGCTCTGTATAATAACACTGAGTATACGCTGATACCGATCACACCGCTCTGTATAATAACACTGAGTATACGCTGACACCGGTCACACCGCTCTGTATAATAATACTGAGTATACGCTGATACCGGTCACACCGCTCTGTATAATAACACTGAGTATACGCTGATACCGGTCACACCGCTCTGTATAATAATACTGAGTATACGCTGATACCGGTCACACCGCTCTGTATAATAATACTGACTGTACGCTGATACCGGTCACACCGCTCTGTATAATAACACTGAGTATACGCTGATACCGGTCACACTGCTTTGTATAATAATACTGAGTATACGCTGATACTGGTCACACCGCACTGTAAAAATAATACTGAGTATACGCTGATACTGGTCACACCGCTCTGTATAATAACACTGAGTAGACGCTGATACCGGTCACACTGCACTGTATAATAACACTGAGTATACACTGATACCGGTCACACCGCTCTGTATAATAACACTGAGTATACGCTGATACCGGTCACACCGCTCTGTATAATAATACTGTGTATACGCAGATACCGGTTACACCGCTCTGTATAATAACACTGAGTATACGCTGATACCGGTCACACCGCTCTGTATAATAATACTGTGTATACGCAGATACCGGTTACACCGCTCTGTATAATAACACTGAGTATACGCTGATACCGGTCACACCGCTCTGTATAATAATACTGTGTATACGCAGATACCGGTTACACCGCTCTGTATAATAATACTGAGTATACGCTGATACCGGTCACACCGCTCTGTATGATAATACTGAGTATACGCTGATACCGGTCACACCGCACTGTATAATAATACTGAGTATACGCTGATACCGGTCACACCGCTCTGTATAATAATACTGAGTATACGCTGATACCGGTCACACCGCTCTGTATGATAATACTGAGTATACGCTGATACCGGTCACACCGCACTGTATAATAATACTGAGTATACGCTGATACCGGTCACACCGCTCTGTATAATAACACTGAGTATATGCTGATACCGGTCACACCGCTCTGTATAATAACACTGAGTATACGCTGATACCGGTCACACCGCTCTGTATAATAATACTGAGTATACGCTGATACCGGTCACACCGCTCTGTATAATAATACTGAGTATACACTGATACCGGTCACACCGCTCTGTATAATAATACTGAGTATACGCTGATACCGGTCACACCGCTCTGTATAATAACACTGAGTATATGCTGATACCGGTCACACCGCTCTGTATAATAACACTGAGTATACGCTGATACCGGTCACACCGCTCTGTATAATAATACTGAGTATACGCTGATACCGGTCACACCGCTCTGTATAATAACACTGAGTATACGCTGATACCGGTCACACCGCACTGTATAATAATACTGAGTATACCCTGATATCGGTCACACTGCACTGTATAATAACACTGAGTATACGCTGATACCGGTCACACCGCACTGTATAATAATACTGAGTATACGCTGATACCGGTCACACCGCTCTGTATAATAATACTGAGTATACGCTGATACCGGTCACACCGCTCTGTATAATAATACTGAGTATACGCTGATACCAGTCACACCGCTTTGTATAATAATACTGAGTATACGCTGATACCGGTCACACCGCACTGTATAATAACACTGAGTATACGCTGATACCGGTCACACCGCTCTGTATAATAATACTGAGTATACGCTGATACCGGTCAAACCGCTCTGTATAATAATACTGAGTATACGCTGATACCGGTCTCACCGCTCTGTATAATAACACTGAGTATACGCTGATACCGGTCACACCGCTCTGTATAATAATACTGAGTATACGCTGATGCCGGTCACACCGCTCTGTATAATAATACTGAGTATACGCTGATACCGGTCACACCGCTCTGTATAATAATACTGAGTATACGCTGATACCGGTCACACCGCTCTGTATAATAATACTGAGTATACGCTGATACCGGTCACACCTCTCTGTATAATAATACTGAGTATACGCTGATACCGGTCACACCGCTCTGTATAATAATACTGAGTATACGCTGATACCGGTCACACCGCTCTGTATAATAACACTGAGTATACGCTGATACCGGTCACACCGCTCTGTATAATAATACTGAGTATACGCTGATACCGGTCACACCGCTCTGTATAATAATACTGAGTATACGCTGATACCGGTCACACCGCTTTGTATAATAACACTGAGTATACGCTGATACCAGTCACACTGCACTGTATAATAACACTGAGTATACGCTGATACCGGTCACACCGCTCTGTATAATAACACTGAGTATACGCTGATACCGGTCACAACGCTCTGTATAGTAATACTGAGTATACGCTGATACCAGTCACACCGCTCTGTATAATAACACTGAGTATACGCTGATACCGGTCACAACGCTCTGTATAGTAATACTGAGTATACGCTGATACCGGTCACACCGCTCTGTATAATAACACTGAGTATACGCTGATACCGGTCACACCGCTCTGTATAATAACACTGAGTGTACACTGATACCGGTCACACCGCTCTGTATAATAATACTGAGTATACGCTGATACCGGTCACACCGCTCTGTATAATAATACTGAGTATACGCTGATACCGGTCACACCGCTCTGTATAATAACACTGAGTATACGCTGATACCGGTCACACCGCTCTGTATAATAATACTGAGTATACGCTGATACCGGTCACACCGCTCTGTATAATAATACTGAGTATACGCTGATACCGGTCACACCGCTCTGTATAATAACACTGAGTATACGCTGATACCGGTCACACCGCACTGTATAATAATACTGAGTATACGCTGATACCGGTCACACTGCACTGTATAATAACACTGAGTATACGCTGATACCGGTCACACCGCTCTGTATAATAATAATGAGTATACGCTGATACCGGTCACACCGCTCTGTATAATAATACTGAGTATACGCTGATACCGGTCACACTGCACTGTATAATAACACTGAGTATACGCTGATACTGGTCACACCGCTCTGTATAATAATACTGAGTATACGCTGATACCGGTCACACCACTCTGTATAATAATAATGAGTATACGCTGATACCGGTCACACCGCTCTGTATAATAATACTGAGTATACGCTGATACCGGTCACACTGCACTGTATAATAACACTGAGTATACGCTGATACCGGTCACACTGCACTGTATAATAACACTGAGTATACGCTGATACCGGTCACACCGCTCTGTATAATAATACTGAGTATACGCTGATACCGGTCACACCTCTCTGTATAATAATACTGAGTATACACTGATACCGGTCACACCGCTCTGTATAATAATACTGAGTATACGCTGATACCGGTCAGACCGCTCTGTATAATAACACTGAGTATACGCTGATACCGGTCACACCGCTCTGTATAATAACACTGAGTATACGCTGATACCGGTCACACCGCTCTGTATAGTAATACTGAGTATACGCAGATTCCGGTCACACCGCTCTGTATAATAATACTGAGTATACGCTGATACCGGTCACACCGCACTGTATAATAACACTGAGTATACGCTGATACCGGTCACACCGCTCTGTATAGTAATACTGAGTATACGCTGATACCGGTCACACCGCTCTGTATAGTAATACTGAGTATATGCTGATACCGGTCACACCGCTCTGTATAATAATACTGAGTATACGCTGATACCAGTCACACCGCTCTGTATAGTAATACTGAGTATACGCTGATACCAGTCACACCGCTCTGTATAATAATACTGAGTATACGCTGATGCCGGTCACTGTATAATAACACTGAGTATACGCTGATACAGGTCACACCGCTCTGTATAATAATACTGAGTATGCGCTGATACCGGTCACACCGCTCTGTATAATAACACTGAGTATACGCTGATACCGATCACACCGCTCTGTATAATAACACTGAGTATACGCTGATACCGGTCACACCGCTCTGTATAATAACACTGAGTATACGCTGATACCGGTCACACCGCTCTGTATAATAATACTGAGTATACGCTGATACCGGTCACACCGCTCTGTATAATAATACTGAGTATACGCTGATACCGGTCACACCGCTCTGTATAATAATACTGAGTATACGCTGATACCGGTCACACTGCTTTGTATAATAATACCGAGTATACGCTGATACTGGTCACACCGCACTGTAAAATAATACTGAGTATACGCTGATACTGGTCACACCGCTCTGTATAATAACACTGAGTAGACGCTGATACCGGTCACACGGCACTGTATAATAACACTGAGTATACACTGATACCGGTCACACCGCTCTGTATAATAATACTGAGTATACGCTGATACCGGTCACACCGCTCTGTATAATAATACTGAGTATACGCTGATACCGGTCACACCGCTCTGTATAATAATACTGAGTATACGCAGATACCGGTTACACCGCTCTGTATAGTAACACTGAGTATACGCTGATACCGGTCACACCGCTCTGTATAATAATACTGAGTATACGCTGATACCGGTCACACCGCTCTGTATGATAATACTGAGTATACGCTGATACCGGTCACACCGCACTGTATAATAATACTGAGTATACGCTGATACCGGTCACACCGCTCTGTATAATAATACTGAGTATACGCTGATACCGGTCCCACCGCTCTGTATGATAATACTGAGTATACGCTGATACCGGTCACACCGCACTGTATAATAATACTGAGTATACGCTGATACCGGTCACACCGCTCTGTATAATAATACTGAGTATACGCTGATACCGGTCACACCGCTCTGTATAATAACACTGAGTATATGCTGATACCGGTCACACCGCTCTGTATAATAATACTGAGTATACGCTGATACCGGTCACACCGCTCTGTATAATAATACTGAGTATACGCTGATACCGGTCACACCGCTCTGTATAATAATACTGAGTATACGCTGATACCGGTCACACCGCTCTGTATAATAACACTGAGTATACGCTGATACCGGTCACACCGCTCTGTATAATAATACTGAGTATACGCTGATACCGGTCACACCACTCTGTATAATAACACTGAGTATACGCTGATACCGGTCACACCGCTCTGTATAATAACACTGAGTATACGCTGATACCGGTCACACCGCTCTGTATAATAATACTGAGTATACGCTGATACCGGTCACACCGCTCTGTATAATAATACTGAGTATACACTGATACCGGTCATACCGCTCTGTATAATAATACTGAGTATACGCTGATACCGGTCACACCGCTCTGTATAATAACACTGAGTATACGCTGATACCGATCACACCGCTCTGTATAATAACACTGAGTATACGCTGATACCGGTCACACTGCTCTGTATAATAACACTGAGTATACGCTGATACCGGTCACACCGCTCTGTATAATAATACTGAGTATACGCTGATACCGGACACACCGCTCTGTATAATAATACTAAGTATACACTGATACCGGTCACACCGCTCTGTATAATAATACTGAGTATACGCTGATACCGGTCACACCGCTCTGTATAATAATACTGAGTATACGCTGATACCGGTCACACCGCTCTGTATAATAACACTGAGTATACACTGATACCGGTCACACCGCTCTGTATAATAATACTGAGTATACGCTGATACCGGTCACACCGCTCTGTATAATAATACTGAGTATACGCTGATACCGGTCACACCGCTCTGTATAATAATACTGAGTATACGCAGATACCGGTTACACCGCTCTGTATAGTAACACTGAGTATACGCTGATACCGGTCACACCACTCTGTATAATAATACTGAGTATACGCTGATACCGGTCACACCGCTCTGTATGATAATACTGAGTATACGCTGATACCGGTCACACCGCACTGTATAATAATACTGAGTATACGCTGATACCGGTCACACCGCTCTGTATAATAATACTGAGTATACGCTGATACCGGTCACACCGCTCTGTATGATAATACTGAGTATACGCTGATACCGGTCACACCGCACTGTATGATAATACTGAGTATACGCTGATACCGGTCACACCGCTCTGTATAATAATACTGAGTATACGCTGATACCGGTCACACCGCTCTGTATAATAACACTGAGTATATGCTGATACCGGTCACACCGCTCTGTATAATAATACTGAGTATACGCTGATACCGGTCACACCGCTCTGTATAATAATACTGAGTATACGCTGATACCGGTCACACCGCTCTGTATAATAATACTGAGTATACGCTGATACCGGTCACACCGCTCTGTATAATAACACTGAGTATACGCTGATACCGGTCACACCGCTCTGTATAATAATACTGAGTATACGCTGATACCGGTCACACCACTCTGTATAATAACACTGAGTATACGCTGATACCGGTCACACCGCTCTGTATAATAACACTGAGTATACGCTGATACCGGTCACACCGCTCTGTATAATAATACTGAGTATACGCTGATACCGGTCACACCGCTCTGTATAATAATACTGAGTATACACTGATACCGGTCATACCGCTCTGTATAATAATACTGAGTATACGCTGATACCGGTCACACCGCTCTGTATAATAACACTGAGTATACGCTGATACCGATCACACCGCTCTGTATAATAACACTGAGTATACGCTGATACCGGTCACACTGCTCTGTATAATAACACTGAGTATACGCTGATACCGGTCACACCGCTCTGTATAATAATACTGAGTATACGCTGATACCGGACACACCGCTCTGTATAATAATACTAAGTATACACTGATACCGGTCACACCGCTCTGTATAATAACACTGAGTATACGCTGATACCGGTCACACCGCTCTGTATAATAACACTGAGTATACGCTGATACCGGTCACACCGCACTGTATAATAACACTGAGTATACGCTGATACCGATCACACCGCTCTGTATAATAATACTGAGTATACGCTGATACCGGTCATACCGCTCTGTATAATAATACTGAGTATACGCTGATACCGGTCACACCGCTCTGTATAATAACACTGAGTATACGCTGATACCGATCACACCGCTCTGTATAATAATACTGAGTATACGCTGATACCGGTCTCACCGCACTGTATAATAACACTGAGTATACGCTGATACCGATCACACCGCTCTGTATAATAATACTGAGTATACGCTGATACCGGTCACACCGCTCTGTATAATAATACTGAGTATACGCTGATACCGGTCACACCGCTCTGTATAATAACACTGAGTATACGCTGATACCGGTCACACCACTCTGTATAATAATACTGAGTATACGCTGATACCGGTCACACCGCACTGTATAATAATACTGAGTATACGCTGATACCGGTCACACCGCTCTGTATAATAATACTGAGTATACGCTGATACCGGTCACACCGCTCTGTATAATAACACTGAGTATACGCTGATACCGATCACACCGCTCTGTATAATAATACTGAGTATACCCTGATACCGGTCACACCGCTCTGTATAATAACACTGAGTATACGCTGATACCGATCACACCGCTCTGTATAATAATACTGAGTATACCCTGATACCGGTCACACCGCACTGTATAATAACAGTGAGTATGCGCTGATACAGGTCACACAGATACCGGTCACACCGCTCTGTATAATAATACGGAGAGAGAATTGACAGCATAGGAAAGGAATGAGTTAAACATCTTGTGAGGGGTGGACCTAGCTGGAAGGAAAGTACAGCCCTTTGGGAAAAGGGGAGGGCTAGTATATATAGGGAAGGATAGACATCTTGTCTCTCTCTTGTTGGTGAAATTGCCTTGAGTGGGTGAGTGCTGCATAGCAGGCTTACCAACTTCTACTGTGTTTCCCCTGGGGCTCATTAACTTTGGTCCCCTCCTCTGCATTCCCCCCCCCCTCCCTTTTTGACTCTACAGTTCGGCTGGCCTCCACGGGCTCGAGCGGGGCCGAGGTGCGGCAGCCCGGGTCAGCTTGTTGCTGAGTTCCAGGCCGGCTTTGCCGGAGGGGCTTGGGCAGCGGGGTGGGCCAGCGGTGCGTCCCGGCCGCCCGGAGGTGGAAGGGCGGCTGCCCCCACCTCCGAGCGCGGCGGGTGATTAGTGGCGGGTGACCGCGGGCGACCGCGGGCGACCGCATGCGCGCCGCTGTGGGCGCCCGTCCGTGGAGCCACACGGGGCTCATGTGCAGCTCCCTGGGCACTGTACAGGATGGCGGGGCCAGGACGGAGTCGGCTGCTAGCCGCGCGAGGTCTGTCACTGGGCCTCGCGCGGCGGATCTGCAGGGGGATGCGGCCGGCCGGGAAGCAGTGGGACGCGTGCACGAGGTGCGCGCGCACCCACGCTCGCTTCCGGCGTCGCCGTGCGCGCACGGGGGCGCGCAGCGGCGTCGCCAGCCTCACGGTCTCCCCAGCTTGCTCCCCTGCAGCCGGAGTCCGGCGGGGGGCAGGGGGGGGGAGGAGAGGTACGAGGGTGGTTCCCTCAGAAGAGTATAAGCAGGGCTCTGCAGGGAGGGACGACCAGGGGGAACACGGGGGGTTAGAGGCACCAGGAGTCGTAATCACGGCAGGCGGCGCCGTTTGCGCGCGCAGCAGCGCCGCACGTCTCTCTGTCTCCCCAACTCGCTCCCCTGGAGCCAGATGCCAGTGGCTCGCGGGAGAGGGGGGGGCAGGGAAGGGGTGGGGGGGCCGCGGGGCTGCTGCGGGCGCTAACCGGCCTCACCGCAGGTCCCTCCTAGCGGGCGGAGTTGGCTCCGATCTGCGGGGTGTTCGGAGAGCGACAGCAGCGTTGGCGCCGACGGCCAGTCCCTCGGTAGAGACGGGCGCCCCCTCCCCCTTTTTTCCCGCCAAGGCAGACGGGTCGGCAGACGTCGGCCCCCGGGTGACGCCGTCGGGCGTCATGCGGGTAGGCGCGCGGGGGCCCCGGCTGGGGGCACCGGGGAGCCGGCGCCGTGGTTCGGGCCAGTAAGGGCCCCTCCGGAACTCTGGCGTTAGCTCTGGCCAAGGTGGGCGCGGCATTACGGCTGCTGGCTGCGGCTGCATCACCGGGGGTAGCGGCAAGCTCCGACGCGGCCGCGATGGAAGGCGGGTCCGGAAGACGGTCAGCTTCAGCGGCGCGGCGAATTGCCACGCCTGCAGGGAGCTCGGAGAGGCCGCCGCAGACCTGGAACACTGTCCGTAACAGGACGGGCAGGGACGCGCTGCGGGGACAACCCCCTCACGAGTGGCTCGGCAGGCGCCGCAGTTGTTTTCCTGTGTCTTTCGCCCCCCTTTTTCTCTCCTGCAGGGGATCGCGGCGAAGTGGAGATGGTGGAGTACGGGTAAGAAGACGTCGGTTCTGCCACGCCGGAGGATTCCGTGTCGGTGCAGTCGACGGGTTCAGGTGAGGTGTTACAGTCGGTAGCGGGCTCATCCACGAGTCCCAGTTCTCGCAACTTTTCCTCTTCCTCCTTTTCCTCTGCTCTGTCGTCGCAGGCGTCCGAAGTCAGTAGCGCGACTAGGGCGAAGAATCAGGCAACTAAATTCGCCAAAAGGGCGGCGGGGCAGCTGGGAGCTCGAAGAGGCGTAAGCGGATTAGGGAGGATGCTCGCAGGGCCAAGAAACGCAGCGATTTGCACGGGTGGGTGCGCTGCGACTACACTGCAGTGATGCGGGGCCTGCGGGATAGCGGCCGTAGGAAGATTCGTAGTGGGACTTCGTACATGTGTTCGTCTGTACGAAGGAAGCGAAGAAGGAGTATAGATCGGCGGCTGCAAAGAGGGACATCGGGGCCGAGGCCTTCCGTACCTTCGATAACTGGCTGGCCGGTTTTGGGTCTTCACGGCGTGCTACCTGGAAGATAGGCCGGTCGAGCACAGGAACGTGATTCGGTACATGCTTCTCATACATGACTTGCAGCGCACTTCTTCGGGATCGGAATGGCGTAGGTAGAAGCAGGATGGTTAGCGGGTCATGGACTTTGGGTTCAAGGACGTCTAGGTCTGGCTCAAAGTCACTCGGGCTTCGCAGCAGACGGAGGAGCCCCGGAAGCCAGGGGCGGACGGGCACCACCGCGCAGGGTCGTCCGCCCAAGGGTAAGGCGTGGACGGCGGATCGGCCAAATCCAGCTCCTCCTGCTTCAAAGGCAGTCGTCAAGGTACCCGGGGTAAGCAAACTTATCCCAGGCAGGCCGCGGGCGGGAGCGCTCCACAGAGCTCCAACGCCAATTGCTTTAGAAACGATGGGCAAGGGGTTAAATTGGTATCCAAAGAGGGCGGATGCAAAATTTCTGTTTTCCGGTTTTAGTTTTGTTTTCGCGTGCCTGTTGCGAGCGAGGTGTCGGTTCGGGCCCAGTGGATACGGAGGTCATCTCTCCAGTGGGGGCGGTTCCGAAGAAGACTCCGGGCGCTTTTCGGCTTATTCAACATCTTTCTTACCCATCGGGGACTGCGGTCAATGACTTGAGGCCGCCGGATCATGGTTCGGTGGTTTATCAGTCGTTTGACGAGGCATTGGCGCTGGTCCGCAGTTACGGGACTGGAGCACTCAACTCATGGCTAAGATTGAGGTTGAGTCCGCTTTTCGGTTGCTGCCATTACATCCGAACTCATTCCGTTTTTATGGGGTTTCGGATCAGAGCGGGGTATTTCATCGGCAACAGTTTGCCGAGGGGGTGTTCCGTTTCATGCTCGTTTTTCGAACGGTTTAGCACGTTTCTACACTGGTTCGTGGAGTCTTCGCCAAGGGTCATGGGGTCGCCCATTACCTCAATGACTTCCTGTGTGCGGGGCGGCACATTCAGCACGGTGCGGCGACTTGCTGGTCAGCATCCGAGCCCTGTTTTTCTACACTTCGGCGTTTCAGTGGATGAGGAGAAAACTGAGGGACCGTCCTCCTGTTTGTCCTTTTGAGGATCGATTTCGACACAGCGGCAGGATCGGGTCGGCTGCATCGGGACAAGGTGGTGAAGCTCCTCGAAGCTATGGGCCGGTTCGAAGGGTCGCGTACGATCACACTGCCGGAAGCTGAAAAGGGCGACTGCGGGGTGTGCCAGACCACATCATTTCGTGCGATGATCCTCCGAGATTAAAGGGGTTGGAGCAATATGGGCCTCATTCCTGGAGGATCTCAGCGGGGTGTGCATATGGCAGGCTCCAACGGTGGTCAGCGCTAGGATGCAGTTGTTCACCGACGCGGCTGGGGCCTCTGTATACGGATGTTATCGGGAGGGATCTTGGTGCGCGGCTTCGTGGACGGCATCGCGAAGGCGTAACCAGGGACCTTTGGCTTCTGGGGTTTTTCCCCATTATGGGGGCGCTGGAGGTTTGGGGCGAACGGCTGGCTCCTCGCAGCATCTTGTTTAGATGTGACAATCTGGGCGTTGGCGCATGCGATAAATAACAAGGGGGCGAAGTCGCTGTCATGCTGCGGGTGCTGGGACAGTTGCTGTAGACATGCCTACGTCGGAGCGTGTGGTTCCGCGCGCAACAGGTGCCGGGGCTGGAGAACGGAATTGCCGACGCTCTGTCACGAGGGCAGTGGGAAAGTTTTTTTTGTTTGTTGGCACCGGAGGCCGACGAACATGGTGTTTCAGTTTCCCGGGTTATGTTGGGAGGTGATCGGGACGGATTGGAGGGTCTTGCGTTGCGGTCAGTCGCGCCAGCCACGCTTAAGCCGCAAGCTTGGAGCGAGTAGGAGGAGTTTGTTTAAGGACGAATTCAGCAAGGTAAGAGCAGGTATCGGAGGATGCTTTCTTTTATTTGGCAGCTGTAGGTTTCGGGTAGGTCCAGAGCGGTGGTATCCCGGTACTTGGCCAGGATTTCGTTTTTCAGCGGAATAAAGGGCATCCCCGACGTGGCTAAGGGCGGGATTCTGTTGAAGGCGATGAAAGGAGGGGCGCGAGTCGCGCCGACGCCGCCTGACAGGAGGAGGCCCATTAATGCGGCCTTGTTGCTGGAGGCCATCAGGGCGGTTAGAGGTGTCGCGTTGTCCATGTTTTGAATTGCGGTTGTTCTTCAGGTTGGCGTGCTCAATGGCTTGCCACGGGGCTTTTAGGGTTTCGGAACTGGTAGCGCCTTCTAAGCGAGCAGATTCGCGCATGCTGGTCGGGGACGTGGTGGTGGGTGAGAAGTCCCTGCTTTGCAGATTGCGATGCTCTAAGACGGACCAAGTGGGGAGAGGTCAATGGGTCACCTTGGTTCCGGCTCTTGAGGAGAGCATGTGCCCAGTGAGATTGGCGGTGCAATATGAGGCAGTACGGCCCGACGGTCGGGGGTCATGGCCGCTGCACTATGACGGGCTGCCGGTGACGAAGTATCTATTTCATGGGATGCTGGGCTGCTGTCTTGCGAGCTTGGGCCTTCCACCCGCTGCGTTCGGGACGCATTCCTTCCGCATAGGGGCTGCGACGTCGGCTGCGGCGACGGGATTTTACATGGCTGAGATCCAGGCGGTGGGGCGATGGAAGTCGTCAAGTTACAGACAGTATATGCGCTCCGTTGCATGAGATGTTAGCTCGCGCGTACTTGTGTGTCAATTCCAGTCGTTTAATCATGTTATTACAGTTCAGTACGTTATGGTGTTGTGCGTTTGTTTGTCTTCCCCTTTTTATCCTACTCAGGGATTAGCTACTCGCCGTTGCTGGCATGAGCCGGCAGCGGGGGTCTGGAGTTATTTTGAAATTTTTTGCCTGACTTGACGGACTGAATTCTAATCCACAATTTGGCTAATCTGTTCTAATCAGAGTCCCTCAGCAGGTCTTTATGCTTTCACCTCCAGCTGAGTTATTACATGTTTTACCCCTTCTCCCCCCCCCCTCCCCCCTTTGTTATTTTCATCTTTCCCATTTGTGTGTTCATATTAGGCTTCAAAATGGCTGATTGCTCGTGCAGATCGGCTAGGCTGAGACTGCTGCAATATACGACAGCAAAAATTTTTCTTTTTGGCAGATCCTTCAGGTTAATGCAGTAAATTAAACAATGGTATAGATGATCAGGTTGGTTGGAAGATGATTTGCCTATTTTGGTGGTTGGCCACTCTTATGTGTATTGGGCCGCCCAGTGTTGGCCTCGCAGGGGGCACAGATGTTTCCTAGGGCTCGAGAAGTTCGTTGGCTTGGTTGGCAAGGGATGATGTGGACGGAGTGGAGAAGTAGACTAGTGAGTCAGGCCAGCAAGCAGGGCCGGTGCTAGGGTGTTCGGCGCCCCCCTGCAAACTATAAATTTGCGCCCTCCCATATTCCTTTGGCGCGCGTCGGGAAAAGGGGTGTGGTCTCACAAGTAAGGGGGATGGCCACACAATAGTACCCCCATTTAAAATTACGCCACAATGTAGCACAATCTTATTAATCTTATACGTAATGCCCCACCCATAGTAGTAGCGTCCTTATACATAATGCCCCCCAGTAGTAGTAGTGTCCTTATACATAATGCCCCCCCAGTAGTAGTAGCGTCCTTATACATAATGCCCCCCAGTAGTAGTAGTGTCCTTATACATAATGCCCCCCAGTAGTAGTAGTGTCCTTATACATAATGCCCCCCCAGTAGTAGTAGCATCCTTACACATAATCCCCCCAGTAGTAGTAGCATCCTTATACATAATGCCCCCCCCGTAGTAGTAGTGTCCTTATACATAATGCCCCCCCAGTAGTAGTAGCATCCTTATACATAATGCCCCCCAGTAGTAGTAGCATCCTTATACATAATGCCCCCCCGTAGTAGTAGTAGTGTCCTTATACATAATGCCCCCCCAGTAGTAGTAGCATCCTTATACATAATGCCCCCAGTAGTAGTAGCGTCCTTATACGTAGTGCACCCCCAGTAGTAGACGCGTCCTTATACGTAATACCCCCCAGTAGTAGAAGCGTCCTTATACGTAATTCCCCCCTAGAAGTAGTAGCGTCCTTATACGTAATGCCCCCCCAGTAGTAGTAGCGTCCTTATACGTAGTGCACCCCTGTAGTAATAGCGTCCTTATACGTAATGCCCCCCACAGTAGTAGTAGCGTCCTTATACGTAATGCCCCCCCAGTAGTAGTAGCGTTCTTACATGTAATGCCCCCCCAGTAGTAGCGTCGTTATACGTAATGCCCCCCAGTAGTAGCGTCAATAAAGCGTGCGCACAGACATACCTCACACATACACACACACACAATTCACACATATATACACACACATACACACCCACCATATACACACACACACACACACTTCTCTCTCACCCTCCACTTACCTAAGCCAGTCTCCCTCTGTACAGCAGCCTGGTCCGTATAGCTCCGCCCCTTCTGACCCGTTTAGCCACGCCCCTTCCGTACCGTGT
This sequence comes from Pseudophryne corroboree, assembly GCF_028390025.1. Lineage (NCBI taxonomy): Eukaryota > Metazoa > Chordata > Amphibia > Anura > Myobatrachidae > Pseudophryne > Pseudophryne corroboree. Next base: position 408,914 of record NW_026967605.1, on the reverse strand, counting down.
AGCTCCGCCCCCTTCTGTCCCGTTCTCGGCGCTGTCACACAGCACAGGTGAGGGGAGGGCGGAGGCTTTTCATGCTGCAGTTGCCCGCTGCCAGTGCCTGTCATACAGTGACAGACACAGCACTGGCAGCAGCAGGGGGGACAGGACGGCGCAGCAGGGAAGGAATGCAGAGCAGGGGGAGCGCCTATCCGTCCCAGCGCCTCCCTGCACTGCATCCCTTCGCTGAGCGGGTAGCGCCGGGCCTGCCAGCAAGCATGTTAGCCCTAGGGTGTTGGTTGTCCATTTAGGTGGCAACGACCTGGGGAAGAGGACTTATTTGGAGATACGGTGGGCCATGATACAGGATCTGGCAAGTTTGGCCGCAGCAATGGACCAATAGTATATTGGTGTTCTCCTTGATGGTGCCAAGGTTGAGTTGGCAAGGTGTGGCGGACGGTCGCGAAATTGAGGAGGCCACGCAGAAGGGGAATGGACCACTTGTATATTGGTGTTTCTTCTTGATGGTGCCAAGGTTGAGTTGGCAAGGTGGCGGACGGTCGCGAAATTGAGGAGGCCACGCAGAAGGAGAATGGACCACTTGTATATTGGTGTTCTCCTTGATGTGCCAAGGTTGAGTTGGCAAGGCGTAACGGACGGTCGCGAAATTGAGGAGGCCAGGCAGAAGGCGAATGGGGCGGTGGCGAAGTGGGTTGTCCCACGGAGGCCAAGTGGTTCGCCACCCTAGGATTCAGTCAGAGACAAAGTCACCTTCTTCGGCCTGATGGTGTGCATCTATCCAATGAGGGGATGATGTTTTTTCCTGGAGGATCTGTTCCTAGGGTTGCTGGAGTTAGGGTGAGGTTATGGTGGCGGTGCGAAGACTCTGGGAAGGAGTCTTTCGCTGTTGGCGGAAAAGAACGGCAGTTGGTGGTTGTATGGTAAGCTGTAGTGATTTACAGTTTGATTTGGTTTAGGTGCACTCACCTCCATCGACTTATTGGCCGCTTGACCACCCGTCCGGGAAGGCAGCGGCAGGGCACCCAGGAGCGGTGGGTAGTTACTGTGGGGGTGGAGTTGTCACCTATTACCGGTTTTTGATAGTTGTAGTAAAATTAGGATGGTTTCGAATTTTTAGTATTTTACGGTTAATTTAGGTTAGTAGAGCCGTTCTTTTTGCTGCCACCATATGCCGGCTGTATCGGCATCTTAACAAAGTTTTCATTTACAGGTTTGCTATGGTTAGGGTCAAATAAATAGCTAGCAATTTTTCTGCCAAATTCAAGTCTTCGTGTCTTTATTTATTGGGTTTAGAGGTAACGAATGCTTTACTTGGAATGAACGGGTCCACCAAATGTCACTAGGATGTTTAGGAGAGAGAATTGACAGCATAGGAAAGGAATGAGTTAAACATCTTGTGAGGGGTGGACCTAGCTGGAAGGAAAGTACAGCCCTTTGGGAAAAGGGGAGGGTTAGTATATATAGGGAAGGATAGACATCTTGTCTCTCTCTTGTTGGTGAAATTGCCTTCCCGCTCTCCCGCCCTGTTGGTAAAGGTTTTTGGCACGGAGTGCCTTGGCATTGAATTGTTGGCTGGTTTTATCGTTGGCTATTTATTGGCGGAAAAGAACGGCAGTTGGTGGTTGTATGGTAAGCTGTAGTGATTTACAGTTTGATTTGGTTTAGGTGCACTCACCTCCATCGACTTATTGGCCGCTTGACCACCCGTCCGGGAAGGCAGCGGCAGGGCACCCAGGAGCGGTGGGTAGTCACTGTGGGGGTGGAGTTGTCACCTATTACCGGTTTTTGATAGTTGTAGTAAAATTAGGATGGTTTCGAATTTTTAGTATTTTACGGTTAATTTAGGTTAGTAGAGCCGTTCTTTTTGCTGCCACCATATGCCGGCTGTATCGGCATCTTAACAAAGTTTTCATTTACAGGTTTGCTATGGTTAGGGTCAAATAAATAGCTAGCAATTTTTCTGCCAAATTCAAGTCTCCGTGTCTTTATTTATTGGGTTTAGAGGTAACGAATGCTTTACTTGGAATGAACGGGTCCACCAAATGTCACTAGGATGTTTATGAGTATACGCTGATACCGGTCACACCGCTCTGTATAATAACACTGAGTATACGCTGATACCGGTCACACCGCTCTGTATAATAACACTGAGTATACGCTGATACCGGTCACACCGCTCTGTATAATAACACTGAGTATACGCTGATACCGGTCACACCGCTCTGTATAATAATACTGAGTATACGCTGATACCGGTCACACCGCACTGTATAATAATACTGAGTATACCCTGATACCGGTCACACTGCACTGTATAATAACACTGAGTATACGCTGATACCGGTCACACCGCTCTGTATAATAACACTGAGTATACGCTGATACCGGTCACACCGCTCTGTATAATAATACTGAGTATACGCTGATACCGGTCACACTGCACTGTATAATAACACGGAGTATACGCTGATACCGGTCACACCGCTCTGTATAATAATAATGAGTATACGCTGATACCGGTCACACCGCTCTGTATAATAATACTGAGTATACGCTGATACCGGTCACACTGCACTGTATAATAACACTGAGTATACGCTGATACCGGTCACACCGCTCTGTATAATAATAATAATGAGTATACGCTGATACCGGTCACACCGCTCTGTATAATAATACTGAGTATACGCTGATACCGGTCACACCTCTCTGTGTAATAATACTGAGTATACACTGATACCGGTCACACCGCTCTGTATAATAATACTGAGTATACACTGATACCGGTCACAACGCTCTGTATAATAATACTGAGTATACGCTGATACCGGTCACACCGCTCTGTATAATAACACTGAGTATACGCTGATGCCGGTCACACCGCTCTGTATAATAATACTGAGTATACACTGATACCGGTCACAACGCTCTGTATAATAATACTGAGTATACGCTGATACCGGTCACACCGCTCTGTATAATAACACTGAGTATACGCTGATGCCGGTCACACCGCTCTGTATAATAATACTGAGTATACACTGATACCGGTCACAACGCTCTGTATAATAATACTGAGTATACGCTGATACCGGTCACACCGCTCTGTATAATAACACTGAGTATACGCTGATGCCGGTCACACCGCTCTGTATAATAATACTGAGTATACACTGATACCGGTCACAACGCTCTGTATAATAATACTGAGTATACGCTGATACCGGTCACACCGCTCTGTATAATAATACTGAGTATACGCTGATACCGGTCACACCGCTCTGTATAATAATACTGAGTATACGCTGATACTGGTCACACCACTCTGTATAATAATACTGAGTATACGCTTATACCGGTCACACCGCACTGTATAATAATACTGAGTATACGCTGATACCGGTCACACCGCTCTGTATAATAACACTGAGTATACGCTGATACCGGTCACACCGCTCTGTATAATAACACTGAGTATACGCTGATACCGATCACACCGCTCTGTATAATAATACTGAGTATACGCTGATACCGGTCACACCGCTCTGTATAATAATACTGAGTATATGCTGATACCGGTCACACCGCTCTGTATAATAACAGTGAGTATGCGCTGATACAGGTCACACTGATACCGGTCACACCACTCCGTATAATAATACTGAGTATACGCTGATACCGGTCACACTGCTCTGTATAATAACACTGAGTATACGCTGATACCGGTCACACCGCTCTGTATAATAACACTGAGTATACGCTGATACCGGTCACACCGCTCTGTATAATAACACTGAGTATACGCTGATACCGGTCACACCGCTCTGTATAATAATACTGAGTATACGCTGATACCGGTCACACCGCACTGTATAATAATACTGAGTATACCCTGATATCGGTCACACTGCACTGTATAATAACACTGAGTATACGCTGATACCGGTCACACCGCACTGTATAATAATACTGAGTATACGCTGATACCGGTCACACCGCTCTGTATAATAATACTGAGTATACGCTGATACCGGTCACACCGCTCTGTATAATAATACTGAGTATACGCTGATACCGGTCAAACCGCTCTGTATAATAATACTGAGAGTATACGCTGATACCGGTCACACCGCTCTGTATAATAACACTGAGTATACGCTGATACCGGTCACACCGCTCTGTATAATAATACTGAGTATACGCTGATACCGGTCACACTGCACTGTATAATAACACTGAGTATACGCTGATACCGGTCACACCGCTCTGTATAATAATACTGAGTATACGCTGATACCGGTCACACCGCTCTGTATAATAATACTGAGTATACGCTGATACCGGTCACACTGCACTGTATAATAACACTGAGTATACGCTGATACCGGTCACACCGCTCTGTATAATAATAATGAGTATACGCTGATACCGGTCACACCGCTCTGTATAATAATACTGAGTATACGCTGATACCGGTCACACCTCTCTGTATAATAATACTGAGTATACACTGATACCGGTCACACCGCTCTGTATAATAATACTGAGTATACGCTGATACCGGTCACAACGCTCTGTATAATAATACTGAGTATACGCTGATACCGGTCACACCGCTCTGTATAATAATACTGAGTATACACTGATACCGGTCACACCGCTCTGTATAATAATACTGAGTATACACTGATACCGGTCACACCGCTCTGTATAATAATACTGAGTATACACTGATACCGGTCACAACGCTCTGTATAATAATACTGAGTATACGCTGATACCGGTCACACCCCACTGTATAGTAATACTGAGTATACGCTGATACCGGTCACACCGCACTATATAATAATACTGAGTATACGCTGATACCGGTCACACCGCTCTGTATAATAACACTGAGTATACGCTGATACCGGTCACACCGCTCTGTAAAGTAATACTGAGTATACGCTGATACCGGTCACACCGCTCTGTATAATAATACTGAGTATACGCTGATACCGGTCACACCGCTCTGTATAATAATACTGAGTATACGCTGATACTGGTCACACCACTCTGTATAATAATACTGAGTATACGCTGATACCGGTCACACCGCTCTGTATAATAATACTGAGTATACGCTGATACCGGTCACACCGCTCTGTATAATAATACTGAGTATACGCTGATACCGGTCACACCACTCTGTATAATAATACTGAGTATACGCTGATACCGGTCACACCGCTCTGTATAATAATACTGAGTATACGCTGATACCGGTCACACCGCTCTGTATAATAATACTGAGTATACGCTGATACCGGTCACACCGCTCTGTATAATAATACTGAGTATACGCTGATACCGGTCACACCGCTCTGTATAATAACACTGAGTATACGCTGATACCGGTCACACCGCTCTGTATAATAATACTGAGTATACGCTGATACCGGTCACACCGCACTGTATAATAATACTGAGTATACCCTGATATCGGTCACACTGCACTGTATAATAACACTGAGTATACGCTGATACCGGTCACACCGCACTGTATAATAATACTGAGTATACGCTGATACCGGTCACACCGCTCTGTATAATAATACTGAGTATACGCTGATACCGGTCACACCGCTCTGTATAATAATACTGAGTATACGCTGATACCGGTCAAACCGCTCTGTATAATAATACTGAGTATACACTGATACCGGTCACAACGCTCTGTATAATAATACTGAGTATACGCTGATACCGGTCACACCGCTCTGTATAATAACACTGAGTATACGCTGATGCCGGTCACACCGCTCTGTATAATAATACTGAGTATACACTGATACCGGTCACAACGCTCTGTATAATAATACTGAGTATACGCTGATACCGGTCACACCGCTCTGTATAATAACACTGAGTATACGCTGATGCCGGTCACACCGCTCTGTATAATAATACTGAGTATACACTGATACCGGTCACAACGCTCTGTATAATAATACTGAGTATACGCTGATACCGGTCACACCGCTCTGTATAATAATACTGAGTATACGCTGATACCGGTCACACCGCTCTGTATAATAATACTGAGTATACGCTGATACTGGTCACACCACTCTGTATAATAATACTGAGTATACGCTTATACCGGTCACACCGCACTGTATAATAATACTGAGTATACGCTGATACCGGTCACACCGCTCTGTATAATAACACTGAGTATACGCTGATACCGGTCACACCGCTCTGTATAATAACACTGAGTATACGCTGATACCGATCACACCGCTCTGTATAATAATACTGAGTATACGCTGATACCGGTCACACCGCTCTGTATAATAATACTGAGTATATGCTGATACCGGTCACACCGCTCTGTATAATAACAGTGAGTATGCGCTGATACAGGTCACACTGATACCGGTCACACCACTCCGTATAATAATACTGAGTATACGCTGATACCGGTCACACTGCTCTGTATAATAACACTGAGTATACGCTGATACCGGTCACACCGCTCTGTATAATAACACTGAGTATACGCTGATACCGGTCACACCGCTCTGTATAATAACACTGAGTATACGCTGATACCGGTCACACCGCTCTGTATAATAATACTGAGTATACGCTGATACCGGTCACACCGCACTGTATAATAATACTGAGTATACCCTGATATCGGTCACACTGCACTGTATAATAACACTGAGTATACGCTGATACCGGTCACACCGCACTGTATAATAATACTGAGTATACGCTGATACCGGTCACACCGCTCTGTATAATAATACTGAGTATACGCTGATACCGGTCACACCGCTCTGTATAATAATACTGAGTATACGCTGATACCGGTCAAACCGCTCTGTATAATAATACTGAGAGTATACGCTGATACCGGTCACACCGCTCTGTATAATAACACTGAGTATACGCTGATACCGGTCACACCGCTCTGTATAATAATACTGAGTATACGCTGATACCGGTCACACTGCACTGTATAATAACACTGAGTATACGCTGATACCGGTCACACCGCTCTGTATAATAATACTGAGTATACGCTGATACCGGTCACACCGCTCTGTATAATAATACTGAGTATACGCTGATACCGGTCACACTGCACTGTATAATAACACTGAGTATACGCTGATACCGGTCACACCGCTCTGTATAATAATAATGAGTATACGCTGATACCGGTCACACCGCTCTGTATAATAATACTGAGTATACGCTGATACCGGTCACACCTCTCTGTATAATAATACTGAGTATACACTGATACCGGTCACACCGCTCTGTATAATAATACTGAGTATACGCTGATACCGGTCACAACGCTCTGTATAATAATACTGAGTATACGCTGATACCGGTCACACCGCTCTGTATAATAATACTGAGTATACACTGATACCGGTCACACCGCTCTGTATAATAATACTGAGTATACACTGATACCGGTCACACCGCTCTGTATAATAATACTGAGTATACACTGATACCGGTCACAACGCTCTGTATAATAATACTGAGTATACGCTGATACCGGTCACACCCCACTGTATAGTAATACTGAGTATACGCTGATACCGGTCACACCGCACTATATAATAATACTGAGTATACGCTGATACCGGTCACACCGCTCTGTATAATAACACTGAGTATACGCTGATACCGGTCACACCGCTCTGTAAAGTAATACTGAGTATACGCTGATACCGGTCACACCGCTCTGTATAATAATACTGAGTATACGCTGATACCGGTCACACCGCTCTGTATAATAATACTGAGTATACGCTGATACTGGTCACACCACTCTGTATAATAATACTGAGTATACGCTGATACCGGTCACACCGCTCTGTATAATAATACTGAGTATACGCTGATACCGGTCACACCGCTCTGTATAATAATACTGAGTATACGCTGATACCGGTCACACCACTCTGTATAATAATACTGAGTATACGCTGATACCGGTCACACCGCTCTGTATAATAATACTGAGTATACGCTGATACCGGTCACACCGCTCTGTATAATAATACTGAGTATACGCTGATACCGGTCACACCGCTCTGTATAATAATACTGAGTATACGCTGATACCGGTCACACCGCTCTGTATAATAACACTGAGTATACGCTGATACCGGTCACACCGCTCTGTATAATAATACTGAGTATACGCTGATACCGGTCACACCGCACTGTATAATAATACTGAGTATACCCTGATATCGGTCACACTGCACTGTATAATAACACTGAGTATACGCTGATACCGGTCACACCGCACTGTATAATAATACTGAGTATACGCTGATACCGGTCACACCGCTCTGTATAATAATACTGAGTATACGCTGATACCGGTCACACCGCTCTGTATAATAATACTGAGTATACGCTGATACCGGTCAAACCGCTCTGTATAATAATACTGAGTATACGCTGATACCGGTCACACCGCTCTGTATAATAACACTGAGTATACGCTGATACCGGTCACACCGCTCTGTATAATAATACTGAGTATACGCTGATACCGGTCACACTGCACTGTATAATAACACTGAGTATACGCTGATACCGGTCACACCGCTCTGTATAATAATACTGAGTATACGCTGATACCGGTCACACTGCACTGTATAATAACACTGAGTATACGCTGATACCGGTCACACCGCTCTGTATAATAATAATGAGTATACGCTGATACTGGTCACACCTCTCTGTATAATAATACTGAGTATACACTGATACCGGTCACACCGCTCTGTATAATAATACTGAGTATACGCTGATACCGGTCACACCGCTCTGTATAATAATACTGAGTATACGCTGATACCGGTCACAACGCTCTGTATAATAATACTGAGTATACGCTGATACCGGTCACACCGCTCTGTATAATAATACTGAGTATACACTGATACCGGTCACACCGCTCTGTATAATAATACTGAGTACACACTGATACCGGTCACACCGCTCTGTATAATAATACTGAGTATACGCTGATACCGGTCACACCGCTCTGTATAATAACACTGAGTATACGCTGATACCGGTCACACTGCTTTGTATAATAATACTGAGTATACGCTGATACCGGTCACACCGCACTGTATAATAATACTGAGTATACGCTGATACCGGTCACACCGCTCTGTATAATAACACTGAGTATACGCTGATACCGGTCACACTGCTTTGTATAATAATACTGAGTATACGCTGATACCGGTCACACCACCCTGTATAGTAATACTGAGTATACGCTGATACCGGTCACACCGCATTATATAATAATACTGAGTATACGCTGATACCGGTCACACCGCTCTGTATAATAACACTGAGTATACGCTGATACCGGTCACACCGCTCTGTAAAGTAATACTGAGTATACGCTGATACCGGTCACACCGCTCTGTATAATAATACTGAGTATACGCTGATACCGGTCACACCGCTCTGTATAATAATACTGAGTATACGCTGATACTGGTCACACCACTCTGTATAATAATACTGAGTATACGCTGATACCGGTCACACCGCTCTGTATAATAATACTGAGTATACGCTGATACCGGTCACACCTCTCTGTATAATAATACTGAGTATACGCTGATACCGGTCACACCGCACTGTATAATAACACTGAGTATACGCTGATACCGGTCACACCGCTCTGTATAATAATACTGAGTATACGCTGATACTGGTCACACCACTCTGTATAATAATACTGAGTATACGCTGATACCGGTCACACCGCTCTGTATAATAATACTGAGTATACGCTGATACCGGTCACACCTCTCTGTATAATAATACTGAGTATACGCTGATACCGGTCACACCGCACTGTATAATAACACTGAGTATACGCTGATACCGGTCACACCGCTCTGTATAATAACACTGAGTATACGCTGATACCGGTCACACCGCTCTGTATAATAATACTGAGTATACGCGGATCGTGTGGTTTTATTCTGTGCACACAACGCTACGCAAGCTTGCGTAATTACGCAAGCGTGCGTAGCTCTATGCCACGTGTGCGGCCTTGCCCCACGTGCACGTTTTGTGTACGCTGTCCTCACGTTCCGTACCACGTGTACTTATGTGCGGACGCAATAAAACAACTCACACAATTTCTATAAATGTGAGCAATATTAACTATAATCGCTCACTTAACACGCCACACAGTTTCTTTTCTGTATAAACCCTTATAATTAGGCCAGACTGCGTTTGTGTTTTACACTTACTTCCTTAATATTTATATTATGAAGCTAGCAATTAGTCCTATGGCAACAATGTGAGCGGGTGTACAGAGAGTATGGGTGTACAAAGAGTATGGGTGTACAAAGAGTATGGGTGTACAAAGAGTATGGGTGTACGCTTTTGTTGCATAAATTCACAGATTTTAAATAGCTTTTTTTCTGTTTACCTTACGAGTTCTACCAGCATCCCTACAAACCATACAGAGCAGACGTTGTCTAATCAGCAAATAAATAGGGTTTCTCAGTGCATCCACCGACCAAGAAAAGGATACGTAGGATACCTGTCCACCCTTTTGCTGATAGGTTAAGTCTGCTGTGACCTGTTAGGCTGTGGATATGTGGAAAACCGGACGATGCCCTCAATTGATAAAGCTGATTATCTTACAGGAAAGAAAGCTATACCTTAAACACACCTTAAATACACTTTAAACCTTTAGCCGCTGCGGCCGCTATACTTAATACACATGCTACGTACTTTATACACTGTTTGCGTACGGAGTCCCGTATCACTGTACGGACTTAGCGTACAAACGCCGCGCTGGGGGTACAAAGTACACACAGCGCGCACACACCCAGAGATACACTTTAAACCTTATACAGCAATGCGACGCATTACTAATACACTCTTAAACCTTAGCAGGAAAAGGAAGACAACACCGATTTGTAGTTAAACCACTGGGTTCCGACACCACAGCGTAATATTTGCTGAAAGAGGGTTTACAATACAAATCATACACTACAATACAAGACAATATAACAGAATAATGGCTACAGTCAATGTACATACGTGATTGGAATCGCTTGCGCAACCCGGTCAGTCCCCGGTCATCTGATAGATAACGTTGTGAGTCTTGTGTGTGGCCAGGCTGCAGCAGGCTTTATGTATACAATTCTTCCAAAAGCAATACAATGGATACTGTAATCCCTTTGTCCATTGGACACGGGAATGCACTTTTACAGTACAGGAGAGGTCATAGGTTGATTTGAAAAGGTGGGCGATGTCTTTCTCAACTGCTCTTGTGGGTGGTCTCCTCTGGATTCCCGCCGCATACATAATATACAGTAAATACAGTTTAAACCTATATTCTGCTTCTGCACATAACTATCCGCAGGAACATGCGATCTTCCGCAGACCAACACCGGAATGTTACCCTTAAAATACCCTACAGCTGGATACCAGACACCACCTTATAACCTTAGTCTGTCCCCTCCTATGCTGTAAAGGTGAATCCTTTAAACAGCTATAACTTACTGATGTGGTGCAGGGAGACTATGTGTACATTGTGCACTATTTGGATTAAATATGTAATGTGTTCTGATGGCCCTCCATGCGTACACAAACTCTGCCATAAATACCCATACCACGCGCCGATGCGCAGGACCGCGGGAGCGACCATACGCAAAGTGCGTACATGTGCATGCACGGCAGAACAAGTGCTCGCGCAGTGGGCATGTGTGTGCAGTTTGTACGTGATGTGTGTTCTGTAATATTTTTCGACTTTGACAAGTCAGACGTGGATCCTTGGGCAATGGAAATTGTGTCCCAAGGCTACAAGCTGGAATTCGAAGACGTGCCTCCTCGCCGATTCTTCAAATCGGCTTTACCAGCTTCTCCCCCAGAGAGGGAGATAGTTTTAGCTGCAATTCAAAAGCTGTGTCAACAGCAAGTGATTATCAAGGTTCTCCTAATACAACAGGGAAAAGGGTACTATTCAACCCTGTTTGTGGTCCCGAAACCGGATGGCTCGGTCAGACCCATTCTAAATTTAAAATCCCTAAACCTGTACTTAAAAAAGTTCAAGTTCAAGATGGAATCGCTCAGGGCAGTTATCTCCAGCCTGGAAGCGGGGGATTTTATGGTGTCACTAGACATAAAGGATGCATACCTTCACGTCCCCATATATCCTCCTCATCAGGCGTACCTGAGATTCGCTGTACAGGACTGTCATTACCAGTTTCAGACGTTGCCGTTTGGGCTTTCCACGACTCCTAGGGTTTTCACCAAGGTAATGGCGGAGATGATGGTGCTCCTGCGCAGGCAAGGAGTCACAATTATCCCGTACTTGGACGATCTTGTCATTTATTTTGTACGCTCTGGACATGGCTACTAATAACAAATGCACAGACAAAATTCTTAAAGCTATGTCTGCAAATGCTAAGAGCTTAGGAGACAAAATTCCAGAGCTAATTGCGATAATGACAAGGGATAACCTGGATTTTGTGGCAATTACAGAGTCTTGGTGCAATGAGAATCATGACTGGGACTTAGCTATACCAGGATACAATTTATTTAGGAAGGATAGAATAGGAAGAATAGGAGGAGGGGTAGCAATGTATGTGAAAAAAAGCATAAATACTACTTTAATACAAAATATTGAAGCCAAAACTGAGGCCCTTTGGGTCACCATAGAAACTGGGAAGAAGGACATTATTCGCATTGGGGTGATCTATAGACCACCAGGCCAGGGGCAGGATTTGGACAGGAATCTATTGTTGGACATCTCTAAAATGGCTTTAAAGGGAGAAGTCATAATCATGGGAGACTTTAATTTACCTGATGTAAATTGGGAGGGGTCTTTTGCAAGTTCAGCTACAAGTGGCAAATTTCTACATTCCTTACAGGGAGCATCTCTCAAGCAATTGGTGAGGGAGCCCACTCGCAAAGACTCAATATTGGATCTAATTCTTACAAATGGTGATAGGATATCTGATATATATGTGGGTGAGCACCTGGGATCCAGTGATCATCAAGCAGTATAGTTTAGTATAAAGACAGGATCCAACTCCTGTCACACAAAAACAAAGGTGTTGGATTTTAGAAATGCTGACCTTGCAAAAATGGGGAGATGTTTAAGTGATTAATTGGCAGACTGGAGGAACTTGGAAGGAGTGCAGGAGAGGTGGAAAAAACTGAAAAGTGCAATACTAAGTGCAACAGACCTTTGTATCAAAATGGTTAGGAAAAGCACCAGGAAAAGGAAGCCAGTGTGGTTCACAAAAGAAGTATCAACTAGTGTGAAAGCAAAAAAGATGGCTTTTAGGAAATACAAACAGACTCAAAATAATAACGACAAAGAGGTGTATCTGGACAGACGGAAGGATGCTAAGAAAGTGATCAGACTTGCAAAGGCAGAAGCTGAGAAGAAAATGGCCCAGTCAGTAGATAAAGGGGGCAAAACTTTTTTTAAGTATATAAGTGAAAGGAGAAAATCAAATGGAGGAATAATAAGACTTAAGACAGAGAGTGAGCATTTGGTGGAGGGAGACAAGGCAATAGCAGATCACCTAAATAATTATTTTTGCTCAGTATTACTATAGAAGAAGGGATGGGGCCACAGTTAAATTGCAAGGACATTCATAAAAATAAGGTAGATGAAAATACATTTACAGAGGAGAAGGTCCTAACAGAACTTTCAAAACTAAAAGTGGATAAATCAATGGGACCAGATGGGATACACCCAGGGATACTCAAAGAGCTAAAAGATGTGCTGGTTACACCTTTAACAGAATTATTTAACCAGTCACTAAATACAGGTGCTATTCCAGAGGACTGGAAAAGAGCAAATGTAGTTCCACTGCACAAAAGTGGAAGCAAGGAAGAAGCAAGTAACTACAGACCAGTAAGCCTTACATCAGTAGTAGGGAAAGTAATGGAAAAACTATTAAAAGAAAGAGTAGTGGAATATCTTAAATCAAACAATTTACAGGATCCAAAACAGCATGGATTTACTGGTGGGAGATCATGCCAAACAAAGCTTATTGACTTTTTTGACTCTGTGACGAAAATAATAGATCAAGGGGGAGCTGTAGATGTAGCATATCTAGACTTTAGTAAGGCATTTGACACTGTCCCACATCGCAGACTGCTAAATAAACTTGAAAGCCTGGGGGGTGGATTATAAATCAGTTAAATGGATAAGAACCTGGTTGCAGGATAGGAAACAGACAGTCGTAGTTAATGGAGTGCAATCTATGGAGGGAAATGTTACCAGTGGAGTACCCCAGGGATCTGTACTTGGTCCAGTTCTCTTTAATATCTTTGTTGGTGACATTGCAGATGGTATTGAAGGGAAGATATGCCTTTTTGCAGATGATACAAAGATATGCAACAGGGTAGACACACCGGGAGGGGTCAAACAAATGATTAATGACCTAGGTAGGCTTGAGAAATGGTCAAGAACGTGGCAACTACAGTTTAATGATAAAAAATGCAAAATCATGCACTTGGGTCTCAAAAACCCAAAGGCTAAGTATAGTATCAAGGGTACTATAATGAAAACTACCGAGGAGGAAAGAGATTTAGGAGTCACTATTTCAAGTTACTTGAAGGCAGGAAAGCAATGCAACAAAGCAATGAGAAAGGCAAGTCAGATGCTTGGTTGCATAGGGAGAGGAATCAGTAGCAGGAAAAAAGAAGTGATAATGCCACTGTATAGGCCATTGGTACGGCCCCATCTGGAATACTGTGTCCAGTTCTGGAGACCCTATCTCCAGAAGGATATAAATACATTAGAGAGTGTACAAAGAAGGGCAACTAAAATGGTGCATGGCCTACATCACAAAACTTACCCGGAAAGGCTAAAAGATCTTAACATGTATAGTTTGGAGGAGAGAAGGGAAAGGGGGGACATGATATAAACTTTCAAATATATCAAGGGTCTTAACAAAGTTCAGGAGGGAAACATTCTTCAAAGGAAAATAACTATTAGAACTCGAGGGCATACATTGAGACTGGAGGGGGGGAGGTTCAGGGGAAATTTAAGGAAAAATTACTTCACAGAAAGGGTAGTGGATAAGTGGAAAAGCCTCCCATCAGAGGTGGTAGAGGCTAAGACTGTAGGGCAATTTAAACATGCTTGGGACAGGCATATGAATATCCTTACAAAGAATTAAGGTTAAAAAAGGGTTGAGATTGCCTAAAGGATAAAATAAAAAAGGGGCAGACTAGATCGGCCAAGTGGTTCTTATCTGCCGTCAAATTCTATGTTTCTATGATCTCCTGATAAAAGCGAGATCAAAGGAACAGTTGCTGAAAAGAGTGCCGCTCTCCCTGAGAGTGCTGCAGCAACATGGCTGGATTCTAAATATACCAAAGTCACAGTTGGTTCCAACGACTCAGCTGTCTTTCTTAGGCATGATTCTGGACACAGAACAAAAGAGGGTTTTTCTCCCGATGGAAAAAGCCCAGGAACTCCAGAACATGGTCAGAGACCTGTTAAAACCGAAAAGAGCGTCAGTCCATCAATGCACTCGAGTACTGGGGAAAATGGTGGCGACCTACGAGGCTATCCCCTTCGGCAGGTTTTCATGTGAGGACTTTTCAGTGGGACCTTCTGGACAAGTGGTCTGGGTCCCATCTTCAAATACATCAGAAAATAACCCTGTCCCCCAGGGCCAGGGTGTCTCTCCTGTGGTGGCTGCACCGTGCTCACCTTCTAGAGGGTCGCAGGTTCGGCATTCAAGACTGGGTTCTGGTGACCACGGACGTGAGCCTCCAAGGATGGGGAGCAGTCACACAAGGAAGGAATTTTCAGGGACTATGGTCAAGCCAGGAGGCTTGTCTACACATCAACATACTGGAATTAAGGGCCATATACAACGGCCTACGACAAGCGGAGAATTTTCTTCGTGACCTACTGGTGCTGATTCAATCAGACAACGTCACAGCCGTGGCTCATGTAAACCGCCAAGGCGGGACAAGGAGCAGAGTGGCAACGGCAGAAGCCACCAGGATTCTACGCTGGGCAGAAAATCATGTGAGCGCTCTGTCAGCGGTATTCATTCCGGGAGTGGACAACTGGGAAGCAGAC
Organism: Pseudophryne corroboree; assembly: GCF_028390025.1. Classification (NCBI taxonomy): domain Eukaryota; kingdom Metazoa; phylum Chordata; class Amphibia; order Anura; family Myobatrachidae; genus Pseudophryne; species Pseudophryne corroboree. The sequence continues at coordinate 392,773 of NW_026967605.1, read as the reverse complement.
TTCCTCAGCAGACACGATCTCCATCCAGGAGAGTGGGGACTTCATCAAGAAGTTTTTGCAGAGATAACAAGTCTTTGGGGACTTCCTCAAATAGACATGATGGCGTCACGCCTCAACAAGAAGCTTCGGAGGTATTGTGCCAGGTCAAAGGACCCTCAGGCAGTAGCGGTGGACGCCCTGGTGACACCATGGATGTTTCAGTCGGTCTATGTGATCCCTCCTCTTCCTCTCATCTCAAAAATATTGAGAATCATAAGACAGAAAAGAGTACAGACAATACTCATTGTTCCAGATTGGCTGTGAAGGGCCTGGTACTCAGATCTTCAGGAGATACTCACAGAAGATCCGTGGAGGACCTGTTGCAGCAGGGGCCCTGCGTGTTCCAAGACTTACCGTGGTTACGTTTGACGGCATGGCAGTTGAACACTGAATCCTAGCTGGGAAAGGTATTTCGGAGGAAGTCATCCCAACTCTGATAAAGGCTAGGAAGGAGGTGACGGCGAAACATTATAACCGTATCTGGAGGAAGTATGTATCTTGGTGTGAAGCCAAGAATGCTCCTACGGAAGAGTTCCACTTGGGCCGTTTTCTCCACTTTCTACAGACAGGAGTGGATTTGGGCCTAAAGTTAGGCTCCATTAAGGTACAGATTTTGGCCCTATCTATATTCTTCCAGAAGGAATTGGCTTCTCTCCCAGAAGTCCAGACTTTTGTAAAGGGAGTGCTACACATCCAGCCTCCTTTTGTACCCCCAGTGGCACCATGGGACCTTAACATGGTGTTACAGTTCTTAAAATCTCACTGGTTTGAGCCTCTTCAAACAGTTGAATTAAAATTTCTCACTTGGAAGGTGGTCATGTTGTTGGCCTTGGCATCTGCAAGGCGGGTGTCCGAATTGGCGGCTTTGTCTCATAAGAGCCCCTATCTAATTTTCCATGTGGATAGAGCGGAGTTGAGGACTCGTCCTCAATTTTTGCCTAAGGTGGTTTCATCGTTTCATATGAACCAACCTATTGTGGTGCCTGTTGCTACGGGAGACTTGGAGGATTCCAAGTCCCTGGATGTAGTCAGGGCCTTAAAAATTTACGTAGCCAGGACGGCTCGGATTAGGAAAACAGAGGCACTGTTTGTCCTGTATGCAGCCAACAAGGTTGGCGCTCCTGCTTCTAAGCAGACTATTGCTCGCTGGATCTGTAACACGATTCAGCAGGCTCATTCTGCGGCTGGATTGCCGTTACCAAATGCGGTAAAGGCCCATTCCACTAGAAAGGTGGGCTCTTCTTGGGCGGCTGCCCGAGGCGTCTCGGCTTTACAGCTTTGCCGAGCAGCTACTTGGTCGGGTTCAAACACCTTTGCAAAATTCTACAAGTTTGATACCCTGGCTGATGAGGACCTCATGTTTGCTCAATCGGTGCTGCAGAGTCATCCGCACTCTCCCGCCCGGTTTGGAGCTTTGGTATAATCCCCATGGTCCTTACGGAGTCCCCAGCATCCTCTAGGACGTAAGAGAAAATAAGATTTTAAACCTACCGGTAAATCTTTTTCTCCTAGTCCGTAGAGGATGCTGGGTGCCCGTCCCAGTGCGGACATATTTCTGCATGACTTGTATATAGCTATTGCTTACATAAGGGTTATGTTACAGTTAAGATCAGTCGTTGGCTGATACTGTTTTGTTCATACTGTTAACTGGTTACGTATATTCCAGGTTATACAGTGTGGATGGTGTGGGCTGGTATGAATCTTGCCCTTAGATTAACAAAAATCCTTTCCTCGTACTGTCCGTCTCCTCTGGGCACAGTTTCTCTAACTGAGGTCTGGAGGAGGGGCATAGAGGGAGGAGCCAGTGCACACCCATTCTAAAGTTCTTTATAGTGCCCATGTCTCCTGCGGAGCCCGTCTATACCCCATGGTCCTTACGGAGTCCCCAGCATCCTCTACGGACTAGGAGAAAAAGATTTAGGTTTAAAATCTTATTTTCTGTCTCATTCACATCTCCATGCAAACTCAGTGTTTGGGATTACAACAGGAAAGGCTGCAACACAACAAACAGCCTTCCATCCACCTTCGTTTGCATTTCAAAGATGTTTGGCCACCAAGAGGCCGGCTAATTGACACTTACTTGCACATAGCAAGTCTGGAGCTAGGACAATTACCATACGACTTCCTAGCAGCGATATAACATATGACACATTATTAAACATAGTTTAAATACCCCGTGCCTAGCACCCACAATACATTTAAAGATGACTAGCGCCAGTTCACAGTTTAAAAGTGGCGCCAAGCGCCCATTGTCCTCCTAATGGCGCCGGGCACTAGGGGTTAACCCCTTCAGTGCTGCGGCCGCCATTACACGTGTGGCTGGTTAGTTTCTCCGGCCACAGAAGTAGACAGACTTGAGAATGGTTTCCATCTTCCTATCTGTAGTCTCCTTTAAGAAAGAGACATTGGTTGCTGTAGACGACTTTGTACACTGTACAATGTTTCTGTACGCTCCATGCTAACATGCGATTTCAGTCCTAATTTATAATTTCTGTCTCGGAATTTAAGCCTGCACCTCTTTATTGTTATAAGTGGTTACTATTTGAGTTGGAAATCTGCGCATTCCCTAGGTTAGGAATTGTAATTGTTCTGGTTTAGTTTTTTTTCTCTGTATTTTTGTTTTATTGAAAAACAGAAAATCAATAAAAAATTATTGAATTAAAAAAAAAGAAAAAAGAAAGAGACATTGGCGGAATAAGTACAGTGGATGATCTTACCTAACGTGCTACATGAGAATCCACTGGTGGGAAGTCTCCCACTTTGTACAATCAGTTGCTGGAACAGGGTAGAAACAAGTTAACACTTAGGTAGCGGACCCAGTTGTGGATCCAGAAGGGACGACCCCTGCTCAATTGCTGGTCCTGTAGCCACCAGGTCAGCGACAAGCAAACCTCCGGAGTCAAAGAGATCATTTGAGATCTGACACGATGAGGTAGGCCATTCCATTTGGAAAGAATCAATCTCTGCAGAGGGCAGGAATGAAATTGAGCATACCCCTATCATGTTGAAGGACGACACCATAAGATCGAGTACTTGCATCGCCGACTGTACTGACACTTGTGGGCGATGAAGGTAGTGAGGTATCCTGTCCTGAATTTTCAGGACTGTCTGTGACTGTGAGTGTCCAGAAGTGCCCCTAGGTGTACCATGCTCTGCGATGAAACCAGGGAGGATTTTTTCCAGTTTATTAGCCACCCGTGTGTCTGAAGGAAGGTTACGGTCAACTGTAGATGACGGAGAATTTCCTGTGAATTTGCCACAATCAGAAGATCATCTAGGTACGGCAGAATTCTTATCGATGACGACGGAGGTAAGCCTTTATAAAGGCCATGACCTTGGTAAAGATGCGAGGAGCTGTAGCCAGTACAAATGGCAGAGCCTGGAATTGGTAATGTAGGTTGCCAATAGCAAACCGCAGGACCTGCTGATGCGACTTGGCAATAGGAATATGCAGATACGCATCCTCAATATCCAGGGATACCATATAGTCCCCAGGTTCCATGGCAAGAACTGTAGAGCGCAAAGTTTCTATGTGAAACTTGGATACTCTCACAAACTTGTTCAAACACTTAAGATTGAGAATAGGCCGGTGTGACCCGTTGGGCTTCGGAACTAGAAACAGGGTCTAGTAATAACCTCTGCCCCTCTGGGACTGAGGAACCGGCACAATCACTCCTGTGTGAAGGAGGGATTTGACCACAATTTGTAAATTTTGCGCCTTTACCAGGTCCGATGGAAGGCCCGTGGTGAAGTACTGGTGAGGGGAACGTCCCTTGAACGAGATGGCCCATGAGAGACAACGTCTAGCACCCAAGCGTCCGAAGTGGTCGTGTGCCAAACCTGGGTGAAGTGCAGAAGTCAGCCTCCCACCCAGAGGGAGGCCTGCCCCATCAGGCTGCAGGCTTGTCAGTATTTGTGGCAGGCTAACGAGCCGCCCAGGACTGTTTAGCCTTGGAGGTTTTGGAATTGCTAGACTGTCTAGAGTATGACTGACCTTTTTCTTTTCCATGAGGCTAAAAGGAGCGAAAAAGTGGTACTTTCAGCCTTCTGAGAAGGATTAGTGGGGGGTTAGAAAAGCCGCCAATGCAGATACAATCTTATTTAGTTCTTCCTCAAACAGAATGTCCCCAGTGAAGGGGAGGATTTCCAAGGTTTTCTTGGAATCCAGGTCCACTTTCCACGGTCTCAACCACAGAATATGGAGCACCAGAATGGAATTGGCAGACGCCTTTGCGGCCAACACTCCAGCCTCTCACCATGCTTCCTGAATGTAATAAGAAGCAGTTTTAATATGAGACAGGTATTGTCCACCTTCCTCAGAGATATCCTCAGGTAGCTCATCATCTAGCGCCTGAACCCAAGCTTCTATTGCCTTTGCAGCCCAAGAAGCAGCTACAGTGGGTCTATGAACAGCCCCTGTAAGGGGGTAAATAGATTTTAGGCAGCCTTCAATACATGTATCTGTCGATTCCCTCAGAGGGTGACATGAGAATCCACCAGTGGCAGATTTTCCCATTTATTACAAATCTCTGCAGGCAAAGGATAACGGGCCAAAGCCCTTTTAGAGACAGGGAATTTCTTGCCTGGAGTAGTCCAGGGTTCCCATCAGATGTCCATTTAGCACATCTACGATCAACTCTGAATTACCCCCACAGTCACACACAATGCAAGCAATAATAGGATTTTATATACCTACCGGTAAATCCTTTTCTCGTAGTCCGTAGAGGATGCTGGGGTCCAATTTAGTACCATGGGGTATAGACGGGTCCACTAGGAGCCACTGGCACTTTAAGAGTTTAATAGTGTGGGCTGGCCCCTCCCTCTATGGCCCTCCTACCAGTCTAGAAACTGTGCCCGAGGAGACGGACATACTTCGAGAGAAGGAAATACACAGATAGTGGCGAGATTCATACCAGCTCACACATAACAAAAGGAAAGCCAAGCCAAACAACAAGAAACGATTCAGCAACGACTGAACCAGCAATACTTAACCAAGTAACAATGCAGGAATACGAAGCACTGGGCGGGCGCCCAGCATCCTCTACGGACTACAAGAAAAGGATTTACCGGTAGGTATATAAAATCCTATTTTCTCTTACGTCCTAGAGGATGCTGGAGTCCAATTTAGTAGCATGGGGATGTACCAAAGCTCCCAGTACGGGAGGGAGAGCACGGAGGCTCATGCAGAACAGATTGACCAAACTTTAGGTCCTCAGAGGCAAAAGTAACAAACTTATAGAACTTAGCAAACGTGTTCGACCCTGACCAAGTAGCTGCTCGGCAAAGCTGAAGAGCTGAGACACCCCGAACAGCCGCCCAGGAAGAATCCACTTTACGAGTAGAGCGGGCCTGAACCGATTTTGAAATCGACAATCCAGTCATAGAATAAGCATGCTGGATAGTAAGCCTGATCCAGTGAGAAATTGTCTGCTTAGAAGCAGGACACCCAATCTTGTTGGGATCATAAAGGACAAATAGTGCGTCCGACTTCCTGTTCTCTTCACATATATCTTCAAAGCCCGCACAACATCCAAGGACTTTGAGGTAATAGAGGTGGCAGTAGCCACTGGCACCACAATAGGTTGGTTGATATGGAAAGCCAATACAACCTTTGGAAGAAATTGCTGACGCGTTCTGAGCTCAGCTCTATCCTCATGGAAAATCAAGTAGGAGCTCTTGTGCGACAATGCCCCCAATTCCGACACACGTCTTGCAGATGCCAATGTCAACAGTGTGACCGCCTTCCAAGTAAGAAACTTTATGTCTACCTCCTGTAAAGGTTCAAACCAAGCCGATTGCAAAAACTGGAGCACCACATTAAGATCCCAAGGTGCCGTAGGAGGCACAAAGGGGGGCTGGATGTGCAGAACTCCTTTCAAAAATGTCTGAACCTCAGGGAGAGCAGCCAACTGTTTCTGGAAGAAAATGGACAAGGCCGAAATCTGGACCTTTATGGAGCCCAAGCGTAGGCACACATCCATACCCGCTTGCAGAAAAAGAGAAAACGTCCCAATTGAAACTCCATCGCTGGAAACTTCTTGGATTCACACCAAGACACATACTTCCAAATCCGACGGTAATGCTTAGACATTACTCCCTTCCTAGCTTGGATCAGAGTAGGAATGACCTTGTTTGGAATGCCCTTCCGAGCTAAGATCTGGCGTTCAACCTCCATGCCGTCAAACGTAGCCGTGGTAAATCTTGATAGGCGAACGGCCCCTGTAGTAGAAGGTCCTCGTGAAGAGGAAGAGGCCACGGATCCTCCATCAGTAATTCCAGAAGATTCGCGTACCAAGCCCGTCTTGGCCAGTCCGGAGCAATGAGGATTGCCTGAACTCTCATTCTTCTTATTAGTTTTAGAATCCTTGATATGAGTGGAAGAGGAGGGAACACATACAGAGTTACCAGAGTTACCAGGGCGTCCACCGCCACTGCTTACGGGTCCCGTGACTTGCAACAGTACCTCCGAAGCTTCTTGTTGAGGCAAGAGGCCATCATGTCTATCTGAGGTACGCCCCATCGGTTTGTTACCTCTGTGAATACCTCCAGGTGGAGGCCCCATTCTCCTGGATGGAGATCATGTCCCAGTTGTCCACTCCCGGAATGAATGACGCCCAGACATGACTGAAATCTTTTAGTCTCGCTCCAACCTGCCTGATCTCCAAGATGGGAGGTCCACCGTCATGCCGAAGATTTTCAGGAAGCAGAACCTGGTTTCTGTTCCTGGGAACCTGCTGGTGCAGGTTTTCTGGATTTTCCCCGGCCTCCTCTAAAGAAAGCGGGGGGCTTTTGGATTTTTTAAATTTTGCGGTCCGAAAGGACTGCAGTGGAGGCATAGGATAAGATTTCCAAGCCGGTGCAGCTGCGGAGGGAAGAAAAGTCGACTTACCCCAGTTGCCGTGGAGATCCACGCATCCAGCGCTTTCCCAAACAGGGCCTGACCTGTGAAGGGTAGGTTCTCCACACTTTTCTTGGATTCCGCGTCCGCATTCCATTGGTGTAGCCAGAGACCTCTACGTGCCGAGACTGCCATGGAAGTAGCCCATGCATTAAGCAGGCCAATGTCTTTCATGGCCTCCACCATGAAACCTGCAGAATCCTGTATGCGACGTAAAAACAAGTCAATGTAACCCCTATCCATAGTATCTAAATCCTCTAGTAACGTGCCTGACCACTTTACTATAGCTTTAGAAATCCACGCACACGCAATAGTGGGCCTTAATGCCACGCTTGTAGCAGTGTATAGTGATTTGAGCATAGTCTCAATCTTGCAGTCAGCTGGCTCTTTTAAGGCGGTTGAACCAGGGACAGGTAAAACCACCTTTTTAGACAACTTAGATACAGAAGCATCTATTATAGGAGGGTTTCCCCACTTTTTTCTGTCCTCTTCAGGGAACGGAAAAGCAATGAAACTTCTTTTAGGGATCTGGAATTTTTCTCTGGGTTTTCCCAGGATTTTTCAAACAAGGAGTTTAACTCCTTAGAAGCAGGGAAAGTGAGGGAGGATTTGTTATTTACGGTAAAATAAGATTCCTTCTCCTGCTCAGGTGCCTTCTCAGTAATGTGCAAAACATCCCTAATGGCTTCAGTCAAGGGATGCATCCAGGGTCGGACTGGCCCACAAGGGTACCAGGGAAACCACTCCTTCCTCTAGGGATCAGGTTCCAGACTGTACACTTGTATTATACATGGTAGATATGTTGCATTACACTGCACAAGACTATTGTGTATTTCAAGCCTCTGTGGAGGCTAGTCACACCCTTAAGTATGGGCCCCTATCACGGCATTCCCCCGGTGGGCCCTTCATGCCCCAGTCCGACACTGGATGCATCCCCCCCCCCACATATACCCATCACCGTCTCCTGTATCAGAGTAGGTATCAGTGTCAGCTTGCATTATCTGGGCAAGTGTACGCTTTTGTGGGTTTGTAGGTAGGGTTTTTGATGAAGTAGTGGGGGCCAAACACTGTAAACCCTCCACAGATTTCCTCAAAAACTGCGTCTCTTTCTCAGTATGTGACATCCTTGTAGAAATCTAGGATATCATTCCCCTTAAAGAATCCACCCATGCGGGTTCAGATTCGGAAGGCTGAGAAAAGAGGATTTTGGTACTTACCGATAAAACCATTTATCTGAATCCTCTAGGGGACACTGGAACAGCATTATACAGTAGGGGTGTGAAGCTTGCAACTGGAGGTGTGGCACAATCTAAAATTAAACATTGTCTGCACAGCCGGCTCCTCCCCCTTCATACCCCTCATCCCTCAGTTTGGAAAATTTGACCGAGAGAATAGGACATGAGACTTACAACCAATGGCGAGGAGCCCACCGTACAACAATTCAAACAGCATCCAAGAATTCTGTTATCAGAAAACTAACACTGTTTGCATGAACTGTTATTGAACACAGTAGGCTGACAGCACCGAGGCGGGCGTCCAGTGTCCCCTAGAGGATTCAGAGAAATGGATTTATCAGTAAGTACCAAAATCCTCTTTTCTCTTTCATCCACTAGGGGACACTGGAACAGCATTATACAGTAGGGGACGTCCCAAAGTTACTACCAAGGGTGGGAGTGCTGTCAGAGTCCTGCAAAACTTAACGTCCAAACTTAGAATCTCTGGACGCAAACGTATCAAACTTGTAGTATCTCGTGAACGTGTGTGCTGATGACCACGTTGCCACGCTGCAAAGCTGAGTAGTAGAAGCACCTCTGGCGGCCACCCAGGAGGCACCCACGGATCCGGTGGTATGGGTACCAACCTGAACCCGGTTCACACAGGATAACTATTTCAGAATAGTAAGCCTAATCCATCTGGCCAAAATTTGTTTAGATGCTGGCAAACCTGTCTTTGGACTATCATAATAAAACAAACAAAATGTTCCTACTGTCTGATGTACGACATAACCTGTACGTAAATCCGTAAATCTCTGACAACGTTCAAAGACACGTCCCCATCTGCAACTCCGTGAAAAGATGGAACCACAATTTGCTAGTTTACCTGAAACCCCGAACTATCTTCGGAAGAACTCTGTCGTACTGAGTTCCGCCCTGTCTGAATAGAAATTTAGAAAAGGGACTCTTACACAATAAAGCCCCCAAAACAGAGACCCGTCTGGCCAAAGCTGAGGCAAGTAACAGCGTGACTCTCCAGCAGAGATATCTCAATCCTGCTCTTTCTAAAGGTTCTAAAGCCGATCTGATATAGGCCAACCCCCAGGTTAGGTCCCACGGTGTCGTGTGAGGACGGAAAGGAGGTTGTATACTCAGCACCTCCAGAAAGAAAGTCTGAAAATCCTGTAGAGATGCTAAGCGCTGTTAAAAGAATGATGGAGAGGGCCGAAATCTGAACCTTCAAGGAGCCTAAACGTAGGCGTCCATGTAAACCGGCCTGGAGAAAATGTAAAAGTCTACACAGGAGGAATATCCTGGAAACCAACCCTCGTTGACGCCAGTCTATGCTGTCATCCATATACTGTAATAGTGACCGGCTTCCTAGCTGCTATTGTTGTAGGAAAAGCCACATTTGGTATTTCTGTCTTTCACCATATCTGGGACTCAATAACCATTACGTTAAACGCAACCTGATCAAGTCTGGGTGGAGGAACTGCCCCTGTGATAGCAGGTCATCTCGCTGAGGTAGCCTCCAGGGATCTTCCGCTAGTAGCCTCTTCAAATCAGAGTACCAACCGATGCGGGGCCAGTTTGTGCAATGAGAATTGCCCACACTCTTATCCGTTTTGGCCTCCATTATTACCCTGGGTCTGAGGAAAAGGTTCTGTAAAACCAAGGAAGTGTCAATGCGTCCACTCCTTCTGCTGCTGGATCCCTCTTTCAGGTCACATACCTGGGCAGTTTATGGTTGTGTCGTGATGCCAAGAGGTCTACTCGAGGTAGGCCCCATCCTCCTACAACTATCTCGAAAACTTGTGGGTGTAGACACCACTCTCTTGGATGCATGTCCTGGCGACTGAGATAACCTGGTTCCCAGATCTCCACTCCTGGAAAGAACTATGCCGAAAGAACGCAGTTGCGCCTTTCTGCCCAAAAACCAGATCAAAATGCCATCTTGTGCCTTGGTCTTCCTGGGCGGTTTATGTATGCCGTCGTTGTGACATTGTGCGACTGCATTTGCAAGTGGTGACCCATCACTAAGCCTCCAGCTAAGAGAAGTTACATTGTAATTGCACCCAGCTCGAGAATCTCCATGGAATAGACTGCTCTCTCCTGAGGTCCCTCTGTTCTGAAACCGATGTTCCTTAGGGACGGCACTCCAACCTCTGAGACTGGCATGCGTTGCGAGGATCCTCCAATCCCAAATGCAGAATCTCTGGCTGCTTTGCAAGATTTCTATGTAACGACCACCAAATTAGGGAAGGTGGGACCCGTGTAAAATCCGCAATTTGCGCTATAGAAACTAGTACGAACCTGTTCCCTGAGCAGTGAGGTTCCTGAAATCTGTCATACTGTAGAGCCACCCAAGATGCCACCATCTTCCTTAGCAGATGCACACCCAGGTGTAGGGAAACCAGCTGTGCCTGTAATACTTGAGCCACCAGCCTCTGTATGACATGGATCTTGTCCTCTGTGAGACCTAGAAATTGAGTCCCTTGAGTTAGCATTAGGTTAGATTTCTGGAAATCCAGAATCCACCCATGTTGAGTGAGAAATTGATGGGTCGTCTGAGCATCTTTGCCAGCTGTTCTGAGAGGAGGCTCTGATCAGCAGATCGTCTCGGGTCCAATTGATACACCAAATGGCAAGGCTCGTAGCAGGTAATTATCCTTCACCAGTACGACTCGTAAGTATGCTTGGTGGGGAGTCCAAATCGGGATATTGAAGGTATGCATTCTCTATGCCCCCAGACACCCTGAACTCCCCTTATTGTAGGCCAGTAATGACAGATTGGATTGATTCCATCTTGAGTCTATAGGCCGTTAGAACTGGTTAAAAACTTTTAAATTGAGTATCAGTCTGACCGTCTGGTATTTGGTAGTAAGTTCTGAATCTTCGCGAGTAATTCCTATCGCTTTTGAACGGAATGACAGATTGGGCATTGTAGAGGTCTATTGTTAATGTAAGGAGACAAACCCCCTTTAAGTCTCGGACCCAGGCTCCGCCTTCCAACCCCTACCCCCATAGGAGGTCTAAGGTGAGATATTGTAGAGACCTGATTACTGGCTATTTGGAACAGTCTCTGTTTTCCGAGACTCCACCAGAACCAGACTGGGAACCAAACTAGTTGAATAATGGACCAGGGTAACTTCTATTGCCTATTGGCCCAGTTCTATGATACCCGGTAGGCAGAAATTCTGTCTGACTCTCTTTTGGACCCAGGAAAGCTTCCCTTCCCAGGAAAAAGTCTTTCAAACCGGTAACTCTAGCCTCTTTACCGAAACACGAACATCCTAGGTCCGTTTGAGATGGTCTTGCACTTAGAGGTTGGATCGCTATGTCAATTCCAAACTACATATGCCTGTTCTTCAGAGGGACTATAAAAAATAAGAATGTCCCCTTTACAGACTAGGCAGAGGTGAGCCCATCTGTGGAATCCAAAATTCTGTAAGTCACCGAACCATTTAGGCTATATATCTGAGATAGGGATGCTAACCTCCTTAGTATGCCCAATCAGGTCAGTCCTTTGTAATGCCAGATCTATAAGAAACAAGACTGCAACAATTGCTGACCTTATTGAATCTGCAGATCTAGCCTGTATTACAGAGACCTGGCTAGATAAAAATGCAGCACCTATATTGGAGGCTGCAGTACCAACAAACTACTCTGTCATCCACAACCCAAGACTGGACCGCAGGGGTGGCGGGGTGGCTATCTGCTTCAAAAAAGAACTTAAACTTAGGGTCCACCCTATTGAAACTACTCGCTCATTTGAGTGCATTGCTGCCCGGAGTTCGACAGGATTAGGTTTCAGAGTACTTCTCATTTACCAGCCACCTGGAGATGGAAAGATATTTCTACAAGAAATTCCAGACACTGTTGCTGGCCTGGTTCTGGAACATCAAAGATGGCTCATCCTTGGGGATTTCAATGCATGGGTGGATGATGAGCTCTCACGCCTTGGCCAAGACCTCCTGTGCACAATGAACGGTCTGAGCTTCACACAGGTCATTCCTTCTGCCACACATAAAAGTGGTCACACTCTCGACCTTGTCTTTCAGATTGGATTAGAAGTCACTGACCTAAAAATAAACCCAGTCATCTGGTCAGACCACTACTCCCTCTGGTTCTCAGTTGCAACCCCTCAATTAAGATCTCTGCCCGTGGAGTTGACCAGGTATCGTCCAAGGAGGGGTATGACTCCCCAGGCTCTTGCAGCAAATCTGGATCTCTCTGCTATACTGGGTGCCTGTGAAGATCCCTGTTCCCTAGTCCGTTATTATAATAGGGATGTTATGGCTGCAATTGATATTATCGCCCCTGTGCGTTTAAGACCTCGTAAACTACAACGTCGAGCTCCATGGTTCGACAACAGTGTTAGTGAGCTCAAGAAAAGGGGGTGTAGACTGGAAAGACGATGGAGAAAGACTAACCTAGTGGATGACAAAATAAAACTAATAAAGCATACCGAAGAATATCAATCGACAATCACTCGTAAGAAAGCACAGTTCCTGTCAAATGAGATCACAGCAGCAAACAATAGGCCAGCTCAACTTTTCCGCACAGTGGAGATGCTTTGCAAGCCAGCATGCCTGCAGACTGATGAGACCCTCTCCCAGGCAAGATGCAACGAGTTTGCAAACTTCTTTGCAGATAAAATATCCACCATCCGGGCTGGAATCTCCACAGTGCCATCAAAGGAGTGCCAAACTACAAAGCCTGCCAATATAAGCTACCTGCCTTCATGGACCAGCTTTGATCCAGTGGATGTAAAGGACACTGCTGAAATTGCTCGGATTTTGCGTCCCACCACCTGTGATCTGGACCCAGCCTCAACCAAGCTTCTAATAGGTTGTATGGATATAATTGGTCCTGTCTTTACAAAAATTGTTCAATGCTCTTTGCAGACAGGCATTTTTCCTGAACCCCTAAAGGAAGCAATTGTTAGACCGCTTCTTAAAAAACCTAATTTAGATCACAACTGCATGACCAACTACAGACCGGTATCAAACCTTCCTTTCCTAGGAAATGTTATTGAGAAAGTCGTTGCAAATCAACTGGAAACCCACCTGACAACCCATGATATTTATGATCCATTTCAATCAGGATTCAGGAGAAGACATAGCACTGAAACAGCCCTGGTGTGTGTGTTAAATGATCTTCTGATGGCAAAAGACAGGGGTGACTGTTCAATATTAATCCTTCTGGATCTCTCGGCAGCATTTGATACCATGGACCATGGGCTTCTGATTGAGCGACTGAAACATTTCTGTGGTCTGGATGGCACAGTCCTAAGCTGGTTCAAATCATTTCTCACAGGCAGGTCACAGAGAGTATCATCTGGATTATACTCATCACCATCAGTGCCATTGCCATGTGGTGTCCCACAAGGTTCTATACTATCCCCCATGCTTTTTGCAGTATACATGCTCCCATTGGGCGAAATAATCAGGCGCCATGGCCTGGTCTACCACTGCTATGCAGATGATACACAACTGTACTTGTCCTTTGCTCCGGGCACTGATAACCCAATAGCAACCCTAAATGGCTGTCTAGCTGATCTACAGGAGTGGATGAGCGCCAGTTGGCTGCGACTGAACCCGGATAAAACAGAGGTCCTTATGATACGACCGCAACATCAAAGGACAAGACTGCAGCATAGCCAACCAACTGGACTTACACTCGGGGACTCAGAATTACAGACCAGTGATCATGTGCGGAATCTTGGCGTTGTCCTGGATGGTGGCTTGACACTTAAACATCAGATATCAGCCACAATCAAATCCTCATTCTTTCACCTGAGGAACATAGACAGAACCAAGCACTTAATTCCCTCAGATGATATGCCAAAAGTCATACATGCATTTGTATCATCTCGTTTAGACTACTGTAATGCCCTCTACCTTGGTCTACCAGCAAAAGAATTGCAGCGCTTACAGCTCGTGCAAAACACAGCTGCCAGGCTATTAACCAACCAGCCCCGTTCTAGCCACATAACACCCATCCTCTACTTCCTTCACTGGCTGCCTGTACGATGGCAAATCTTTTTCAAGATTGGCTTACTGAGTTTCAAAGCATTACATGACCAAGGCCCAAGGTACCTGAAACAGCTTCTGACCCCATACTGCCCCACTCGATTACTACGATCTGTAGATGAAGGACTTTTAGCAGTACCTAGAATCTACCGTAATTCATCTGGGGGTGGAGCTTTTAGTCATGCGGCTCCGACTCTATGGAACTCACTTCCCCGCACAGTGCGAGAGGCCCCAACTATAGAATCCTTCAAAAGTAGACTCAAGACTTTTCTGTTTACTCAAGCATTTCCATAATGTCCCTTTTAGTATCTTCATGCTTCTGTATTTTATGAAAATGTACTTCATTATTTTCTGTACTATATTATGCTATGTATCTGTTAAGCGCCTTGAGTCATATTGGAGAAAGAGCGCTATATAAATAAAATTATTATTATTATTATTAGTAGTAGCCTGATAAGTATACATAGCTAACTCTCAGATATGCTCCGCTAGTCAAAAATTGTGTTTGGGTAACTTAGAAGCCTTTACCGGCCGCCCACTCTTTACCTCAATTAATTTTCGCCTCTAACGGTTCGCCCTCCATTACGAAGCCACCGTCTCTCCCCACTCTTACGCTAGGGTAGGAAGGGGATTACCATTTTCGGCCATCGTATTATACCTGTGTGGACAGAGTAATTCTAACTATGAATTCCTCCCCGTTTTAGGATGGGTCCTCAGCCCATACTTAAAAGTTTTCTGCCCATTCTCAACTGTTGCGCACCCCCGGGCTGTTTACCGTATTCCTCACTGATTTGAGCAACTCCTTCCTTTTTACTTAGATAAACATATACATGCCACTCAGCCGGACTTTCACCTGTGAGAATAGGAGGAGAAAAGCCGTAGGAATATTGGGAGGTCTGAAGAGTATTTTCAAAACCGCTGAAGAATAAACACTTTATTAATATAAATACTCCAACTATCACCTACAAAGCCACCAACTGCTGATACAGGTAGCACTGAATTGGGTGTCAGTATCTGAAGCTCCCACCTCCATCGGACCTGTCAGCAGCGTCCGTTGAAGACATTATGTATATACATCTATATTAGATGTACGCCAAAGGTAACTGGACTTAACGTGCTGGTAATATGGCTTAGCGGGCTTGTTTTGTGCATTTGATGTTGAAAATGCACCCCCACAAAATACATTGCAGTGTATTTTATCTTTACAATAGGCAACGGAATACCGTAGCGGATGACGGGAACAAATGTACACTGGATTCACCTGGCTGGCTTCATTGAGAAAATAAATAAATAAAAATGATTTTAAACAACAGCCTCGTTGCAAACCGCGTACACCCAACTGTGATTCAGTTCTGAGGTCGGGTTTGATATCCAGTCATTCCCATTATTTTCACAGGATCTTTGTATTAGAAGTCCCTTGAAAATGATTAAGTATAACATGTCTAGCATGTCTGATTGAAACACGTGGAAAATCCTTTGCATCAGTCTATCTACAAGCAGCCAGCAGAGGGAGTATTCAATAATAAAACCCCTCCCCCTGATCTGACTGGCCAGGAAATATGGCACCACTGATGGGGGCGTACAGCCCTACTGTTCAGCATTCTGGCGCCTTGAACTTATTTAAAAATGGTCACCACTGAAAATTAAAGTACACCTTGTCTAAACCCAGTGTTTATAAAATCATATGCTCGGTGGCCTCTAACCCAGGGCCTTGGCCTGAGCGTCCCTGTGTTAAACCACAATACTGAGGATACTTCGTATCGGTGGCTGGAGCCCAGGTCCCGCTGTATACTGGAGTCACTGCTCCTCTCTTGCCTCCTCCGGCGCTCTGGGTCCACTGCCCACCCGGGTACTGTAACGCCCAGCGCGGATTAAACCGGGTCCCTTGCCGCGCGTACCACTATCCCCCTGCTGTCCCCGCCGAACCTCCGCTTGATGTGCTGATGGAGGAAGGGCGCGTGGGACAGTGTACGCTAAGAGCGGCATAGGGAGATGGATGCCGCGGCTGCCAGCCGTGGGAGACACTGACAGAGCCGGTGGGTGGAGGGGGGGAGGGGGGGAAGCTGCGCTGCTAGACTGTCTGTGTTAGTGAGAAGGCAGCAGTGCACTCTATGCTGTAGTTAAACAGGGCTGCAGGACAGGAGCCCTAACCATTAGGGTACAGGAGCTCCTTGGGACTAATACGAACTGGGTCTTGTTACCACCAGTACTCACTGTACTTGTAATCCTGATGTTGCATCGGATTTTCCAGTTGAGAGATGTAGATCCCTTTAGCTGGGATCCTTGTCTCTCAATTCTGAAGACACTTGTCCCCCTTTTAGTAGGTTGACGTAGTCCGAACTTCTGTTAGTAAAGCCTGCACCCTCCTTTCATTTAGGAGGGATTGGGCCCCTTTTTGTTTTGATAAAGCCTGCAACCAGGGCCGGTGCTAGGGTGTTCGGCGCCCCCCTGCAAACTATAAATTTGAGCCCTCCCATATTCGCGCCGGGAAAAGGGGTGTGGGCTCACAAGTAAGGGGCATGGCCACACAATAGTACCCCCATTTAAAATTACGCCACAATGTAGCACAATCTTATTCCTCTTATACATAATGCCCCACCCGTAGTAGTAGCGTCATATGTAATGCACCCCAGTAGTAGTAGTATCCTTATACATAATGCCCCCCCAGTAGTAGTAGTATCCTTATACATAATGCCCCCCAGTAGTAGTAGTATCCTTATACATAATGCACCCCAGTAGTAGTAGCGTCCTTATACATAATGCCCCCCAGTAGTAGTAGTATCCTTATACATAATGCCCCCCCAGTAGTAGTAGTATCCTTATACATAATGCACCCCCAGTAGTAGTAGTATCCTTATACATAATGCCCCCCAGTAGTAGTAGTATCCTTATACATAATGCACCCCAGTAGTAGTAGCGTCCTTATACATAATGCCCCCCAGTAGTAGTAGTATCCTTATACATAATGCACCCCCAGTAGTAGTAGTATCCTTATACATAATGCCCCCCAGTAGTAGTAGTATCCTTATACATAATGCACCCCAGTAGTAGTAGCTAGAGATGAGCGCCTGAAATTTTTCGGGTTTTGTGTTTTGGTTTTGGGTTCGGTTCCGCGGCCGTGTTTTGGGTTCGAACGCGTTTTGGCAAAACCTCACCGAATTTTTTTTGTCGGATTCGGGTGTGTTTTGGATTCGGGTGTTTATTTCAAAAAACACTAAAAAACAGCTTAAATCATAGAATTTGGGGGTCATTTTGATCCCAAAGTATTATTAACTTCAAAAACCATAATTTACACTCATTTTCAGTCTATTCTGAATACCTCACACCTCACAATATTATTTTTAGTCTTAAAATTTGCACCGAGGTCGCTGTGTGAGTAAGATAAGCGACCCTAGTGGCCGACACAAACACCGGGCCCATCTAGGAGTGGCACTGCAGTGTCACGCAGGATGTCCCTTCCAAAAAACCCTCCCCAAACAGCACATGACGCAAAGAAAAAAAGAGGCGCAATGAGGTAGCTGTGTGAGTAAGATTAGCGACCCTAGTGGCCGACACAAACACCGGGCCCATCTAGGAGTGGCACTGCAGTGTCACGCAGGATGTCCCTTCCAAAAAACCCTCCCCAAACAGCACATGACGCAAAGAAAAAAAGAGGCGCAATGAGGTAGCTGACTGTGTGAGTAAGATTAGCGACCCTAGTGGCCGACACAAACACCGGGCCCATCTAGGAGTGGCACTGCAGTGTCACGCAGGATGTCCCTTCCAAAAAACCCTCCCCAATCAGCACATGATGCAAAGAAAAAGAAAAGAAAAAAGAGGTGCAAGATGGAATTGTCCTTGGGCCCTCCCACCCACCCTTATGTTGTATAAACAAAACAGGACATGCACACTTTAACCAACCCATCATTTCAGTGACAGGGTCTGCCACACGACTGTGACTGATATGACGGGTTGGTTTGGACCCCCCCAAAAAAGAAGCAATTAATCTCTCCTTGCACAAACTGGCTCTACAGAGGCAAGATGTCCACCTCATCTTCACCCTCCGATATATCACCGTGTACATCCCCCTCCTCACAGATTATCAATTCGTCCCCACTGGAATCCACCATCTCAGCTCCCTGTGTACTTTGTGGAGGCAATTGCTGCTGGTCAATGTCTCCGCGGAGGAATTGATTATAATTCATTTTAATGAACATCATCTTCTCCACATTTTCTGGATGTAACCTCGTACGCCGATTGCTGACAAGGTGAGCGGCGGCACTAAACACTCTTTCGGAGTACACACTTGTGGGAGGGCAACTTAGGTAGAATAAAGCCAGTTTGTGCAAGGGCCTCCAAATTGCCTCTTTTTCCTGCCAGTATAAGTACGGACTGTGTGACGTGCCTACTTGGATGCGGTCACTCATATAATCCTCCACCATTCTATCAATGTTGAGAGAATCATATGCAGTGACAGTAGACGACATGTCCGTAATCGTTGTCAGGTCCTTCAGTCCGGACCAGATGTCAGCATCAGCAGTCGCTCCAGACTGCCCTGCATCACCGCCAGCGGGTGGGCTCGGAATTCTGAGCCTTTTCCTCGCACCCCCAGTTGCGGGAGAATGTGAAGGAGGAGATGTTGACAGGTCGCGTTCCGCTTGACTTGACAATTTTGTCACCAGCAGGTCTTTGAACCCCAGCAGACTTGTGTCTGCCGGAAAGAGAGATCCAAGGTAGGCTTTAAATCTAGGATCGAGCACGGTGGCCAAAATGTAGTGCTCTGATTTCAACAGATTGACCACCCGTGAATCCTTGTTAAGCGAATTAAGGGCTCCATCCACAAGTCCCACATGCCTAGCGGAATCGCTCCGTGTTAGCTCCTCCTTCAATGTCTCCAGCTTCTTCTGCAAAAGCCTGATGAGGGGAATGACCTGACTCAGGCTGGCAGTGTCTGAACTGACTTCACGTGTGGCAAGTTCAAAGGGCATCAGAACCTTGCACAACGTTGAAATCATTCTCCACTGCACTTGAGACAGGTGCATTCCACCTACTATATCGTGCTCAATTGTATAGGCTTGAATGGCCTTTTGCTGCTCCTCCAACCTCTGAAGCATATAGAGGGTTGAATTCCACCTCGTTACCACTTCTTGCTTCAGATGATGGCAGGGCAGGTTCAGTAGTTTTTGGTGGTGCTCCAGTCTTCTGTACGTGGTGCCTGTACGCCGAAAGTGTCCCGCAATTTTTCTGGCCACCGACAGCATCTCTTGCACGCCCCTGTCGTTTTTTAAAAAATTCTGCACCACCAAATTCAAGGTATGTGCAAAACATGGGACGTGCTGGAATTTGCCCATATTTAATGCACACACAATATTGCTGGCGTTGTCCGATGCCACAAATCCACAGGAGAGTCCAATTGGGGTAAGCCATTCCGCGATGATCTTCCTCAGTTGCCGTAAGAGGTTTTCAGCTGTGTGCGTATTCTGGAAAGCGGTGATACAAAGCGTAGCCTGCCTAGGAAAGAGTTGGCGTTTGCGAGATGCTGCTACTGGTGCCGCCGCTGCTGTTCTTGCGGCGGGAGTCCATACATCTACCCAGTGGGCTGTCACAGTCATATAGTCCTGACCCTGCCCTGCTCCACTTGTCCACATGTCCGTGGTTAAGTGGACATTGGGTACAACTGCATTTTTTAGGACACTGGTGAGTCTTTTTCTGACGTCCGTGTACATTCTCGGTATCGCCTGCCTAGAGAAGTGGAACCTAGATGGTATTTGGTAACGGGGGCACACTGCCTCAATAAATTGTCTAGTTCCCTGTGAACTAACGGCGGATACCGGACGCACGTCTAACACCAACATAGTTGTCAAGGACTCAGTTATCCGCTTTGCAGTAGGATGACTGCTGTGATATTTCATCTTCCTCGCAAAGGACTGTCGAACAGTCAATTGCTTACTGGAAGTAGTACAAGTGGGCTTACGACTTCCCCTCTGGGATGACCATCGACTCCCAGCGGCAACAACAGCAGCGCCAGCAGCAGTAGGCGTTACACGCAAGGATGCATCGGAGGAATCCCAGGCAGGAGAGGACTCGTCAGAATTGCCAGTGACATGGCCTGCAGGACTATTGGCATTCCTGGGGAAGGAGGAAATTGACACTGAGGGAGTTGGTGGGGTGGTTTGCGTGAGCTTGGTTACAAGAGGAAGGGATTTACTGGTCAGTGGACTGCTTCCGCTGTCACCCAAAGTTTTTGAACTTGTCACTGACTTATTATGAATGCGCTGCAGGTGACGTATAAGGGAGGATGTTCCGAGGTGGTTAACGTCCTTACCCCTACTTATTACAGCTTGACAAAGGGAACACACGGCTTGACACCTGTTGTCCGCATTTCTGGTGAAATACCTCCACACCGAAGAGCTGATTTTTTTGGTATTTTCACCTGGCATGTCAACGGCCATATTCCTCCCACGGACAACAGGTGTCTCCCCGGGTGCCTGACTTAAACAAACCACCTCACCATCAGAATCCTCCTGGTCAATTTCCTCCCCAGCGCCAGCAACACCCATATCCTCCTCATCCTGGTGTACTTCAACACTGACATCTTCAATCTGACTATCAGGAACTGGACTGCGGGTGCTCCTTCCAGCACTTGCAGGGGGCGTGCAAATGGTGGAAGGCGCATGCTCTTCACGTCCAGTGTTGGGAAGGTCAGGCATCGCAACCGACACAATTGGACTCTCCTTGTGGATTTGGGATTTCGAAGAATGCACAGTTCTTTGCTGTGCTGCTTTTGCCAGCTTGAGTCTTTTCATTTTTCTAGCGAGAGGCTGAGTGCTTCCATCCTCATGTGAAGCTGAACCACTAGCCATGAACATAGGCCAGGGCCTCAGCCGTTCCTTGCCACTCCGTGTGGTAAATGGCATATTGGCAAGTTTACGCTTCTCCTCCGACAATTTTATTTTAGGTTTTGGAGTCCTTTTTTTACTGATATTTGGTGTTTTGGATTTGACATGCTCTGTACTATGACATTGGGCATCGGCCTTGGCAGACGACGTTGCTGGCATTTCATCGTCTCGGCCATGACTAGTGGCAGCAGCTTCAGCACGAGGTGGAAGTGGATCTTGATCTTTCCCTAATTTTGGAACCTCAACATTTTTGTTCTCCATATTTTAATAGGCACAACTAAAAGGCACCTCAGGTAAACAATGGAGATGGATGGATTGGATACTAGTATACAATTATGGACGGGCTGCCGAGTGCCGACACAGAGGTAGCCACAGCCGTGAACTACCGCACTGTACTGTGTCTGCTGCTAATATAGACTGGTTGATAAAGAGATAGTATACTCGTAACTAGTATGTATGTATAAAGAAAGAAAAAAAAACCACGGTTAGGTGGTATATACAATTATGGACGGGCTGCCGAGTGCCGACACAGAGGTAGCCACAGCCGTGAACTACCGCACTGTACTGTGTCTGCTGCTAATATAGACTGGTTGATAAAGAGATAGTATACTCGTAACTAGTATGTATGTATAAAGAAAGAAAAAAAAACCACGGTTAGGTGGTATATACAATTATGGACGGGCTGCCGAGTGCCGACACAGAGGTAGCCACAGCCGTGAACTACCGCACTGTACTGTGTCTGCTGCTAATATATAGACTGGTTGATAAAGAGATAGTATACTCGTAACTAGTATGTATGTATAAAGAAAGAAAAAAAAACCACGGTTAGGTGGTATATACAATTATGGACGGGCTGCCGAGTGCCGACACAGAGGTAGCCACAGCCGTGAACTACCGCACTGTACTGTGTCTGCTGCTAATATAGACTGGTTGATAAAGAGATAGTATACTCGTAACTAGTATGTATGTATAAAGAAAGAAAAAAAAACCACGGTTAGGTGGTATATACAATTATGGACGGGCTGCCGAGTGCCGACACAGAGGTAGCCACAGCCGTGAACTACCGCACTGTACTGTGTCTGCTGCTAATATATAGACTGGTTGATAAAGAGATAGTATACTCGTAACTAGTATGTATGTATAAAGAAAGAAAAAAAAACCACGGTTAGGTGGTATATACAATTATGGACGGGCTGCCGAGTGCCGACACAGAGGTAGCCACAGCCGTGAACTACCGCACTGTACTGTGTCTGCTGCTAATATATAGACTGGTTGATAAAGAGATAGTATACTCGTAACTAGTATGTATGTATAAAGAAAGAAAAAAAAACCACGGTTAGGTGGTATATACAATTATGGACGGGCTGCCGAGTGCCGACACAGAGGTAGCCACAGCCGTGAACTACCGCACTGTACTGTGTCTGCTGCTAATATATAGACTGGTTGATAAAGAGATAGTATACTCGTAACTAGTATGTATGTATAAAGAAAGAAAAAAAAACCACGGTTAGGTGGTATATACAATTATGGACGGGCTGCCGAGTGCCGACACAGAGGTAGCCACAGCCGTGAACTACCGCACTGTACTGTGTCTGCTGCTAATATAGACTGGTTGATAAAGAGATAGTATACTCGTAACTAGTATGTATGTATAAAGAAAGAAAAAAAAACCACGGTTAGGTGGTATATACAATTATGGACGGGCTGCCGAGTGCCGACACAGAGGTAGCCACAGCCGTGAACTACCGCACTGTACTGTGTCTGCTGCTAATATAGACTGGTTGATAAAGAGATAGTATACTACTAATATTATATATACTGGTGGTCAGGTCACTGGTCACTAGTCACACTGGCAGTGGCACTCCTGCAGCAAAAGTGTGCACTGTTTAATTTTACTATAATATTATGTACTCCTGGCTCCTGCTATAACCTATAACTGGCACTGCAGTAGTGCTCCCCAGTCTCCCCCACAATTATAAGCTGTGTGAGCTGAGCAGTCAGACAGATATATAATATATATAGATGATGCAGCACACTGGCCTGAGCCTGAGCAGTGCACACAGATATGGTATGTGACTGACTGAGTCACTGTGTGTATCGCTTTTTTCAGGCAGAGAACGGATATATTAAATAAACTGCACTGTGTGTCTGGTGGTCACTCACTATATAATATATTATGTACTCCTGGCTCCTGCTATAACCTATAACTGGCACTGCAGTAGTGCTCCCCAGTCTCCCCCACAATTATAAGCTGTGTGAGCTGAGCAGTCAGACAGATATATATAATATTATATATAGATAATAGATGATGCAGCACACTGGCCTGAGCCTGAGCAGTGCACATAGATATGGTATGTGACTGAGTCACTGTGTGCTGTGTATCGCTTTTTTCAGGCAGAGAACGGATTATAAATAAAACTGGTGGTCACTATCAGCAAAACTCTGCACTGTACTGAGTACTCCTAATGCTCCCCAAAATTAGTAAATCAAGTGTCTCTCTAATCTATTCTAAACGGAGAGGACGCCAGCCACGTCCTCTCCCTATCAATCTCAATGCACGTGTGAAAATGGCGGCGACGCGCGGCTCCTTATATAGAATCCGAGTCTCGCGATAGAATCCGAGCCTCGCGAGAATCCGACAGCGTCATGATGACGTTCGGGCGCGCTCGGGTTAACCGAGCAAGGCGGGAAGATCCGAGTCGCTCGGACCCGTGAAAAAAAACATGAAGTTCTGGCGGGTTCGGATTCAGAGAAACCGAACCCGCTCATCTCTAGTAGTAGCATCCTTATACATAATGCCCCCCAGTAGTAGTAGTGTCCTTATACGTAGTGCACCCCCAGTAGTAGTAGTATCCTTATACATAATGCCCCCCCAGTAGTAGTAGTATCCTTATACATAATGCCCCCCCAGTAGTAGTAGTATCCTTATACATAATGCACCCCAGTAGTAGTAGCATCCTTATACATAATGCCCCCCAGTAGTAGTAGTGTCCTTATACGTAGTGCACCCCCAGTAGTAGTAGCGTCCTTATACATAATGCCCCCCCAGTAGTAGTAGTATCCTTATACATAATGCCCCCCCAGTAGTAGTAGTATCCTTATACATAATGCACCCCCAGTAGTAGTAGTATCCTTATACATAATGCCCCCCCAGTAGTAGTAGTATCCTTATACATAATGCCCCCCCAGTAGTAGTAGTATCCTTATACATAATGCACCCCCAGTAGTAGTAGTATCCTTATACATAATGCCCCCCCAGTAGTAGTAGCATCCTTATATGTAGTGCGCCCCCAGTAGTAGACGCGTCCTTATACGTAGTGCACCCCCAGTAGTAGAAGCGTCCTTATACGTAATTCCCCCCTAGTAGTAGTATCGTCCTTATACGTAATGCCCCCCCCAATAGTAGTAGCGTCATTACGCGTAATGCCCCCCTGTAGTAGTAGCGTCCTTATACATAATGCCCCCCCCAGTAGTAGTAGTATCCTTATACATAATGCCCCCCAGTAGTAGTAGTATCCTTATACATAATGCACCCCAGTAGTAGTAGCGTCCTTATACATAATGCCCCCCAGTAGTAGTAGTATCCTTATACATAATGCCCCCCCAGTAGTAGTAGTATCCTTATACATAATGCACCCCCAGTAGTAGTAGTATCCTTATACATAATGCCCCCCAGTAGTAGTAGTATCCTTATACATAATGCACCCCAGTAGTAGTAGCGTCCTTATACATAATGCCCCCCAGTAGTAGTAGTATCCTTATACATAATGCACCCCCAGTAGTAGTAGTATCCTTATACATAATGCCCCCCAGTAGTAGTAGTATCCTTATACATAATGCACCCCAGTAGTAGTAGCATCCTTATACATAATGCCCCCCAGTAGTAGTAGTGTCCTTATACGTAGTGCACCCCCAGTAGTAGTAGTATCCTTATACATAATGCCCCCCCAGTAGTAGTAGTATCCTTATACATAATGCCCCCCCAGTAGTAGTAGTATCCTTATACATAATGCACCCCAGTAGTAGTAGCATCCTTATACATAATGCCCCCCAGTAGTAGTAGTGTCCTTATACGTAGTGCACCCCCAGTAGTAGTAGCGTCCTTATACATAATGCCCCCCCAGTAGTAGTAGTATCCTTATACATAATGCACCCCCAGTAGTAGTAGTATCCTTATACATAATGCCCCCCCAGTAGTAGTAGTATCCTTATACATAATGCCCCCCCAGTAGTAGTAGTATCCTTATACATAATGCACCCCCAGTAGTAGTAGTATCCTTATACATAATGCCCCCCCAGTAGTAGTAGCATCCTTATATGTAGTGCGCCCCCAGTAGTAGACGCGTCCTTATACGTAGTGCACCCCCAGTAGTAGAAGCGTCCTTATACGTAATTCCCCCCTAGTAGTAGTATCGTCCTTATACGTAATGCCCCCCCCCCAATAGTAGTAGCGTCATTACGCGTAATGCCCCCCTGTAGTAGTAGCGTCCTTATACGTAGTGCACCCCCAGTAGAAGAAGCGTCCTTATACGTAATTCCCCCCTAGTAGTAGTATCGTCCTTATACGTAATGGCCCCCCCAGTAGTAGCGTTGTTTCACAAAATGCCCCCCCAGTAGTAGTAGCGTCCTTACATGTAATGCCCCCCCCCCCAGTAATATCGTCATTATACGTAATGCCCCCCCAGTACTACCATCCATAAAGTGCGCGTACACAGACATACCTCACACACACAATTCACACATATATATACACACACACACACACACACACACACACACACACACACACACACACACACACACACACACACACACACACACACACACCATATATACAAACACACACTTCTCTCTCACCCTCTACTTACCTAAGCCAGTCTCCCTCGGTACAGCAGCCTGGTCCGTGTAGCCACGCCCCCTTCTGGACCGTTTAGCTCCGCCCCCTTCCGTCCCGTTTAGCTCCGCCCCCTTCCGTCCCGTACACAGCCGCTGCCACACAGGGGAGGGGAGGGAGGAGGCTTTTCACGCTGCAGGCTCCGCTGCCAGTGACTGTCACAGTCATACAGTGACAGACACAGCAGCAGCAGGGGGGCCAGGACGGCGCAGCAGGGAAGGAATGCAGAGCAGGGGGAGCGCCTCTCCGTCCCAGCGCCTCCCTGCACTGCATCCCTTCGCTGAGCGGGTAGCGCCGGGCCTGCCTGCAACCTCCTTTTCGATAGGAGGGATTGGGCCAGTCTTAATGACTAAACACACACAAAAAATAAAAAAATAATTCCCCATGTGCTTCTTTCCTCCTAACACAATTTTTCTAACTGAGGGATGAGGGGCGTGAAGGGGGAGGAGCCGGCTGTGCGGACAATGTTTAATTTTAGATTGTGCCACACCTCCGGTTGCAAGCTTCACACCCCTACTGTATAATGCTGTTCCAGTGTCCCCTAGTGGATGAAAGAGAAAGTACATTGCAGTCCTGAGTACATGGAATAGACTCCTCAGGAGAAGATAAACACTCTGCAGCGCAGGATAGAGCCCTTAGACATGGTAATGTGGATATATATATACAGACTGACATACACACAGGAAAATGTAAGACACAGTCTCCTCCAGAGTACCTTCAGAGAGACACAGAGTATAAGGAGCCAGCCGCACCGCACCCCAGTAGGCAGTTATTATGATAAAAGCCCGGCGCATACTAACTATCCTTAATAGGGTAGTTAGTCCTGATATAACACCCCCCCCCCTTCCCCGTCTATAACACCCTGGTACCGCAGAGTACTTGTGGAGTTATGTGGAGGGCAGCACTCCCTGTCAGCCTCTCTGTCTGATCTGCAGGTAGAAAATGGCGCTGGTGAGTGCTGGATCCGCTCTGAGAGGAAGCCCCGCCCCTGTAATGGCAAACAGCTTCCCGCACTTATTCTTTATACTGGCCTGAGGTTTTGTGTGTTAACAGCGGGATTAGCCCCTGTTAACAATGTGACCAGTGTAGGGTTAATTGTGCTGGCTCAGGACGCCCCTCCAGCGTCTACATCTGTACATCTGTACATCCTCCAGGAGCGCAGCCTGTCAGAGGTGCGCTCCAACCCTCGTGCCGCCATACCCGCCGGCGACCCGCTAACCAGGATGCCGGCGCTGTACTCACCGCTCTTCTATCTTCTAGCTCTACAAGGGGGTGGCGGCCGTGCTGCGGGAGTGAGCGGTCACCTCGTGGGCTTGCGATCAGCACCCTCAGCTCAGTGTCCTGTCAGCGGAGTAGAGAACCATTAACTGTTCATTAAGTTGGTTCCTACTCCCCCCCCCCCCCCTGTGACAGGACGGTACCGTACGAAAGCACTCGCCGCTTTCGCGTCCCGTTGGCTGCGCACAGAATGGAAGGTCAAGCCGGTTGAGGCCTGACCACATAGGGGATTCCCGCTTACCGTCAGTAACTGCCTGTTACTGACTCCACCCACTGCGCTGTGGGCGGGTTCTCGCTGCCACCACCAAACTCCTAACCTGCCGTGGCGTTTGGAACCACGGTTCTGCTCTGTATGTGCCGACGCACTGCCTTACCACAGCTGTGTGGTGCTGACGAATCCCCACTAGCCACTTGCTAGGCCTCTACCGGTAGCTGGCGGAAGGCGGAGCTTGGAGACGCTAGGTACTTCCCTGGACAGCCGGAGGACGGGGCTAGGTTTGGCCTAACCCTGTTGGTCACAAGATGAAGCAGTCTTCTTGAGGCAAAGATGTTTATTGCTCAATAACCTTTAAAAAGGCTCCTCCCTATTGCTAGGGGTAACAGCATACAATCAGATGTTTTCAGCAGAATAAGATGGAATAATACACTCTGGAGGCACGCAGGTCTCCTTTTTATGTCAATTTTCCACACAGTATCACAGGGGGGTAAGCCCTCCCTGTCTTCTCCAACCAATCAGGTTATTTTACAAAATACCAATAAATCACATTTTACAAGGATATAAGTGCAATAAAACAGTATCCTCCTTCCTGTGACACAGACGTTTGGTATCAGATTAACATTCACTATTGATAAATTTATCACATAGCTTCAAAATACAATGTTTCTGTCTCATTCACATCTCCAGGCAAACCCAGTGTTTGAGATTACAACAGGAAGGCTACAATACAAACAAACAGTCTTCCTTCCTGCATCGGTCGTTCGTATGTCAATTAAATCAGGTACATGAAACAAGTTCCAAGCCCATAGACCCAGTGATTAGCATCTCTCTCTAAGGAACTTACACATCAAAAGGTATTGTCCTTCACACCTCTCTGATAGGAAGTGGCATGCTAATGGCCCTGTCCTATTTCCAGAGGATAAGAGACATAGGCGTGCGCAGCTAATTTTATTAGGGGGTGCACCCCCAGAGGGGCATGTCTAGCACCGCCTTTTGGGCGTGTCTACTGTCTAGCATCACCCAGGGACATGTCTAAAACTATTTTACATTCTCTCAGTAAAATCACATGGTTTAGTCTAATTTCTCCCTAATAATAAAGTAGATATAATACACCCCAGAGAAAAAAAATTAAACATAATGGTGCAACCACCAGGCAGTACTGATGGTCCACTACGACATAACCCTGAGTGCTAGCTGCCGCTGTACCCTATTCCCTGCTTACACTTCCCCAATGTATCCCTGACCGAGTGCCGGAACTAGAGAGTGGTGTGCCTAGGTGCATATGCAATCCCCTCCCCACCCTCCACCCCACACACACCCCTTGCACCCCCCAGCACTACACCCTAATTTTGAGTGGGTCACTCTGAAAAGTACAGGAGATTTATTGAGCCAAATGGGAGGCGATCACGAGACCGCCTGTCGGAATACCGTCGCCACAGGCTTTTCTCCCTCTGTGGGTGTCCACGACACTCACAGAGGGAGAATAGATCCTGCGGCGAGCGCAGTGAGCCTCCGTACCCGCAGCGTGGCCTGTGCAGTGAGCCCGCAAGGGGCCTTCTAGCGTGGCGATCCCGGCAAGCCTGCAAGGGGCTTTCTAGCGCTCGCTCCGCTGCCAGCATACTGGTGGCCGGAATCCCGCTGTCGGGATCATGACAGTTAGGATCCCGGCCGCCTGTAAGAGGTATATATTTCAGGACAAACATTTCCATTTTAATATAAAACAAGTTTATAATTTACACTTGTGCAATCAGAGCCACATTTGCCCCTTTCTTTGCCATCAGACTAATCCTCCACACGACACCAGCATTTGTCACAAATGTCCCCATGCTCACCAGTCACTGACAGTAGTGCCCCTTATTCACATTACGCCACACAGCATGAGCCAAAATTCACATTACATCACACAGCATGAGTAAAAATTCACATCACACCAAACAGTATAAGCCGAAATTCACATTACGTCACACAGCATGAGTAAAAATTCACATTACGCCAAACAGTATAAGCCGAAATACACATTACGTCACACAGTATGAGCCAAAATTCATATTACGCCACACAGTGAGAGACAAAATTCATATTATGCTACATGGTATGAGCCGAAATGCACATTACACCACACAGTATGAGACGAAACTTACATTATGCCACCCAGTATGAGACGAAATTCACATTATCCCACACAGTATGAGCCGAAATTCACATTATGCCACACAGTATGAGACAAAATTCACATTATGTCGCACAGTATGAGCCAAAATTCACATAATGCCTCACAGTATGAGCCGAAATTCACATTATGCCACACAGTATGAGCCGAAATTCACATTACACCACACAGTATGAGCCGAAATTCAAATTATGCCACCCAGTATGAGCCGAAATTCACATTATCCCACACAGTGTGAGCCGAAATTCACATTATGCCACACAGTATGAGACAAAATTCACATTATGCCGCACAGTATGAGCCGAAATTCACATAACGCCACACAGTATGAGCCGAAATTCACATTATGCCACACAGTATGAGACAAAATTCACATTATGCCACACAGTATGAGCCAAAATTCACATTATGCCACACAGTATGAGCCGAAATTCACATTATGCCACACAGTATGAGCCGAAATTCACATAACGCCACACAGTATGAGCCGAAATTCACATAACACCACACAGTATGAGCCAAAATTAACTTTATGACATACAGTATGAGCTGAAATTAACGTTACACCACACAGTATTAGCCAAAACTCACATTATGTCACACAGTATGACCCGGAATTCACATTATGGCACACAGTATGCCCCCAGCAGTGCCAGATACACATAATACCCCCCGTAGTGCTCACAGTTATTATAAAAGTATAACACATTATTAATAATAAATATTTTGAGGGATATAAATAATCCATAGTAATAAAAAATCCAAATTTAACATATATTAAACAGAGATGTCTCAGTGACACAGACAGATAGCGTGTCTTACCCTCTCTGCTGAGTGCTGAACTGTCTCAGGGTTGCTCAGCTGTGTCCTCTGCTCCGGCGGCGGCTCCGATTCCTCCTGAGAGGAACGCTGCCTGGGCAGGGCCTGTAATGTTGGCATGGCTGGTGGCGGCAGTTGCAGGACAGTGAGGACATGGCACAGGGGCAGTTGCAGGATTTTTATGGGGAGGGGGGTTCCGAACACACACACACTCATATATATACTGTTACTGTATATATACACACATACACATATGTATACTCACATATAATATATATGTATATATATATATATATATCTATACACAATACATACACATAGGAGACTCATATAATAGTATACATACACATACATGATATACTAACATACACAGTACACAACATGCATATACAGTAGACACACAGAGTAGCATACAGATACACAGCAGACATTATACATACTGTACACACACGCATATCTTTCCCCAAAAAATAAAACACAGCCACCATAATTGCTGCCAGCTCCTGCCAGGTCAGTGAGAGTCCGTCTGGCCAGCATCTTTAATTAAAGCCGCCCGTGTACCAATCCCCCCCACCGGACCCGCCACTACCGCCGGCACTCCTGACATGCATCTCATTCTTGCAGACAGGAGAGGAGACGCGGCATCCGTCCAGCCCCATGAGAAGGGAAATACCTGAGGAACCCCCCCCCCAGCGTTCGCGTAGCCGCGGGAGGAGACTGGTGAGCACGGGCGGAAGGCGGAACTTGAACTTCAATCACCCCCTCTGCGCCACTGGGCAGCCTCTAGTGACAGCAGCATGTGCGCGGCGACGGCCAGCAAGCGCAGCAGCCCA
Source organism: Pseudophryne corroboree (assembly GCF_028390025.1). Classification (NCBI taxonomy): domain Eukaryota; kingdom Metazoa; phylum Chordata; class Amphibia; order Anura; family Myobatrachidae; genus Pseudophryne; species Pseudophryne corroboree. The sequence continues at coordinate 361,498 of NW_026967605.1, read as the reverse complement.
GTTGGTCAGTGCAGCAGGCGTGGAGTGCGGGGGGTGCCGGACATTAGGGGGTGCCTGTGCGCACCAGGCACCCCCCGTGTGCACGCCTATGATAAGAGATGATTATTCAGACATCTATAAGAGTAAGTACATTTTCCTCTTTAAATATACAGATGACCACATCTTGAATATAAAATAAATACAGTTAAACATGCATTCCTGCAATTGTGCATAGAGCACTACATATGACATGTTAAAACACATCATTAAACAAACTTTTAAACAGTCCGCGCCCAGCGCCGTAAGTACGTTTAACAGTGACGCCCAGTGCCCATTGTCCCTTAATATTGCGCCGGGCACGAGGGTTAACACCTTCAGTGCCGCAGCCGCCATTACACGTGTGGCTGGTTGGTCTCTCCGGCCACACTCCTCCCCCCCATTCAAGCGGGTCAACCAGGGACCCATGTCCCAACGATTTGGGTCCTGGTCCCGCAGTCCGTTGGGGTGAAGGGGACGCTACCTGGGATGTGTAGGCTCTGGCCTAGACAGTTCATCCATAGTGTAGTGGGCCTCTCTTCGTGGGTGCACAATGTTCAAATAGTCCACCTGAAGTCCAAGTTCAAGGCTCCACCACAAAAGTCTGTCCAATTCCCCCAAGGTAGGTTGCAGCCACCTAACAGGTAGGTGGTAAGTCACCACGGTGGGGGGCCGGTTACAAACAAGTGCCACCCACGGTGTCCCAACTGTGGCATACCCCACCTCCCACAATAGCAGTATACTGCTCAACCAGGCCACAGGGTGCTCCTGCCCATATGGCTCTTTCTGGCTCGGTACTGCTCCCAGTCCGTGCAGTGGCGCAATAGTTCGTAACACACAGTCCTGGTCAAGAATGTGCGCCATCAGCACTGGAGCGGGTACCCGAGCCTCCTTCAATGACTGGAATGCCAACTCGCAAGCGGGTGCAAAGTCCACTGACTTGGGAATGCCCTTCCTAGCCATCTCTGTCAAGGGGTTCACTACAAGACTAAAGTCAATGACAACATGTCCGTAGGGCCTTACAGGTTCTAAGGTCAGTACCGGTCTGGGTGATGTGGGACGGGGACAGCCTCTGGTTGCCTCCACCCCCTCTGGTTTGGGCCTACCCCTGTCTCCTCCCACATGGTGCCCCAGGCACTGCACCTCCGTCATACCTATCTGGCAACTGTCTGCCCTAACTGTCTGTCAAAGTCAGAAAAATATCACTATGCACACTGCCATATTTGCACCTCATATGTGTCCCTGCTGCGCATGCGTGCGCTCTCCCGTGCGTGCGCATACTCGCTGTTGCGGGCACCCGCAGGCGCACGGTATGCGCATTTACGGTAGAGATTGTGTGCGTCTAGCGGGCGACTCTTTCGTTACATATTTTCACCATATAATGTATTTTGTAGATTATGGTCCCTTTGATAGAATCTGAAAGTTTGGTTAATGTAGAATGTTCATGGACGGAGAAATCCCTCTTTGTTTGATACGAAGGGTCAGACAGGAGTAATACAGTGGTGTTTAGTATCCATCGGAAGAGTATTTAATTAGCAATATTCCGGTGTTGGTTTGAAGCGAATTAATCGCTCGTGCGAATAGTTATGGACATAAGAAGTTTATGTCCATTTACTATTATTTGCACTTACTTAGCCATGCGGCGGGAAACCTAGTTTCCCACCCACCTGAGCAGTTGGAAATTGCCACAGCCCACCTGTATGAATCAACCTATGACCTTTTGTTATAATGCGAAGAGGAATTCCTGTGTCCAATGAACAATGAGATTGTAGGGACCATTGAATTGTATTGTGTGCAGTGTATATAAGGGTCACCGTCCCCAGGCCAGCCGGTACTCTCTCTTCAACAGTTATCGCTGATAATTGGAGGACTGGATTCCGGTTGCGCCTGCGTGTGTTCCCCGTATGGTATGTTTCTCTGTTGCCACTTTGTTACCCGTATGTAGTTAGCCATTCACACTTAGTCTCTGTATTTGTAATACGATCGTTCTCTATTGTGCATGTTACTGTCTAGATACTTTGCTAGAATTATATGTTAGTTTGTAGCGTATGACTTGTGAACTGTTTCCCCTTTTGAAGTAACTTTAGATATGTGTTAGTAAAAGGTTTTGGACCCTTAAAACGGTAGTGTGTATTCGTTATATTGCAAGGGGTAATAGGAGCGTCTCGATCGCTCGAACAGTTTTAGTATCTATAAGGTTAAACAGCGTTGCATAACTACAGTGGTTCTAGTACACGGTATACAGCATAAGAATATCTTTCCAGCGTGTTACATACAAGTTTTACTGATTGTTATCCAGTTAGCGTCTGCGCCGCTCGTGATCTCCTCGTGGTCCCGAGCGTCCGCTACGCTAATAGCGTAGCATTACGTTAGTCGCTCACCTATAGTGTGCCCGACACCACCAACGTATTCTCGCGAGCGTTTGTGTCGCCCGAGCGGCTCGCTCCCGATTTAGCGTCCGCTACGCTAAGAGCGTACCCTTACGGTACCTCGTACGCCAATTGCGTACTGTGTCTCTTAACCTCTTAGAGTGTTTAATAAGGTAATCAAATCAGCATTCTCAATTGAGGGCTCGTCCGTCCTCCACACATCCATCCGCACTAGCTAAAACAGACTTTATCTGTCAGCAAAGGGCGGGAACGCAGTATCCTTTCGTATCCGTATTGGTGGTGAGGGATACAGTAGTGCTGGCTAGATAAGCGTCTGTTTCGCTACGCTGTAGGAGTGCTGGGGTGGAATCCGGAACCGGAGGTAAGAACAATACGCTATTTACCTTTTAAAACTGTTTATTTCTGTTTTTGCATACGCACGCACACATCTACATTGTTACAGCTCACTTTCTTGTTGCCATTAGAAATTGATTATTAGATACATGCTGAGGAATTTGTGCTATTTAGTTAAAAATACAAAAGAAAATTGTTAAGGGTTTAAGTGTAAAGAACACACACACAGCATAACAAATACTGTGTGGTGCACTGTAAACGATTTCTGTTGAGTATTGTTTACATTGATAGAAGCGTGTTGATTGTGTCGCTGTGGGCGTATCTGCACTCTGTGCATAAGTGTCTCGGACAACGTGCAAAAGCACGTACGTGACGCAAAGGCATACGCACGTGGCGTGTTTTACGCAACGGAACGTACGCATACGCCCATTGAGACTCAAATCACACAATAACCTTGTTTAGGGTGGGCGGTATAGTATAGCCACCTGGTAAATAGCACACAGTTGTTCAGTTCAAGTTTACTAAAAGTATTAGTGAAAAGAAAACCTTTTTCTACTGCAAAACCCAGGGATTGGACTCCTACCTGTATGAAAGGAATTTCTGTACAGAAAGATTAAAAGTGTATCTGATTGAAAAGGAGTGAGTGTGGAATTTAAGGTATTATTTTTGTGAACCCACAAATCGGGATCCCGTCGGAGACCACATCAGGTGAGTGGACACTTGGTGGCGTGGGACTGGCTTGCCCGCGTCAACATTATATAAGGTAAAGGAGCAAGTAGTTTCCGCAGACAAAAGGACTGCGAGGTATTTAAGCGCAGCCCCGGGGGTTTTGCGTAGCACCCATATAGTCAAGGTAAAGCTCCGGCTGAAGGTTTCGCAGCCTAAACAACCGATTCCATTGGTCGTAAAGCGTATAAATATTTAGTTACTTATACGCAGTGCGACTGGACCGCACGTGATTGTGTGCATTTAGTTTGTTACCTTGATACCCATTAACAATTTATTGTGGGATCATAAACGCTATTTGTACATTCTAACGTGATTTGTGTAGGTATTTGTTATTTTAAGGGAGATTCGCTGTTCACTAAGCAAATCTCCAACAACCAATATTTGCTGGGGAGGGATCGCATACTCCCACACGCCCCAGTAAATAGAGGTTATCAGAAAGCAGAAGTGAGTGAAGGCACTGGTTTAACTTTCACCGTCGCCTTACCGCGGGCAAATTTTGTCTGTTTGTAAGAATTAGCTAAGACAGCAATATCTACAAACGATGGGGGCCAGTTGTTCAAAGAAGGGACGTCCAACAAGGGTTCACGTTGGTGGTTGCTGGCCCAAAGGGTCAGCACGGTATATAATGTGTGAAAAATACGGATCACACACACAGGTATTATGCAACGAGTGGGAACGTATGACAGAGGATGATGGGGAACAGTTTCCCCGGGTAGGCAGTCTGAACCCTGAGGTATTGCAGAATTTAAGAAAAAGGATAGGTCTAATCAAATCTGCAAAGCAGAGGATCAGACATTATGATTGTTTACTGATATGGCAACAGGAAAGTGAAATACAACAAGAATTAGCTCAAAAAGCAAATTCCTATCCTGGTAGAAATCTAATAGCAACGGCACCACCACCATATATATCGGGGGACAAAGTGGCTGCAGAGAATGACATGCGGGTTTGTGATAAGGGTGCACTTAATAAATGTATTAGTAATGACAAAATTAAGATGAAAATAAATGCAAAATGTTGATACTAATGCTAACCCATGCAAGTTGTATCCTATGTTAAACTTCCCCCAGGAATACGACCAAGAAGATGAGCCCACTACGATTTCAGCTCTCTCTCTAGCGGCCACCATAAGCGATACTCCAGTAGGCATCGCCCAACCACCAAGGGAGGCATCAAAAGCCCATAGCTCAGGGACAGGTGAGGTAGTGTCTACAGGTAAGTACGGCACTGTACAATATGCTGAAACTAGTGCACCTCACACTGAAGAATCAAACCAGAGCGAAGTAGTTCAGATTAACCCTGTTAGAGTAATAGCGGTCCCCAATGGTAAGACTGACACAAATGGAGCCACACCCATTAGAAATATTGCAATGCACTGTCCCTGGTCACGAGCAGAATTAAGAACAATTTTGTCTGAATTTCCTGATCCCAGGAAAGATTTAGCCGCATGCCAAAGGTTCATTAAGGACCTAGGAAATTCCACTGAACCAAACAACAAAGATTGGAGAACACTACTGCGGGCATGACTGCCCTCTAGTGTTGACCCTATTAAGTTTATAGCTGACTGTAAACTAGATCAGGAGGTTCCCCTTACGGATGCATATAATCAAGAAAATGTAATCAGAATCAATCTGCAACTGGGAATATATTTCCCAGCCGTAGTAAAATGGAATAAAATATTCTCCATTAAACAAATGGAAAGGGAAACTGCCCCCGAATATTTCCACAGAGCATTAGAGGAAATGGCTAAATACACTGGGATCATGGACATTGAGGCAAATATACACCATAGAGAGGTAGCGGTGTCCGTACTGATGGACGGTTTAAAGGAGGTATTAAGGAGTAGGGTACAAACTACTCAACCCAACTGGAGAGGTATGTTGGTGGCCGCCTTAAGAGAGACTGCTGCTGGGCACGACAGGAATATTACAAGACACAGGGAGTCACAGAGTGATAAACTGATGGCAATAAGTATCCAGGCCCTCACAACAAGGCCGCCTCAGTCCAGATCACAGGTCCCTGGTGGTAAGCCGCATGTGGTAAAATGTTACAACTGTAGCAGGGAAGGACATTTTGCACTTAACTGTACAAATAACTCACATAATGCACATAAAAACCCTAGACAACGACAGGACATACGAAATTGGGATCAGGGACCACAGAGACGGAGTTATGAGCCACATGCAGGGGAAACAAGAAGGTATCCCCCAAAAAGAGACTGGCAAGTCTCTGATAATACCCACTCACCCTCTCCACAGGTGATAGCCGCAACTGCAATGCAGGGGGGTCACCATATCCAATAGGGGTGTGGCCATACCTGTAATCTGCAGCCAGTAAAATTGATTGCAAATCTTGGAAGTGAACCCGAGATTGCAATAAATGTAGCTGGTAAATCATTAAACTTTCTTGTAGATACGGGGGCGGCCAAATCAGTGATAAATTCGACAGTGGGCATGAGAACCACTGGTAAGACAATACCAGCCATGGGAGTAACAGGAGTAGTCCAGCACTACCCTGTTAGCAAACCAGCCGAGATTACAATAGGGCCTTTACATACCAAGCATTCCTTTTTGCTGGCTGCATCGGCACTGACTAATCTCCTGGGAAGAGACTTATTGTGTAAAATGGGGTGCGTCATTTATTGTACTCCTGAAGGTGTATTCTTGGACATACTTGAGAATCACGCTCAGGAAGTGCGAGACATGTTAGACTCCCCATCAAAATTAATGTCACATACCATTATGACAAGTAGGACTCCATCCCAAGTAGAAGAAATGACATCCCAGATACCAGAGTCACTTTGGACTAAAGATGGACAGGACACTGGATTAATGGCAAACGTAGCTCCGGTAGTTGTACAAGTAAAAGATGGTACGATAGCTCCAAAAATCCCACAGTACCCTCTGAAGCCAGAGGTGGAGTTAGGAGTGTATCCCGTAATAGAGCGCTTGCTACAACAGGGCATTCTGGTAAGAACGTCCAGCACTGCCAATAGTCCCATCTTCCCTGTTAAAAAGAGTGGGGGGAGGGGTTACAGGCTAGTGCAGGATCTAAGGGGGATTAACAAAATAGTTGAGAGTCAGTTCCCCGTAGTGCCAAATCCAGCTGTCATCCTTATGCAAATCCCTCCCACTGCGAAATTTTTCACTGTTATTGACCTCTGCTCCGCCCTCTTTTCGGTACCTCTGCACCCTGACAGCCAATACTTGTTTGCATTCACATACAGAGGAGTCCAATACACATGGACTCGATTACCACAAGGTTTCATAGACAGTCCAAGTATATTTTCCCAGGCTTTGCATGATTGTTTACAGTCTTTCCAACCAGAGAGTGGATCAGTATTAATACAGTACGTGGATGATCTACTACTGTGTTCTGATTCAGTGGAAGCATCCCTGAAAGATACGAAACAGCTCCTGTTTCATCTTTCAGACACAGGACACAAGGTTTCCAAAGACAAGTTACAATTATGCCAAACTAAGGTAAAATATTTGGGACACTGTCTAACACAAGGACTGAGACACCTGACCGCTGATAGAATTCAAGCAATTAGAGACATGACTCTGCCACAAACCCAGCAACAGATCAGAACATTTTTAGGAATGTGTGGGTATTGCCGTAACTGGATCCCAGGATTTTCCATTCTAGCATTACCTTTGCAGGAGATGGTCTCCTCAAACAAACCTGATCGGATTTCGCATACAGACGAGTCCGAGATGGAATTTGAGAGACTTAAACAGTGCCTAACGCAGGCACCAGCATTAGGTATGCCAGACTATGGGAAACCCTTTGAGCTGTACAGAACAGAAAGTGCTGGTTGCGCGGCAGGCGTCTTAACCCAAAAGCACGGTGATGCCAGCAGGCCAGTAGCATACTATAGCGCTCAGCTAGATACGGTAGCGCGATCCCTCCCCACATGCTTGCGAAGCGTTGCTGCGATAGCATTGCTAGTAACGAAAAGCGAAGATGTAGTGCTTGGTCACAACCTCACAATTCATACACCACATGCAGTGTCAGCCTTGCTAAATTCTGCCCAAACCAGGCACGTCTCATCAGCGTGGTTTACAAGATGGGAATTGGCACTAATGGCCCCCGTAAACATCACCATAAGGAGATGCAGTGCATTAAATCCTGCAACATATCTCCCAGGTGTGCCTGGACAGGCACAAAGGGTGGAGGATGAGAGTGGTGGGGAAGGAGGATTTAATACAAAGGAGGACACACATGATTGTATGGAATATTTGACCCAAAATTTTACCGCAAGGCCTGACATCAGTGACAACCCACTGGAAGATGTAGATCTAACTTTCTACACGGACGGTAGTTGTCACAGACAGTCAGACTCGGGAGACTTGTGTACTGGATACGCAGTCGTAGATGACCAAGGCACCATAGAAGCAGAACCGCTAGGCCCACCTCACTCAGCCCAGGTTGCTGAACTGGTCGCCCTAACCAGAGCATGTGAATTGGCTAAGGGCAAATCAGCCAATATCTACACCGACTCTAGATACGCATTCGGGGTAGTCCATGATTTCGGAGCCCTATGGCGCCTCAGAAATTTCATGACGGCAGCTGGTACACCGGTAGCGCATGCAGCTCACATAAAAAGGCTTCTAACAGCGATACAGGAACCCGACAGAGTGGCTGTTATCAAGTGTAAAGCACACACATATAGTCAAGATCCAGTATCACTTGGTAACAGCCGAGCAGACGAAGCTGCTAAGTTAGCAGCCGGTACCCCCAGACAGACAGACACCACACAACTGATGGTATTTAATACCATCAACACACAGAAGTTGTGTGAAATGCAAAATTTGTGTTCCACACAGGAAAAGGCAGTCTGGAAGGCAAAGGGATATGGCCAGGAGTCCTCAGGACTCTGGACGGATGGACATGGTAAACCGGTGGCCCCCAGAGCATATCTTCCATGTTTAGCTGAGGCAGCTCACGGGCTGACTCATCTGGGCAAGGAAGGAATGTGCAAGTTGGTAAGAGCATATTGGTGCGCCCCAGGATTTTCATCTCATGCAGGTAAGAGAGCAATGTCATGCCTTACCTGTTTGAGAAAGAACATCGGAAAGGCAATACCAACAGAACCATCTCATATCCCACCTGCAGGCGGCCCTTTCCAGGTAATACAGATTGACTTCATTCAATTACCCCCTTGTCGAAATTTGAAATATGTACTTGTTTGTATAGATGTTTTTTCAAATTGGGTCGAAGCATTTCCTGCGGCCACAAATACCGCTATGTTTACTGCTAAGAAAATTGTGCAGGAATTTGTATGTAGATATGGTATCCCTAGAATTATCGAAAGTGATAGGGGTACCCATTTTACAGGTGATGTCTTTCAAGGAATGTGTAAGTTGATGGGAATTGATAGCAAGCTGCACACTCCATACCGTCCACAGGCGAGTGCGAAGGTGGAAAGAGTGAACAGCACTATTAAAAATAAACTGAGCAAAGTTATGGCAGAGACAGGATTGACATGGCCAGAAGCTTTACCCATTGTACTGTACAGCATCAGAACCACTCCCAGGTCCCCTCTTAATCTGTCTCCCTTTGAAATCTTGTTTGGTCGACAACCGCATGTTATGATTAACCCTCAGGATGATTTGAAATGTAACAATGAAGTGACTGTAAAATACTTGATTAACATGAGTAAACAGCTAAGGAATCAAAATGATAATTTGAAGTTGGTGATTCCTGATTTACCAGATAGTAATTGTCATGACATTGAACCTGGGGATTATGTAATGATACGGAATTTTCTACGCTCAGGTTGCCTTATTGACAGATGGGAAGGACCATACCAAGTCTTATTGACTAGCACTACAGCATTGAAGGTTGCCGAGAGAGAGACTTGGGTTCATTCGTCCCACTGTAAGAAGGTTGCTGATCCAGAGAGGTCCCGTGATAAGGAACAGACGGTAGAGGAAGTTGTATCACTGGAGTGTCTGTTCCAGGAGGACTGAGGCGGCACCTGAGCATTGAAAATCACAAGATCAAAAGCAGTTGTCGATTCCCTGTTCCCTTTTATTGTTTTTCTCCACTTCCCATCCCCTCTCCCTCAATTATTTTTTCCCCCTTCTCATTCTTCTCCGTTTCCTCCTATAAGATGGACTTGCCCCAAGAGACTGTGATCCGGATTTTCCTGTTGACCATGATGTTGACCAGAGCAGTCTGTTCCGGCGAGAGTACCATGGAGGTCGAGAAAGGTTCTGGAATGGGTTCTGATGACAAAGATGGAGGCGTAGTTTTCCAAGAACAACTTAATCAACAAGTAAAGGCGAGTATCAGAAAACGATCCGATAGCATTGACAATAGAAGGAATTGTGAAGGATTGTTAGCTGAAGAAAACTGTATCTGTAGGCTCTGTGACAACGTAGTTGAGGATGGGTGCATTAAGAAATGCCAATCCAGTTTTAATATCCACATGGACCGGCATCCATTGAGTGACTATCACTCCTTAGTGGGTAGTGTGTTAAATCAAACAGATTGTTGGGTATGCTCTCAAGTACCTCAAGGTCATAGCAAATCAGGACTAGTACCATTTCCTTTAACGATAGGGGAGGTACTTGAGCTAAAGGGTGGGAGACCGGTGGACAGGAGGTTTAATATCTCCAGTCCTCCTAGTTTGAAGCTCCACCAATATCATGTGGATAGATCCCTAATATGTTTTAACATTACCAATCCCCGAAAGCCGGGAAGTTGGGAAGTGTCATGGAGCAACCAAACCATGACCTTTTCATATAGAGCAGATAGAATGCCGACAGATACAGAGCTTATACGCCACATAGCCAGTAGAGAAAAATCTTTCCGATATAGGTATACCCTAGGAAGTAGGATTACGAGAGTTGGAGAGGTATCACCAGGATACTGCGCACATATCGTACAAACTGATACGTGTACTAAACAGATGGGAGCATTAGGGTTAGGAGATTTCACATGGAAGATGTGTAATATGGTTATGTCCTACTCCGTCCCATATGTTCTCCCCGATTATGCATATTTCATATGCGGGAGGAAGGCGTATAAGTGGCTTGCCCCAAACTCTGAAGGATTGTGTTATATTGGAAAAGTACTGCCTGAGGTAATGACTGTATCACATGCCAAAATGAAAGATATTCACCGTGTTGCCCAAGCTCCTTATACTCATACCCACTACGAGCACGTAGTTAAACGGCACCTGATAGAAAGAACAGAGCATCCGGCCTCTGACATGATCCATGAATCCACCGGGATTCAGTTTCTAATCGCGGTAGATTTCACTCGCACCGCCAGAGGAGTGTTGAATTATAAATACATATCTGCGCTCGCAAATTTGTTAGATAATATCACAGAAATGTATGATGACACGTTTAGGTATACTGGAAGAGAACTTCAAGCTTATAAAACAGAACTGGTCCAGCATAGAATGGTTCTTAATTATCTCACAGCAGTGACAGGCGGATATTGTGTCACACTGGCAACGCAGTACGGCGTGAAATGCTGCACATATATAACGAATAGTACCGAGGACCCGGTCGAGGTCATAGACCAAAAGATGGACGATATTCTCCAATTGAAGTGGGAATTTCGCAGGAGACACAATCTCACTCTTGCTGCTGTAGGTAATAAGCTGACTGGTTGGGTGTCATGGTTGAACCCGCGAAATTGGTTCCCTGGTTTAGGAGAATGGGCTCAAGGAGTCATAATGGATGTTCGGAAGTTTCTTCTATGTATCTTAGGTGTTGTCATATCCATTGGCTTGATATTTAGATGCGGTCAGGCTTTAATGAAGTGCAAACGAAGTACCAGGGTGATGAGTTTAAGGAGTGAGGAAACTGTAATTCCAATGGATTTAATTTATGACCCAAATGTAGAAACAATGATGTGATGAAAATGCGATTTCTACGGTCCGTTTCTTTCACCTGTTTTTCTGGTTTTTCCAAGGTAAAAAGACCCACTTTTGACGAGGAATTTGATGATCCTGTATACAGACAACTGATGGATTAAAGAAGAAGTTTTGACAACCTTATACACAGATATTTGATGAACAATGCCATAGACCCCCAGTTTCCCTAGAAATTTTAAAATTACGCTAGCCCAACACTTTTGTAAGCCTATGGACATTGACAAAGCTTTTTGCCCACACGCCTTTTGGCAAAAGCACAAAGAAGACTGCATTCAACAGACCCCGAACAAGACTTCAACCGACAAATGTTCATTAACCTGACATAGAATACCACTGCATTTACCATAAGTGTTCTTTTTCTTCATCTCTACAACCTTCAGGTAATGACACACATAGTCGATAGGGAATACAGGCACAGATATCAGCAATCACATATTCCCCCATTCATGTATCATCAACTAAAATGTGCTCCCCCATTTTGTTACAACCACAGCCGAAAAGAGCTCGGTAAAGTTTGACAGCCCATCCACAGACCCGTACCACGGGATAAGAAGGAATTCAAATGTATACTTCGCAATACCTCGAAGCTTGATTTAAAACACGTACGGCACGATGATACATGACCCCCCAAACATGGATTCATACACACATGCTTCTACTATCCCACTAGGTCATACCCTCTTCACACCTTCTCCTCTCTCCTCCCTTACCCAACCATGGAAATGTATTAACCCCTGACATATATTTTTCTCGTTTTGAAATGTTTTAGGAAGTGGCAGTTGTTGTTGACTGCCAAAGGGTGGACTGTCAAAGTCAGAAAAATATCACTATGCACACTGCCATATTTGCACCTCATATGTGTCCCTGCTGCGCATGCGTGCGCTCTCCCGTGCGTGCGCATACTCGCTGTTGCGGGCACCCGCAGGCGCACGGTATGCGCATTTACAGTAGAGATTGTGTGCGTCTAGCGGGCGACTCTTTCGTTACATATTTTCACCATATAATGTATTTTGTAGATTATGGTCCCTTTGATAGAATCTGAAAGTTTGGTTAATGTAGAATGTTCATGGACGGAGAAATCCCTCTTTGTTTGATACGAAGGGTCAGACAGAAGTAATACAGTGGTGTTTAGTATCCATCGGAAGAGTATTTAATTAGCAATATTCCGGTGTTGGTTTGAAGCGAATTAATCGCTCGTGCGAATAGTTATGGACATAAGAAGTTTATGTCCATTTACAATTATTTGCACTTACTTAGCCATGCGGCGGGAAACCTAGTTTCCCACCCACCTGAGCAGTTGGAAATTGCCACAGCCCACCTGTATGAATCAACCTATGACCTTTTGTTATAATGCGAAGCCGAATTCCTGTGTCCAATGAACAATAAGAATATAGGGACCATTGTACTGTATTGTGTGCAGTGTATATAAGGGTCACCGTCCCCAGGCCAGCCGGTACTCTCTCTTCAACAGTTATCGCTGATAATTGGAGGACTGGATTCCGGTTGCGCCTGCGTGTGTTCCCCGTATGGTATGTTTCTCTGTTGCCACTTTGTTACCCGTATGTAGTTAGCCATTCACACTTAGTCTCTGTATTTGTAATACGATCGTTCTCTATTGTGCATGTTACTGTCTAGATACTTTGCTAGAATTATATGTTAGTTTGTAGCGTATGACTTGTGAACTGTTTCCCCTTTTGAAGTAACTTTAGATATGTGTTAGTAAAAGGTTTTGGACCCTTAAAACGGTAGTGTGTATTCGTTATATTGCAAGGGGTAATAGGAGCGTCTCGATCGCTCGAACAGTTTTAGTATCTATAAGGTTAAACAGCGTTGCATAACTACAGTGGTTCTAGTACACGGTATACAGCATAAGAATATCTTTCCAGCGTGTTACATACAAGTTTTACTGATTGTTATCCAGTTAGCGTCTGCGCCGCTCGTGATCTCCTCGTGGTCCCGAGCGTCCGCTACGCTAATAGCGTAGCATTACGTTAGTCGCTCACCTATAGTGTGCCCGATACCACCAACGTATTCTCGCGAGCGTTTGTGTCGCCCGAGCGGCTCGCTCCCGATTTAGCGTCCGCTACGCTAAGAGCGTACCCTTACGGTACCTCGTACGCCAATTGCGTACTGTGTCTCTTAACCTCTTAGAGTGTTTAATAAGGTAATCAAATCAGCATTCTCATGTCAGACCTGCCCTCCAATCCTCCTCCGTCGACCTATGACTCGGGAAACCTACCCTGTCACCTAGGCCTACTCCTTCCTCCTCGTCCGCTACCTGTGCCACAGTGATGGCGGCCAGACCACCAGCCTCTGGATCCTGTGTGGCATCCACTACAGGGAGGCTGCGTGTCTTCCCCGATCTACTGCGCACAGGCAGGGGACCTGCTATGTCCACAGCAACTTGCTGCAAGGGTTCTCCTATGGGCAGAGGCCCAGAGACAACACAACCGCTGGAGTGCCCCGGCTGCCAACGCATGGCACCAGCCTTACAGTTGGTCTGGGCGTCATCCGACATTCCAGACCAGGGTAAGCACTGTGTCAGGCACTTCAGGGTACGGTCTGTCTCCGGGTTACTGTCCAAAGGGGTTTCGCTGGCAACCGACACCGGTTGCGCAGGAACGTTCCCTGAGGGGACCAGTTGGACACATTCCCTATCTGGTCTATCCCCTCCCACTTTCCTGTCTACCCTGTACCTTAACCCTTCCCGCCAGGTCAAACTTCCTGCCCCAACCCTGTCAAGGCCGCTGCCAGAGTGGCGCCTCATGCCTTTCGGGGATGTGTCAGAGAGTTGAGCCTCCCTAAACTCCTGCCTGTGGCCCTCAATCTCTCCTAAATTGGGACACTCTACAGGGGGATCTAGGTGGGGACTACTAGGGTCAGTCTGGTAGGGGTCAGTCATGGAAAAGTCAGTGTGGTTTCTCATACTCACCGCCGGAGTTGGCAAACCACTTGGGTCAGGAGCATCATTGGGCACCCCCACAGGATCAAACGAGCTGGAACCGACATCCTCTGCATTGCTAGTGGACGTAGGCATACCAGAGGCAAAAGGCATGCGGGGTCGATGTGCTGATCTAGCCGCTGTAATCTTTTCCTCTGGGCTGGTTGATGCTGTGGTTGGCTGTGCTGGCAGTTGTCTAGCAGCTCTAGTCTTTTCCTCTGGGCTGGGCTGTGCTGTAGTAGCTGATGTCAACGGTGGTTTTGGGACTTGACTCCGGGGAATGGCGCCAACAAACGTAGTGACGATCCCACCACCCAGATCATTTCCTAGGACCACATCAGTTGGGAGACCATCCATGACGGCAACTTCTCGCAACTCTGGTCCAGCTCCCCAGTCCAGGTAGACTCTTGCCATGGGAACCGCTTTCTCTGTTCCTTCTGCCAGGGTGACCGTGGCAGTGCGACCCTGCAATACTGCAGCAGGATCTATAAGGTGGGGGCTCACCACAGTGATTGAGGCCCCAGAGTCTCTTAGGCCTTCTCCCTGCAGGGGTCCCACGTGGACTGGCTGCAGGTGCCTCCACATGTTGTGTAGGGGCTGTTTGGCCATGCAGGTGACTCTCTCCGCAGAGTGCACCTGTCTCTCGCCACACTCCATCGGACTGACTGGAGGGGGAACAGTCTCTGTAGGCTCATCTCCTCTCGTCAAACAAGCGAGCCGGGCTCCAGCACTCGGATTTGGGGCACGAGTCTGGGGTGCTTGGGATGCAGGACAGTTCATCCTCAGATGTCCGATTTTCCCACAGCCGTAGCACTTCTTCTCCAGTCGTGGCACCGATGATCTCTGATCACTTGCAGGGACGCTGCGGTGCGGTTGCTGGCCAAGAGCACCCGGGTTGGAAGATGCTTGTCTTTGGGGGTGATGAGCTGAAGAGGGGGGTCCCCTTGGTGGTGCAGTCTTTTGGAGCTGGCTGCTGGCTGGGCGCTTCTGCCCCTGTGGCCGAATTGCCACATACTTGTCTGCTAATTGGGCAGCCATCTTTAAGCTGGGTGGCTCCCGATCTAGCACCCACTCCTTCACTTCTTGGGCGCACCTGCGGTAGAACTGCTCCCTGCAGATCAGGTCGAACAGTGCGTCCCATGTAGTGGCTTCAGAATCCTTCACCCACTTCACCACGTACTGCCGCAGCTGGGTGGCGAACTGCTCATGGGTGCTGCTAGGATTCTTGGGCAAGTCTCTGAACTTCTTCCGGTAAGACTCTGGAGTGATGAAGAATCGCTGGAGGAGGGCCTTCGCGACTTCGTCGTAGTTCCCACAGTCCTCCGTGGCCACTCCTCGATAGGCCTCCAAGGCCTCTCCATGCAGAGTGGGCACAAGGTGTCTCACCCACTCTGACTTGGGTAGATCGTGTAGTTTACAAGTCCTTTCAAAAACTTGCAAATGTCCATCAATGTCCCCATCACTGTCTGCAAACTTGGCAAACTGAATACGTCCTGATCTGTGTACAACAGCTGACAACGGCTCCCGGGGTACCACGGCCATTGGTGCCCGCTCCGCATGCCACATCCGAATGACAAGCATGTGTTCTTGCTCCATTGCCCTTTCCCCCAATTCCGCTAGCCGATCTGCTAGGGTATCCGTGCCGCCCCCCCTGGGACGTTGGGATCCTGGCCCTGCTAGGGATTGCTGGGAAACATTGCTGCTGTGAGAGAGGGTGGGGCTTGTGGGTCTCACCGGTTCCTTACGAAGGTCCACTGTTGGGCCGTCCTCTGCGATGCTGACGCCGTCAGTGCTTTTCACCTCCCCCCGATGGGACTCCTCCCAGCTCCTGAGCGCCGCCTGCATGACGCTTCTGGACGCGTTGAAAGGGATATCCACTCCCTTCTCCTGGCATACGATCTCCAGATCATCCTTGGACATTCCGCTGAATTCCGCCATCTTGTGCGTTCTCCTGCGCTGCAGTTACTCCTCTCCTGAGTAACTCGGCTTCTCCAATCGGGTGATGAAAAGCCGCCTGGGAATATCCCACCACTATGCCACCAATTTCTGTGACAGGACGGTACCGTACGAAAGGACGGTACCATACGTCCCGTTGGCTGCGCACAGAATGGAAGGTCAAGCCGCACGAGGCCTGACCACATAGGGGATTCCCGCTTACCGTCAGTAACCGCCTGTTACTGACTCCACCCACTGCGCTGTGGGCGGGTTCTCGCTGCCACCACCAAACTCCTAACCTGCCGTGGCGTTTGGAACCACGGTTCTGCTCTGTATGTGCCGACGCACTGCCTTACCACAGCTGTGTGGTGCTGACGAATCCCCACTAGCCACTTGCTAGGCCTCTACCGGTAGCTGGCGGAAGGCGGAGCTTGGAGACGCTAGGTACTTCCCTGGACAGCCGGAGGACGGGGCTAGGTTTGGCCTAACCCTGTTGGTCACAAGATGAAGCAGTCTTCTTGAGGCAAAGATGTTTATTGCTCAATAACCTTTAAAAAGGCTCCTCCCTATTGCTAGGGGTAACAGCATACAAGCAGATGTTTTCAGCAGAATAAGATGGAATAATACACTCTGGAGGCACGCAGGTCTCCTTTTTATGTCAATTTTCCACACAGTATCACAGGGGGGTAAGCCCTCCCTGTCTTCTCCAACCAATCAGGTTATTGTACAAAATACCAATAAATCACATTTTACAAGGATATAAGTGCAATAAAACAGTATCCTCCTTCCTGTGACACAGACGTTTGGTATCAGATTAACATTCACTATTGATAAATTTATCACATAGCTTCAAAATACAAATGTTTCTGTCTCATTCACATCTCCAGGCAATCCCAGTGTTTGAGATTACAACAGGAAGGCTACAATACAAACAAACAGTCTTCCTTCCTGCATCGGTCGTTCGTATGTCAATTAAATCAGGTACATGAAACAAGTTCCAAGCCCATAGACCCAGTGATTAGCATCTCTCTCTAAGGAACTTACACATCAAAAGGTATTGTCCTTCACACCTCTCTGATAGGAAGTGGCATGCTAATGGCCCTGTCCTATTTCCAGAGGATAAGAGATGATTATTCAGACATCTATAAGAGTAAGTACATTTTCCTCTTTAAATATACAGATGACCACATCTTGAATATAAAATAAATACAGTTAAACATGCATTCCTGCAATTGTGCATAGAGCACTACATATGACATGTTAAAACACATCATTAAACAAACTTTTAAACAGTCCGCGCCCAGCGCCGTAAGTACGTTTAACAGTGACGCCCAGCGCCCATTGTCCCTTAATATGGCGCCGGGCAAGAGGGTTAACACCTTCAGTGCCGCAGCCGCCATTACACGTGTGGCTGGTTGGTCTCTCCGGCCACACCCCCTAACTCCCACGAAGCAGGGAGGCTGTTGCCAGCTGCCTTCCTGTAAAACAACAAACTAAATTTTAATAAAAAAATAAAACTAAGAAAACTCCTAGGAGCTCCCCTAGCTGTGACCGGCTCCTCCGGGCACATTTTCTAAACTGAGTCTGGTAGGAGGGGCAAAGAGGGAGGGGCGAGCCCACACTATTAAACTCTTAAAGTGCCAGTGGCTCCTAGTGGACCAGTCTATACCCCATTGTACTAAATTGGACCCCAGCATCCTCTAGGACGTAAGAGAAATAATATTAATGCTGCAAAGGACCCTTCTATCACAACACAGCCCTGAGGCTGGAGGATAATGCAGAAAACTTGTACAAACTAACTGCAGGGAACACTTATCAACTATCACTGCCTTATGAGACAGGTAGGATGCTGAAGTGTATGTAAGAAGCAGTCCTGTTCAGGCGTTTCTACAGGGAGACATTGCCCAGCAATCCCGGAGACATGCTGCTGCTATACTGCAAGATGGCTGCCCTGTGTCTCCTGTGAGGGAAGAGGGAGAGTGAGGCAGCTCAAGGGCGGGAAATCTGCAGTAGGCGGCACCCAGAGCCGGAGGAGGGGCTACAGGTCAAGTGCCACCTCAACTATGCTGGTCTTCCAACCCATGTACTATAGGGCCTCATTAAACAAGTATTAATACTAGACCTGTGCCCTTACTGGCCTGGTCCTGCTAGGAGACCCTCTTACCTGCCCCCAGTGACGGCCACGGGATCCTAGGAAGCGCCCCACAGTGGTGCCTTTTCGCCATGGACTTCCCCCCTCACAAGTACCCGGGCAAGGCAGCAGGAGTATGCAGCGCCATGTGGGGGGTGATGGAACTGCAGCGCTGAAGTCACTCTGACTTACAGCGCTGCTGGCTCATGGAAAAAAGTCAATTTCAGTCAAAATAGACGTTATGGTAAGAACTTGTCGTTGATAACGTGATTTCTCTTATGTCCACAGGTATCCACAGGATAACATTGGGATATGCCGGAGCGACAGCGGAAATGGCACCAACACGGTCGCGAGCTTTCTGGCCTCCCAGGATGCATCGGGGCTTCACCATATAATCCCGCCCACTGACTCAGTCAAATCAGTTCTTTCCACAGCGATTTAGGCAGGAGCATCAGGTAGAAACCTATTTAGGCGGTAAGAACACACATGTACACCCTTCCATACAAGAAGGAAGAGGTTTAGTGATTGTCAAGATCCTCAAATCAGGTGCGTCAGGGTGGGACCCCTGTGGATACCTGTGGACATAAGAGAAATCACGTTATCAACGGTAAGTTCTTACCATAACGTCTATTTCTCTGGCTGGGTCCACAGGATTATTCACAGGATAACATTGGGATTCCCAAAGCCAGTTTTAGTGGTGGGGACGCTCCTGATTACACAGGAGGACCTTTCGCCCGAAGTCTGCGTCATGAAAGGCAAAAGTATCCGAGGCATAATGTCTAATGAATGTGTTTATGGAAGACCATGTGGCTGCCTTACAAATCTGTTCTGCTGAAGCACCCTGTTGTGCTGCCCATGAAGGACCTACCTTACGTGTAGAGTGTGCAGAGACATTAGCCGGAGTAGGGAGAACTGCATGAGAATAAGCTTCTGATATTACCATTCGGAGCCATCTCGCCAGCGTCTGTTTACTAGCAGGCCATCCTCTTCTATGAAATCCGTAGAGGATGAAGAGAGAATCTGCTTTCCTGATGGCACTAGTACGATCTACGTAGATTCTTAATGCTCGGACTACGTCCAGCGACGCTTCTCCCGCAGAATGTCCCGATACCTGAAAAGCTGGGACTACAATCTCTTCGTTAAGGTGAAACTTTGAAACCACCTTTGGAAGATAACCAGATCTCGTTCTGAGAACTGCTCTGTCTGGAAAAAAACTTAGGAAAGGAGACTTACATGATAATGCTCCTAAATCTGACACTCTTCTGGCTGATGCCATTGACAGTAAAAAAAGAACTTTAACCGTTAACCATTTAAGATCTGCTCTCTCAAGTGGTTCAAACAGAGGATCCTGGAGAAATTTAAGAACTTAATTCAAATCCCAGGGAGCTGCAGGAGGAACAAATGGAGGTTGAATATGTACTACTCCTTGAAAAAATGTACGTACATCCTGTAAATCAGCAATCTTTCGCTGAAACCATACAGTTAATGCTGATACTTGAACTCTCAAGGAAGCCACTTTCAAACCTTTATCCAATCCTGCTTGAAGGAAATCCAAAATCCTGGATACTTTAAAAGATCTTGGATTCAAATTTGTTCCAGTACACCAATGAATATAGGCTTGCCATATTCTATGATACACACAAACTGAAGAAGGCTTTCTTGCTCTAAGCATAGTTTGGATTACTTGTATTGAAAATCCTCTAGCGTCTAGGATAGAGGTTTCAACAGCCACGCCGTCAAAGACAGACGATCCAGATGACTGTGACAACAAGGACCCTGCATTAGCAGATCTGGACGTCGAGGGGGCAGTATTGGTGCTTCCACGGACATCCTCAGAAGATCTGTGTACCAATGCCTTCTTAGCCAAGCTGGAGCCATTAGAATTATTGCTCCCTTTGCTTGCTTTATTTTTCTCACTACTCTGGGTAACAGAGATATTGGAGGGAACAGATATGCCAGATGAAATTTCCATTCTACTGACAGTGCGTCTACAAGGACCGCTCCGGGATCCTTTGTTCTCGATCCGTACTTCGGAACTTTGTTGTTTAGACGAGACGCCATTAGATCTAACTCTGGTAGACCCCATGTGTTCACTATTATCTGAAACACTTCTGGATGTAATGCCCATTCGGTTTCCTGAATGGTGTGTCGACTGAGAAAATACGCTTCCCAGTTCAGTACACCTGGGACAAACACTGCTGACAATGCTGGAAGATGGAGTTCCGCCCATGTTAGAATGGGAGTTACTTCCTCCATCAATCTTTTGCTGTGAGTTCCTCCTTGATGATTGAGGTACGCTACTGCTGTCGCATTGTCTGAGCGAATCTGGACCGGTCTTCCTTGCAGACTGTCCTTTACCTGAACTAGAGCCATATAAATGGCCCTTATTTCCAACAGATTTATTGGCAGGCGACTTTCCCTTGCGGTCCATTTTCCCTGGAACCAAAGGCTTCCGAGTACCACGCCCCAGCCTTGTAGGCTGGCATCTGTTGTCAGGACTTGCCATTCTTTTATCCAAAAGGGTCTCCCCTTGTTTAAATGGTCTGTCTGTAGCCACCACGCTAGAGACCTCTTTACGTTTACTGGAAACTTTATCATCTGCTTTTTTATCGTCTGATGATTTCCGTTCCATTTGGTCAGAATAAGGTGCTGTAATGGTCTGGAGTGGAACTGCGCATATTCCGCCATGTCGAAGGTTGATACCATCAGACCCAACAGTCGCATTGCTGCATGGACTGACATTGTCTGGACGTGCAACGCTTCCTGAGTCATGACCTGCATCTTGACCATCTTTTTCTCTGGTAGAAAAACTCTTTGTAGATCTGAATCCAATATGGCCCCCAAATGGACCATCCGCTGTGATGGATTCAGAGACGACTTTTCCCAATTTATGAGCCACCCGTGTCTCTGTAAACAAACTATTGTCTGTTGAAGATGGTTCAAAAGTAACTCCTGCGAATGTGCTAGGATTAACAGGTCGTCAAGGTATAGGAATTTTCTTATCCCTTGCTTGCGGAGATAAGATGCCATAACCACCATAATCTTGGTAAACACCCTGGGTGCTGTTGCTAACCCGAAGGGCAAGGCTTGGAACTGAAAATGTTCCTGGAGGATGGCAAACCTGAGATAACCCTGATGAGACAGTGCTATAGGCACATGTAGGTAAGCATCCCGTACATCCAGAGATACCATGTAATCTCCCGGTTCCATAGCCAACATTATGGAGCGTAACGTCTCCATGTGGAACTTCGGGATCCATATGTATCTGTTCAACATTTTCAGATTTAGAATTGGTCGATATGACCCATTTGGCTTCTGGATTAGAAATAGATTGGAGTAAAACCCCTGTCCCCTTTGTGATGGAGGTACTGGGACAATCACACCTGACTGCAGTAATTTTTGGACTGCTTCTTGCAGGGCATTGGCCTTCGACTCTATACGAGACGGGCTGGTGCAAAAAAATCTTTGAGGAGGCTTCCTCCTGAATGGGAACCCATACCCTTGAGATACCACCTTCTGCACCCAAGCATCTGCTGTTGACTGTTGCCATATGTGTGCAAAAAGAAGGAGTCGGCCCCCAACCCTGGAATCCTCCAGGCGGAGGCCCGTCTCTTCAGGCTGATGGTTTCTGTTCAGGCTTGGAAGCTGGCTTTCTACTGGCCCATTGCTTCCTACCCCTGCCGATCTATTGGACTGGGGTTGCTTAGGCTCCTCTTTAGCTTTGCTTTGCCACCGAAATGAGCGAAACTTTGAACCCCTAGTCTTAGGGTTATAAGTAGCCGGAAATCTGACCTTTTTTGATTCAGCCTCTGATTCTAGGATATCAGATAATGGTTTCCCAAATAATATATTACCCACAAAAGGCAATGCTTCCAATTCTTTCTTGGATTCCGCATCTGCTTTCCAGGTACGTAGCCAAACTGCTCTGCGAGCGACTACTGTCAAGGCTGAAGCTTTAGAAGCAACTGTACCTACATCAATTGCTGCTTCTTCCAAGTATTGGGCAGATTGCCTTAAACGGCTTAAAAGATCCTCTTGCTCCCTATTAGGAGAGGAGAGGCCATTCTCTAGTTCCTCTATCCATTCGCCCATTGCCTTTGCTACCCAGGCCAAAGCCATAGCAGGTCTTACCACTGCTCCTACTAGAGAAAATACATTTTTCAAGAAACTACCCTTCTGTCTGTGACATCATTTAGTGAGGTAGATGACAGTGGTAAAGCAGATTTATGCACAAGTCGCAGCACATGTGCATCTACTTTTGGAGGAACTTCTCTCTTCGAACAATCCACAGCAGGAAATGGATAATAAGAATTCCATCTTTTCGGAATCTTATATTTTTTACTGGGCGTCGCCCAAGACTCATCCATCATTTCCGTCAGCTCATCTGACGCTGGGAATTCAGTTTTAACTGTCTTTGTTCGTTTACACACAGGTGCTTTAGATTTTGACACTGTCTTGGCTGGATCTTCCAAGGAGAGAACAGCCTTCACAGCATTAATAAGTTCAGCGTTCAGCTACATCCTCTGAACTAAAACTCTGCGACTGATCATCATACGGAGTATTTGAATATACTGTATCATCATCTGTTGTATCATTTTGTGTAGTCTGCCACATAGACGCATCTGTCTTAGTCTTACCTGTCCCCTGGTTGCTTGTAGAGGCTACTGGAACCAAGCCGTAGGAAGGGAGCTGCATGTATGGGTTCATAGTGTAACCTAACCCTTGAGGTGGTGCTACCGGAGTTAACCTGTCCGCTATTGAAGATACAGTCTTTGCGAACATATTCCATGGTGGCTCTGTTGGTTGTTGAACCAAATCCTGTTTTTTTACTTTGCTGAAAAGCAAAACAGTTCGCACACAACCCCTCATAAGTGACCAGCTGGTTCATACCAATTAACCCTGTCTTACAAGATAAGCATGTTAGGGATATAGGAGTGCCTGATAAAGTCTCCTCGTCACTTTTGCCGCTCACAGACATGGTAATATTCTGTTAGTGACTACACAATTTGTGACTGAAAATCACCTATATATGGATATACAGAAGTGAGATCAATCTGACCACAGAGCACCTGATTTGAGGGTCAGAACAGGACTGACAACATAGAAAAGTCAGCACACATACTAGCAGTCAGTCACATGTTAAAGCATTAGACATTGTCATATGAGAATACAACCCCCATAACAACTTACACGTAAGTAGGAAAATTGTACTTCTGTTTTTAACTGGTTTTTTTTCAAACATAACATGCAAAAACCACAGTAATATACAGATCTCATACGCAATATGTACTAAAAATTAACAATTCATACTAACAAGTAGAGAGAATTTTTAGTACTGTATACCCTTCCTCCGTAGAGCGGGATACAGGGAGACTCACCACACTTCCATATCCACAAATACGCTCGCAGACGCTGAGTGGATTCAGACGCTACTGGTGTACACTGCCTTTCGGATAACTGATGAGAGACACGGACGCTCACTGACGGACACTCAGTGACTTACATGTGTATACAGAGGCTAAGACCTGCGACTCGGTCTAGGCGGGTTCTCTAGTGTACACAACAGAAGCGTCTAAGCTGCGACCGAGTACCCTCGTGGTAGTATCTGGGGCGGAAGTGAGGTCATTCAGTTCATGGACGGGAGACACGCGGAAACTGGTCATGAACTTGGAGGAAGGACTGCCAGGAGAGCGTCTGAATCCCCCCGTTGACTTAAACTTTAAGGATTGTGGCTTCAACCTAGTCCTGGCGCCTATGATCCCTGGAGCATAGCTCTGTCGCACTCGAGGTGTTCGGCGCATCAACACACTGATTGTAGTCTCCACCAATACAGTGTAGCTGTTTCCGGACCCACCTAGTAAGAGGAAATCCATAGACTTACCTTCCCCCATGCTCCGGCCACAGCCTGGTTACGTCTGCTGGACCTGCTAGAACATCCGACACAGACGCCCGTCGATACAGCACTGTACCGCGAAGGTAAGCGTTGTTGCGACCCGGTGGGGAGTTGTTGGAGCGACTCTTTTTAATATGCGTTTAAGACGCTGTTAGGAAAAAGTCGCTCAAAAAAACATAGTAAGACTATAAAAATAAAATAATAAAAAGCTTCAGGCTGCTTTATCTACAGCAGCCCTGTGACCATGGTCCGGCTCCTGCCGCACCAAACAAAAAACTGATTTGACTGAGTCAGTGGGCGGGATTATATGGTGAAGCCCCGATGCGTCATGGGAGGCCAGAAAGCTCGTGACCGTGTTGGTGCCATTTCCGCTGTCGCTCCGGCATAACCCAATGTTATCCTGTGGATAATCCTGTGGACCCAGCCAGAGAAAAGACAAAAACCCTTCAGGGCTGCCCAGTCCTGTTTAGTGACCTGCTACTTCAGGCACCAACTTCAAAACTGAGCTCACAGTGCCTGGAGGCGGGGTTATAGTGGCCCCAATGCCTCCTGGGACAGCTAAAGCTTTAACCTATTGATGCCCCGGACCCAGATCCATCTCTACACCCCAAAGTTTCCCTGTGGAATCCTACGTACCCTGCTCAGAAAAGATATTTCTAATATATTCTTTGTATTTTTCACATACTTGATATTGTGGAAACTCTGGCGTGTACGTTAGTATAAGGAAAAAAGGAGCGACTGGGCACTGGTATATAATAAGTTGTAGCTAATATTGGAAAAACCAAGGAGGTCATTCCGAGTCGTTCGCTCGGAAAATTTCTTTGCATCGCAGCGTTTTTCCGCTTAGTGCGCATGCGCAATGTCCGCACTGCGACTGCGCCAAGTAAATTTGCTATGAAGTTTGGATTTTTACTCACGGCTTTTTCTTCGCTCAGGCGATCGTAGTGTGATTGACAGGAAATGGGTGTTACTGGGCGGAAACAGGCCGTTTTATGGGCGTGTGGGAAAAAACGCTACCGTTTCCGGAAAAAACGCGGGAGTGGCTGGAGAAACGGAGGAGTGTCTGGGCGAACGCTGGGTGTGTTTGTGACGTCAAACCAGGAACGATAAGCACTGAACTGATCGCAGATGCCGAGTAAGTCTGAAGCTACTCTGAAACTGCTACGAGATGTGTAATCGCAATAATGCGAATCTTTCGTTCGCAATTTTAAGATGCTAAGATTCACTCCCAGTAGGCGGTGGCTTAGCGTGTGCAATACTGCTAAAATCGCCTTGCGAGCGAACAACTCGGAATGAGGGCCCAAAGGCGGACAGTTACAATTGTGAGAAAGGAAGATAGAACCTTTCAATTGTGGTCCCTGTTGGTGGTGCGCCCAGAGCTAGAGAGTACAAGGGGAGAAAGAGAAAGCTCTGGTGTGGGCGCACTCTTGGAAAGGAAGAGAAATTCTTCAATTGAAAAAAGATTATGTTAAAACATATATTTATTAATCTAAATTAAAACAATTACCCATCTACGATCCAAAAATATGAGAAAATATTAGGAATGTTCTGGTCTATTAATCATGAGAGAAAGATTAGAAAGGCTGCAGACACTGAATAGTCTGACACCCGTTTCTCCTGACCAGTACAGATGTTCTGTATTAATGGGACCGGAAGAGGAGGTCAGTATACGTATTTTGTCATAGAAAGACCACCTAGATTAGGTCAATACTATACACTTTACTCATTACCCGTGAAGCCATATGGCATAAATTCGAAATGTATATCATGATATCCTTACACTAGAGAAAATGTAAGAAGAAAAATAGGAGAAAAAGGCAGAAAAAGATACAGTTAGTGGTGATACTGCTGTTGGTGTCCACCCTTCAGAAGAAGGGGAATAGTTCCTACCCTACAACACCGGGTATTCCCAGGGAGTCTCCTCTCAAGGTACTGACCCAGCCCGACGCTGTTTGGCTTCCAAGATCGGACGAGATCGGGCATAAGCAGCGTGGTATGATAGTAGAGAGGATATCTACCATTGAGAGTGCACCTATATACGAAAATGAAAGATTTAGAAAAGATAAACCGTACAGTACGTGGATCTGCTTTCCACGTTAGGCAGGGTAGAACAACTGTCACTCAGTGGCGTTGTGTACCCTGGATCGGGGATGAGAGTCCACTGGACAATAGTAAGTTAAGAAAGGAATTAGATATGTAGATTGGAACTTATAGAGTTGGGTGACTATTAGATATCCAAAGAGCAAATGTCAAATGCAGGAGTAAAGTATCGGGTAAGTTCGTGAGCAAAATGCAAATTAACTATACATTCTTTATACACAGACAGTATGAATATATGGCAAAAAAAAGAGACCCTTGCGTAATTATAGACAAAAATAAGCACGTATGATAGAACGTACTGCATACAGCAGATATAGGTCAAATTCAAAGGGTAGGTGATGACCGATGGCAAAATAAGCACGTATAATAGAGCATGCTACATAAAGCAGATATGGTCAGGCAGTGTACAGGGAATAGAATCACCCTCTAGTCACTAAAATAAATGAGCTAAGTTATACACAGAAAATTGTGACTGCCTCATCTGACAGGTATTACACATGCAAAAAAGAGATAAGTGCCTGTAGAGAAAAATTATCACAACAGTAACTTATGTTAAAAATAAGAGCCAATATACTCATAGAGTCAAATACAACAGGTAGGTGATGACCGATAAAGCCTCCATGGGAAGGTCCCGCTGTAGAGTCCATGGAAAACGCGTTTCGCCCGTGGGCTTGTTCACTTCCGGGATCAGATCCCACGGGCGAAACGCGTTTTCCACGGACTCTACAGCGGGACCTTCCCATGGAGGCTTTATCGGTCATCACCTACCTGTTGTATTTGACTCTATGAGTATATTGGCTCTTATTTTCAACATAAGTTACTGTTGTGATAATTTTTCTCTACAGGCACTTATCTCTTTTTTGCATGTGTAATACCTGTCAGATGAGGCAGTCACAATTTTCTGTGTATAACTTAGCTCATTTATTTTAGTGACTAGAGGGTGATTCTATTCCCTGTACACTGCCTGACCATATCTGCTTTATGTAGCATGCTCTATTATACGTGCTTATTTTGCCATCGGTCATCACCTACCCTTTGAATTTGACCTATATCTGCTGTATGCAGTACGTTCTATCATACGTGCTTATTTTTGTCTATAATTACGCAAGGGTCTCTTTTTTTTGCCATATATTCATACTGTCTGTGTATAAAGAATGTATAGTTAATTTGCATTTTGCTCACGAACTTACCTGATACTTTACTCCTGCATTTGACATTTGCTCTTTGGATATCTAATAGTCACCCAACTCTATAAGTTCCAATCTACATATCTAATTCCTTTCTTAACTTACTATTGTCCAGTGGACTCTCATCCCCGATCCAGGGTACACAACGCCACTGAGTGACAGTTGTTCTACCCTGCCTAACGTGGAAAGCAGATCCACGTACTGTACGGTTTATCTTTTCTAAATCTTTCATTTTCGTATATAGGTACACTCTCATTGGTAGATATCCTCTCTACTATCATACCACGCTGCTTATGCCCGATCTCGTCCGATCTTGGAAGCCAAACAGCGTCGGGCTGGGTCAGTACCTTGAGAGGAGACTCCCTGGGAATACCCGGTGTTGTAGGGTAGGAACTATTCCCCTTCTTCTGAAGGGTGGACACCAACAGCAGTATCACCACTAACTGTATCTTTTTCTGCCTTTTTCTCCTATTTTTCTTCTTACATTTTCTCTAGTGTAAGGATATCATGATATACATTTCGAATTTATGCCATATGGCTTCACGGGTAATGAGTAAAGTGTATAGTATTGACCTAATCTAGGTGGTCTTTCTATGACAAAATACGTATACTGACCTCCTCTTCCGGTCCCATTAATACAGAACATCTGTACTGGTCAGGAGAAACGGGTGTCAGACTATTCAGTGTCTGCAGCCTTTCTAATCTTTCTCTCATGATTAATAGACCAGAACATTCCTAATATTTTCTCATATTTTTGGATCGTAGATGGGTAATTGTTTTAATTTAGATTAATAAATATATGTTTTAACATAATCTTTTTTCAATTGAAGAATTTCTCTTCCTTTCCAAGAGTGCGCCCACACAAGAGTGTACGTTAGTATGACAGGAAAAGCTCTGCCTCATCGCACGTCACTGGTGTGTGTAGTGTTAGCCTTTTATAAATATAGATGCTGTATATGTGTAATGGGCAGGCTATAATGATGCTGCACTATATATACCAGCACTGGTACATGTACACTCACCAGTCCCCGCACAGCTCCCGGCCAGGCTGGGGGTAGAGGACACCAGTAGCCACAAGCAGCTGGCCAGAGAGGCCTGGGCATGGCCTGTGCGGGGGGGTGGGAGGGGCAAGCACAGGACCCCGCCCCTTAGTTGGCGTGCAGTATATATAAAGCAGCTGAGCTGATTATCTGCCTCCTCCTCACCCTCCTCATCATCATCCTCAGCCCCAGCACCTTCTACTCCCACATCATCTGCAGCCCCAGCACCGACCTCTCCTTCTCCCGCATCATCTGCAGCCCCAGCACCTTCTCCCGTTTCATCTGCAGCCCCAGCACCGACCCCTCCTTCTCCCGCATCTTCTGCAGCCCCAGCACCGACCCCTCTTCCTCCCGCATCATCTGCAGCCCCAGCACCGACCCCTACTCCCGCATCATCTGCAGCCCCAGCACCGACCCCTCCTCCTCCCGCATCATCTGCAGCCCCAGCACCGACCCCTCCTCCTCCCGCATCATCTGCAGCCCCAGCACCGACCCCTCCTCCTCCCGCATCATCTGCAGCCCCAGCACCAACCCCTCTTTCTCCTGCATCATCTGCAGCCCCAGCACCGGCTCCTCCTTCTCCCGCATCATCTGCAGCCCCAGCACCGGCCCCTCCTCCTCCAGCATCATCTGCAGCCCCAGCACCGACCCCTCCTTCTCCCGCATCATCTGCAGCCCCAGCACCGGCCCCTTCTCCTCCCGCATCATCTGCAACCCCAGCACCGACCCCTCCTCCTCCCGCATCATCTGCAGCCCCAGCACCGACCCCTCCTCCTCCCGTATCATCTGCAGCCCCAGCACAGACCCCTCCTCCTCCCGCATCATCTGCAGCCCCAGCACCGACCCCTCCTCCTCCCGCATCATCTGTAGCCCCAGCACCGACCCCTCCTCCTCCCGCATCATCTGCAGCCCAAGCACCTTCTCCTCCCGCATCATCTGCAGCCCCAGCACCGACCCCTCCTTCTCCAGCATCATCTGCAGCCCCAGCACCTTCTCCTCCCGCATCATCTGCAGCCCCAGCACCTTCTCCTCCCGCATCATCTGCAGCCCCAGCACCTTCTCCTCCCGCATCATCTGCAGCACCAGCACCTTCTCCTCCCGCATCATCCGCAGCCCCAGCAACTACTCCTCCCGCATCATCCGCAGCCCCAGCAACTACCCCTTCTCCTACCGCATCATCTGCAGCCCCAGCCCCTTCTCCTCCCGCATCATCCGCAGCCCCAGCACCGGCCCCTTCTCCTTCCGCATCATCTGCAGCCCCAGCACCGACCCCTCCTCCTCCCGCATCATCTCCAGCCCCAGCATCGACCCCTTCTCCTCCCGCATCATCTGCAGCCCCAGCACTGACCCCTCCTCCTCCCGCATCATCTGCAGCCCCAGCACCGGCCCCTTCTCCTCCCGCATCATCTGCAGCCCCAGCACTGACCCCTCCTCCTCCCGCATCATCTGCAGCCCCAGCACCTTCTCCTCCTGCATCATCTGCAGCCCCAGCACCTTCTCCTCCCGCATCATCTGCAGCCCCAGCACCTTCTCCTCCCGCATCATCCGCAGCCCCAGCACCGACCCCTTCTCCTCCCGTATCATCCGCAGCCCCAGCACCGACCCCTTCTCCTCCCGCATCATCCGCAGCCCCAGCACCGGCCCCTTCTCCTCCGGCATCATCTGCAGCCCCAGCACCGACCCCTCCTCCTCCCGCATCATATGCAGCCCAAGCACCTTCTCCTCCCGCATCATATGCAGCCCCAGCAACGACCCCTCCTTCTCCCGCATCATCTGCAGCCCCAGCACCGGCCCCTTCTCCTCCCGCATCATCTGCATCCCCAGCACGACCCCTCCTCCTCCCGCATCTGCAACCCCAGCACCGACCCCTCCTCCTCCCGCATCATCTGCAGCCCCAGCACCGACCCCTCCTCCTCCCGCATGATCTGCAGCCCCAGCACCTTCTCCTCCCGCATCATCTGCAGCCCCAGCACCGACCCCTCCTTCTCCCGCATCATCTGCAGCCCCAGCACGACCCCTCCTCCTCCCGCATCATCTGCAGCCCCAGCACCGACCTCTCCTCCTCCCGCATCATCTGCAGCCCCAGCACCGACCCCTCCTTCTCCCGCATCATCTGCAGCCCCAGCACCGGCCCCTTCTCCTCCCGCATCATCTGCAACCCCAGCACCGACCCCTCCTCCTCCCGCATCATCTGCAGCCCCAGCACCGACCCCTCCTCCTCCCGCATCATCTGTAGCCCCAGCACCGACCCCTCCTCCTCCTGCATCATCTGCAGCCCAAGCACCTTCTCCTCCCGCATCATCTGCAGCCCCAGCACCGACCCCTCCTTCTCCCGCATCATCTGCAGCCCCAGCACGACCCCTCCTCCTCCCGCATCATCTGCAGCCCCAGCACCGACCTCTCCTCCTCCCGCATCATCTGCAGCCCCAGCACCGACCCCTCCTTCTCCCGCATCATCTGCAGCCCCAGCACTGACCCCTCCTCCTCCCGCATCATCTGCAGCCCCAGCACCGACCCCTCCTCCTCCCGTATCATCTGCAGCCCCAGCACCGACCCCTCCTCCTCCCGCATCATCCGCAGCCCCAGCACCGACTCCTTCTCCTCCCGCATCATCTGCAACCCCAGCACCGACCCCTCCTCCTCCCGCATCATCTGCAGCCCCAGCACCGACCCCTCCTCCTCCCGTATCATCTGCAGCCCCAGCACCGACCCCTCCTCCTCCCGCATCATCCTCAGCCCCAGCACCGACTCCTTCTCCTCCCGCATCATCTGCAGCCCCAGCACCGGCCCCTTCTCCTCCCGCATCATCTGCAACCCCAGCACCGACCTCTCCTCCTCCCGCATCATCTGCAGCCCCAGCACCGACCCCTCCTCCTCCCGTATCATCTGCAGCCCCAGCACGACCCCTCCTCCTCCCGCATCATCTGCAGCCCCAGCACCGACCCCTCCTCCTCCCGCATCATCTGCAGCCCCAGCACCTTCTTCCGCATCATCTGCAGCCCCAGCACCGGCCCCTTCTCCTCCCGCATCATCTGCAGCCCCAGCACCTTCTCCTCCCGCATCATCTGCAGCCCCAGCACCGACCCCTCCTTCTCCCGCATCATCTGCAGCCCCAGCCCCTTCTCCTCCCGCATCATCTGCAGCCCCAGCACCGACCCCTCCTCCTCCCGCATCATCTGCAACCCCAGCACCGACCCCTCCTCCTCCCGCATCATCTGCAACCCCAGCACCGACCCCTCCTCCTCCCGCATCATCTGCAGCCCCAGCACCTTCTCCTCCCGCATCATCTGCAGCCCCAGCACCTTCTCCTCCCGCATCATCCGCAGCCCCAGCACCGGCCCCTTCTCCTCCCACATCATCTGCAGCCCCAGCACCGACCCCTCCTCCTCCCGCATCATCTGCAGCCCCAGCACCTTCTCCTCCCGCATCATCTGCAGCCCCAGCACCGACCCCTCCTTCTCCCGCATCATCTGCAGCCCCAGCCCCTTCTCCTCCCGCATTATCTGCAGCCCCAGCACCGACCCCTCCTCCTCCCGAATCATCTGCAACCCCAGCACCGACCCCTCCTCCTCCCGCATCATCTGCAGCCCCAGCACCTTCTCCTCCCGCATCATCTGCAGCCCCAGCCCCTTCTCCTCCCGCATCATCCGCAGCCCCAGCACCGGCCCCTTCTCCTCCCACATCATCTGCAGCCCCAGCACCGACCCCTCCTTCTCCCGCATCATCTGCAGCCCCAGCACCGACCCCTCCTCCTCCCGCATCATCTGCAGCCCCAGCACCTTCTCCTCCCGCATCATCTGCAGCCCCAGCACCGACCTCTCCTCCTCCCGCATCATCTGCAGCCCCAGCACCGACCCCTCCTTCTCCCGCATCATCTGCAGCCCCAGCACCTTCTCCTCCTTCTCCTGCATCATCTGCAGCCCCAGCACCTTCTCCTCCCGCATCATCTGCAGCCCCAGCACCTTCTCCTCCCGCATCATCTGCAGCCCCAGCACTGACCCCTCCTCCTCCCGCATCATCTGCAGCCCCAGCACCGACCTCTCCTCCTCCCGCATCATCTGCAGCCCCCGCATCGACCCCTCCTTCTCCCGTATCATCTGCAGCCCCAGCACCTTCTCCTCCCGCATCTTCTGCAGCCCGAGCACCAACCCCTCTTCCTCCCGCATCATCTGCAGCCCCAGCACCGACCCCTCCTCCCGCATTATCTGCAGCCCCAGCACCGACCCCTCCTCCCGCATCATCTGCAGCCCCAGCACCGACCCCTCCTCCCGCATCATCTGCAGCCCCAGCACCGAACCCCTCCTCCTCCCGCATCATCTGCAGCCCCAGCACGACCCCTCCTCCTCCCGCATCATCTGCAGCCCCAGCACCAACCTCTCCTTCTCCTGCATCATCTGCAGCCCCAGCACCGACCCCTCCTCCCCCCGCATCATCTGCAGCCCCAGCACCTACCCCTCCTGCTCCCGCATCATCTGCAGCACCATCACCGACCCCTCCCCCTCCCGCATCATCTGCAGCCCCAGCACCGACCTCTCCTCCTCCCGCATCATCTGCAGCCCCAGCACCGACCCCTCCTCCTCCTGCATCATCTGCAGCCCCAGCACCGACCCCTCCTCCTCCCGCATCATCTGCAGCCCCAGCACCGACCCCTCCTCTTCCCGCTTCATCTGCAACCCCAGCACCGACCCCTCCTCCTCCCGCATCATCTGCAGCCCCAGCACCGACCCCTCCTTCTCCCGCATCATCTGCAGCCCCAGCACCGGCCCCTTCTCCTCCCGCATCATCTGCAGCCCCAGCACCGACCCCTCCTCCTCCCGCATCATCTGCAACCCCGGCACCGACCCCTCCTCCTCCCGCATCATCTGCAGCCCCGGCACCGACCCCTCCTCCTCCCGCATCATCTGCAACCCCAGCACCGACCCCTCCTCCTCCCGCATCATCTGCAGCCCCAGCACCGGCCCCTCCTTCTCCTGCATCATCTGCAGCCCCAGCACCTTCTCCTCCCGCATCATCTGCAGCCCCAGCACCTTCTCCCGTATCATCTGCAGCCCCAGCACCGACCCCTCCTTCTCCCGCATCATCTGCAGCCCCAGCACCTTCTCCTCCCGCATCATCTGCAGCCCCAGCACCGACCCCTCCTTCTCCTGCATCATCTGCAGCCCCAGTACCTTCTCCTCCTGCATCATCTGCAGCCCCAGCACCTTCTCCTCCCGCATCATCCGCAGCCCCAGCACCGACCCCTTCTCCTCCCGCATCATCCGCAGCCCCAGCACCGACCCCTTCTCCTCCGGCATCATCTGCAGCCCCAGCACCGACCCCTCCTCCTCCCGCATCATATGCAGCCCAAGCACCTTCTCCTCCCGCATCATATGCAGCCCCAGCAACGACCCCTCCTTCTCCCGCATCATCTGCAGCCCCAGCACCGGCCCCTTCTCCTCCCGCATCATCTGCAGCCCCAGCACGACCCCTCCTCCTCCCGCATCTGCAACCCCAGCACCGGCCCCTCCTCCTCCTCCCGCATCATCTGCAGCCCAAGCACCGACCCCTCCTCCTCCCGCATGATCTGCAGCCCCTGCACCTTCTCCTCCCGCATCATCTGCAGCCCCAGCACCGACCCCTCCTTCTCCCGCATCATCTGCAGCCCCAGCACGACCCCTCCTCCTCCCGCATCATCTGCAGCCCCAGCACCGACCTCTCCTCCTCCCGCATTATCTGCAGCCCCAGCACCGACCCCTCCTTCTCCCGCATCATCTGCAGCCCCAGCACCGGCCCCTTCTCCTCCCGCATCATCTGCAACCCCAGCACCGACCCCTCCTCCTCCCGCATCATCTGCAGCCCCAGCACCGACCCCTCCTCCTCCCGCATCATCTGTAGCCCCAGCACCGACCCCTCCTCCTCCTGCATCATCTGCAGCCCAAGCACCTTCTCCTCCCGCATCATCTGCAGCCCCAGCACCGACCCCTCCTTCTCCCGCATCATCTGCAGCCCCAGCACGACCCCTCCTCCTCCTGCATCATCTGCAGCCCCAGCACCGACCACTCCTCCTCCCGCATCATCTGCAGCCCCAGCACCGACCCCTCCTTCTCCCACATCATCTGCAGCCCCAGCACCGGCCCCTTCTCCTCGCGCATCATCTGCAACCCCAGCACCGACCCCTCCTCCTCCCGCATCATCTGCAGCCCCAGCACCGACCCCTCCTCCTCCCGTATCATCTGCAGCCCCAGCACCGACCCCTCCTCCCGCATCATCCGCAGCCCCAGCACCGACTCCTTCTCCTCCCGCATCATCTGCAGCCCCAGCACCGGCCCCTTCTCCTCCCGCATCATCTGCAGCCCCAGCACCTTCTCCTCCCGCATCATCTGCAGCCCCAGCACCGACCCCTCCTTCTCCCGCATCATCTGCAGCCCCAGCCCCTTCTCCTCCCGCATCATCTGCAGCCCCAGCACCGACCCCTCCTCCTCCCGCATCATCTGCAACCCCAGTACCGACCCCTCCTCCTCCCGCATCATCTGCAACCCCAGCACCGACCCCTCCTCCTCCCGCATCATCTGCAGCCCCAGCACCTTCTCCTCCCGCATCATCTGCAGCCCCAGCCCCTTCTCCTCCCGCATCATCCGCAGCCCCAGCACCGGCCCCTTCTCCTCCCACATCATCTGCAGCCCCAGCACCGACCCCTCCTCCTCCCGCATCATCTGCAGCCCCAGCACCTTCTCCTCCCGCATCATCTGCAGCCCCAGCACCGACCCCTCCTTCTCCCGCATCATCTGCAGCCCCAGCCCCTTCTCCTCCCGCATTATCTGCAGCCCCAGCACCGACCCCTCCTCCTCCCGCATCATCTGCAGCCCCAGCACAGGCCCCTTCTCCTCCCGCATCATCTGAAGCCCCAGCACCGACCCCTCCTCCTCCCGCATCATCTGCAACCCCGGCACCGACCCCTCCTCCTCCCGCATCATCTGCAGCCCCGGCACCGACCCCTCCTCCTCCCGCATCATCTGCAACCCCAGCACCGACCCCTCCTCCTCCCGCATCATCTGCAGCCCCAGCACCGGCCCCTCCTTCTCCCGCATCATCTGCAGCCCCAGCACCTTCTCCTCCCGCATCATCTGCAGCCCCAGCACCTTCTCCCGTATCATCTGCAGCCCCAGCACCGACCCCTCCTTCTCCCGCATCATCTGCAGCCACAGCACCTTCTCCTCCCGCATCATCTGCAGCCCCAGCACTGACCCCTCCTTCTCCTGCATCATCTGCAGCCCCAGTACCTTCTCCTCCCGCATCATCTGCAGCCCCAGCACCTTCTCCTCCCGCATCATCTGCAGCCCCAGCACTGACCCCTCCTCCTCCCGCATCATCTGCAGCCCCAGCACCGACCTCTCCTCCTCCCGCATCATCTGCAGCCCCAGCACCGACCCCTCCCGCATCATCTGCAGCCCCAGCACCGGCCCCTTCTCCTCCCGCATCATCTGCAGCCCCAGCACCGACCCCTCCTTCTCCCGTATCATCTGCAGCCTCAGCACCTCCTTCTCCCGCATCTTCTGCAGCCCCAGCACCGACCCCTCTTCCTCCCGCATCATCTGCAGCCCCAGCACCGACCCCTCCTCCCGCATCATCTGCAGCCCCAGCACCGACCCCTCCTCCTCCCACATCATCTGCAGTCCCAGCACCGACCCCTCCTCCTCCCGCATCATCTGCAGCCCCAGCACCGACCCCTCCTCCTCCCGCATCATCTGCAGCCCCAGCACCAACCCCTCCTTCTCCTGCATCATCTGCAGCCCCAGCACCGGCCCCTCCTTCTCCCGCATCATCTGCAGCCCCAGCACCGGCCCCTCCTCCTCCCACATCATCTGCAGCCCCAGCACCGACCCCTTCTCCTCCAGCATCATCTGCAGCCCCAGCACCGACCCCTCATTCTCCCGCATCATCTGCAGCCCCAGCACCGGCCCCTTCTCCTCCCGCATCATCTGCAACCCCAGCACCGACCTCTCCTCCTCCCGCATCATCTGCAGCCCCAGCAACAACCCCTCCTCCTCCTGCATCATCTGCAGCCCCAGCACCGACCCCTCCTTCTCCCGCATCATCTGCAGCCCCAGCACCGACCCCTCCTCCTCCCGCATCATCTGCAGCCCCAGCACCGACCCCTCCTCCTCCCGCATCATCTGTAGCCCCAGCACCGACCCCTCCTCCTCCTGCATCATCTGCAGCCCAAGCACCTTCTCCTCCCGCATCATCTGCAGCCCCAGCACCGACCCCTCCTTCTCCAGCATCATCTGCAGCCCCAGCACCTTCTCCTCCCGCATCATCTGCAGCCCCAGCACCTTCTCCTCCCGCATCATCTGCAGCCCCAGCACCTTCTCCTCCCGCATCATCCGCAGCCCCAGCACCTTCTCCTCCCGCATCATCTGCAGCCCCAGCCCCTTCTCCTCCCGCATCATCTGCAGCCACAGCACCGACCCCTCCTCCTCCCGCATCATCTGCAGCCCCAGCATCGACCCCTTCTCCTCCCGCATCATCTGCAGCCCCAGCACTGACCCCTCCTCCTCCCGCATCATCTGCAGCCCCAGCACCGACCTCTCCTCCTCCTGCATCATCTCCAGCCCCAGCACCGACCCCTCCTTCTCCCGTATCATCTGCAGCCTCAGCACCTCCTTCTCCCGCATCTTCTGCAGCCCCAGCACCGACCCCTCTTCCTCCCGCATCATCTGCAGCCCCAGCACCGACCCCTCCTCCCGCATCATCTGCAGCCCCAGCACCGACCCCTCCTCCTCCCGCATCATCTGCAGCCCCAGCACCGACCCCTCCTCCTCCCGCATCATCTGCAGCCCCAGCACCGACCCCTCCTCCTCCCGCATCATCTGCAGCCCCAGCACCAACCCCTCCTTCTCCTGCATCATCTGCAGCCCCAGCACCGGCCCCTCCTTCTCCTGCATCATCTGCAATCCCAGCACCGACCCCTCCTCCTCCCGCATCATCTGCAGCCCCAGCACCGACCCCTCCTCCTCCCGCATCATCTGTAGCCCCAGCACCGACCCCTCCTCCTCCTGCATCATCTGCAGCCCAAGCACCTTCTCCTCCCGCATCATCTGCAGCCCCAGCACCGACCCCTCCTTCTCCCGCATCATCTGCAGCCCCAGCACGACCCCTCCTCCTCCCGCATCATCTGCAGCCCCAGCACCGACCTCTCCTCCTCCCGCATCATCTGCAGCCCCAGCACCGACCCCACCTTCTCCCGCATCATCTGCAGCCCCAGCACCGGCCCCTTCTCCTCGCGCATCATCTGCAACCCCAGCACCGACCCCTCCTCCTCCCGCATCATCTGCAGCCCCAGCACCGACCCCTCCTCCTCCCGTATCATCTGCAGCCCCAGCACCGACCCCTCCTCCTCCCGCATCATCCGCAGCCCCAGCACCGACTCCTTCTCCTCCCGCATCATCTGCAGCCCCAGCACCGGCCCCTTCTCCTCCCGCATCATCTGCAACCCCAGCACCGACCTCTCCTCCTCCCGCATCATCTGCAGCCCCAGCACCGACCCCTCCTCCTCCCGTATCATCTGCAGCCCCAGCACGACCCCTCCTCCTCCCGCATCATCTGCAGCCCCAGCACCGACCCCTCCTCCTCCCGCATCATCTGCAGCCCCAGCACCTTCTTCCGCATCATCTGCAGCCCCAGCACCGGCCCCTTCTCCTCCCGCATCATCTGCAGCCCCAGCACCTTCTCCTCCCGCATCATCTGCAGCCCCAGCACCGACCCCTCCTTCTCCCGCATCATCTGCAGCCCCAGCCCCTTCTCCTCCCGCATCATCTGCAGCCCCAGCACCGACCCCTCCTCCTCCCGCATCATCTGCAACCCCAGTACCGACCCCTCCTCCTCCCGCATCATCTGCAACCCCAGCACCGACCCCTCCTCCTCCCGCATCATCTGCAGCCCCAGCACCTTCTCCTCCCGCATCATCTGCAGCCCCAGCACCTTCTCCTCCCGCATCATCCGCAGCCCCAGCACCGGCCCCTTCTCCTCCCACATCATCTGCAGCCCCAGCACCGACCCCTCCTCCTCCCGCATCATCTGCAGCCCCAGCACCTTCTCCTCCCGCATCATCTGCAGCCCCAGCACCGACCCCTCCTTCTCCCGCATCATCTGCAGCCCCAGCCCCTTCTCCTCCCGCATTATCTGCAGCCCCAGCACCGACCCCTCCTCCTCCCGAATCATCTGCAACCCCAGCACCGACCCCTCCTCCTCCCGCATCATCTGCAGCCCCAGCACCTTCTCCTCCCGCATCATCTGCAGCCCCAGCCCCTTCTCCTCCCGCATCATCCGCAGCCCCAGCACCGGCCCCTTCTCCTCCCACATCATCTGCAGCCCCAGCACCGACCCCTCCTCCTCCCGCATCATCTGCAGCCCCTGCACCTTCTCCTCCCGCATCATCTGCAGCCCCAGCACCGACCCCTCCTTCTCCTGCATCATCTGCAGCCCCAGCACCTTCTCCTCCCGCATCATCTGCAGCCCCAGCACTGACCCCTCCTCCTCCCGCATCATCTGCAGCCCCAGCACCGACCTCTCCTCCTCTCGCATTATCTGCAGCCCCAGCACCGACCCCTCCTCCTCCCGCATCATCTGCAGCCCCAGCACCTTCTCCTCCCGCATCATCTGCAGCCCCAGCACCTTCTCCTCCCGCATCATCTGCAGCCCCAGCACTGACCCCTCCTCCTCCCGCATCATCTGCAGCCCCAGCACCGACCTCTCCTCCTCCCGCATCATCTGCAGCCCCAGCATCGACCCCTCCTTCTCCCGTATCATCTGCAGCCCCAGCACCTTCTCCTCCCGCATCTTCTGCAGCCCCAGCACCAACCCCTCTTCCTCCCGCATCATCTGCAGCCCCAGCACCGACCCCTCCTCCCGCATTATCTGCAGCCCCAGCACCGACCCCTCCTCCCGCATCATCTGCAGCCCCAGCACCGACCCCTCCTCCCGCATCATCTGCAGCCCCAGCACCGACCCCTCCTCCTCCCGCATCATCTGCAGCCCCAGCACCGACCCCTCCTCCTCCCGCATCATCTGCAGCCCCAGCACCAACCCCTCCTTCTCCTGCATCATCTGCAGCCCCAGCACCGACCCCTCCTCCTCCCGCATCATCTGCAGCCCCAGCACCTACCCCTCCTCCTCCCGCATCATCTGCAGCACCAGCACCGACCCCTCCCCCTCCCGCATCATCTGCAGCCCCAGCACCTACCTCTCCTCCTCCCGCATCATCTGCAGCCCCAGCACCGACCCCTCCTCCTCCTGCATCATCTGCAGCCCCAGCACCGACCCCTCCTCCTCCCGCATCATCTGCAGCCCCAGCACCGACCCCTCCTCCTCCCGCATCATCTGCAACCCCAGCACCGACCCCTCCTCCTCCCGCATCATCTGCAGCCCCAGCACCGACCCCTCCTTCTCCCGCATCATCTGCAGCCCCAGCACCGGCCCCATCTCCTCCCGCATCATCTGCAGCCCCAGCACCGACCCCTCCTCCTCCCGCATCATCTGCAACCCCGGCACCGACCCCTCCTCCTCCCGCATCATCTGCAGCCCCGGCACCGACCCCTCCTCCTCCCGCATCATCTGCAACCCCAGCACCGACCCCTCCTCCTCCCGCATCATCTGCAGCCCCGGCACCGACCCCTCCTCCTCCCGCATCATCTGCAACCCCAGCACCGACCCCTCCTCCTCCCGCATCATCTGCAGCCCCAGCACCGACCCCTCCTCCTCCCGCATCATCTGCAACCCCGGCACCGACCCCTCCTCCTCCCGCATCATCTGCAGCCCCGGCACCGACCCCTCCTCCTCCCGCATCATCTGCAACCCCAGCACCGACCCCTCCT
This sequence comes from Pseudophryne corroboree, assembly GCF_028390025.1. NCBI lineage: Eukaryota > Metazoa > Chordata > Amphibia > Anura > Myobatrachidae > Pseudophryne > Pseudophryne corroboree. The sequence goes on along the minus strand of NW_026967605.1, from coordinate 321,055 downwards.
CCTCCCGCATCATCTGCAACCCCAGCACCGACCCCTCCTTCTCCCGCATCATCTGCAGCCCCAGCACCTTCTCCCGTATCATCTGCAGCCCCAGCACCGACCCCTCCTTCTCCCGCATCATCTGCAGCCCCAGCACCTTCTCCTCCCGCTTCATCTGCAGCCCCAGCACCGACCCCTCCTTCTCCTGCATCATCTGCAGCCCCAGTACCTTCTCCTCCCGCATCATCTGCAGCCCCAGCACCTTCTCCTCCCGCATCATCCGCAGCCCCAGCACCGACCCCTTCTCCTCCCGCATCATCCGCGGCCCCAGCACCGACCCCTTCTCCTCCGGCATCATCTGCAGCCCCAGCACCGACCCCTCCTCCTCCCGCATCATATGCAGCCCAAGCACCTTCTCCTCCCGCATCATATGCAGCCCCAGCAACGACCCCTCCTTCTCCCGCATCATCTGCAGCCCCAGCACCGGCCCCTTCTCCTCCCGCATCATCTGCAGCCCCAGCACGACCCCTCCTCCTCCCGCATCTGCAACCCCAGCACCGGCCCCTCCTCCTCCTCCCGCTTCATCTGCAGCCCCAGCACCGACCCCTCCTCCTCCCGCATGATCTGCAGCCCCAGCACCTTCTCCTCCCGCATCATCTGCAGCCCCAGCACCGACCCCTCCTTCTCCCGCATCATCTGCAGCCCCAGCACGACCCCTCCTCCTCCCGCATCATCTGCAGCCCCAGCACCGACCTCTCCTCCTCCCGCATTATCTGCAGCCCCAGCACCGACCCCTCCTTCTCCCGCATCATCTGCAGCCCCAGCACCGGCCCCTTCTCCTCCCGCATCATCTGCAACCCCAGCACCGACCCCTCCTCCTCCCGCATCATCTGCAGCCCCAGCACCGACCCCTCCTCCTCCCGCATCATCTGTAGCCCCAGCACCGACCCCTCCTCCTCCTGCATCATCTGCAGCCCAAGCACCTTCTCCTCCCGCATCATCTGCAGCCCCAGCACCGACCCCTCCTTCTCCCGCATCATCTGCAGCCCCAGCACGACCCCTCCTCCTCCTGCATCATCTGCAGCCCCAGCACCGACCTCTCCTCCTCCCGCATCATCTGCAGCCCCAGCACCGACCCCTCCTCCTCCCGCATCATCTGCAGCCCCAGCACCGGTCCCTTCTCCTCGCGCATCATCTGCAACCCCAGCACCGACCCCTCCTCCTCCCGCATCATCTGCAGCCCCAGCACCGACCCCTCCTCCTCCCGTATCATCTGCAGCCCCAGCACCGACCCCTCCTCCTCCCGCATCATCCGCAGCCCCAGCACCGACTCCTTCTCCTCCCGCATCATCTGCAGCCCCAGCACCGGCCCCTTCTCCTCCCGCATCATCTGCAACCCCAGCACCGACCTCTCCTCCTCCCGCATCATCTGCAGCCCCAGCACCGACCCCTCCTCCTCCCGTCACATCTGCAGCCCCAGCACGACCCCTCCTCCTCCCGCATCATCTGCAGCCCCAGCACCGACCCCTCCTCCTCCCGCATCATCTGCAGCCCCAGCACCTTCTTCCGCATCATCTGCAGCCCCAGCACCGGCCCCTTCTCCTCCCGCATCATCTGCAGCCCCAGCACCTTCTCCTCCCGCATCATCTGCAGCCCCAGCACCGACCCCTCCTTCTCCCGCATCATCTGCAGCCCCAGCTCCTTCTCCTCCCGCATCATCTGCAGCCCCAGCACCGACCCCTCCTCCTCCCGCATCATCTGCAACCCCAGTACCGACCCCTCCTCCTCCCGCATCATCTGCAACCCCAGCACCGACCCCTCCTCCTCCCGCATCATCTGCAGCCCCAGCACCTTCTCCTCCCGCATCATCTGCAGCCCCAGCCCCTTCTCCTCCCGCATCATCCGCAGCCCCAGCACCGGCCCCTTCTCCTCCCACATCATCTGCAGCCCCAGCACCGACCCCTCCTCCTCCCGCATCATCTGCAGCCCCAGCACCTTCTCCTCCCGCATCATCTGCAGCCCCAGCACCGACCCCTCCTTCTCCCGCATCATCTGCAGCCCCAGCCCCTTCTCCTCCCGCATTATCTGCAGCCCCCAGCACCGACCCCTCCTCCTCCCGCATCATGTGCAGCCCCAGCACCGGCCCCTTCTCCTCCCGCATCATCTGCAGCCCCAGCACCGACCCCTCCTCCTCCCGCATCATCTGCAACCCCGGCACCGACCCCTCCTCCTCCCGCATCATCTGCAGCCCCGGCACCGACCCCTCCTCCTCCCGCATCATCTGCAACCCCAGCACCGACCCCTCCTCCTCCCGCATCATCTGCAGCCCCAGCACCGGCCCCTCCTTCTCCCGCATCATCTGCAGCCCCAGCACCTTCTCCTCCCGCATCATCTGCAGCCCCAGCACCTTCTCCCGTATCATCTGCAGCCCCAGCACCGACCCCTCCTTCTCCCGCATCATCTGCAGCCCCAGCACCTTCTCCTCCCGCATCATCTGCAGCCCCAGCACCTTCTCCCGTATCATCTGCAGCCCCAGCACCGACCTCTCCTTCTCCCGCATCATCTGCAGCCCCAGCACCTTCTCCTCCCGCATCATCTGCAGCCCCAGCACCGACCCCTCCTTCTCCTGCATCATCTGCAGCCCCAGTACCTTCTCCTCCCGCATCATCTGCAGCCCCAGCACCGACCTCTCCTCCTCCCGCATCATCTGCAGCCCCAGCACCGACCCCTCCTTCTCCCGCATCATCTGCAGCCCCAGCACCTTCTCCTCCCGCATCATCTGCAGCCCCAGCACCGACCCCTCCTTCTCCTGCATCATCTGCAGCCCCAGTACCTTCTCCTCCCGCATCATCTGCAGCCCCAGCACCTTCTCCTCCCGCATCATCTGCAGCCCCAGCACTGACCCCTCCTCCTCCCGCATCATCTGCAGCCCCAGCACCGACCTCTCCTCCTCCTGCATCATCTGCAGCCCCAGCACCGACCCCTCCTTCTCCCGTATCATCTGCAGCCTCAGCACCTCCTTCTCCCGCATCTTCTGCAGCCCCAGCACCGACCCCTCTTCCTCCCGCATCATCTGCAGCCCCAGCACCGACCCCTCCTCCCGCATCATCTGCAGTCCCAGCACCGACCCCTCCTCCTCCCGCATCATCTGCAGCCCCAGCACCGACCCCTCCTCCTCCCGCATCATCTGCAGCCCCAGCACCAACCCCTCCTTCTCCTGCATCATCTGCAGCCCCAGCACCGGCCCCTCCTTCTCCCGCATCATCTGCAGCCCCAGCACCGGCCCCTTCTCCTCCCGCATCATCTGCAACCCCAGCACCGACCTCTCCTCCTCCCGCATCATCTGCAGCCCCAGCACCGACCCCTCCTCCTCCCGTATCATCTGCAGCCCCAGCACGACCCCTCCTCCTCCCGCATCATCTGAAGCCCCAGCACCGACCCCTCCTCCTCCCGCATCATCTGCAGCCCCAGCACCTTCTTCCGCATCATCTGCAGCACCAGCACCGGCCCCTTCTCCTCCCGCATCATCTGCAGCCCCAGCACCTTCTCCTCCCGCATCATCTGCAGCCCCAGCACCGACCCCTCCTTCTCCCGCATCATCTGCAGCCCCAGCTCCTTCTCCTCCCGCATCATCTGCAGCCCCAGCACCGACCACTCCTCCTCCCGCATCATCTGCAACCCCAGTACCGACCCCTCCTCCCGCATCATCTGCAACCCCAGCACCGACCCCTCCTCCTCCCGCATCATCTGCAGCCCCAGCACCTTCTCCTCCCGCATCATCTGCAGCCCCAGCCCCTTCTCCTCCCGCATCATCAGCAGCCCCAGCACCGGCCCCTTCTCCTCCCACATCATCTGCAGCCCCAGCACCGACCCCTCCTCCTCCCGCATCATCTGCAGCCCCAGCACCTTCTCCTCCCGCATCATCTGCAGCCCCAGCACCGACCCCTCCTTCTCCCGCATCATCTGCAGCCCCAGCCCCTTCTCCTCCCGCATTATCTGCAGCCCCCAGCACCGACCCCTCCTCCTCCCGCATCATCTGCAGCCCCAGCACCGGCCCCTTCTCCTCCCGCATCATCTGCAGCCCCAGCACCAACCCCTCCTCCTCCCGCATCATCTGCAACCCCGGCACCGACCCCCTCCTCCTCCCGCATCATCTGCAGCCCCGGCACCGACCCCTCCTCCTCCCGCATCATCTGCAACCCCAGCACCGACCCCTCCTCCTCCCGCATCATCTGCAGCCCCAGCACCGGCCCCTCCTTCTCCCGCATCATCTGCAGCCCCAGCACCTTCTCCTCCCGCATCATCTGCAGCCCCAGCACCTTCTCCCGTATCATCTGCAGCCCCAGCACCGACCCCTCCTTCTCCCGCATCATCTGCAGCCCCAGCACCTTCTCCTCCCGCATCATCTGCAGCCCCAGCACCGACCCCTCCTTCTCCTGCATCATCTGCAGCCCCAGTACCTTCTCCTCCCGCATCATCTGCAGCCCCAGCACCTTCTCCTCCCGCATCATCTGCAGCCCCAGCACTGACCCCTCCTCCTCCCGCATCATCTGCAGCCCCAGCACCGACCTCTCCTCCTCCCGCATCATCTGCAGCCCCAGCACCGACCCCTCCTTCTCCCGCATCATCTGCAGCCCCAGCACCGACCCCTCCTTCTCCCGCATCATCTGCAGCCGCAGCCCCAGCACCGACCCCTCCTCCTCCCGCATCATCTGCAGCCCCAGCACCAACCCCTTCTCCTCCAGCATCATCTGCAGCCCCAGCACCGACCCCTCCTTCTCCCGCATCATCTGCAGCCCCAGCACCGGCCACTCCTTCTCCCGCATCATCTGCAGCCCCAGCACCGGCCCCTCCTCCTCCCACATCATCTGCAGCCCCAGCACCGACCCCTTCTCCTCCAGCATCATCTGCAGCCCCAGCACCGACCCCTCCTTCTCCCGCATCATCTGCAGCCCCAGCACCGGCCCCTTCTCCTCCCGCATCATCTGCAACCCCAGCACCGACACCTCCTCCTCCCGCATCATCTGCAGCCCCAGCACCGACCCCTCCTCCTCCCGCATCATCTGTAGCCCCAGCACCGACCCCTCCTCCTCCTGCATCATCTGCAGCCCAAGCACCTTCTCCTCCCGCATCATCTGCAGCCCCAGCACCGACCCCTCCTTCTCCAGCATCATCTGCAGCCCCAGCACCATCTCCTCCCGCATCATCTGCAGCCCCAGCACCTTCTCCTCCCGCATCATCTGCAGCCCCAGCACCTTCTCCTCCTGCATCATCTGCAGCCCCAGCACCTTCTCCTCCCGCATCATCCGCAGCCCCAGCACCTTCTCCTCCCGCATCATCCGCAGCCCCAGCACTGACCCCTTCTCCTCCGGCATCATCTGCAGCCCCAGCACCGGCCCCTTCTCCTCCAGCATCATCTGCAGCCCCAGCACCGGCCCCTTCTCCTCCCGCATCATCCGCAGCCCCAGCACCGGCCCCTTCTCCTCCCGCATCATCTGCAGCCCCAGCACCGACCCCTCCTCCTCCCGCATCATCTGCAGCCCCAGCATCGACCCCTTCTCCTCCCGCATCATCTGCAGCCCCAGCACTGACCCCTCCTCCTCCCGCATCATCTGCAGCCCCAGCACCGACCTCTCCTCCTCCTGCATCATCTGCAGCCCCAGCACCGACCCCTCCTTCTCCCGTATCATCTGCAGCCTCAGCACCTCCTTCTCCCGCATCTTCTGCAGCCCCAGCACCGACCCCTCTTCCTCCCGCATCATCTGCAGCCCCAGCACCGACCCCTCCTCCCGCATCATCTGCAGCCCCAGCACCGACCCCTCCTCCTCCCGCATCATCTGCAGTCCCTGCACCGACCCCTCCTCCTCCCGCATCATCTGCAGCCCCAGCACCGACCCCTCCTCCTCCCGCATCATCTGCAGCCCCAGCACCAACCCCTCCTTCTCCTGCATCATCTGCAGCCCCAGCACCGGCCCCTCCTTCTCCCGCATCATCTGCAGCCCCAGCACCGGCCCCTCCTCCTCCCACATCATCTGCAGCCCCAGCACCGACCCCTTCTCCTCCAGCATCATCTGCAGCCCCAGCACGACCCCTCCTCCTCCCGCATCTGCAACCCCAGCACCGACCCCTCCTCCTCCCGCATCATCTGCAGCCCTAGCACCGACCCCTCCTCCTCCCGCATGATCTGCAGCCCCAGCACCTTCTCCTCCCACATCATCTGCAGCCCCAGCACCGACCCCTCCTTCTCCCACATCATCTGCAGCCCCAGCACCGACCCCTCCTCCTCCCGCATCATCTGCAGCCCCGGCACCGACCCCTCCTCCTCCCGCATCATCTGCAACCCCAGCACCGACCCCTCCTCCTCCCGCATCATCTGCAGCCCCAGCACCGGCCCCTCCTTCTCCCGCATCATCTGCAGCCCCAGCACCTTCTCCTCCCGCATCATCTGCAGCCCCAGCACCTTCTCCCGTATCATCTGCAGCCCCAGCACCGACCCCTCCTTCTCCCGCATCATCTGCAGCCCCAGCACCTTCTCCTCCCGCATCATCTGCAGCCCCAGCACCGACCCCTCCTTCTCCTGCATCATCTGCAGCCCCAGTACCTTCTCCTCCCGCATCATCTGCAGCCCCAGCACCTTCTCCTCCCGCATCATCTGCAGCCCCAGCACTGACCCCTCCTCCTCCCGCATCATCTGCAGCCCCAGCACCGACCTCTCCTCCTCCCGCATCATCTGCAGCCCCAGCACCGACCCCTCCTTCTCCCGCATCATCTGCAGCCCCAGCACCGACCCCTCCTTCTCCCGCATCATCTGCAGCCGCAGCCCCAGCACCGACCCCTCCTCCTCCCGCATCATCTGCAGCCCCAGCACCAACCCCTTCTCCTCCAGCATCATCTGCAGCCCCAGCACCGACCCCTCCTTCTCCCGCATCATCTGCAGCCCCAGCACCGGCCCCTCCTTCTCCCGCATCATCTGCAGCCCCAGCACCGGCCCCTCCTCCTCCCACATCATCTGCAGCCCCAGCACCGACCCCTTCTCCTCCAGCATCATCTGCAGCCCCAGCACCGACCCCTCCTTCTCCCGCATCATCTGCAGCCCCAGCACCGGCCCCTTCTCCTCCCGCATCATCTGCAACCCCAGCACCGACACCTCCTCCTCCCGCATCATCTGCAGCCCCAGCACCGACCCCTCCTCCTCCCGCATCATCTGTAGCCCCAGCACCGACCCCTCCTCCTCCTGCATCATCTGCAGCCCAAGCACCTTCTCCTCCCGCATCATCTGCAGCCCCAGCACCGACCCCTCCTTCTCCAGCATCATCTGCAGCCCCAGCACCATCTCCTCCCGCATCATCTGCAGCCCCAGCACCTTCTCCTCCCGCATCATCTGCAGCCCCAGCACCTTCTCCTCCCGCATCATCTGCAGCCCCAGCACCTTCTCCTCCCGCATCATCCGCAGCCCCAGCACCTTCTCCTCCCGCATCATCCGCAGCCCCAGCACTGACCCCTTCTCCTCCGGCATCATCTGCAGCCCCAGCACCGGCCCCTTCTCCTCCGGCATCATCTGCAGCCCCAGCACCGGCCCCTTCTCCTCCGGCATCATCTGCAGCCCCAGCACCGGCCCCTTCTCCTCCCGCATCATCCGCAGCCCCAGCACCGGCCCCTTCTCCTCCCGCATCATCTGCAGCCCCAGCACCGACCCCTCCTCCTCCCGCATCATCTGCAGCCCCAGCATCGACCCCTTCTCCTCCCGCATCATCTGCAGCCCCAGCACTGACCCCTACTCCTCCCGCATCATCTGCAGCCCCAGCACCGACCTCTCCTCCTCCTGCATCATCTGCAGCCCCAGCACCGACCCCTCCTCCTCCCGCATCATCTGCAGCCCCAGCACCGACCCCTCCTTCTCCCGTATCATCTGCAGCCTCAGCACCTCCTTCTCCCGCATCTTCTGCAGCCCCAGCACCGACCCCTCTTCCTCCCGCATCATCTGCAGCCCCAGCACCGACCCCTCCTCCCGCATCATCTGCAGCCCCAGCACCGACCCCTCCTCCTTCCGCATCATCTGCAGTCCCAGCACCGACCCCTCCTCCTCCCGCATCATCTGCAGCCCCAGCACCGACCCCTCCTCCTCCCGCATCATCTGCAGCCCCAGCACCAACCCCTCCTTCTCCTGCATCATCTGCAGCCCCAGCACCGGCCCCTCCTTCTCCCGCATCATCTGCAGCCCCAGCACCGGCCCCTCCTCCTCCCACATCATCTGCAGCCCCAGCACCGACCCCTTCTCCTCCAGCATCATCTGCAGCCCCAGCACGACCCCTCCTCCTCCCGCATCTGCAACCCCAGCACCGACCCCTCCTCCTCCCGCATCATCTGCAGCCCTAGCACCGACCCCTCCTCCTCCCGCATCATCTGCAGCCCCAGCACCTTCTCCTCCCGCATCATCTGCAGCCCCAGCACCGACCCCTCCTTCTCCCACATCATCTGTAGCCCCAGCACCGACCCCTCCTCCTCCCGTATCATCTGCAGCCCCAGCACGACCCCTCCTCCTCCCGTATCATCTGCAGCCCCAGCACCGACCTCTCCTCCTCCCGCATCATCTGCAGCCCCAGCACCGACCCCTCCTTCTCCCGCATCATCTGCAGCCCCAGCACCGACCCCTCCTCCTCCCGCATCATCTGCAACCCCAGTACCGACCCCTCCTCCTCCCGCATCATCTGCAACCCCAGCACCGACCCCTCCTCCTCCCGCATCATCTGCAGCCCCAGCACCTTCTCCTCCCGCATCATCTGCAGCCCCAGCCCCTTCTCCTCCCGCATCATCCGCAGCCCCAGCACCGGCCCCTTCTCCTCCCACATCATCTGCAGCCCCAGCACCGACCCCTCCTCCTCCCGCATCATCTGCAGCCCCAGCACCTTCTCCTCCCGCATCATCTGCAGCCCCAGCACCGACCCCTCCTTCTCCCGCATCATCTGCAGCCCCAGCACCTTCTCCTCCCGCATCATCTGCAGCCCCAGCACTGACCCCTCCTCCTCCCGCATCATCTGCAGCCCCAGCACCTTCTACTCCCGCAGATGGCCCCAGCACCTTCTCCTCCCGCATCATCTGCAGCCCCAGCACCTTCTCCTCCCGCATCATCCGCAGCCCCAGCACCGACCCCTTCTCCTCCCGCATCATCCGCAGCCCCAGCACCGGCCCCTTCTCCTCCGGCATCATCTGCAGCCCCAGCACCGACCCCTCCTCCTCCCGCATCATATGCAGCCCAAGCACCTTCTCCTCCCGCATCATATGCAGCCCCAGCAACGACCCCTCCTCCCGCATCATCTGCAGCCCCAGCACCGGCCCCTTCTCCTCCCGCATCATCTGCAGCCCCAGCACGACCCCTCCTCCTCCCACATCTGCAACCCCAGCACCGACCCCTCCTCCTCCCGCATCATCTGCAGCCCCAGCACCGACCCCTCATCCTCCCGCATGATCTGCAGCCCCAGCACCTACTCCTCCCGCATCATCTGCAGCCCCAGCACCGACCCCTCCTTCTCCCACATCATCTGCAGCCCCAGCACCGACCCCTCCTCCTCCCGTATCATCTGCAGCCCCAGCACGACCCCTCCTCCTCCCGTATCATCTGCAGCCCCAGCACCGACCTCTCCTCCTCCCGCATCATCTGCAGCCCCTGCACCGACCCCTCCTCCTCCCTCATCATCTGCAGCCCCAGCACCGACCCCTCCTCCTCCCGCATCATCTGCAGCCCCAGCACCTTCTCCCGCATCATCTGCAGCCCCAGCACCGGCCCCTTCTCCTCCCGCATCATCTGCAGCCCCAGCACCGACCCCTCCTCCTCCCGCATCATCTGCAACCCCAGTACCGACCCCTCCTCCTCCCGCATCATCTGCAACCCCAGCACCGACCCCTCCTCCTCCCGCATCATCTGCAGCCCCAGCACGACCCCTCCTCCTCCCGCATCATCTGCAGCCCAAGCACCTTCTCCTCCCGCATCATCTGCAGCCCCAGCACCGACCCCTCCTTCTCCCGCATCATCTGCAGCCTCAGCACCTTCTCTCCCATCTGCAGCCCCAGCACCTTCTCCTCCCGCATCATCCGCAGCCCCAGCACCGACCCCTCCTCCTCCTCCTCCCGCATCATCTGCAGCCCCAGCACGACCCCTCCTCCTCCCGCATCATCTGCAGCCCCAGCACCTTCTCCTCCCGCATCATCTGCAGCCCCAGCACAGACCCCTCCTCCTCCCGCATCATCTGCAGCCCCAGCACAGACCCCTCCTCCTCCCGCATCATCTGCAGCCCCAGCACCGACCCCTCCTCCTCCCGCATCATCTGCAGCCCCAGCACCGACCCCTCCTCCTCCCGCATCATCTGCAGCCACCGCACCGACCCCTCCTCCTCCCGTATCATCTACAGCCCCAGCACCTTCTCCCGCATCATCTGCAGCCCCAGCACCGGCCCCTTCTCCTCGCGCATCATCTGCAGCCCCAGCACCGACCCCTCCTCCTCCCGCATCATCTGCAACCCCAGTACCGACCCCTCCTCCTCCCGCATCATCTGCAACCCCAGCACCGACCCCTCCTCCTCCCGCATCATCTGCAGCCCCAGCACCTTCTCCTCCCGCATCATCTGCAGCCCCAGCCCCTTCTCCTCCCGCATCATCCGCAGCCCCAGCACCGGCCCCTTCTCCTCCCACATCATCTGCAGCCCCAGCACCGACCCCTCCTCCTCCCGCATCATCTGCAGCCCCAGCACCTTCTCCTCCCGCATCATCTGCAGCCCCAGCACCGACCCCTCCTTCTCCCGCATCATCTGCAGCCCCAGCACCTTCTCCTCCCGCATCATCTGCAGCCCCAGCACTGACCCCTCCTCCTCCCGCATCATCTGCAGCCCCAGCACCTTCTCCTCCCGCATCATCTGCAGCCCCAGCACCTTCTCCTCCCGCATCATCTGCAGCCCCAGCACCTTCTCCTCCCGCATCATCCGCAGCCCCAGCACCGACCCCTTCTCCTCCCGCATCATCCGCAGCTCCAGCACCGGCCCCTTCTCCTCCGGCATCATCTGCAGCCCCAGCACCGACCCCTCCTCCTCCCGCATCATATGCAGCCCAAGCACCTTCTCCTCCTGCATCATATGCAGCCCCAGCAACGACCCCTCCTTCTCCCGCATCATCTGCAGCCCCAGCACCGGCCCCTTCTCCTCCCGCATCATCTGCAGCCCCAGCACGACCCCTCCTCCTCCCGCATCTGCAACCCCAGCACCGACCCCTCCTCCTCCCGCATCATCTGCAGCCCCAGCACCGACCCCTCCTCCTCCCGCATGATCTGCAGCCCCAGCACCTTCTCCTCCCGCATCATCTGCAGCCCCAGCACCGACCCCTCCTTCTCCCACATCATCTGCAGCCCCAGCACCGACCCCTCCTCCTCCCGTATCATCTGCAGCCCCAGCACGACCCCTCCTCCTCCCGTATCATCTGCAGCCCCAGCACCGACCTCTCCTCCTCCCGCATCATCTGCAGCACCAGCACCTTCTCCTCCCGCATCATCTGCAGCCCCAGCACTGACCCCTCCTCCTCACGCATCATCTGCAGCCCCAGCACCTTCTCCTCCCGCATCATCTGCAGCCCCAGCACCTTCTCCTCCCGCATCATCTGCAGCCCCAGCACCTTCTCCTCCCAAATCATCCGCAGCCGCAGCACCGACCCCTTCTCCTCCCCCATCATCCGCAGCCCCAGCACCGGCCCCTTCTCCTCCGGCATCATCTGCAGCCCCAGCACCGACCCCTCCTCCTCCCGCATCATATGCAGCCCAAGCACCTTCTCCTCCCGCATCATATGCAGCCCCAGCAACGACCCCTCCTTCTCCCGCATCATCTGCAGCCCCAGCACCGGCCCCTTCTCCTCCCGCATCATCTGCATCCCCAGCACGACCCCTCCTCCTCCCGCATCATCTGCAGCCCCAGCACCGACCCCTCCTCCTCCCGCATGATCTGCAGCCCCAGCACCTTCTCCTCCCGCATCATCTGCAGCCCCAGCACCGACCCCTCCTTCTCCCACATCATCTGCAGCCCCAGCACCGACCCCTCCTCCTCCCGTATCATCTGCAGCCCCAGCACGACCCCTCCACCTCCCGTATCATCTGCAGCCCCAGCACCGACCTCTCCTCCTCCCACATCATCTGCAGCACCAGCACCGACCCCTCCTCCTCCCGCATCATCTGCAGCCCCAGCACCGACCCCTCCTTCTCCCGCATCATCTGCAGCCCCAGCACCTTCTCCCGCATCATCTGCAGCCCCAGCACCGGCCCCTTCTCCTCCCGCATCATCTGCAGCCCCAGCACCGACCCCTCCTCCTCCCGCATCATCTGCAACCCCAGTACCGACCCCTTCTCCTCCCGCATCATCTGCAACCCCAGCACCGACCCCTCCTCCTCCCGCATCATCTGCAGCCCCAGCACGACCCCTCCTCCTCCCGCATCATCTGCAGCCCCAGCACCTTCTCCTCCCGCATCATCTGCAGCCCCAGCACCGACCCCTCCTTCTCCCGCATCATCTGCAGCCTCAGCACCTTCTCTCCCATCTGCAGCCCCAGCACCTTCTCCTCCCGCATCATCCGCAGCCCCAGCACCGACCCCTCCTCCTCCTCCTCCTCCTCCTCCTCCTCCCGCATCATCTGCAGCCCCAGCACGACCCCTCCTCCTCCCGCATCATCTGCAGCCCCAGCACCTTCTCCTCCCGCATCATCTGCAGCCCCAGCACAGACCCCTCCTCCTCCCGCATCATCTGCAGCCCCAGCACAGACCCCTCCTCCTCCCGCATCATCTGCAGCCCCAGCACCGACCCCTCCTCCTCCCGTATCATCTGCAGCCCCAGCACCGGCCCCTTCTCCTCCCGCATCATCTGCAGCCCCAACACCAACCCCTCCTCCTCCTCCCACATCATCTGCAGCCCCAGCACCGGCCCCTTCTCCTCCCGCATCATCTGCAGCCCCAGCACCGACCCCTCCTCCTCCTGCATCATCTGCAACCCCAGCACTGACCCCTCCTCCTCCTCCCGCATCATCTGCAGCCCCAGCACCGACCCCTCCTCCTCCCGCATCATCTGCAGTCCCAGCACCGACCCCTCCTCCTCCCGCATCATCTGCAGCCCCAGCACCGACCTCTCCTCCTCCCGCATCATCTGCAGCCCCAGCACCGACCCCTCCTCCTCCCGTATCATCTGCAGCCCCAGCACCTTCTCCCGCATCATCTGCAGCCCCAGCACCGGCCCCTTCTCCTCCCGCATCATCTGCAGCCCCAACACCAACCCCTCCTCCTCCTCCCACATCATCTGCAGCCCCAGCACCGGCCCCTTCTCCTCCCGCATCATCTGCAGCCCCAGCACCGACCCCTCCTCCTCCTGCATCATCTGCAACCCCAGCACTGACCCCTCCTCCTCCTCCCGCATCATCTGCAGCCCCAGCACCGACCCCTCCTCCTCCCGCATCATCTGCAGTCCCAGCACCGACCCCTCCTCCTCCCGCATCATCTGCAGCCCCAGCACCGACCTCTCCTCCTCCCGCATCATCTGCAGCCCCAGCACCGACCCCTCCTCCTCCCGTATCATCTGCAGCCCCAGCACCTTCTCCCGCATCATCTGCAGCCCCAGCACCGGCCCCTTCTCCTCCCGCATCATCTGCAACCCCAGTACCGACCCCTCCTCCTCCCGCATCATCTGCAGCCCCAGCACCGACCCCTCCTTCTCCCGCATCATCTGCAGCCCCAGCACCTTCTCCCGCATCATCTGCAGCCCCAGCACCGGCCCCTTCTCCTCCCGCATCATCTGCAGCCCCAGCACCGACCCCTCCTCCTCCAGCATCATCTGCAACCCCAGTACCGACCCCTCCTCCTCCCGCATCATCTGCAACCCCAGCACCGACCCCTCCTCCTCCCGCATCATCTGCAGCCCCAGCACGACCCCTCCTCCTCCCGCATCATCTGCAGCCCCAGCACCTTCTCCTCCCGCATCATCTGCAGCCCCAGCACCGACCCCTCCTTCTCCCGCATCATCTGCAGCCTCAGCACCTTCTCTCCCATCTGCAGCCCCAGCACCTTCTCCTCCCGCATCATCCGCAGCCCCAGCACCGACCCCTCCTCCTCCTCCTCCTCCTCCTCCTCCTCCCGCATCATCTGCAGCCCCAGCATGACCCCTCCTCCTCCCGCATCATCTGCAGCCCCAGCACCTTCTCCTCCAGCATCATCTGCAGCCCCAGCACAGACCCCTCCTCCTCCCGCATCATCTGCAGCCCCAGCACAGACCCCTCCTCCTCCCGCATCATCTGCAGCCCCAGCACCGACCCCCTCCTCCTCCCGTATCATCTGCAGCCCCAGCACCGGCCCCTTCTCCTCCCGCATCATCTGCAGCCCCAACACCAACCCCTCCTCCTCCTCCCACATCATCTGCAGCCCCAGCACCGGCCCCTTCTCCTCCCGCATCATCTGCAGCCCCAGCACCGACCCCTCCTCCTCCTGCATCATCTGCAACCCCAGCACTGACCCCTCCTCCTCCTCCCGCATCATCTGCAGCCCCAGCACCGACCCCTCCTCCTCCCGCATCATCTGCAGTCCCAGCACCGACCCCTCCTCCTCCCGCATCATCTGCAGCCCCAGCACCGACCTCTCCTCCTCCCGCATCATCTGCAGCCCCAGCACCGACCCCTCCTCCTCCCGTATCATCTGCAGCCCCAGCACCTTCTCCCGCATCATCTGCAGCCCCAGCACCGGCCCCTTCTCCTCCCGCATCATCTGCAGCCCCAGCACCGACCCCTCCTCCTCCCGCATCCTCTGCAACCCCAGTACCGACCCCTCCTCCTCCCGCATCATCGGCAACCCCAGCACCGACCCCTCCTCCTCCCGCATCATCTGCAGCCCCAGCACCTTCTCCTCCCGCATCATCTGCAGCCCCAGCCCCTTCTCCTCCCGCATCATCCGCAGCCCCAGCACCGGCCCCTTCTCCTCCCACATCATCTGCAGCCCCAGCACCGACCCCTCCTCCTCCCGCATCATCTGCAGCCCCAGCACCTTCACCTCCCACATCATCTGCAGCCCCAGCACCGACCCCTCCTTCTCCCGCATCATCTGCAGCCCCAGCACCTTCTCCTCCCGCATCATCTGCAGCCCCAGCACTGACCCCTCCTCCTCCCGCATCATCTGCAGCCCCAGCACCTTCTCCTCCCGCATCATCTGCAGCCCCAGCACCTTCTCCTCCCGCATCATCTGCAGCCCCAGCACCTTCTCCTCCCGCATCATCCGCAGCCCCAGCACCGACCCCTTCTCCTCCCGTATCATCTGCAGCCCCAGCACCGGCCCCTTCTCCTCCCGCATCATCTGCAGCCCCAACACCAACCCCTCCTCCTCCTCCCACATCATCTGCAGCCCCAGCACCGGCCCCTTCTCCTCCCGCATCATCTGCAGCCCCAGCACCGACCCCTCCTCCTCCTGCATCATCTGCAACCCCAGCACTGACCCCTCCTCCTCCTCCCGCATCATCTGCAGCCCCAGCACCGACCCCTCCTCCTCCCGCATCATCTGCAGCCCCAGCACCGACCCCTCCTCCTCCCGCATCATCTGCAGCCCCAGCACCGACCTCTCCTCCTCCCGCATCATCTGCAGCCCCAGCACCGACCCCTCCTCCTCCCGTATCATCTGCAGCCCAAGCACCTTCTCCCGCATCATCTGCAGCCCCAGCACCGGCCCCTTCTCCTCCCGCATCATCTGCAGCCCCAGCACCGACCCCTCCTCCTCCCGCATCCTCTGCAACCCCAGTACCGACCCCTCCTCCTCCCGCATCATCTGCAACCCCAGCACCGACCCCTCCTCCTCCCGCATCATCTGCAGCCCCAGCACCTTCTCCTCCCGCATCATCTGCAGCCCCAGCCCCTTCTCCTCCCGCATCATCCGCAGCCCCAGCACCGGCCCCTTCTCCTCCCACATCATCTGCAGCCCCAGCACCGACCCCTCCTCCTCCCGCATCATCTGCAGCCCCAGCACCTTCACCTCCCGCATCATCTGCAGCCCCAGCACCGACCCCTCCTTCTCCCGCATCATCTGCAGCCCCAGCACCTTCTCCTCCCGCATCATCTGCAGCCCCAGCACTGACCCCTCCTCCTCCCGCATCATCTGCAGCCCCAGCACCTTCTCCTCCCGCATCATCTGCAGCCCCAGCACCTTCTCCTCCCGCATCATCTGCAGCCCCAGCACCTTCTCCTCCCGCATCATCCGCAGCCCCAGCACCGACCCCTTCTCCTCCGGCATCATCCGCAGCCCCAGCACCGGCCCCTTCTCCTCCGGCATCATCCGCAGCCCCAGCACCGGCCCCTTCTCCTCCGGCATCATCTGCAGCCCCAGCACCGACCCCTCCTCCTCCCGCATCATATGCAGCCCAAGCACCTTCTCCTCCCGCATCATATGCAGCCCCAGCAACGACCCCTCCTTCTCCCGCATCATCTGCAGCCCCAGCACCGGCCCCTTCTCCTCCCGTATCATCTGCAGCCCCAGCACCTACTCCCGCATCATCTGCAGCCCCAGCACCGGCCCCTTCTCCTCCCGCATCATCTGCAGCCCCAGCACCGACCCCTCCTCCTCCCGCATCATCTGCAACCCCAGTACCGACCCCTCCTCCTCCCGCATCATCTGCAACCCCAGCACCGACCCCTCCTCCTCCCGCATCATGTGCAGCCCCAGCACCTTCTCCTCCCGCATCATCTGCAGCCCCAGCCCCTTCTCCTCCCGCATCATCCGCAGCCCCAGCACCGGCCCCTTCTCCTCCCACATCATCTGCAGCCCCAGCACCGACCCCTCCTCCTCCCGCATCATCTGCAGCCCCAGCACCTTCTGCTCCCGCATCATCTGCAGCCCCAGCACCGACCCCTCCTTCTCCCGCATCATCTGCAGCCCCAGCACCTTCTCCTCCCGCATCATCTGCAGCCCCAGCACTGACCCCTCCTCCTCCCGCATCATCTGCAGCCCCAGCACCTTCTCCTCCCGCATCATCTGCAGCCCCAGCACCTTCTCCTCCCGCATCATCTGCAGCCCCAGCACCTTCTCCTCCCGCATCATCCGCAGCCCCAGCACCGACCCCTTCTCCTCCCGCATCATCCGCAGCCCCAGCACCGGCCCCTTCTCCTCCGGCATCATCTGCAGCCCCAGCACCGACCCCTCCTCCTCCCGCATCATATGCAGCCCAAGCACCTTCTCCTCCCGCATCATATGCAGCCCCAGCAACGACCCCTCCTTCTCCCGCATCATCTGCAGCCCCAGCCCCAGCACCGGCCCCTTCTCCTCCCGCATCATCTGCAGCCCCAGCACGACCCCTCCTCCTCCCGCATCTGCAACCCCAGCACCGACCCCTCCTCCTCCCGCATCATCTGCAGCCCCAGCACCGACCCCTCCTCCTCCCGCATGATCTGCAGCCCCAGCACCTTCTCCTCCCGCATCATCTGCAGCCCCAGCACCGACCCCTCCTTCTCCCACATCATCTGCAGCCCCAGCACCGACCCCTCCTCCTCCCGTATCATCTGCAGCCCCAGCACGACCCCTCCTCCTCCCGTATCATCTGCAGCCCCAGCACCGACCTCTCCTCCTCCCGCATCATCTGCAGCCCCAGCACCGACCCCTCCTCCTCCCGCATCATCTGCAGCCCCAGCACCGACCCCTCCTCCTCCCGCATCATCTGCAGCCCCAGCACCTTCTCCCGCATCATCTGCAGCCCCAGCACCGGCCCCTTCTCCTCCCGCATCATCTGCAGCCCCAGCACCGACCCCTCCTCCTCCCGCATCATCTGCAGCCCCAGCACCGACCCCTCCTCCTCCCGCATCATCTGCAACCCCAGTACCGACCCCTCCTCCTCCCGCATCATCTGCAGCCCCAGCACCGACCCCTCCTCCTCCCGCATGATCTGCAGCCCCAGCACCTTCTCCTCCCGCATCATCTGCAGCCCCAGCACCGACCCCTCCTTCTCCCACATCATCTGCAGCCCCAGTACCGACCCCTCCTCCTCCCGTATCATCCGCAGCCCCAGCACGACCCCTCCTCCTCCCGTATCATCTGCAGCCCCAGCACCGACCTCTCCTCCTCCCGCATCATCTGCAGCCCCAGCACCGACCCCTCCTCCTCCCGCATCATCTGCAGCCCCAGCACCGACCCCTCCTCCTCCCGCATCATCTGCAGCCCCAGCACCTTCTCCCGCATCATCTGCAGCCCCAGCACCGGCCCCTTCTCCTCCCGCATCATCTGCAGCCCCAGCACCGACCCCTCCTCCTCCCGCATCATCTGCAACCCCAGTACCGACCCCTCCTCCTCCCGCATCATCTGCAACCCCAGCACCGACCCCTCCTCCTCCCGCATCATCTGCAGCCCCAGCACGACCCCTCCTCCTCCCGCATCATCTGCAGCCCCAGCACCTTCTCCTCCCGCATCATCTGCAGCCCCAGCACCGACCCCTCCTTCTCCCGCATCATCTGCAGCCTCAGCACCTTCTCTCCCATCTGCAGCCCCAGCACCTTCTCCTCCCGCATCATCCGCAGCCCCAGCACCGACCACTCCTCCTCCTCCCGCATCATCTGCAGCCCCAGCACGACCCCTCCTCCTCCCGCATCATCTGCAGCCCCAGCACCTTCTCCTCCCGCATCATCTGCAGCCCCAGCACAGACCCCTCCTCCTCCCGCATCATCTGCAGCCCCAGCACAGACCCCTCCTCCTCCCGCATCATCTGCAGCCCCAGCACAGACCCCTCCTCCTCCCGCATCATCTGCAGCCCCTGCACCGACCCCTCCTCCTCCCGTATCATCTGCAGCCCCAGCACCGGCCCCTTCTCCTCCCGCATCATCTGCAGCCCCAACACCAACCCCTCCTCCTCCTCCCACATCATCTGCAGCCCCAGCACCGGCCCCTTCTCCTCCCGCATCATCTGCAGCCCCAGCACCGGCCCCTCCTCCTCCCGCATCTGCAACCCCAGCACCGACCCCTCCTCCTCCCGCATCATCTGCAGCCCCAGCACCGACCCCTCCTCCTCCCGCATGATCTGCAGCCCCAGCACCTTCTCCTCCCGCATCATCTGCAGCCCCAGCACAGACCCCTCCTCCTCCCGCATCATCTGCAGCCCCAGCACAGACCCCTCCTCCTCCCGCATCATCTGCAGCCCCAGCACAGACCCCTCCTCCTCCCGCATCATCTGCAGCCCCTGCACCGACCCCTCCTCCTCCCGTATCATCTGCAGCCCCAGCACCGGCCCCTTCTCCTCCCGCATCATCTGCAGCCCCAACACCAACCCCTCCTCCTCCTCCCACATCATCTGCAGCCCCAGCACCGGCCCCTTCTCCTCCCGCATCATCTGCAGCCCCAGCCCCTTCTCCTCCCGCATCATCCGCAGCCCCAGCACCGGCCCCTTCTCCTCCCACATCATCTGCAGCCCCAGCACCGACCCCTCCTCCTCCCGCATCATCTGCAGCCCCAGCACCTTCACCTCCCACATCATCTGCAGCCCCAGCACCGACCCCTCCTTCTCCCGCATCATCTGCAGCCCCAGCACCTTCTCCTCCCGCATCATCTGCAGCCCCAGCACTGACCCCTCCTCCTCCCGCATCATCTGCAGCCCCAGCACCTTCTCCTCCCGCATCATCTGCAGCCCCAGCACCTTCTCCTCCCGCATCATCTGCAGCCCCAGCACCTTCTCCTCCCGCATCATCCGCAGCCCCAGCACCGACCCCTTCTCCTCCCGTATCATCTGCAGCCCCAGCACCGGCCCCTTCTCCTCCCGCATCATCTGCAGCCCCAACACCAACCCCTCCTCCTCCTCCCACATCATCTGCAGCCCCAGCACCGGCCCCTTCTCCTCCCGCATCATCTGCAGCCCCAGCACCGACCCCTCCTCCTCCTGCATCATCTGCAACCCCAGCACTGACCCCTCCTCCTCCTCCCGCATCATCTGCAGCCCCAGCACCGACCCCTCCTCCTCCCGCATCATCTGCAGCCCCAGCACCGACCCCTCCTCCTCCCGCATCATCTGCAGCCCCAGCACCGACCTCTCCTCCTCCCGCATCATCTGCAGCCCCAGCACCGACCCCTCCTCCTCCCGTATCATCTGCAGCCCAAGCACCTTCTCCCGCATCATCTGCAGCCCCAGCACCGGCCCCTTCTCCTCCCGCATCATCTGCAGCCCCAGCACCGACCCCTCCTCCTCCCGCATCCTCTGCAACCCCAGTACCGACCCCTCCTCCTCCCGCATCATCTGCAACCCCAGCACCGACCCCTCCTCCTCCCGCATCATCTGCAGCCCCAGCACCTTCTCCTCCCGCATCATCTGCAGCCCCAGCCCCTTCTCCTCCCGCATCATCCGCAGCCCCAGCACCGGCCCCTTCTCCTCCCACATCATCTGCAGCCCCAGCACCGACCCCTCCTCCTCCCGCATCATCTGCAGCCCCAGCACCTTCACCTCCCGCATCATCTGCAGCCCCAGCACCGACCCCTCCTTCTCCCGCATCATCTGCTGCCCCAGCACCTTCTCCTCCCGCATCATCTGCAGCCCCAGCACTGACCCCTCCTCCTCCCGCATCATCTGCAGCCCCAGCACCTTCTCCTCCCGCATCATCTGCAGCCCCAGCACCTTCTCCTCCCGCATCATCTGCAGCCCCAGCACCTTCTCCTCCCGCATCATCCGCAGCCCCAGCACCGACCCCTTCTCCTCCGGCATCATCCGCAGCCCCAGCACCGGCCCCTTCTCCTCCGGCATCATCCGCAGCCCCAGCACCGGCCCCTTCTCCTCCGGCATCATCTGCAGCCCCAGCACCGACCCCTCCTCCTCCCGCATCATATGCAGCCCAAGCACCTTCTCCTCCCGCATCATATGCAGCCCCAGCAACGACCCCTCCTTCTCCCGCATCATCTGCAGCCCCAGCACCGGCCCCTTCTCCTCCCGTATCATCTGCAGCCCCAGCACCTACTCCCGCATCATCTGCAGCCCCAGCACCGGCCCCTTCTCCTCCCGCATCATCTGCAGCCCCAGCACCGACCCCTCCTCCTCCCGCATCATCTGCAACCCCAGTACCGACCCCTCCTCCTCCCGCATCATCTGCAACCCCAGCACCGACCCCTCCTCCTCCCGCATCATGTGCAGCCCCAGCACCTTCTCCTCCCGCATCATCTGCAGCCCCAGCCCCTTCTCCTCCCGCATCATCCGCAGCCCCAGCACCGGCCCCTTCTCCTCCCACATCATCTGCAGCCCCAGCACCTTCTGCTCCCGCATCATCTGCAGCCCCAGCACCGACCCCTCCTTCTCCCGCATCATCTGCAGCCCCAGCACCTTCTCCTCCCGCATCATCTGCAGCCCCAGCACTGACCCCTCCTCCTCCCGCATCATCTGCAGCCCCAGCACCTTCTCCTCCCGCATCATCTGCAGCCCCAGCACCTTCTCCTCCCGCATCATCTGCAGCCCCAGCACCTTCTCCTCCCGCATCATCCGCAGCCCCAGCACCGACCCCTTCTCCTCCCGCATCATCCGCAGCCCCAGCACCGGCCCCTTCTCCTCCGGCATCATCTGCAGCCCCAGCACCGACCCCTCCTCCTCCCGCATCATATGCAGCCCAAGCACCTTCTCCTCCCGCATCATATGCAGCCCCAGCAACGACCCCTCCTTCTCCCGCATCATCTGCAGCCCCAGCCCCAGCACCGGCCCCTTCTCCTCCCGCATCATCTGCAGCCCCAGCACGACCCCTCCTCCTCCCGCATCTGCAACCCCAGCACCGACCCCTCCTCCTCCCGCATCATCTGCAGCCCCAGCACCGACCCCTCCTCCTCCCGCATGATCTGCAGCCCCAGCACCTTCTCCTCCCGCATCATCTGCAGCCCCAGCACCGACCCCTCCTTCTCCCACATCATCTGCAGCCCCAGCACCGACCCCTCCTCCTCCCGTATCATCTGCAGCCCCAGCACGACCCCTCCTCCTCCCGTATCATCTGCAGCCCCAGCACCGACCTCTCCTCCTCCCGCATCATCTGCAGCCCCAGCACCGACCCCTCCTCCTCCCGCATCATCTGCAGCCCCAGCACCGACCCCTCCTCCTCCCGCATCATCTGCAGCCCCAGCACCTTCTCCCGCATCATCTGCAGCCCCAGCACCGGCCCCTTCTCCTCCCGCATCATCTGCAGCCCCAGCACCGACCCCTCCTCCTCCCGCATCATCTGCAGCCCCAGCACCGACCCCTCCTCCTCCCGCATCATCTGCAACCCCAGTACCGACCCCTCCTCCTCCCGCATCATCTGCAGCCCCAGCACCGACCCCTCCTCCTCCCGCATGATCTGCAGCCCCAGCACCTTCTCCTCCCGCATCATCTGCAGCCCCAGCACCGACCCCTCCTTCTCCCACATCATCTGCAGCCCCAGTACCGACCCCTCCTCCTCCCGTATCATCCGCAGCCCCAGCACGACCCCTCCTCCTCCCGTATCATCTGCAGCCCCAGCACCGACCTCTCCTCCTCCCGCATCATCTGCAGCCCCAGCACCGACCCCTCCTCCTCCCGCATCATCTGCAGCCCCAGCACCGACCCCTCCTCCTCCCGCATCATCTGCAGCCCCAGCACCTTCTCCCGCATCATCTGCAGCCCCAGCACCGGCCCCTTCTCCTCCCGCATCATCTGCAGCCCCAGCACCGACCCCTCCTCCTCCCGCATCATCTGCAACCCCAGTACCGACCCCTCCTCCTCCCGCATCATCTGCAACCCCAGCACCGACCCCTCCTCCTCCCGCATCATCTGCAGCCCCAGCACGACCCCTCCTCCTCCCGCATCATCTGCAGCCCCAGCACCTTCTCCTCCCGCATCATCTGCAGCCCCAGCACCGACCCCTCCTTCTCCCGCATCATCTGCAGCCTCAGCACCTTCTCTCCCATCTGCAGCCCCAGCACCTTCTCCTCCCGCATCATCCGCAGCCCCAGCACCGACCACTCCTCCTCCTCCCGCATCATCTGCAGCCCCAGCACGACCCCTCCTCCTCCCGCATCATCTGCAGCCCCAGCACCTTCTCCTCCCGCATCATCTGCAGCCCCAGCACAGACCCCTCCTCCTCCCGCATCATCTGCAGCCCCAGCACAGACCCCTCCTCCTCCCGCATCATCTGCAGCCCCAGCACAGACCCCTCCTCCTCCCGCATCATCTGCAGCCCCTGCACCGACCCCTCCTCCTCCCGTATCATCTGCAGCCCCAGCACCGGCCCCTTCTCCTCCCGCATCATCTGCAGCCCCAACACCAACCCCTCCTCCTCCTCCCACATCATCTGCAGCCCCAGCACCGGCCCCTTCTCCTCCCGCATCATCTGCAGCCCCAGCACCGGCCCCTCCTCCTCCCGCATCTGCAACCCCAGCACCGACCCCTCCTCCTCCCGCATCATCTGCAGCCCCAGCACCGACCCCTCCTCCTCCCGCATGATCTGCAGCCCCAGCACCTTCTCCTCCCGCATCATCTGCAGCCCCAGCACAGACCCCTCCTCCTCCCGCATCATCTGCAGCCCCAGCACAGACCCCTCCTCCTCCCGCATCATCTGCAGCCCCTGCACCGACCCCTCCTCCTCCCGTATCATCTGCAGCCCCAGCACCGGCCCCTTCTCCTCCCGCATCATCTGCAGCCCCAACACCAACCCCTCCTCCTCCTCCCACATCATCTGCAGCCCCAGCACCGGCCCCTTCTCCTCCCGCATCATCTGCAGCCCCAGCACCGGCCCCTCCTCCTCCCGCATCTGCAACCCCAGCACCGACCCCTTCTCCTCCCGCATTATCTGCAGCACCAGCACCGACCCCTCCTCCTCCCAGTCACCCCACACAGGGTCACATGTCCCCCAATGCCTCCGCTCTGAGCACTGCGGGACCGTCTGGTGGTTCCCTGCATCCGTTCCCTGGTTACTGCTGCTACTTGTTGCTGAGTCCCAGGATGACAAGTAACCTGGGGTTGCAGCACAGTATATGGAGGGGGTGCAGAGTATGTGGTATATGGCGGGAGCAGTATATTGAGGGGTATGGAGGTGAAGTGTGTTTATAGGGGTAGTATAGGGTGGGGGTTGCAGAATATGTAAAAAGAGGGAGGAGCAGTTTATGGTGGGGGTTGCAGTGTATTTATGGAGTGTGTGTGCGTGGCACACAGAGGTGACTATATTTAAAAAAAAACAACAACCCTGCATCTCTCTCCACCGTCCATACCTGCTCCTACCACTCCTCTCTCTCTCCGGTCCCTATCTATCCCAACCCCCCCCCCCCATGCCCTATCTACTCCAACCCCTCCCCCCATGCCCTATCTACTCCAACTATCTCCCCAGTCCCTATCTGGGCCAACCCTCCTTCTTTCGCCCCCAGTCCCTATTTGCCCCATACCCTACTCTCCATCTCTCAGTCCCTTTCTGCCCCTACCCACATGCTCTCTCCCCAGCCCCCTCTCTCCATATGCAGTGAGTGTGAAACCGTCAGATCAGTATTATAATATTACCAGCAGCAGGGTATGAGGCTGTCACATCTCCTTGCAGTATCACTTTCAGTCTGAGCTGTGTCAGCTTCCTGTACACAAAGAAATAATTGTGTGTGGCTGCCAGCGCACATAACAGAGGTGAGGAGCAGACTTGGCTTTTATTATATAGGATACTCTGTAGAATTGCATGTTTATACGTATGGACTGTGTACTTTTATTAATTAGTATTTTATAGGAAATTGCCATGTTTGGGAATCACCTTGTTTTCTGATCCAGATAATTATCCTGGCCCTAGCAAAAAGGTTTAGTGTTACCCGAGTAAACCTTTACTTAGATTCAATGCACTCCGGGGGGTATTCTTGTATTGTGGCGTTTGCTAAGAATGTGTAAAGGAAAGCGATTGTACACTATTGCGCAGCCGCAGGAAAGCGTTGGAAGCGACACCGTACAGCTAATGTGCAAATACAGCAGGAGGCACCTAGTGTAAATAGACGCTGCCTGCGTCCATCCGTCATCCGCTGGTGCGTACCAAGGCACACCATCAGTCAACCGAGAAACCTTCATCAAACACAGCTCCGTTCTGTGATCGCTCGGAACAGTGAGGTCATACGATCATCCTTGTGTTTTTTTTTTTTAATAGCAGAATTAAACTAACTAGTGTATATTCATAAGATGGAAGCGTTCTATAACTTGCTATGCACTTTAGAACCCGGATGCAAAACAGCCGCACCAGGATATAAAGCAACTATACGTGCACTCTACTAACCAGAACTGAAGTCAGTGACTCATTCATCAGGACACGATAGATGTCAGTAGCTGTATGTCGCTGGCACTGCTGCAATCAGCCACTGAATTTATAGTTATCCCTTTCGGAAACCTCCCCAACTTATTATAACGTATATGGGCAGCAGCCGCCCATTAGTACCCAGGACAGACACGAGTTCCCTGGCTCACAAAATATTGGCATTTTATTTTACTGTGCACTCCGTCTGCCCCCACCACCTCCATATCGGGCGCATAAGCTGGGGACTCGTTCTGACGAGCAGAAAGCCGGCCCGCTTAGATCTTCTGACTGCGCCCCCTAGAGGTCACAATCTCCGGCGGCCAGTAAAACACAGACAGACAGTTCAGCACAAAGAAGCTCTTTTATTAATCATAGTGGTAGCTGCTCCATCATCTACACCAATACAATAGCGCCATCTCATGAGCAGGATGAGGAATACGGTGAATGTCTCGCATTATCACTCTGTAAAACTCTGAAACTACGACTTGTTTGAGACGGGAGGGCAGCCATGTTTTGCTCAGGTACCAGAAGCAAATGAAAATCATTAATGACTACATATATATATCTATAACGGTCTCTCGCCAGTGACAGCTGTGTATTAATATACGTCCCTGGTTGTGGCTGCCCATTGGTCAAAGCTTCTTTCTGCCTCGACAGCTTTGGCCCACAGGTCAATACATTGCTGGAAATTAAACAGGCCGTAAAGCGATTTGTATTCAATTTCTAGGAAGACAGCCGACTCCGAGAACATACTGGGGGGACATTGCAGAAAACGGGTGCTAGAGCAACAACACGGGGTACCGTAACCCACAGCAACTGCATTTACGTTACCATCTGTAGTCTAGAGGATGACCAGTTGCTACGGATTATAGTACCATTGTGCAGCCAACTCCCCCACGCGCCAGGTGTTCATGAATGTGCCCCTGATTCAGTACTTGTGCACGGTTCTCAGGCTCCTGTCTGATTGGATAAGATTATAGATTTATATTACTGAACCAGCACACTATTAACGGGGGCACAAGAAACCCCATTCTAGCGGTGAGGGTCACCCGCTACTTATCTGACGATTCTGCACATGTAAAAACAACTTCTGTTCACTTCAACCTTTTAATACTGAAAATAAGGCAAAAATAATCACAAACTGAGAAAACTGAAGGAATTCAACAGGCATAAAAAACAAACAGCAGAGTCTGAATGCGTATGTAGACGTTAGTACATACAGCGGTATCCACAGACTGTCTGTATTATATGTAACGGTCAGATGACCCGCTTCCACATGTAATACAGACATGAACCAGGGTATGTATACAGAAAGATATATATCTGACCATGTGTATATAAACATCTGTATTTTATGTATACATATATGCAGGATACACGGAGTAGCGTCAGGACTGCGCAGCCATCACTCCACCTACTGTACAGGTACAGTACAGTGTCTGGGTCCTTCCGTATTCATGAAGTATCCTGCGTATATGTTAATACACATTCTATATACATATTTATATATACATATATACACACACGTACGTTATACATTCAGCACAATAAACTTGTAAGCCGTACAAGACGTGTACCCCACTATATACACACAGCAAGCGCAGTGCGTCACTGTATACACCCCAAAACAAGGGCACCAACTATATACACTCCCCCAGCGTTAGAGGGCGCTGCGGGGACCGGGGGGCAGCTGTGTTACTGGATACCAGCTTCTGCCCTAATACATTCTTGTGGTTAAGATACACATGAAACCCACAGCAAAAATGAGAGTCTTTTTTTTAGGCATAAAACAGCCACATTTAGGCAAAATTAGCGTTTTTTTTTCCTGTTGCCATTTTATGTACACAGTATGTTTCCATGAAAAGTTTGTAAGGTTCAAAGGAGACTAAGTTCCCCACCAGGCAAAGCCTACAACGTTCAGCGCCTGGTCAGAAATAAACACTGCTTTATCGGAGCTACTCCTTTCAAGGGTTTTCCATTGGCGGTGCTCGCTGGGCAGAAATCTCGCTGCAGCCGAAACCCTTTAGCTTGTAAGGAGGCCGCGCTCCTTTAGTTCTGAGAAGGTCCGTTCATAAGACTGATTTCCCGAGCGACTGCGTGAGAAGCTCTCAAGGTGGGTTCATAACGCTGGTCCCCAGTTGTCCTTGGGAGGAGATTGCGTGACTTGGGACGGTGTAGAGCTGTGGTGTCAACATTAAGGCAACTGCACCCTACACTCCCAAAAACGTCCTCCCCTCTCCTATTCACTCCCCCATCCAGGTCCCCTCAAGAGAAACTGGTTTATTCCTTGAGACATGTCCTGGGGGATCCATTGTCCTATCTGATCGGCCATTTGTCCTCTTAGGACATTTGTAAACAAAAGCAGAATAAAAACAAGAACCAGAGGAGAAAAAAAATAAAATAAAACACAACAAACTATTCCGCATTTCCGGGAAAACAGGGTTTAAGAACAAGTACCATATCCCTTTGTTAAAAAAAAAAAAAAAATCAAATAAAAAAAATAACCATGAGCAATGCAGACACGGAAGGCGAGGTGCGAATCTCCACATAAACATCCACTGAAAGGCCCATTATATAAGTCCTTGACTAGTATCTGATGTGCCCAGAAGTCCTGGCACTCCGTAATGACTGCGGTATGCGATCCTTCAGGGGCCTCTTACATATGAGAAGCAAGTGCATCCTTTATGACAAGGGGGCAAAAACAAAAAAGCAACAAACAATTTTAACAGTTCAAAAGGGGGATTTTTTTCTTTTTTTTTTCTGCCGTTTTAGTAACAAAAAAAAAAAATCACAACATTTTATATCTGTGCAAAAATAACCATTAAAAATGCAGACTCCCCCGACCCCCCAAATTGCTAAGTGCATTCTTCAAGTTTTGATGGATTAACTCCCCCTCGACACTCCCCAACACAATAGGGAACTGAAAGCAGAGCATTGTAATTTTTGCAAAAAGCGTGGAAAACTTACTACTTTTCTTAATTTTTTTTTTTGTTTTGTAGTTTTAAATTTTTTTTCTTAGGTTTTTTTTTTTATTATTTTTTATTTTTTTTAAACAAAATAGATTTTGCAAAAAAATTTGAGGAAAAAAAAGTTTTTGGCTGTATTTTTTTTCTTCCCAAAATATTTTTCTTTTTTTTTTTTCTCTTTTCATTATATAGATCCGTTGCCGGAATACTTTACTTTTTGATACAAAAAAAAAAAAAAAAAAAGTCAGAAACTGTCAAGTTAAAAAACAAAACAAAAACAATGAACAATTAAAGAAAAAAAACGCTCAAACAAAAAGGTTATGCTAGTAATAAACAGTCAAAGTCAATAAATCCAGTTTTTCCTCTCCTCCTAGGGTGTTTTTTTTTTCTATTTTTATTTTTTTGTAAAAAAAAAAAAAAAATTATAGAAAAAAAATTATAGGAAAAAAAAATGGAATTCAGATTTTTTTGATCAGTTTCTGTAAAGTGCATTTTTTTTTAAGGTGCTTTAAAATGAGTGCATTATGTTTAGGGGAGTGGGGGGAGGGAACAGGGTGTAGCTCCCCCCTCCTCCCTGGCTCTGGCTGGGTAACACCCACCCCCTCCTCTCCCAGTCTCTTCCCCTCCTTCCTGCAGAGGGAGGGGTAAAGTTTGCAGTGCAGTATTGCCGCAGGAATGCGGCAGGTGAAGTAAAGATGGCGTCCGAAGGAAGAGACACGCCTCAGTAGTCGTCAATAGCTTCCATCTCATTTGGGGAGCCGTGCAAGGAGTAACCTAAATATAAAAACATTAACATAATCAGTTCCCATTAATCACCATGCAACATACCTGTACAAACCCGGAGCTAATGAATTTGTAAGGAAAAGCAGCCGTCCCTGAGTTCACGTCATTTTGTATTAGAGCTACCTATAGCTGAACACAGTGTACGGGAATAACAGACAGCCCAGGAAACCTACCCAGAATGCTGGGATCTGAGTGTAACATCTGAAGCCGCCTCTTCATCTTGCTGCTCTGTACATCGAATCCGCTGCTTTGCTTGGAATTCTGGGATGTTGGAAACATTGAGGGAGTCAGCCAGGCAGCTTCCTGTAGAATAGAGGGGCGACTAAACTGATCACATCTGCTTTTAGAGCATTAACAACAAAAAAACAAAAATAAAAATACAGTCACACTTGAAATACATGCAAATATGACTATTCCTCACAATTACATTGATGGCCCAAATATCATGACCAGCAGCCTAATTTGCTGTTGCTCCTCTGTGTGCTGCCAAAACAGCTAGCGCAGAGTTCGCGCACCAAGGGGCCTGCTAGTCACAAGGTGCAGCTAACATGGATCGGATTGAGTTCTGGGGCAAGATTTACTAAAGTACGATTTTGGTGATTCAAGTGATTTGTCATTCTGTTACAATTCGATTTCAAGTCGATTTGGGTTGAAGAGATTTACTAAAGCCCAAATCGAATGTCAAATCGATTCTATAGCCAATATCCCAAAAGAAATCGAATTTCTAAAAAACACTGATGTTTTCCCATAGAACATGAAATCCCCTCATTTACTAAGGTTTGATTTGAATCAGACCTCCAAATCGAATCTCAAATTGGCTTCTAACCCCATTCTAAAGATAAAAAGTCATCACTATAATTTTTCTAAGTTTCCAAAAACACAGTTCACTGTGAAAGTAGCAAAAATGGATGCCCAAGACAATGGCATGTTGTGCACCTACCTATAGCATGCAAAATACCACCTGACTGAAAAAACTCTGAAAAAAAGAGTACTGTCAGCAGCTTCATGAGTTCAGTAGAGCACATATATCTACTTTTAGGCAAATAAATAAATAAAAAATGATGCAAAAGACAGCACCAGAGCACAATATTTGCAAATTTACAGTAAATGATGATGACATTAGCAAAAAAACCAAGAGTGAATTAAGTGCCTAACCAGATTCTGCCCATGGTGCTTACATCCTCACTAACTAATCCCTGTCTGCTTAAAATCTTGTTGGACAAATTGCAAAGGGATGGTTGTTGTGTAAGATAGCAGTCTGCTCATTTAAAAAAAAAAATTTTTAGAGGCACATACAGCCACCCAATCCTTGGCAGAATGCATCTTTGTTTGATTCCAATAATATTTTTTACAAATTGCATATTTGTTAATCAATATTTGCAAAATTCGTCTTTTTGCTCAGCTGCAGTCTATTGCATAATCACACACAAAAAATAAAATAAAAAAATATTTATGTATAAAACAATGTAATGAGTATGTTTCCCTTTTTAATTAGTGAGCATGCGATACATTTGGACCAGTAGGAAGCTATGAGGGTTTTCTATTCGATTTTACATTCTATTTGTCTGGAGATTTCAATGGGGATTTGAGGTTCGATTTAGGAAAGGATTCCATAGATTCAATTCTAAAACCCTTCTAAACATGAATCAACATCGAATTTGATTTTAAAATCGAATGCAAAATCGATTTTTAGTGAATAAGGTAAACTTCTAAAAGTTTAGAAAGACCAAATAGAATCGATTTGGAAGATTCATAAAGCCCCTTCCCAAAATCAAATTTTTGTAAATATACCCCCTGATGAATTTGGAGGCAACACCTCAAACTCTTCATCATCTTCCCATTTCTAAAAGTTCATGAGCATGTGCCACTGTTATGTCAGTCACTTCATATGGGAGTGTTCGTAATGTTTTGCTGCGCGTCTGTGTGTGTGTAACCTACGGTCATCTTGTCAGCTGATTCATACTTGTGTCACAGTAAATTATACGGTGAAGTGCAGATAGCACATCTCATTTACCATGAGTGCATAGGCGCTGTCGGACGATACCTGCTGGCGCTGGCTGGCCTTGTACTTTGCTCGCCGTTCTAAAAACTGTTTAGCAAATTCTTTGGCTTCAAGTGTTTCCCCAAGACAGGAACGGATGTAATCGTGGACGTCGTACGGAGACTCCAGCTCCTTCAGAATGGCCACCAACGTGGGGACTGCAAAGGACAGAGAGCACAAAATGTCACTGTGGATGACGTGCACAAAATCTCATGGTGGGTGACAGCGCAAGTGTGTGAGACTGGATCAGAGAGCACAACGTCACTGTGGGCAACAGCGTGAGGGACAGGGCGCAAAATGAGACGGCTGGGAGCATGGCAGCACGAGCGAACAAGACAGCACGCAGATCTCACCGTCCAGGTTATTTGATGTATTGAGGATGTGTAACATTTGTTCGCACCACTGAGTAAATCCATCCGATGGTTTAATTCCCTGCAGTAGTTTCAGAAGCTTCTCCTCATCATCTGTCTTTTTGCGCCGGGCAGTTGCAGCGTAGGAATCACTGAGAGGTAAGAGCACAGATATGGATGAAGATCAGATTGAGGATAGCATAATGGCGATTACGTACTGCTCTGTGCATCATTAAGCGTGCGCTTCATATGCGGTACAAAGCAATAAGCAGGCCGGCTCACCCCAGCCGCACAGAGGGGGCAAGCTATTCCTATGTCACTTCCCAGTGCTGCCTCAGACTCACATACTGCACGCATGTCACAATGAGCAGACAGGTAGACATGTTGGGAGAAGGTCTTATGCGACCCATACAGCTATGAGGCAACTCCAATACAAGTTACCGAGAGGCGTACTACAATGACCGGCGATTTCTTGGGAATCTGCAAAATACTAAATGTCCCAAATCCCTGACTTGCCGATTCCAACCCAAAAATGTCAGAATTGGCGAGTCAGGAGTTTCTAACATCCAGATCCACGAGAGATTGTGCAACATGTTGGATTTTGCCGATAACCCGAACAGGGAATTGCCCCAATTATTGCAGATTTGTGGGTCCCATTAGGCAAGCCGGCCTGCGCCAGTACTCACGTCAGCGATGGGCTACTTCTGCTGTTCCTTAGGCCTCTACTGCTGGGCCCAGATTTGACACCTTCTTCCCAAGGGCTTTTCTCCAGCCCGCCCCACAAAGAGCCCGAGTCGGATCCCCACTGGGAGGGAATGATTGCAGCACCAGACATCCCCAGACCTCCATGCTGAAAAATAAGATTTTACTTACCGATAAATCTATTTCTCGGAGTCCGTAGTGGATGCTGGGGTTCCTGAAAGGACCATGGGGAATAGCGGCTCCGCAGGAGACAGGGCACAAAAAGTAAAGCTTTTCCAGATCAGGTGGTGTGCACTGGCTCCTCCCCCTATGACCCTCCTCCAGACTCCAGTTAGGTACTGTGCCCGGACGAGCGTACACAATAAGGGAGGATTTTGAATCCCGGGTAAGACTCATACCAGCCACACCAATCACACCGTACAACTTGTGATCTAAACCCAGTTAACAGTATGACAACAGCGGAGCCTCTGAAAGATGGCTTCCTTCAACAATAACCCGAATTTGTTAACAATAACTATGTACAATTATTGCAGATAATCCGCACTTGGGATGGGCGCCCAGCATCCACTACGGACTCCGAGAAATAGATTTATCGGTAAGTAAAATCTTATTTTCTCTATCGTCCTAGTGGATGCTGGGGTTCCTGAAAGGACCATGGGGATTATACCAAAGCTCCCAAACGGGCGGGAGAGTGCGGATGACTCTGCAGCACCGAATGAGAGAACTCCAGGTCCTCCTTAGCCAGAGTATCAAATTTGTAAAATTTTACAAACGTGTTCTCCCCTGACCACGTAGCTGCTCGGCAAAGTTGTAATGCCGAGACCCCTCGGGCAGCCGCCCAAGATGAGCCCACCTTCCTTGTGGAGTGGGCCTTTACAGATTTAGGCTGTGGCAGGCCTGCCACAGAATGTGCAAGTTGGATTGTGCTACAGATCCAACGAGCAATCGTCTGCTTAGACGCAGGAGCACCCATCTTGTTGGGTGTATACAATATAAACAACGAGTCAGATTTTCTGACTCCAGCTGTCCTTGCAATATATATTTTTAATGCTCTGACAACGTCCAGTAACTTGGAGTCCTCCAAGTCACTTGTAGCCGCAGGCACTACAATAGGCTGGTTCAGATGAAATGCTGACACCACCTTAGGGAGAAAATGCGGACGAGTCCGCAGTTCTGCCCTGTCCGAATGGAAAATCAGATATGGGCTTTTGTAAGCTAAAGCTGCCAGTTCTGACACTCTCCTGGCCGAAGCCAGGGCTAGAAGCATGGTCACTTTCCATGTGAGATATTTCAAATCCACCTTTTTTAGTGGTTCAAACCAATGAGATTTTAGAAAGTCCAAAACCACATTGAGATCCCACGGTGCCACTGGAGGCACCACAGGAGGCTGTATATGCAGCACTCCCTTAACAAAGGTCTGGACTTCAGGGACTGAAGCCAATTCTTTTTGAAAGAAAATCGACAGGGCCGAAATTTGAACCTTAATAGATCCCAATTTGAGACCCATAGACAATCCTGATTGCAGGAAATGTAGGAATCGACCCAGTTGAAATTCCTCCGTCGGAGCACTCCGATCTTCGCACCACGCAACATATTTTCGCCAAATTCGGTGATAATGTTGCACGGTTACTTCCTTCCTTGCTTTAATCAAAGTAGGAATGACTTCTTCCGGCATGCCTTTTTCCTTTAGGATCCGGCGTTCAACCGCCATGCCGTCAAACGCAGCCGCGGTAAGTCTTGAAACAGACAGGGACCCTGCTGAAGCAAGTCCCTCCTTAGAGGTAGAGGCCACGGATCTTCCGTGATCATCTCTTGAAGTTTCGGGTACCAAGTCCTTCTTGGCCAATCCGGAACCACTAGTATCGTTCTTACGCCTCTTTGCCGTATAATTCTCAATACTTTTGGTATGAGAGGCAGAGGAGGAAACACATACACCGACTGGTACACCCAAGGCGTTACCAGCGCGTCCACAGCTATTGCCTGCGGATCTCTTGACCTGGCGCAATACCTGTCCAGTTTTTTGTTGAGGCGAGACGCCATCATGTCCACCATTGGTCTTTCCCAACGGGTTACCAGCATGTGGAAGACTTCTGGATGAAGTCCCCACTCTCCCGGGTGAAGATCGTGTCTGCTGAGGAAGTCTGCTTCCCAGTTGTCCACTCCCGGGATGAACACTGCTGACAGTGCTATCACATGATTCTCTGCCCAGCGAAGAATCCTTGCAGCTTCTGCCATTGCACTCCTGCTTCTTGTGCCGCCCTGTCTGTTCACATGGGCGACTGCCGTGATGTTGTCCGACTGGATCAACACCGGTTTTCCCTGAAGCAGAGGTTCTGCCTGGCTTAGAGCATTGTAGATTGCTCTTAGTTCCAGAATGTTTATGTGAAGAGACGTTTCCAGGCTCGTCCATACTCCCTGGAAGTTTCTTCCTTGTGTGACTGCTCCCCAGCCTCTCAGGCTGGCGTCCGTGGTCACCAGGATCCAATCCTGTATGCCGAATCTGCGGCCCTCCAATAGATGAGCACTCTGCAACCACCACAGAAGAGACACCCTTGTCCTTGGAGACAGGGTTATCCGCAGGTGCATCTGAAGATGCGACCCTGACCATTTGTGCGTGGAATCTGCCGAATGGAATTGCTTCGTAAGAAGCCACCATTTTTCCCAGGACTCTTGTGCATTGATGTACAGACACCTTTCCTGGTTTTAGGAGGTTCCTGACAAGCTCGGATAACTCCTTGGCTTTTTCCTCCGGGAGAAAAACCTTTTTCTGAACCGTGTCCAGAATCATCCCTAGGAACAGCAGACGAGTTGTCGGCATTAACTGGGATTTTGGAATATTCAGAATCCACCCGTGCTGTTTTAGCACTTCTTGAGACAGTGCTAATCCCATTTCTAGCTGTTCTCTGGACCTTGCTCTTATTAGGAGATCGTCCAAGTATGGGATAATTAATATGCCTTTTCTTCGAAGAAGAATCATCATCTCGGCCATTACCTTTGTAAAGACCCGAGGTGCCGTGGACAATCCGAACGGCAGCGTCTGAAACTGATAGTGACAGTTTTGTACAACGA
The DNA here is from genome assembly GCF_028390025.1 of Pseudophryne corroboree. Taxonomy (NCBI): domain Eukaryota; kingdom Metazoa; phylum Chordata; class Amphibia; order Anura; family Myobatrachidae; genus Pseudophryne; species Pseudophryne corroboree. The sequence goes on along the minus strand of NW_026967605.1, from coordinate 285,914 downwards.
ACCTGAGGTACCCCTGGTGTGAGGGGTAAATTGGAACGTGGAGATACGCATCCTTGATGTCCAAGGATACCATAAAATCCCCCTCTTCCAGGTTCGCTATCACTGCTCTGAGTGACTCCATTTTGAACTTGAACTTCTTTATGTACAGGTTCAAGGACTTCAGATTTAGAATAGGCCTTACCGAGCCATCCGGCTTCGGTACCACAAAAAGAGTGGAATAATACCCCTTCCCTTGTTGTAGAAGAGGTACCTTGACTATCACCTGCTGAGAGTACAGCTTGTGAATGGCTTCCAAAACCGTCTCCCTTTCGGAGGGGGACGTTGGTAAAGCAGACTTCAGGAAACGGCGAGGTGGATCTGTCTCTAATTCCAACCTGTACCCCTGAGATATTATCTGCAGGATCCAGGGATCTACTTGCGAGTGAGCCCACTGCGCGCTGTAATTTTTGAGACGACCGCCCACCGTCCCCGAGTCCGCTTGAGAAGCCCCAGCGTCATGCTGAGGCTTTTGTAGAAGCCGGGGAGGGCTTCTGTTCCTGGGAAGGAGCTGCCTGTTGCTGTCTCTTCCCTCGACCTCTGCCTCGTGGCAGATATGAATAGCCCTTTGCTCTCTTATTTTTAAAGGAACGAAAGGGCTGCGGTTGAAAAGTCGGTGCCTTTTTCTGTTGGGGAGTGACTTGAGGTAGAAAGGTGGATTTCCCGGCTGTAGCCGTGGCCACCAAATCTGATAGACCGACTCCAAATAACTCCTCCCCTTTATACGGCAAAACTTCCATATGCCGTTTTGAATCCGCATCGCCTGTCCACTGTCGCGTCCATAAAGCTCTTCTGGCCGAAATGGACATAGCACTTACCCGTGATGCCAGTGTGCAGATATCCCTCTGTGCATCACGCATATAAAGAAATGCATCCTTTATTTGTTCTAACGACAGTAAAATATTGTCCCTGTCCAGGGTATCAATATTTTCAATCAGGGACTCTGACCAAACTACCCCAGCACTGCACATCCAGGCAGTCGCTATAGCTGGTCGTAGTATAACACCTGCATGTGTGTATATACTTTTTTGGATATTTTCCATCCTCCTATCTGATGGATCTTTAAGTGCGGCCGTCTCAGGAGAGGGTAACGCCACTTGTTTAGATAAGCGTGTTAGCGCCTTGTCCACCCTAGGAGATGTTTCCCAGCGCTCCCTAACCTCTGGCGGGAAAGGGTATAATGCCAATAATTTCTTTGAAATTATCAGCTTTTTATCAGGAGCAACCCACGCTTCATTACACACGTCATTTAATTCTTCTGATTCAGGAAAAACTATAGGTAGTTTTTTCACACCCCACATAATACCCTGTTTAGTGGTACCTGTAGTATCAGCTAAATGTAACGCCTCCTTCATTGCCAAAATCATATAACGTGTGGCCCTACTGGAAAATACGGTTGATTCGTCACCGTCACCACTGGAGTCAGTGCCTGTGTCTGGGTCTGTGTCGACTGACTGAGGCAAAGGGCGTTTTACAGCCCCTGACGGTGTTTGAGTCGCCTGGACAGGCACTAATTGATTGTCCGGCCGTCTCATGTCGTCAAACGACTGCTTTAGCGTGTTGACACTATCCCGTAGTTCCATAAATAAAGGCATCCATTCTGGTGTCGACTCCCTAGGGGGTGACATCCTCATATTTGGCAATTGCTCCGCCTCCACACCAATATCGTCCTCATACATGTCGACACACACGTACCGACACACAGCAGACACACAGGGAATGCTCCTAACGAAGACAGGACCCACTAGCCCTTTGGGGAGACAGAGGGAGAGTTTGCCAGCACACACCAAAAGCGCTATATATAACAGGGATAGCCTTATAATAAGTGCTCCCTTATAGCTGCTTTATATATATAAAAATATCGCCATAAATTTGCCCCCCCTCTCTGTTTTACCCTGTTTCTGTAGTGCAGTGCAGGGGAGAGACCTGGGAGCCGTCCTGACCAGCGGAGCTGTGAGAGGAAATGGCGCCGTGTGCTGAGGAGATAGGCCCCGCCCCTTTTTTGGCGGGCTCGTCTCCCGCTATTTAGTGAAGCCAGGCAGGGGTTAAATATCTCCATATAGCCTCTGGGGGCTATATGTGAGGTATTTTTAGCCTTTATATAGGTTACATTTGCCTCCCAGGGCGCGCCCCCCCAGCGCCCTGCACCCTCAGTGACTGCGTGTGAAGTGTGCTGAGAGGAAAATGGCGCACAGCTGCAGTGCTGTGCGCTACCTTTAGAAGACTGCAGGAGTCTTCAGCCGCCGATTTTGGACCTCTTCTGACTTCAGCATCGGCAAGGGGGCCGGCGGCGCGGCTCCGGTGACCATCCAGGCTGTACCTGTGATCGTCCCTCTGGAGCTGATGTCCAGTAGCCAAGAAGCCAATCCATCCTGCACGCAGGTGAGTTCACTTCTTCTCCCCTCAGTCCCTCGTTGCAGTGATCCTGTTGCCAGCAGGACTCGCTGTAAAATAAAAAACCTAAGCTAAACTTTTTCTAAGCAGCTCTTTAGGAGAGCCACCTAGATTGCACCCTTCTCGGCCGGGCACAAAAATCTAACTGGAGTCTGGAGGAGGGTCATAGGGGGAGGAGCCAGTGCACACCACCTGATCTGGAAAAGCTTTACTTTTTGTGCCCTGTCTCCTGCGGAGCCGCTATTCCCCATGGTCCTTTCAGGAACCCCAGCATCCACTAGGACGATAGAGAAATAAGGTTGAGAAGACAATGTGTACAGAATTCTACTACCCCTAATCTATGCCTCACCTCAAGCACAGGACGACTGACACTCCATATACACTGTGCCCCTATGCCGGGCAAACTACCCCCCCACCCCCAATAGCTGCAACACCACCCATTTCACTACCCCACATAACTCTACCCCTCACATATCCCCTGCAGTGTAACCTCTCTACTATTCCTAACTCACACCACTCTGGGAGCGTCTCCGTACGCTAGGCCCGGCTGTCACTCACCACTGTCCTCGACGGCTGAGATCTTTGTTTCAGCAGCTGGCCCTCTCTCTCCTGCATCTCCAACATGGCTTTTAGAGAGACGCCCTTCCCATGCGATGACCAGACAGACTGAGAGGAGGAAGGCTGCCCACTCTGCTGGATGAGCTTCAAAAGTAGCTCCTGTTGTTGGCGACACTAGGACAGAGAAGCAGATATGGGTAATTAACAGGTAGGTAATAGATTGGTGTCATCTAAAGAGCCAAGAGCAGGGACTCACCTGCTTCCTCCGGTACATCTCCTCCTCCTGGTCTCTGCGCTTCTGCTCTTCCTGTCTCCGTTTCTCCTCCCTCCTTTTCCTCTCCTCCTCCTCTCTCTTAGCCCTGAGTTCTGCATCTCTGCGTTCCTGCAACTGGGGCACAGCAACAATGAGCCACACACTGCTATTCCTGTACTGATTACACACACACACAGCTCTGTCACTACACCTCTGTCCTGTATCTCTCTACTATTCCTGTACTGACCTCACACACACACAGCTCTGTCACTACACCTCCATCCTGTCCTGTATCTCTCTACTATTCCTGTACTGACCTCACACACACAGCTCTGTCACTACACCTCCATCCTGTCCTGTATCTCTCTACTATTCCTGTACTGACCCCTCACACACACAGCTCTGTCACTACACCTCCATCCTATCCTGTATCTCTCTACTATTCCTGTACTGACCTCACACACACACAGCTCTGTCACTACACCTCCATCCTATCCTGTATCTCTCTACTATTCCTGTACTGACCTCACACACACAGCTCTGTCACTACACCTCCATCCTGTCCTGTATCTCTCTACTATTCCTCTACTGACCCCTCACACAGCGCTCTGTCACTACACCTCCATCCTGTCCTGTATCTCTCTACTATTCCTGTACTGACACCTCACACACACACAGCTCTGTCACTACACCTCCATCCTGTCCTGTATCTCTCTACTATTCGTGTACTGACCACACACACACAGCTCTGTCACTACACCTCCATCCTGTCCTGTATCTCTCTACTATTCCTGTACTGACCCCACACACACACACAGCTCTGTCACTATACCTCCTTCCTGTCCTGTATCTCTCTACTATTCCTGTACTGACCACACACACACACACAGCTCTGTCACTACACCTCCATCCTGTATCTCTCTACTATTCCTGTACTGACCCCACACACACAGCTCTGTCACTACACCTCCATCCTGTCCTGTATCTCTCTACTATTCCTCTACTGACCCCTCACACAGCGTCTGTCACTACACCTCCATCCTGTCCTGTATCTCTCTACTATTCCTGTACTGACACCTCACACACACACAGCTCTGTCACTACACCTCCATCCTGTCCTGTATCTCTCTACTATTCCTGTACTGACCCCTCACACACACACAGTCCTGTCACTACACCTCCACCCTGTCCTGTAACTCTCTACTATTCCTGTACTGACCCCCCACACACACACAGCTCTGTCACTACACCTCCATCCTGTCCTGTATCTCTCTACTATTCCTGTACTGACCTCACACACACAGCTGTCACTAAACCTCCATCCTGTCCTGTATCTCTCTACTATTCCTGTACTGACCCCACACACACAGCTCTGTCACTACACCTCCGTCCTGTCCTGACCCCACACAGCGCTCTGTCTCTACACCTCCATCCTGTCCTGACCCCACACACAGCGCTCTGTCACTACACCTCCATCCTGTCCTGTATCTCTATACTATTCCTGTACTGACCACATACAGCTCTGTCACTACACCTCCATCCTGTCCTGTATCTAATATTCCTCTACTGACCAGACACACCTGTCACTACACCTCCATCCTGTCCTGTATCTCTACTATTCCTCTACTGACCACACACACACCTCTATACTATTCCTGTACTGACCCCTCACACAAACACAGCTCTGTCACTACACCTCCATTCTGTCCTGTATCTCTATACTATTCCTGTACTGACCCCACACACACACAGCTCTGTCACTACACCTCCATCCTATCCTGTATCTCTCTACTATTCCTGTACAGACCCCTCACACACACACACACACACATCAGTCACGACACCTCCATCCTGTCCTGTATCTCTACACTATTCCTGTACTGACCCCACACACACACACACACATCAGTCACTACACCTCCATCCTGTATCTCTCCACTATTCCTGTACTGACCACATACAGCTCTGTCACTACACCTCCATCCTGTCCTGTATCTCTAGCTACTATTCCTGTACTGACTCCACACACACAGCTGTCACTACACCTCCATCTCTCTACTATTCCTGTACTGACCACATACAGCTCTGTCACTACACTTCCATCCTGTCCTGTATCTCTATACTATTCCTGTACTGACCCCTCACTCACACACACAACTCTGTCAATACACCTCCATCCTGTCCTGTATCTCTCTACTATTCCTGCACTGACCTCACACACACCTCTGTCACTACACCTCCATCCTGTCCTGTATCTCTCTACTATTCCTGTACTGACCTCACACACACAGCTCTGTCACTACACCTCCATCCTGTCCTATATCTCTATACTATTCCTGTACGGACCACATACAGCTCTGTCACTACACCTCCATCCTGTCCTGTATCTCTCTACTATTCCTGTACTGACCTCACACACACAGCTCTTTCACTACACCTCCATCCTGTCCTGTATCTCTCTACAATTCCTGTACTGACCTCACACACACAGCTCTGTCACTACACCTCCATCCTGTCCTGTATCTCTATGCTATTCCTGTACTGACCCCACACACACAGCTCTGTCACTACACCTCCATCCTGTATCTCTCTATTATTCCTGTACTGACCACATACAGCTCTGTCACTACACCTCCATCCTGTCCTGTATCTCTATACTATTCCTGTACTGACCCCTCACTCACACACACAGCTCTGTCACTACACCTCCATCCTGTCCTGTATCTCTCTACTATTCCTGCACTGACCTCACACACACACACACACACACACACCTCTGTCAAAACACCTCTGTCCTGTATCTCTACTATTCCTGTACTGACCCCTCACACACACACAGCTCTGTCACTACACCTCCATCCTGTCCTGTATCTCTCTGCTATTCCTGTACTGACCCCACACACACAGCTCTGTCACTACACCTCCATCCTGTCCTGTATCTCTCTGCTATTCCTGTACTGACCCCTCACACACACAGCTCTGTCACTACACCTCCATCCTGTATCTCTCTATTATTCCTGTACTGACCACATACAGCTCTGTCACTACACCTCCATCCTGTCCTGTATCTCTATACTATTCCTGTACTGACCCCTCACTCACACACACAGCTCTGTCACTACACCTCCATCCTGTCCTGTATCTCTCTACTATTCCTGCACTGACCTCACACACACACACACACCTCTGTCACTACACCTCCATTCTGTCCTGTATCTCTCTACTATTCCTGTACTGACCTCACACACACAGCTCTGTCACTACACCTCCATCCTGTATCTCTCTACTATTCCTGTACTGACCACATACAGCTCTGTCACTACACCTCCATCCTATCCTGTATCTCTATACTATTCCTGTACTGACCTCACACACACAGCTCTGTCACTACACCTCCATCCTGTCCTGTATCTCTCTACCTTTCCTGTACTGACCTCACACACACAGCTCTGTCACTACACATCCATCCTGTCCTGTATCTCTATACTATTCCTGTACTGACCCCTCACACACACAGCTCTGTCACTACACCTCCATCCTATCCTGTATCTCTCTACTATTCCTGTACTGACCCCTCACACACACACACACAGCTCTGTCACTACACCTCCATCCTGTCCTGTATCTCTCTACTATTCCTCTACCGACCCCTCACACACACACACACACACAGAGCTCTGTCACTACACATCCATTCTGTCCTGTATCTCTACACTATTCCTGTACTGACCCCACACACACACAGCTCTGTCACTACACCTCCATCCTGTATCTCTCTACTATTCCTGTACTGACCACATACAGCTCTGTCACTACACCTCCATCCTATCCTGTATCTCTATACTATTCCTGTACTGACCCCTCACACACACAGCTCTGTCACTACACCTCCATCCTATCCTGTATCTATAATATTCGTGTACTGACCACACACACAGCTGTCACTACACCTCCATCCTGTCCTGTATCTCTCTACTATTCCTGCACTGACCTCACACACAGACACAGCTCTGTCACTACACCTCCATCCTGTCCTGTATCTCTATACTATTCCTGTACTGACCACATACAGCTCTGTCACTACACCTCCATCCTGTCCTGTATCTAATATTCCTCTACTGACCAGACACACCTGTCACTACACCTCCATCCTGTCCTGTATCTCTACTATTCCTCTACTGACCACACACACCTCTATACTATTCCTGTACTGACCCCTCACACAAACACAGCTCTGTCACTACACCTCCATTCTGTCCTGTATCTCTATACTATTCCTGTACTGACCCCACACACACACACATCAGTCACTACACCTCCATCCTGTATCTCTCCACTATTCCTGTACTGACCACATACAGCTCTGTCACCACACCTCCATCCTGTCCTGTATCTCTAGCTACTATTCCTGTACTGACCCCACACGCACAGCTGTCACTACACCTCCATCTCTCTACTATTCCTGTACTGACCACATACAGCTCTGTCACTACACCTCCATCCTGTCCTGTATCTCTCTACTATTCCTGCACTGACCTCACACACACAGCTCTGTCACTACACCTCCATCCTGTCCTATATCTCTATACTATTCCTGTACGGACCACATACAGCTCTGTCACTACACCTCCATCCTGTCCTGTATCTCTCTACTATTCCTGTACTGACCTCACACACACAGCTCTTTCACTACACCTCCATCCTGTCCTGTATCTCTCTACTATTCCTGTACCCCTCAAACACACACAGCTCTGTCACTACACCTCCATCCTGTCCTGTATCTCTCTACTATTCCTGTACTGACCTCACACACACAGCTCTGTCACTACACCTCCATCCTGTCCTGTATCTCTCTACAATTCCTGTACTGACCTCACACACACAGCTCTGTCACTACACCTCCATCCTGTCCTGTATCTCTATGCTATTCCTGTACTGACCCCACACACACAGCTCTGTCACTACACCTCCATCCTGTATCTCTCTATTATTCCTGTACTGACCACATACAGCTCTGTCACTACACCTCCATCCTGTCCTGTATCTCTCTACTATTCCTGCACTCACTAACCTCACACACACACACACACACACACACACACACACACACACACACACCTCTGTCACTACACCTCCATCCTGTCCTGTATCTCTCTACTATTCCTGTACTGACCTCACACACACAGCTCTGTCACTACACATCCATCCTGTCCTGTATCTCTATACTATTCCTGTACTGACCCCTCACACACACAGCTCTGTCACTACACCTCCATCCTATATCTCTCTACTATTCCTGTACGGACCCCTCACACACACACAGCTCTGTCACTACACCTCCATCCTGTCCTGTATCTCTCTACTATTCCTCTACTGACCCCTCACACACACACACAGAGCTCTGTCACTACACATCCATTCTGTCCTGTATCTCTACACTATTCCTGTACTGACCCCACACACACACAGCTCTGTCACTACACCTCCATCCTATCCTGTATCTCTCTAATATTCCTGCACTGACCACACAAACACACACCTCTGTCACTACACCTCCATCCTATCCTGTATCTATAATATTCGTGTACTGACCACACACACAGCTGTCACTACACCTCCATCCTGTCCTGTATCTCTCTACTATTCCTGCACTGACCCCACACACAGACACAGCTCTGTCACTACACCTCCATCCTGTCCTGTATCTCTATACTATTCCTGTACTGACCACATACAGCTCTGTCACTACACCTCCATCCTGTCCTGTATCTAATATTCCTCTACTGACCAGACACACCTGTCACTACACCTCCATCCTGTCCTGTATCTCTACTATTCCTCTACTGACCACACACACCTCTATACTATTCCTGTACTGACCCCTCACACAAACACAGCTCTGTCACTACACCTCCATTCTGTCCTGTATCTCTATACTATTCCTGTACTGACCCCACACACACACAGCTCTGTCACTACACCTCCATCCTATCCTGTATCTCTCTACTATTCCTGTACAGACCCCTCACACACACACAGAGCTCTGTCACGACACCTCCATCCTGTCCTGTATCTCTACACTATTCCTGTACTGACCACACACACACAGCTCTATCACTACACCTCCATCCTGTCCTGTATCTCTCTACTATTCCTGCACTGACCTCACACACACACAGCTCTGTCACTACACCTCCATCCTGTCCTGTATCTCTATACTATTCCTGTACAGACCTCACACACACAGCTCTGTCACTACACCTCCATCCTGTCCTATATCTCTATACTATTCCTGTACGGACCACATACAGCTCTGTCACTACACCTCCATCCTGTCCTGTATCTCTATACTATTCCTGTACTGACCACACACACACAGCTCTGTCACTACACCTCCATCCTGTATCTCTCTACTATTCCTGTACTGACCACATACAGCTCTGTCACTACACCTCCATCCTGTCCTGTATCTCTCTACTATTCCTGTACTGACCCCTCACACACACAGCTCTGTCACTACACCTCCATCCTGTCCTGTATCTCTATACTATTCCTGTACTGACCCCTCACACACACAGCTCTGTCACTACACCTCCATCCTGTATCTCTCTATTATTCCTGTACTGACCACATACAGCTCTGTCACTACACCTCCATCCTGTCCTGTATCTCTATACTATTCCTGTACTGACCCCTCACTCACACACACAGCTCTGTCACTACACCTCCATCCTGTCCTGTATCTCTCTACTATTCCTGCACTGACCTCACACACACACACACACCTCTGTCACTACACCTCCATTCTGTCCTGTATCTCTCTACTATTCCTGTACTGACCTCACACACACAGCTCTGTCACTACACCTCCATCCTGTATCTCTCTACTATTCCTGTACTGACCACATACAGCTCTGTCACTACACCTCCATCCTATCCTGTATCTCTATACTATTCCTGTACTGACCTCACACACACAGCTCTGTCACTACACCTCCATCCTGTCCTATATCTCTATACTATTCCTGTACGGACCACATACAGCTCTGTCACTACACCTCCATCCTGTCCTGTATCTCTCTACTATTCCTGTACTGACCTCACACACACAGCTCTGTCACTACACCTCCATCCTGTCCTGTATCTCTCTACTATTCCTGTACTGACCTCACACACACAGCTCTGTCACTACACCTCCATCCTGTCCTGTATCTCTCTACCTTTCCTGTACTGACCTCACACACACAGCTCTGTCACTACACATCCATCCTGTCCTGTATCTCTATACTATTCCTGTACTGACCCCTCACACACACAGCTCTGTCACTACACCTCCATCCTATCCTGTATCTCTCTACTATTCCTGTACTGACCCCTCACACACACACACACACACACAGCTCTGTCACTACACCTCCATCCTGTCCTGTATCTCTCTACTATTCCTCTACTGACCCCTCACACACACACACAGAGCTCTGTCACTACACATCCATTCTGTCCTGTATCTCTACACTATTCCTGTACTGACCCCACACACACACAGCTCTGTCACTACACCTCCATCCTGTATCACTCTACTATTCCTGTACTGACCACATACAGCTCTGTCACTACACCTCCATCCTATCCTGTATCTCTATACTATTCCTGTACTGACCCCTCACACACACAGCTCTGTCACTACACCTCCATCCTATATCTCTCTAATATTCCTGCACTGACCACACAAACACACACCTCTGTCACTACACCTCCATCCTATCCTGTATCTATAATATTCGTGTACTGACCACACACACAGCTCTGTCACTACACCTCCATCCTGTCCTGTATCTCTCTACTATTCCTGCACTAACCTCACACACACAGCTCTGTCACTACACCTCCATCCTGTCCTGTATCTCTATACTATTCCTGTACTGACCTCACACACACAGCTGTCACTACACCTCCATCCTGTCCTGTATCTCTATACTATTCCTGTACTGACCCCACACACACACAGCTCTGTCACTACACCTCCATCCTGTCCTGTATCTCTATACTATTCCTGTACTGACCACACACACACAGCTCTGTCACTACACCTCCATCCTGTATCTCCCTACTATTCCTGTACTGACCTCACACAGCTGTCACTACATCGCCATCCTGTCCTGTATCTCTCTACTATTCCTGTACTGACCTCACACACACAGCTCTGTCACTACACCTCCATCCTGTCCTGTATCTCTATACTATTCCTGTACTGACCCCACACACACACAGCTCTGTCACTACACCTCCATCCTGTCCTGTTTCTCTATACTATTCCTGTACGGACCACATACAGCTCTGTCACTACACCTCCATCCTGTCCTGTATCTCTATACTATTCCTGTACGGACCACATACAGCTCTGTCACTACACCTCCATCCTGTCCTGTATCTCTCTACTATTCCTGTACTGACCTCACACACACAGCTCTGTCACTACACCTCCATCCTGTATCTCCCTACTATTCCTGTACTGACCTCACACAGCTGTCACTACATCGCCATCCTGTCCTGTATCTCTCTACTATTCCTGTACTGACCTCACACACACAGCTCTGTCACTACACCTCCATCCTGTCCTGTATCTCTCTACTATTCCTGTACTGACCCCTCACACACACAGCTCTGTCACTACACCTCCATCCTGTCCTGTATCTCTATACTATTCCTGTACTGACCCCTCACACACACAGCTCTGTCGCTACACCTCCATCCTGTCCTGTATCTCTCTACTATTCCTGTACTGACCTCACACACACAGCTCTGTCACTATACCTCCATCCTATCCTGTATCTCTCTACTATTCCTGTACTGACCTCACACACATACAGCTCTGTCACTACACCTCCATCCTATCCTGTATCTCTCTACTATTCCTGTACTGACCCCTCACACACACACAGCTCTGTCACTACACCTCCATCCTGTCCTGTATCTCTCTACTATTCCTCTACTGACCCCTCACACACACACACACAGCTCTGTCACTACACATCCATTCTGTCCTGTATCTCTACACTATTCCTGTACTGACCCCACACACACACACAGCTCTGTCACTACACCTCCATCCTGTATCTCTCTACTATTCCTGTACTGACCACATACAGCTCTGTCACTACACCTCCATCCTATCCTGTATCTCTATACTATTCCTGTACTGACCCCTCACACACACAGCTCTGTCACTACACCTCCATCCTATATCTCTCTAATATTCCTGCACTGACCACACAAACACACACCTCTGTCACTACACCTCCATCCTATCCTGTATCTATAATATTCGTGTACTGACCACACACACAGCTCTGTCACTACACCTCCATCCTGTCCTGTATCTCTCTACTATTCCTGCACTGACCTCACACACACAGCTCTGTCACTACACCTCCATCCTGTCCTGTATCTCTATACTATTCCTGTACTGACCCCACACACACACAGCTCTGTCACTACACCTCCATCCTGTCCTGTATCTCTATACTATTCCTGTACTGACCACACACACACAGCTCTATCACTACACCTCCATCCTGTCCTGTATCTCTATACTATTCCTGTACGGACCACATACAGCTCTGTCACTACACCTCCATCCTGTCCTGTATCTCTCTACTATTCCTGTACTGACCTCACACACACAGCTCTGTCACTACACCTCCATCCTGTATCTCTCTACTATTCCTGTACTGACCTCACACAGCTGTCACTACATCGCCATCCTGTCCTGTATCTCTCTACTATTCCTGTACTGACCTCACACACACAGCTCTGTCACTACACCTCCATCCTGTCCTGTATCTCTCTACTATTCCTGTACTGACCCCTCACACACACAGCTCTGTCACTACACCTCCATCCTGTCCTGTATCTCTATACTATTCCTGTACTGACCCCTCACACACACAGCTCTGTCGCTACACCTCCATCCTGTCCTGTATCTCTCTACTATTCCTGTACTGACCTCACACACACAGCTCTGTCACTATACCTCCATCCTATCCTGTATCTCTCTACTATTCCTGTACTGACCACATACAGCTGTCACTACACCTCCATCCTGTCCTGTATCTCTATGCTATTCATGTACTGACCCCACACACACACAGCTCTGTCACTACACCTCCATCCTGTCCTGTATCTCTCTACTATTCCTGTACTGACCACATACAGCTCTGTCACCACACCTCCATCCTGTCCTGTATCTCTCTACTATTCCTGCACTGACCTCACACAGCTGTCACTACACCTCCATCCTGTCCTGTATCTCTCTACTATTCCTGTACTGACCTCACACACACACACACCTGTCACTACACCTCCATCCTGTCCTGTATCTCTCTACTATTACTGTACTGACCTCACACACACAGCTCTGTCACTACACCTCCATCCTGTCCTGTATCTCTCTACTATTCCAATACTGACCTCACACACACACACACCTCTGTCACTACACCTCCATCCTGTCCTGTATCTCTATACTATTCCTGTACTGACCCCTCACACACACAGCTCTGTCGCTACACCTCCATCCTGTCCTGTATCTCTCTACTATTCCTGTACTGACCTCACACACACAGCTCTGTCACTATACCTCCATCCTATCCTGTATCTCTCTACTATTCCTGTACTGACCACATACAGCTCTGTCACTACACCTCCATCCTATCCTGTATCTCTCTACTATTCCTGTACTGACCCCTCACACACACACACAGAGCTCTGTCACTACACATCCATTCTGTCCTGTATCTCTACACTATTCCTGTACTGACCCCACACACACACAGCTCTGTCACTACACCTCCATCCTGTATCTCTCTACTATTCCTGTACTGACCACATACAGCTCTGTCACTACACCTCCATCCTATCCTGTATCTCTATACTATTCCTGTACTGACCCCTCACACACACAGCTCTGTCACTACACCTCCATCCTATCCTGTATCTCTCTAATATTCCTGCACTGACCACACAAACACACACCTCTGTCACTACACCTCCATCCTATCCTGTATCTATAATATTCGTGTACTGACCACACACACACAGCTCTGTCACTACACCTCCATCCTGTCCTGTATCTCTATACTATTCCTGTACTGACCTCACACACACAGCTCTGTCACTACACCTCCATCCTGTCCTGTATCTCTATACTATTCCTGTACTGACCCCACACACACACAGCTCTGTCACTACACCTCCATCCTGTCCTGTATCTCTATACTATTCCTGTACTGACCACACACACACAGCTCTGTCACTACACCTCCATCCTGTCCTGTATCTCTATACTATTCCTGTACGGACCACATACAGCTCTGTCACTACACCTCCATCCTGTCCTGTATCTCTATACTATTCCTGTACGGACCACATACAGCTCTGTCACTACACCTCCATCCTGTCCTGTATCTCTCTACTATTCCTGTACTGACCTCACACACACAGCTCTGTCACTACACCTCCATCCTGTATCTCTCTACTATTCCTGTACTGACCTCACACAGCTGTCACTACATCGCCATCCTGTCCTGTATCTCTCTACTATTCCTGTACTGACCTCACACACACAGCTCTGTCACTATACCTCCATCCTATCCTGTATCTCTCTACTATTCCTGTACTGACCACATACAGCTCTGTCACTACACCTCCATCCTGTCCTGTATCTCTCTACTATTCCTGTACTGACCCCTCACACACACAGCTCTGTCACTACACCTCCATCCTGTCCTGTATCTCTATACTATTCCTGTACTGACCCCTCACACACACAGCTCTGTCGCTACACCTCCATCCTGTCCTGTATCTCTCTACTATTCCTGTACTGACCTCACACACACAGCTCTGTCACTATACCTCCATCCTATCCTGTATCTCTCTACTATTCCTGTACTGACCACATACAGCTCTGTCACTACACCTCCATCCTGTCCTGTATCTCTCTACTATTCCTGTACTGACCCCTCACACACACAGCTCTGTCACTACACCTCCATCCTGTCCTGTATCTCTATACTATTCCTGTACTGACCCCTCACACACACAGCTCTGTCGCTACACCTCCATCCTGTCCTGTATCTCTCTACTATTCCTGTACTGACCTCACACACACAGCTCTGTCACTATACCTCCATCCTATCCTGTATCTCTCTACTATTCCTGTACTGACCACATACAGCTCTGTCACTACACCTCCATCCTGTCCTGTATCTCTATGCTATTCCTGTACTGACCCCACACAGCTCTGTCACTACACCTCCATCCTGTCCTGTATCTCTCTACTATTCCTGCACTGACCCCTCAAACACACACAGCTCTGTCACTACACCTCCATCCTGTCCTGTATCTCTCTACTATTCCTGCACTGACCTCACACAGCTGTCACTACATCGCCATCCTGGCCTGTATTTCTCTACTATTCCTGTACTGACCTCACACACACACACCTCTGTCACTACACCTCCATCCTGTCCTGTATCTCTCTACTATTCCTGTACTGACCACATAGAGCTCTGTCACCACACCTCCATCCTGTCCTGTATCTCTCTACTATTCCTGCACTGACCTCACACAGCTGTCACTACACCTCCATCCTGTCCTGTATCTCTCTACTATTCCTGTACTGACCTCACACACACGTCACTACACCTCCATCCTGTCCTGTATCTCTCTACTATTACTGTACTGACCTCACACACACAGCTCTGTCACTACACCTCCATCCTGTCCTGTATCTCTCTACTATTCCAATACTGACCTCACACACACACACCTCTGTCACTACACCTCCATCCTGTACTGTATCTCTCTACTATTCCTGTACTGACCCCACACACACACCTGTCACTACACCTCCATCCTGTCCTGTATCTCTCTACTATTCCTGCACTGACCTCACACACACACAGCTCTGTCACTACACCTCCATCCTGTCCTGTATCTCTCTACTATTCCTGCACTGACCTCACACAGCTGTCACTACACCGCCATCCTGTCCTGTATCTCTCTACTATTCCTGTACTGACCTCACACACACACACCTCTGTCACTACACCTCCATCCTGTCCTGTATCTCTCTACTATTCCTGTACTGACCACATACAGCTCTGTCACTACACCTCCATCCTGTCCTGTATCTCTCTACTATTCCTGCACTGACCTCACACAGCTGTCACTACACCTCCATCCTGTCCTGTATCTCTCTACTATTCCTGTACTGACCTCACACACACACACACCTCTGTCACTACACCTCCATCCTGTCCTGTATCTCTCTACTATTACTGTACTAACCTCACACACACACCTCTGTCACTACACCTCCATCCTGTCCTGTATCTCTAATATTCCTGTACTGACCTCACACACACACAGCTCTGTCACTACACCTCCATCCTGTCCTGTATCTCTGCTATTCCTGTACTGACCTCACACACACACAGCTCTGTCACTACACCTCCATCCTGTCCTGTATCTCTCTACTATTCCAATACTGACCTCACACACACACCTCTGTCACTACACCTCCATCCTGTCCTGTATCTCCCTACTATTACTGTACTGACCACACACACACACACACACAGCTGTCACTACACCTCCATCCTATCCTGTATCTCTCTACTATTCCTGTACTGACCCCTCACACACAGCTCTGTCACTACACCTCCATCCTGTCCTGTATTCTCTACTATTACTGTACTGACCTCACACACACAGCTCTGTCACTACACCTCCATCCTGTCCTGTATCTCTCTAATATTCCTGTACTGACCCCACACACACACAGCTCTGTCACTACACCTCCATCCTGTCCTGTATCTCTCTGCTATTCCTGTACTGACCTCACACACACACACACACACACACACACACACACACACACACACACCTCTGTCACTACACCTCCATCCTGTCCTGTATCTCTCTACTATTCCAATACTGACCTCACACACACAGCTCTGTCACTACACCTCCATCCTGTCCTGTATCTCTCTACTATTCCTGTACTGATCCCACACACACACACAGCTGTCACTACACCTCCATCCTATCCTGTATCTCTCTACTATTCCTGTACTGACCCCTCACACACACACAGCTCTGTCACTACACCTCCATCCTGTCCTGTATTCTCTACTATTCCTGTACTGACCACACACACACAGCTCTGTCACTACACCTCCAACCTGTACTGTATCTCCCTACTATTCCTGTACTGACCCCACACACACACAGCTCTGTCACTACACCTCCATCCTGTCCTGTATCTCTCTACTATTCCTGTACTGACCCCTCACACACACACAGCTGTCACTACACCTCCATCCTGTCCTGTATATCTCTACTATTCCTGTACTGATCCCACACACACACAGCTCTGTCACTACACCTCCATCCTGTCCTGTATCTCTCTACTATTCCTGTACTGACCCCACACACACAGCTCTGTCACTACACCTCCATCCTATCCTGTATCTCTCTGCTATTCCTGTACTGACCCCTCACACACACTCAGCTCTGTCACTACACCTCCATCCTGTCCTGTATATCTCTACTATTCCTGTACTGATCCCACACACACACAGCTCTGTCACTACACCTCCATCCTGTATCTCTACTATTCCTGTACTGACCCCTCACACACACACAGCTCTGTCACTACACCTCCATCCTGTCCTGTATCTCTCTGCTATTCCTGTACTGACCCCACACACACAGCTCTGTCACTACACCTCCATCCTGTCCTGTATCTCTCTGCTATTCCTGTACTGACCCCACACACACAGCTCTGTCACTACACCTCCATCCTGTCCTGTATCTCTCTGCTATTACTGTACTGACAGGTCTGGGATGGTAGTCCCTTCTAATGATACCTTTTGTTGCAGTTGCAGCTGCTCTAATATTGGCCCCTGAGAGACAGCAGTGACTGGCAGGTCCCACAGAGCGGATTCCCCACCTGGGAATGAGAAGAGAAAGTAAATTGAACCACATTGTGGATATTACAACAAGTAAAAAACAAACAAAAAAAAAAACAGCTTGAGACATTCCTCCCACTACCCCTTCTTGTTGTTCTTCTGTCTGGCCACTGGGGGGCGCAGTAAGGAGATGCCTATTTTGGCTCTGCCTGTACTGTATGAGACATGTAACTGTATCCTCAGGAGCCAATCTTGCAAGCTCCAGTCTCCTCTGTGGATGCTAAACACTGCAGACTCACTTTAAGAAAAACCCAGTGAAATCCTGACTCCTTCCCCTCTATATCCCCCAGATGGGACAGAACCTTTAAAGCTCCCCTATTCCCACAGAAAAGCCATTCTCGGCCCAAACGTTGGCCAAGTCTCTAACAGGGTTTGCTAGAGAAGGTACACACCACACCCCTGCTCTGGACCAGAGATGTGAGGCAGGAGGAGGTCCGGATGGGCACCCATAGAAGAACCTATTGCTGGTGCATTCAGGATGCAGAGGAGCCGGTCTCTCCTGAGACTTCTTAGTTACAGAGAACAAAATATAATTGTCCTTTCCCTACTCTCCTGACATAAAGGAACTGCTTGGCAAGTGTGGACCAGACCTAATACAAGTTTCTCACAGATGAGAGCGCGTTTCCAGAGGATAATAGTAATCGCCAAAGACCACAGAGCTCACAGATGGCGGAGACAGAACACACAAAAGTCCATTCACGTGCTGCAGAGGTGTCTACGCAGAGCTCTAGCACCCTGCATGTGGGCGCAATGTGAGAGCACATTCTCCGTAACAGGACTTACCTGCTGCCGATGTGTTTGAGGTATTAAGGTCCCATAAGGACCCAGTGTCTGGCACAGAGAGAGATCTGTTCATGGAGGGGAGGAGGGAGGCATCAGACCCCCTGCAGGACAAGAAACAAAAGTATGACGTCAACGTGTTCTGCCAACACTTCCTCCAATCACAGGAGGGCTCTATCACCCCCACATCCCGCCCCTAGCCTTCCTCCATCTCCCCTATTACCACAGGTCTCCATCACCCCCACATCCTGCCCCTAGCCTTCCTCCATCTCCCCTATTACCACATCCCGCCCCTAGCCTCCATCCATCTCCCCTATTACCACAGGGCTCCATCACCCCCACATCCTGCCCCTAGCCTCCCTCCATCTCCCCTATTACCCCCACATCCTGCCCCTAGCCTCCCTCCATCTCCCCTATTACCCCAACATCCTGCCCCTAGCCTTCCTCCATCTCCCCTATTACCACATCCCGCCCCTAGCCTCCCTCCATCTCCCCTATTACCACAGGGCTCCATCACCCCCACATCCTGCCCCTAGCCTTCCTCCATCTCCCCTATTACCACATCCCGCCCCTAGCCTCCATCCATCTCCCCTATTACCACAGGGCTCCATCACCCCCACATCCCGCCCCTAGCCTTCCTCCATCTCCCCTATTACCACAGGGCTCCATCACCCCCACATCCTGCCCCTAGCCTTCCTCCATCTCCCCTATTACCACAGGGCTCCATCACCCCCACATCCTGCCCCTAGCTTTCCTCCATCTCCCCTATTACCACATCCCGCCCCTAGTCCCCCTCCATCTCCCCTATTACCACAGGGCTCCATCACCCCCACATCCTGCCCCTAGCCTTCCTCCATCTCCCCTATTACCATAGGCCTCCATCACCCCCACATCCTGCCCCTAGCCTCCCTCCATCTCCCCTATTACCACAGGTCTCCATCACACCCACATCCTGCCCCTAGCCTCCCTCCATCTCCCCTATTACCACCACATACTGACCCCAGCCTCCCTCCATCTCCCCTATTACCACCACATCCTGCCCCTAGCCTCCCTCCATCTCCCCTATTACCACAGGGCTCCATCACCCCCACATCCTGCCCCTAGCCTCCCTCCATCTCCCTATTACCACAGGGCTCCATCACCCCCACATCCTGCCCCTAGCCTCCCTCCATCTCCCCTATTACCACAGGGATCCATCACCCCCACATCCTGCCCCTAGCCTTCCTCCATCTCCCCTATTACCACCACATCCTGCCCCCAGCCTTCCTCCATCTCCCCTATTACCACAGGTCTCCATCACCCCCATATCCTGCCCCTAGCCTTCCTCCATCTCCCCTATTACCACCACATCCTGCCCCCAGCCTTCCTCCATCTCCCCTATTACCACCACATCCTGCCCCCAGCCTTCCTCCTTCTCCCCTATTACCACCGCATCCTGCCCCCAGCCTTCCTCCATCTCCCCTATTACCACAGGTCTCCATCACCCCCACATCCTGCCCCTAGTCTCCCTCCATCTCCCCCACATCCTGCCCCTAGCCTCCCTCCATCTCCCCTATTACTACCACATCCTGCCCCCAGCCTTCCTCCATCTCACAAATTACCACAAGGCTCCATCACCCCCACATCCTGCCCCTAGTCTCCCTCCATCTCCCCCACATCCTGCCCCTAGCCTCCCTCCATCTCCCCTATTACCACCACATCCTGCCCCTAGCCTCCCTCCATCTCCCCTATTACCACAGGGCTCCATCACCCCCACATCCTGCCCCTAGCCTCCCTCCATATCCCCTATTACCACAGGGCTCCATCACCCCCACATCCTGCCCCTAGCCTCCCTCCATCTCCCCTATTACCACCACATCCTGCCCCTAACCTTCCTCCATCTCCCCTATTACCACCACATACTGACCCCAGCCTCCCTCCATCTCCCCTATTACCACCACATCCTGCCCCTAACCTTCCTCCATCTCCCCTATTACCACCACATACTGACCCCAGCCTCCCTCCATCTCCCCTATTACCACCACATCCTGCCCCCAGCCTCCCTCCATCTCCCCTATTACCACAGGTCTCCATCACCCCCACATCCTGCCCCTAGCCTTCCTCCATCTCCCCTATTACCACCACATCCTGCCCCCAGCCTCCCTCCATCTCCCTTATTACCACATCCCGCTCCTAGCCTCCCTCCATCTCCCCTATTACCACCACATCCTGCCCCTAACCTTCCTCCATCTCCCCTATTACCACCACATACTGACCCCAGCCTCCCTCCATCTCCCCTATTACCACCACATCCTGCCCCCAGCCTTCCTCCATCACCCCTATTACCACAGGTCTCCATCACCCCCACATCCTGCCCCTAGCCTTCCTCCATCTCCCCTATTACCACCACATCCTGCCCCCAGCCTTCCTCCATCTCCCCTATTACCACCACATACTGACCCCAGCCTCCCTCCATCTCCCCTATTACCACCACATCCTGCCCCCAGCCTCCCTCCATCTCCCCTATTACCACCACATCCTGCCCCCAGCCTCCCTCCATCTCCCCTATTACCACCACATCCTGCCCCCAGCCTTCCTCCATCTCCCCTATTACCACAGGTCTCCATCACCCCCACATCCTGCCCCTAGTCTCCCTCCATCTCCCCCACATCCTGCCCCTAGCCTCCCTCCATCTCCCCTATTACCACCACATCCTGCCCCTAGCCTTCCTCCATCTCCCCTATTACCACTACATCCTGCCCGCAGCCTCCCTCCATCTCCCCTATTACCACAGGGCTCCATCACCCCCACATCCTGCCCCTAGCTTCCCTCCATCGCCCCTATTACCACAGGGCTCCATCACCCCCACATACTGCCCCTAGCCTCCCTCCATCTCCCCTATTACCACCACATCCTGCCCCCAGCCTTCCTCCATCTCCCCTATTACCACCACATCCTGCCCCTAGCCTTCCTCCATCTCCCCTATTACCACCACTTCCTGCCCCTAGCCTCCCTCCATCTCCCCTATTACCAGAGGGTTCTATCACCCCCACATCCTGCCCCTAGCCTTCCTCCATCTCCCCTATTACCACCACATCCTGCCCCCAGCCTTCCTCCATCTCCCCTATTACCACCACATCCTGCCCCCAGCCTTCCTCCATCTCCCCTATTACCACAGGTCTCCATCACCCACACATCCTGCCCCTAGCCTTCCTCCATCTCCCCTATTACCACCACATCCTGCCCCCAGCCTCCCTCCATCTCCCCTATTACCATATCCCGCCCCTAGCCTCCCTCCATCTCCCCAATTACCACCACATCCTGCCCCTAACCTTCCTCCATCTCCACTATTAACCACCACATCCTGCCCCCAGCCTCCCTCCATCTCCCCTATTACCACATCCTGCCCCTAGCCTCCCTCCATCTCCACTATTACCACCACATCCTGCTCCTAACCTTCCTCCATCTCCCCTATTACCACCACATACTGACCCCAGCCTCCCTCCATCTCCATTATTACCACCACATCCTGCCCCCAACCTCCCTCCATCTCCCCTATTACCACAGGGCTCCATCACCCCCACATCCTGCCCCTAGCCTTCCTCCATCTCACCTATTACCACCACATCCTGCCCCCAGCCTTCCCCCATCTCCCCTATTACCACAGGGCTCCATCTCCCCACATCCTGCCCCTAGCCTCCCTCCATCTCACCTATTACCACAGGGCTCCATCACCCCCACATCCTGCCCCTAGCCTTTCTCCATCTCCCCTATTACCACCACATCCTGCCCCTAGCCTCCCTCCATCTCCCCTATTACCACATCCCGCCCCTAGCCTCCCTCCATCTCCCCTATTACCACCACATCCTGCCCCCAGCCTTCCTCCGTCTCCCCTATTACCACCACATACTGACCCCAGTCTCCCTCCATCTCCCCTATTACCACCACATCCTGCCCCCAGCCTCCCTCCATCTCCCCTATTACCACAGGGCTCCATCAACCCCACATCCTGCCCCAGTCTTCCTCCATCTCCCCTATTACCACCACATCCTGCCCCCAGCCTTCCTCCGTCTCCCCTATTACCACCACATACTGACCCCAGTCTCCCTCCATCTCCCCTATTACCACCACATCCTGCCCCCAGCCTCCCTCCATCTCCCCTATTACCACAGGGCTCCATCACCCCCACATCCTGCCCCTAGTCTCCCTCCATCTCCCCCACATCCTGCCCCTAGCCTCCCTCCATCTCCCCTATTACCACCACATCCTGCCCCTAGCCGCCCTCCATCTCCCCTATTACCACAGGGCTCCATCACCCCCACATCCTGCCCCTAGCCTCCCTCCATCTCCCCTATTACCACTACATCCTGCCCCCAGCCTTCCTCCATCTCCCCTATTACCACAGGGCTCCATCACCCCCACATCCTGCCCCTAGCCTCCCTCCATCACCCCCAAATCCTGCCCCTAGCCTCCCTCCATCTCCCCTATTACCACCACATCCTGCCCCTAGCCTCCCTCCATCTCCCCTATTACCACCACATCCTGCCGCTAGCCTCCCTCCATCTCCCCTATTACCACCACATCCTGCCCCTAGCCTTCCTCCATCTCCCCTATTACCACCACACCCTGCCCCTAGCCTCCATCCATCTCCCCTATTACCACCACATCCTGCCCCCAGCCTTCCTCCATCTCCCCTATTACCACAGGGCTCCATCACCCCACATCCTGCCCCTAGCCTCCCTCCATCACCCCCACATCCTGCCCCTAGCCTCCCTCCATCTCCCCTATTACTACCACATCCTGCCCCCAGCCTTCCTCCATCTCCCCTATTACCACCACATCCTGCCCCTAGCCTCCCTCCATCTCCCCTATTACCACCACATCCTGCCCCCAGCCTTCCTCCATCTCCCCTATTACCACCACATCCTGCCCCTAGCCTCCCTCCATCTCCCCTATTACCACCACATCCTGCCCCCAGCCTTCCTCCATCTCCCCTATTACCACCACATCCTGCCCCTAGCCTCCCTCCATCTCCCCTATTACCACCACATCCTGCCCCCAGCCTTCCTCCATCTCCCCCATTACCACCACATCCTGCCCCTAGCCTCCCTCCATCTCCCCTATTACCACCACATCCTGCCCCCAGCCTTCCTCCATCTACCCTATTACCACCACATCCTGCCCCCAGCCTCCCTCCATCTCCCCTATTACCACCACATCCTGCCGCTAGCCTCCCTCCATCTCCCCTATTACCACCACATCCTGCCCCTAGCCTCCCTCCATCTCCCCTATTACCACCACATCCTGCCCCCAGCCTCCCTCCATCTCCCATATTACCACCACATCCTGCCCCCAGCCTCCCTCCATCTCCCCTATTACCAGAGGGTTCCATCACCCCCACATCCTGCCCCTAGCGTCCCTCCATCTCCCCTATTACCACCACATCCTGCCCCCAGCCTCCCTCCATCTCCCCTATTACCACCACATCCTGCCCCCAGCCTCCCTCCATCTCCCCTATTACCACCACATCCTGCCCCTAGCGTCCCTCCATCTCCCCTATTACCACCACATCCTGCCCCTAGCGTCCCTCCATCTCCCCTATTACCACCACATCCTGCCCCCAGCCTCCCTCCATCTCCCCTATTACCACCACATCCTGCCCACAGCCTCCCTCCATCTCCCCTATTACCACCACATCCTGCCCCTAGCCTCCCTCCATCTCCCCTATTACCACCACATCCTGCCCCCAGCCTCCCTCCATCTCCCTTATTACCACCACATCCTGCCCCCAGCCTCCCTCCATCTCCCCTATTACCACCACATCCTGCCCCTAGCGTCCCTCCATCTCCCCTATTACCACCACATCCTGCCCCCAGCCTCCCTCCATCTCCCCTATTACCACCACATCCTGCCCCTAGCCGCCCTCCATCTCCCCTATTACCACAGGGCTCCATCACCCCCACATCCTGCCCCTAGCCTCCCTCCATCTCTCCTATTACCACCACATCCTGCCCCCAGCGTCCCTCCATCTCCCCTATTACCACCACATCCTGCCCCCAGCCTTCCTCCATCTCCCCTATTACCACCACATCCTGCCCCCAGCCTCCCTCCATCTCCCCTATTACCACCACATCCTGCCCCCAGCCTCCCTCCATCTCCCCTATTACCACCACATCCTGCCCCCAGCCTCCCTCCATCTCCCATATTACCACCACATCCTGCCCCCAGCCTCCCTCCATCTCCCCTATTACCAGAGGGTTCCATAACCCCCACATCCTGCCCCTAGCGTCCCTCCATCTCCCCTATTACCACCACATCCTGCCCCTAGCGTCCCTCCATCTCCCCTATTACCACCACATCCTGCCCCTAGCGTCCCTCCATCTCCCCTAGTACCACCACATCCTGCCCCCAGCCTCCCTCCATCTCCCCTATTACCACCACATCCTGCCCCTAGCGTCCCTCCATCTCCCCTATTACCACCACATCCTGCCCCCAGCCTCCCTCCATCTCCCCTATTACCACCACATCCTGCCCCTAGCGTCCCTCCATCTCCCCTATTACCACGACATCCTGCCCCCAGCCTCCCTCCATCTCCCCTATTACCACCACATCCTGCCCCCAGCCTCCCTCCATCTCCCCTATTACCACCACATCCTGCCCCTAGCCTCCCTCCATCTCCCCTATTACCACCACATCCTGCCCCTAGCGTCCCTCCATCTCCCCTATTACCACCACATCCTGCCCCCAGCCTCCCTCCATCTCCCCTATTACCACCACATCCTGCCCCCAGCCTCCCTCCATCTCCCCTATTACCACCACATCCTGCCCCTAGCCTCCCTCCATCTCCCCTATTACCAGAGGGTTCCATAACCCCCACATCCTGCCCCTAGCGTCCCTCCATCTCCCCTATTACCACCACATCCTGCCCCTAGCGTCCCTCCATCTCCCCTATTACCACCACATCCTGCCCCTAGCGTCCCTCCATCTCCCCTAGTACCACCACATCCTGCCCCCAGCCTCCCTCCATCTCCCCTATTACCACCACATCCTGCCCCTAGCGTCCCTCCATCTCCCCTATTACCACCACATCCTGCCCCCAGCCTCCCTCCATCTCCCCTATTACCACCACATCCTGCCCCTAGCGTCCCTCCATCTCCCCTATTACCACCACATCCTGCCCCTAGCGTCCCTCCATCTCCCCTAGTACCACCACATCCTGCCCCCAGCCTCCCTCCATCTCCCCTATTACCACCACATCCTGCCCCTAGCGTCCCTCCATCTCCCCTATTACCACCACATCCTGCCCCCAGCCTCCCACCATCTCCCCTATTACCACCACATCCTGCCCCTAGCGTCCCTCCATCTCCCCTATCACCCCACATCCTGCCCCTAGCCTCCCTCCATCTCCCCTATTACCACATCCCGCCCCTAGCCTCCCTCCATCTCCCCTATTACCACCACATCCTGCCCCCAGCCTTCCTCCATCTCCCCTATTACCACAGGTCTCCATCACCCACACATCCTGACCCTAGCCTCCCTCCATCTCCCCTATTACCACCACATCCTGCCCCCAGCCTTCCTCCGTCTCCCCTATTACCACCACATACTGACCCCAGTCTCCCTCCATCTCCCCTATTACCACCACATCCTGCCCCCAGCCTTCCTCCATCTCCCCTATTACCACCACATCCTGCCCGCAGCCTCCCTCCATCTCCCCTATTACCACAGGGCTCCATCACCCCCACATCCTGCCCCTAGTCTCCCTCCATCTCCCCCACATCCTGCCCCTAGCCTCCCTCCATCTCCCCTATTACCACCACATCCTGCCCCTAGCCGCCCTCCATCTCCCCTATTACCACAGGGCTCCATCACCCCCACATCCTGCCCCTAGCCTCCCTCCATCTCCCCTATTACCACTACATCCTGCCCCCAGCCTTCCTCCATCTCCCCTATTACCACAGGGCTCCATCACCCCCACATCCTGCCCCTAGCCTCCCTCCATCACCCCCACATCCTGCCCCTAGCCTCCCTCCATCTCCCCTATTACCACCACATCCTGCCCCTAGCCTCCCTCCATCTCCCCTATTACCACCACATCCTGCCGCTAGCCTCCCTCCATCTCCCCTATTACCACCACATCCTGCCCCTAGCCTTCCTCCATCTCCCCTATTACCACCACATCCTGCCCTTAGCCTCCATCCATCTCCCCTATTACTACCACATCCTGCCCCCAGCCTTCCTCCATCTCCCCTATTACCACAGGGCTCCATCACCCCCACATCCTGCCCCTAGCCTCCCTCCATCACCCCCACATCCTGCCCCTACCCTCCCTCCATCTCCCCTATTACCACCACATCCTGCCCCCAGCCTTCCTCCATCTCCCCTATTACCACCACATCCTGCCCCTAGCCTCCCTCCATCTCCCCTATTACCACCACATCCTGCCCCCAGCCTTCCTCCATCTCCCCTATTACCACCACATCCTGCCCCTAGCCTCCCTCCATCTCCCCTATTACCACCACATCCTGCCCCCAGCCTTCCTCCATCTCCCCTATTACCACCACATCCTGCCCCTAGCCTCCCTCCATCTCCCCTATTACCACCACATCCTGCCCCCAGCCTTCCTCCATCTCCCCTATTACCACCACATCCTGCCCCCAGCCTCCCTCCATCTCCCCTATTACCACCACATCCTGCCGCTAGCCTCCCTCCATCTCCCCTATTACCACCACATCCTGCCCCTAGCCTCCCTCCATCTCCCCTATTACCACCACATCCTGCCCCCAGCCTCCCTCCATCTCCCATATTACCACCACATCCTGCCCCCAGCCTCCCTCCATCTCCCCTATTACCAGAGGGTTCCATCACCCCCACATCCTGCCCCTAGCGTCCCTCCATCTCCCCTATTACCACCACATCCTGCCCCTAGCGTCCCTCCATCTCCCCTATTACCACCACATCCTGCCCCTAGCGTCCCTCCATCTCCCCTATTACCACCACATCCTGCCCCCAGCCTCCCTCCATCTCCCCTATTACCACCACATCCTGCCCCTAGCGTCCCTCCATCTCCCCTATTACCACCACATCCTGCCCACAGCCTCCCTCCATCTCCCCTATTACCACCACATCCTGCCCCTAGCCTCCCTCCATCTCCCCTATTACCACCACATCCTGCCCCCAGCCTCCCTCCATCTCCCTTATTACCACCACATCCTGCCCCCAGCCTTCCTCCATCTCCCCTATTACCACCACATCCTGCCCCTAGCGTCCCTCCATCTCCCCTATTACCACCACATCCTGCCCCCAGCCTCCCTCCATCTCCCCTATTACCACCACATCCTGCCCCTAGCGTCCCTCCATCTCCCCTATTACCACCACATCCTGCCCACAGCCTCCCTCCATCTCCCCTATTACCACCACATCCTGCCCCTAGCGTCCCTCCATCTCCCCTATTACCACCACATCCTGCCCCCAGCCTTCCTCCATCTCCCCTATTACCACCACATCCTGCCCCCAGCCTTCCTCCATCTCCCCTATTACCACCACATCCTGCCCCTAGCCTCCCTCCATCTCCCCTATTACCACCACATCCTGCCCCCAGCCTTCCTCCATCTCCCCTATTACCACCACATCCTGCCCCCAGCCTCCCTCCATCTCCCCTATTACCACCACATCCTGCCGCTAGCCTCCCTCCATCTCCCCTATTACCACCACATCCTGCCCCTAGCCTCCCTCCATCTCCCCTATTACCACCACATCCTGCCCCCAGCCTCCCTCCATCTCCCATATTACCACCACATCCTGCCCCCAGCCTCCCTCCATCTCCCCTATTACCAGAGGGTTCCATCACCCCCACATCCTGCCCCTAGCGTCCCTCCATCTCCCCTATTACCACCACATCCTGCCCCTAGCGTCCCTCCATCTCCCCTATTACCACCACATCCTGCCCCTAGCGTCCCTCCATCTCCCCTATTACCACCACATCCTGCCCCCAGCCTCCCTCCATCTCCCCTATTACCACCACATCCTGCCCCCAGCCTCCCTCCATCTCCCCTATTACCACCACATCCTGCCCCTAGCGTCCCTCCATCTCCCCTATTACCACCACATCCTGCCCACAGCCTCCCTCCATCTCCCCTATTACCACCACATCCTGCCCCTAGCGTCCCTCCATCTCCCCTATTACCACCACATCCTGCCCCCAGCCTTCCTCCATCTCCCCTATTACCACCACATCCTGCCCCCAGCCTCCCTCCATCTCCCCTATTACCACCACATCCTGCCCCTAGCCTCCCTCCATCTCCCCTATTACCACCACATCCTGCCCCCAGCCTCCCTCCATCTCCCATATTACCACAACATCCTGCCCCCAGCCTCCCTCCATCTCCCCTATTACCAGAGGGTTCCATAACCCCCACATCCTGCCCCTAGCGTCCCTCCATCTCCCCTATTACCACCACATCCTGCCCCTAGCGTCCCTCCATCTCCCCTAGTACCACCACATCCTGCCCCCAGCCTCCCTCCATCTCCCCTATTACCACCACATCCTGCCCCTAGCGTCCCTCCATCTCCCCTATTACCACCACATCCTGCCCCCAGCCTCCCTCCATCTCCCCTATTACCACCACATCCTGCCCCTAGCGTCCCTCCATCTCCCCTATTACCACCACATCCTGCCCCCAGCCTCCCTCCATCTCCCCTATTACCACCACATCCTGCCCCTACCCTCCCTCCATCTCCCCTATTACCACAGGTCTCCATCACCCCCACATCCTGCCCCTAGCCTCCCTCCATCTCCCCTATTACCACAGGTCTCCATCACCCCCACATCCTGCCCCTAGCCTCCCTCCATCTCTCCTATTACCACCACATCCTGCCCCCAGCGTCCCTCCATCTCCCCTATTACCACCACATCCTGCCCCCAGCCTTCCTCCATCTCCCCTATTACCACCACATCCTGCCCCTAGCCTCCCTCCATCTCCCATATTACCACAACATCCTGCCCCCAGCCTCCCTCCATCTCCCCTATTACCAGAGGGTTCCATCACCCCCACATCCTGCCCCTAGCGTCCCTCCATCTCCCCTATTACCACCACATCCTGCCCCTAGCGTCCCTCCATCTCCCCTATTACCACCACATCCTGCCCCTAGCGTCCCTCCATCTCCCCTATTACCACCACATCCTGCCCCCAGCCTCCCTCCATCTCCCCTATTACCACCACATCCTGCCCCTAGCGTCCCTCCATCTCCCCTATTACCACATCCTGCCCCCAGCCTCCCTCCATATCCCCTATTACCACCACATCCTGCCCCTAGCGTCCCTCCATCTCCCCTATTACCACCACATCCTGCCCCTAGCGTCCCTCCATCTCCCCTATTATCACCACATCCTGCCCCCAGCCTCCCTCCATCTCCCCTATTACCACCACATCCTGCCCCCAGCCTCCCTCCATCTCCCCTATTACCACCACATCCTGCCCCTAGCGTCCCTCCATCTCCCCTATTACCACCACATCCTGCCCCCAGCCTCCCTCCATCTCCCCTATTACCACCACATCCTGCCCCTAGCGTCCCTCCATCTCCCCTATTACCACCACATCCTGCCCCTAGCGTCCCTCCATCTCCCCTATTATCACCACATCCTGCCCCCAGCCTCCCTCCATCTCCCCTATTACCACCACATCCTGCCCCCAGCCTCCCTCCATCTCCCCTATTACCACCACATCCTGCCCCTAGCGTCCCTCCATCTCCCCTATTACCACCACATCCTGCCCCCAGCCTCCCTCCATCTCCCCTATTACCACCACATCCTGCCCCTAGCCTCCCTCCATCTCCCCTATTACCACCACATCCTGCCCCTAGCGTCCCTCCATCTCCCCTATTACCACCACATCCTGCCCCCAGCCTCCCTCCATCTCCCCTATTACCACCACATCCTGCCCCTAGCGTCCCTCCATCTCCCCTATTACCACCACATCCTGCCCCCAGCCTCCCTCCATCTCCCCTATTACCACCACATCCTGCCCCCAGCCTCCCTCCATCTCCCCTATTACCACCACATCCTGCCCCTAGCGTCCCTCCATCTCCCCTATTACCACCACATCCTGCCCCCAGCCTCCCTCCATCTCCCCTATTACCACCACATCCTGCCCCTAGCCTCCCTCCATCTCCCCTATTACCACAGGTCTCCATCACCCCCACATCCTGCCCCTAGCCTCCCTCCATCTCCCCTATTACCACCACATCCTGCCCCCAGCCTCCCTCCATCTCCCCTATTACCACCACATCCTGCCCCCAGCCTCCCTCCATCTCCCCTATTACCACCACATCCTGCCCCCAGCCTCCCTCCATCTCCCCTATTACCACCACATCCTGCCCCTAGCGTCCCTCCATCTCCCCTATTACCACCACATCCTGCCCCCAGCCTCCCTCCATCTCCCCTATTACCACCACATCCTGCCCCTAGCCTCCCTCCATCTCCCCTATTACCACCACATCCTGCCCCTAGCGTCCCTCCATCTCCCCTATTACCACCACATCCTGCCCCCAGCCTCCCTCCATCTCCCCTATTACCACCACATACTGCCCCTAGCCTCCCTCCATCTGCCCTATTACCACAGGTCTCCATCACCCCCACATCCTGCCCCTAGCCTCCCTCCATCTCCCCTATTACCACCACATCCTGCCCCCAGCCTCCCTCCATCTCCCCTATTACCACCACATCCTGCCCCCAGCCTCCCTCCATCTCCCCTATTACCACCACATCCTGCCCCCAGCCTCCCTCCATCTCCCCTATTACCACCACATCCTGCCCCCAGCCTCCCTCCATCTCCCCTATTACCACCACATCCTGCCCCTAGCGTCCCTCCATCTCCCCTATTATCACCACATCCTGCCCCCAGCCTCCCTCCATCTCCCCTATTATCACCACATCCTGCCCCCAGCCTCCCTCCATCTCCCCTATTACCACCACATCCTGCCCCCAGCCTCCCTCCATCTCCCCTATTACCACCACATCCTGCCCCTAGCGTCCCTCCATCTCCCCTATTACCACCACATCCTGCCCCCCAGCCTCCCTCCATCTCCCCTATTACCACCACATCCTGCCCCTAGCCTCCCTCCATCTCCCCTATTACCACCACATCCTGCCCCTAGCGTCCCTCCATCTCCCCTATTACCACCACATCCTGCCCCCAGCCTCCCTCCATCTCCCCTATTACCACCACATCCTGCCCCCAGCCTCCCTCCATCTCCCCTATTACCACCACATCCTGCCCCTAGCGTCCCTCCATCTCCCCTATTACCACCACATCCTGCCCCCAGCCTCCCTCCATCTCCCCTATTACCACCACATCCTGCCCCTAGCCTCCCTCCATCTCCCCTATTACCACAGGTCTCCATCACCCCCACATCCTGCCCCTAGCCTCCCTCCATCTCCCCTATTACCACCACATCCTGCCCCCAGCCTCCCTCCATCTCCCCTATTACCACCACATCCTGCCCCCAGCCTCCCTCCATCTCCCCTATTACCACCACATCCTGCCCCCAGCCTCCCTCCATCACCACATCCTATACCTGTCCCTCTTTTATCCCTACCAGATAGCAGAAGTAACACACTGCTGGGGAGATCAGACAGAAAGCCGCTTCTGGAGAGTACCTGGATTTTGAGGGATTCAGTTGCTGTAGGAACAGTGTTAGCTGCTGCTGCTGTTGCGGCGTCAGATCTCCAGATTTCTGCTGGGAGGAGGAGTACTGCTGTCTGCAGCCAGGAGAGAGAAGATCCCATCATTATCTGACTATATAGGGTAGGGCAGGGCGGGCGATACAGACAAAGGAGAGAGGGAGGGCAGGGCGGGCGATACAGACAAAGGAGAGAGGGAGGGCAGGGCGGGCGATACAGACAAAGGAGAGAGGGAGGGCAGGGCGGGCGATACAGACAAAGGAGAGAGGGAGGGCAGGGCGGGCGATACAGACAAAGGAGAGAGGGAGGGCAGGGCGGGCGATACAGACAAAGGAGAGAGGGAGGGCAGGGCGGGCGATACAGACAAAGGAGAGAGGGAGGGCAGGGCGGGCGATACAGACAAAGGAGAGAGGGAGGGCAGAGCGCGCGATACAGACAAAGGAGAGAGGGAGGGCAGAGCGCGCGATACAGACAAAGGAGAGAGGGAGGGCAGAGCGCGCGATACAGACAAAGGAGAGAGGGAGGGCAGAGCGCGCGATACAGACAAAGGAGAGAGGGAGGGCAGAGCGCGCGATACAGACAAAGGAGAGAGGGAGGGCAGAGCGCGCGATACAGACAAAGGAGAGAGGGAGGGCAGAGCGCGCGATACAGACAAAGGAGAGAGGGAGGGCAGAGCGCGCGATACAGACAAAGGAGAGAGGGAGGGCAGTGCGCGCGATACAGACAAAGGAGAGAGGGAGGGCAGGGCGGGCGATACAGACAAAGGAGAGAGGGAGGGCAGGGCGGGCGATACAGACAAAGGAGAGAGGGAGGGCAGGGCGGGCGATACAGACAAAGGAGAGAGGGAGGGCAGGGCGGGCGATACAGACAAAGGAGAGAGGGAGGGCAGGGCGGGCGATACAGACAAAGGAGAGAGGGAGGGCAGGGCGGGCGATACAGACAAAGGAGAGAGGGAGGGCAGTGCGCGCGATACAGACAAAGGAGAGAGGGAGGGCAGTGCGCGCGATACAGACAAAGGAGAGAGGGAGGGCAGTGCGGGCGATACAGACAAAGGAGAGAGGGAGGGCAGGGCGGGCGATACAGACAAAGGAGAGAGGGAGGGCAGTGCAGGCGATACAGAGGAGAGAGGGAGGGCAGTGCAGGCGATACAGAGGAGAGAGGGAGGGCAGTGCAGGCGATACAGAGGAGAGAGGGAGGGCAGTGCGGGCGATACAGAGGAGAGAGGGAGGGAAGTGCAGGCGATACAGAGGGGCGAGGGAAAGCAGTGCAGGCGATACAGAGGAGAGAGGGAGGGCAGTGCAGGCGATACAGAGGAGAGAGGGAGGGCAGTGCGGGCGATACAGAGGGGCGAGGGAGGGCAGTGCGGGCGATACAGAGGAGCGAGGGAGGGCAGTGTGGGCGATACAGAGGAGCGAGGGAGGGCAGTGCGCGCGATACAGACAAAGGAGAGAGGGAGGGCAGGGCGGGCGATACAGACAAAGGAGAGAGGGAGGGCAGGGCGGGCGATACAGACAAAGGAGAGAGGGAGGGCAGGGCGGGCGATACAGACAAAGGAGAGAGGGAGGGCAGGGCGGGCGATACAGACAAAGGAGAGAGGGAGGGCAGGGCGGGCGATACAGACAAAGGAGAGAGGGAGGGCAGGGCGGGCGATACAGACAAAGGAGAGAGGGAGGGCAGTGCGCGCGATACAGACAAAGGAGAGAGGGAGGGCAGAGCGCGCGATACAGACAAAGGAGAGAGGGAGGGCAGTGCGCGCGATACAGACAAAGGAGAGAGGGAGGGCAGTGCGGGCGATACAGACAAAGGAGAGAGGGAGGGCAGTGCGTGCGATACAGACAAAGGAGAGAGGGAGGGCAGTGCAGGCGATACAGAGGAGAGAGGGAGGGCAGTGCAGGCGATACAGAGGAGAGAGGGAGGGCAGTGCAGGCGATACAGAGGAGAGAGGGAGGGCAGTGCGGGCGATACAGAGGAGAGAGGGAGGGAAGTGCAGGCGATACAGAGGGGCGAGGGAAAGCAGTGCAGGCGATACAGAGGAGAGAGGGAGGGCAGTGCAGGCGATACAGAGGAGAGAGGGAGGGCAGTGCGGGCGATACAGAGGGGCGAGGGAGGGCAGTGCGGGCGATACAGAGGAGCGAGGGAGGGCAGTGTGGGCGATACAGAGGAGCGAGGGAGGGCAGTGCGGGCGATACAGAGGAGCGAGGGAGGGCAGTGCGGGCGATACAGAGGAGCGAGGGAGGGCAGTGCGGGCGATACAGAGGAGAGAGGGAGGGCAGTGCGGGCGATACAGAGGGGCGAGGGAGGGCAGTGCGGGCGATACAGAGGAGCGAGGGAGGGCAGTGCAGGCGATACAGAGGGGCGAGGGAAAGCAGTGCGGGCGATACAGAGGAGCGAGGGAGGGCAGTGTGGGCGATACAGAGGAGCGAGGGAGGGCAGTGCGGGCGATACAGAGGAGCGAGGGAGGGCAGTGTGGGCGATACAGAGGAGCGAGGGAGGGCAGTGCAGGCGATACAGAGGAGCGAGGGAGGGCAGTGCGGGCGATACAGAGGAGCGAGGGAGGGCAGTGTGGGCGATACAGAGGAGCGAGGGAGGGCAGTGCGGGCGATACAGAGGAGCGAGGGAGGGCAGTGCGGGCGATACAGAGGAGCGAGGGAGGGCAGTGCGGGCGATACAGAGGAGCGAGGGAGGGCAGTGCAGGCGATACAGAGGGGCGAGGGAGGGCAGTGCGGGCGATACAGAGGGGCGAGGGAGGGCAGTTCTGTGTATGGTATGTGCCGCTCACATAATGACATTACCTGCTGATAAGCTGCAGAAGATACTGGTGTTGCAATTGCTGATACAGAGCTAATTCCTGCTGTTTTTTCAGGCACTGCTGATCTATATTACCCTGCAAAACAAAATATTGTAACAGTTTAAATGTAAAGAACATTGCATATACCGTAATATACATAGCCAGATAGGAGGAGACCAAGCAACTGCTTTCTATGGAACGGTGCAGGGTGCACCAACTAAAACATTGCTAAATACTATTGCGTACACGAAGCCATGGCCTGCATATAGAACAAGCTCTCTCACCAGCAGAGGAGGCGGGGAGGGTCCCGGAGCAAAGGGCACGCGGCCCCACATCTTGATGACTTCGCCCAGGGGCTGGAACCCCTCGTCACATCCTCTCTTGACTAACAGTGACATGGTAAAGTACCCGGCCTGGCACCACTCCGCCATCTCCTGTGTACTGAATGGACCTGTGTGTACAATGACAGAGGAGGGAATGCACTATGAGTCCAGGGGAATCCGGCCTCTTCCCGGTCCACACTGTGGAGCCAATGGGAGAATGGACTCCCCAAACCATAACGTGAGATCAGGAGGGACACCTGCAAATATGGCCTGGGGCCAGGTATAGAACAGACTTCCCAGGCCACCCACCATAAAGATAATGGGCCTGCGGGAGGATAACAAACCAACCTTGGATCTCCCCCTGAGGGTCTTTGTAGAACCACTTCATGGCAGCCTCGTGGGACAGGGGTAGAGCAGCAGCACTGTGAGAGCGGGAGGTGGAGAATGCGTCCTCCTCCAGGGAGGAATCCTGTAGCGAAGCCACCAGCTTCTCCGCTTCCTAAGAGAAAGAGAAAGAGGAGTCAGCGAGAGGCCCTGACTGCCCGCTACAGACAGTCTGTGCAGCGCGGAGTGGGCACTCACCTGCTGGAGATGTTTCATGCCTTCATCCTCCTCCGGATCCCCCACAGAGAATTCAGTAGCAGCAACTGGGGGGGAAGAGGAAGGAGGTGGCCGGCAAGAACGGGGAGAGAGCGAGGAGGGCACATAGGCTCCAGGTTTACCTGAGGGAAAGAGGACAACTAACTGTGACTCCTCCTCATAGACACGAGACACTTTCTCCTCCCCACATGATCAGCAATAGTGCCACTTCCCTTCTCACCTTCATCTACTGGACACTGAGGCATTGCCCCATCTTGACCATCTGTGGTGGTCATCTCAGGGCATCGCTCAACCTCTACGTCCCCGTACAGCCCTATCGACCATAAAGAGTTATTCAGGTCTGGAGATTTTGATGGTGAATCCTGAGATACCTCTTCTGAAGGGACTGATGGATCATCACCTGGGAAAGGACATGTAAAACATACATCGTTAAATCCTATACATAAAGGGAATTTCTCATGGTCCAAAAGGACAAAAGAAAAAATAAGAATTTACTTACCGATAATTCTATTTCTCGGAGTCCGTAGTGGATGCTGGGGTTCCTGAAAGGACCATGGGGAATAGCGGCTCCGCAGGAGACAGGGCACAAAAAAGTAAAGCTTTTACCAGATCAGGTGGTGTGCACTGGCTCCTCCCCCTATGACCCTCCTCCAGACTCCAGTTAGGTACTGTGCCCGGACGAGCGTACACAATAAGGGAGGCAATTTGAATCCCGGGTAAGACTCATACCAGCCACACCAATCACACCGTACAACTTGTGATCTAAACCCAGTTAACAGTATGATAACAGAAAGAGCCTCTTAAAGATGGCTCCTTAACAATATAACCCGAATTTGTTAACAATAACTATGTACAGTATTGCAGATAATCCGCACTTGGGATGGGCGCCCAGCATCCACTACGGACTCCGAGAAATAGAATTATCGGTAAGTAAATTCTTATTTTCTCTATCGTCCTAAGTGGATGCTGGGGTTCCTGAAAGGACCATGGGGATTATACCAAAGCTCCCAAACGGGCGGGAGAGTGCGGATGACTCTGCAGCACCGAATGAGAGAATTCCAAGTCCTCTTTTGCCAGGGTATCAAATTTGTAGAATTTTACAAACGTGTTTTCCCCCGACCACGTAGCTGCTCGGCAGAATTGTAATGCCGAGACCCCTCGGGCAGCCGCCCAAGATGAGCCCACCTTCCTTGTGGAATGGGCCTTAACAGATTTAGGCTGTGGCAGGCCTGCCACAGAATGAGCAAGTTGAATTGTGTTACAAATCCAACGAGCAATCGTCTGCTTAGAAGCAGGGGCACCCAACTTGTTGGGTGCATATAGTATCAACAGCGAGTCAGATTTTCTGACTTCAGCCGTCCTTGAAATGTATATTTTTAAGGCTCTGACAACGTCCAACAACTTGGAGTCCCCCAAGTCGCCAGTGGCCGCAGGCACCACAATAGGTTG
Source organism: Pseudophryne corroboree (assembly GCF_028390025.1). Classification (NCBI taxonomy): domain Eukaryota; kingdom Metazoa; phylum Chordata; class Amphibia; order Anura; family Myobatrachidae; genus Pseudophryne; species Pseudophryne corroboree. The sequence goes on along the minus strand of NW_026967605.1, from coordinate 248,038 downwards.
GTTCAGGTGAAACGCTGATACCACCTTAGGGAGAAAATGCGGACGAGTCCTCAGTTCTGCCCTATCCGAATGGAAGATTAGATAAGGGCTTTTATAAGATAAAGCCGCCAATTCAGATACTCTCCTGGCGGAAGCCAGGGCCAGTAACATAGTCACTTTCCATGTGAGATATTTAAAATCCACCTTTTTCAATGGTTCAAACCAATGGGATTTGAGGAAATCTAAAACTACATTTAGATCCCACGGTGCCACCGGAGGCACCACAGGAGGCTGTATATGCAGTACTCCTTTAACAAAAGTCTGTACCTCAGGAACTGAGGCCAATTCTTTTTGGAAGAATATTGACAGGGCCGAAATTTGAACCTTAATAGATCTCAATTTGAGACCCCTAGACAATCCTGATTGTAGGAAATGTAGGAAACGACCCAGTTGAAATTCCTCCGTCGGAACACTCCGATCCTCGCACCACGCGACATATTTTCGCCAAATGCGGTGATAATGTTTCGCGGTGACTTCCTTCCTTGCCTTAATCAAGGTAGGAATGACTTCTTCTGGAATGCCTTTCCCTTTTAGGATCTGGCGTTCAACCGCCATGCCGTCAAACGCAGCCGCGGTAAGTCTTGAAAGAGACAGGGACCCTGTTGTAGCAGGTCCCTTCTCAGAAGTAGAGGGCACGGGTCGTCCGTGACCAACTCTTGAAGTTCCGGGTACCAAGTCCTTCTTGGCCAATCCGGAGCCACTAGTATTTCTTACTCCTCCTCACCGTATAATCTTCAATACCTTTGGTATGAGAGGCAGAGGAGGAAACACATATACTGATTTGTACACCCAAGGTGTTACCAGTGCGTCCACAGCTATTGCCTGTGGATCTCTTGACCTGGCGCAATACTTGTCCAGTTTCTTGTTGAGGCGAGACGCCATCATGTCTACCATTGGTCTTTCCCAACAGTTTATTAGCATGTGGAAGACTTCTGGATGAAGACCCCCCTCTCCCGGGTGTATATCGTGTCTGCTGAGGAAGTCTGCTTCCCAGTTGTCCACGCCCGGGAAGAACACTGCTGACAGTGCTATTACGTGATTCTCCGCCCAGCGAAGAATCTTGGCAGCTTCTGCCATTGCACTCCTGCTTCTTGTGCCGCCCTGTCTGTTTACATGGGCGACCGCCGTGATGTTGTCCGACTGAATCAACACCGGTTTTCCTTGCAGGAGTGGTTCCGCCTGGCTTAGAGCATTTTAGATTGCTCTTAGTACCAGAATGTTTATGTGAATAGACTTTTCCAGGTTCGTCCATACCCCCTGGAAGTTTCTTCCTTGTGTGACTGCTCCCCAACCTCTCAGGCTGGCGTCCGTGGTCACCAGGATCAAATCCTGTATGCCGAATCTGCGGCCCTCCAATAGATGAGCCTTTTGCAACCACCACAGAAGATATACCCTTGTCCTTGGCGACAGGGTTATTCGCAGGTGCATCTGAGGATGCGACCCTGACCATTTGTCCAACAGATCCCTTTGGAAAATTCTTGCATGGAATCTGCCGAATGGAATTGCTTCGTAAAAAGCCACCATTTTTCCCAGGACTCTTGTGCATTGATGTACAGACACCTTTCCTGGTTTTAGGAGGTTCCTGACAGGTCGGATAACTCCTTGGCTTTTTCCTCGGGAAGAAAAACCTTTTTCTGAACCGTGTCCAGAATCATCCCTAGGAACAGCAGACGTATCGTCGGAAAACAGCTGCGATTCTTGGAATATTTAGAATCCAGTCGTGCCGTCGAAGAACTACTTTAGATAGTGCTCTTCCGACCTCCAACTGTTCTCTGGAACTTGCCCTTTTTAGGTCGTGCAAGTAAGGGATAATTTAGATGCCTTTTTTCTTTGAAGAAACATCTTTTCGGCCATTACCTTGGTAAAAAGGCCCGGGGTGCCGTGGATAATTCAAACGGCATCGTCTGAAACTGATATTGACAGTTCTGTACCACGAACCAGAGGTACCCTTGATGAGAAGGACAAATTTTGGACATGGAGGTAATCCTTGATGTCCAGGGACACCATATAGTCCCCTTTTTTCCGGTTCGCTATCACTGCTCTGAGTGACTTTATCTCGATTTGAACCTTTTATGTAAGTGTTCAAAACATTTTAGATTTAGACTATGTGTCACCAAGCCGTCTGGCTTCAGTACCACAATATAGTGTGGAAAAATAATACCCTTTTCCTTGTCGTAGGAGGGGTACTTTGATTATCACCTGCTGGATATACAGCTTGTGAATTGTTTCCAATGCTGCCTCCCTGTCGGAGGGAGCCGTTGGTAAAGCAGACTTCAGGAAGCTGCGAGGAGAAGATGTCTCGACTCTCCAATCTTTACCCCTGGGATAATACTCGTACGATCTAGGGGTCAACTTGCGAGTGATCCCACTGCGCCCTGAGACTCTTGAGACTACCCCCCCACCTTGAGTCCGCTTGCACGGCCCCAGCGTCATGCTGAGGACTTGGCAGACGCGGTGGAGGGCTTCTTTTCCTGGGAAAGGGCTGCCTGCTGCAGTCTACTTCCCTTACCTCTATGTCTGGGCAGATATGACTGGCCTTTTGCCTGCATGCCCTCATGGGAAAGGAAAGATTGAGGCTGAAAAGACGGTGTCTTTTTTAGCTGAGATGTAACTTGGGGTAAAAAAGGTTGGATTTCCCAGCTGTTGCTGTGGTCCCCAGGTCCGATGGACCGACCCCCAAATAACTCCTTCCCTTTATACAGCAATACTTCCATCTGCCGTATGGGATCTGTATCACCTGACCACTGTCGTGTCCCTGACATCTTCTGGGAGATATGGACAACGCACTTATCTTGATGCCAGAGAGCAAATATCCCTCTGTGCATCTCACATACATATATATAGAATGCATCCTATTAAATGCTCTACATGAATAAAATATTTTCAGTCAGGGAATCCGACCAAGCCAACCCAGCACTGCATCTCCAGGCTGATGGCGATCGCTGGTCGCAGTATAACCACCGTATGTGTGTATATACTTTTTAGGATATTTTTCCAGCTTCCTATCAGCTGGCTCCTTGAGGGCGGCCGTATCTGGAGACGGTAACGCCACTTGATAAGCGTGTGAGCGCCTTATCACCCTAAGGGGTGTTTCCCAACGTACCCTAATTTCTGGCGGGAAAGGGTATAACGCCAATATTTGCTATCGGGGTAACCCTACGCATCATCACACACTTCATTTTATTTTATCTGATTCAGGAAAAACTACAGGTAGTTTTTTCACTCCCACATAATACCCTTTCTTGTGGTACTTGTAGTATCAGAAACACGTAACACCTCCTTCATTGCCCTTAACGTGTGGCCCTAATGAGAAATACGTTTGTTTATTCACCGTCGACACTGTATTCAGTGTCCGTGTCTGTGTCTGTGTCGACCGACTGAGGTAAATGGGCGTTTTTAAAACCCCTGACGGTGTTTCTGAGACGCCTGGACCGGTCCTAATAGATTGTCGGCCGTCTCATGTCGTCAACCGACCTTGCAGCGTGTTGACATTCTCACGTAATTCTCTAAATAAGCCATCCATTCCGGTGTCGACTCCCTAGAGAGTGACATCACCATTACAGGCAATTTCTCCGCCTCCTCACCAACATCGTCCTCATACATGTCGACACACACGTACCGACACACAGCACACACACCGGGAATGCTCTGACAGAGGACAGGACCCACTAGCCCTTTGGGGAGACAGAGGGAGAGTCTGCCAGCACACACCAAAAACGCTATAATTATATAGGGACAACCTTATATAAGTGTTTCTCCCTTATAGCATCTTTTATATATATACAATATCGCCAAAATCAGTGCCCCCCCTCTCTGTTTTAACCCTGTTTCTGTAGTGCAGTGCAGGGGAGAGCCTGGGAGCCTTCTCTCCAGCTTTTCTGTGAGAGAAAATGGCGCTGTGTGCTGAGGAGATAGGCCCCGCCCCTTTTTCGGCGGCCTCGTCTCCCGCTATTTTTGAAGTTAGGCAGGGGTTAAATATCTCCATATAGCCTCTGTGGGCTATATGTGAGGTATTTTTTGCCTCTAATAAGGTTTTTATTTGCCTCTCAGAGCGCCCCCCCCAGCGCTCTGCACCCTCAGTGACTGTTGTGTGAAGTGTGCTGAGAGGAAAATGGCGCACAGCTGCAGTGCTGTGCGCTACCTTTATGAAGACTCAGGAGTCTTCAGCCGCCGATTTTGGACCTCTTCTCTCTTCAGCGTCTGCAAGGGGGCCGGCGGCGCGGCTCCGGTGACCATCCAGGCTGTACCTGTGATCGTCCCTCTGGAGCTAGTGTCCAGTAGCCAAGCAGCAAATCCACTCTGCACGCAGGTGAGTTCACTACTTCTCCCCTAAGTCCCTCGTTGCAGTGATCCTGTTGCCAGCAGGACTCACTGTAAAGTAAAAAACCTAAGCTAAACTTTCTCTAAGCAGCTCTTTAGGAGAGCCACCTAGATTGCACCCTTCTCGTTCGGGCACAAAATCTAACTGGAGTCTGGAGGAGGGTCATAGGGGGAGGAGCCAGTGCACACCACCTGATCTGGTAAAAGCTTTACTTTTTTGTGCCCTGTCTCCTGCGGAGCCGCTATTCCCCATGGTCCTTTCAGGAACCCCAGCATCCACTTAGGACGATAGAGAAACAGGGTATTGAGGTGGTTGAAGGACCTTGAGCACCTTAAAAAGTCTTTCTGCACACAGAATTCCCCTTTAACTGTATCTCCTACCCTGGAGCAAGTTGTCTTTCTAATGGCACACCAGCACAGGAGACAGAGGTAAATACAGAGCACATCACAAAGGACAAGACCATTTTTGGACAAGAGAACAGCGAACTTGTAAAACTTTCTGACCGTAGCGACAGATGACATAGTTGATGACCAGTGCAGCCATTTGGCCGAAGTCTCACGGCCCAAAAGACACTTGCCGACTGGATGAAATGTGCTATCAAGTTTACAGGAATAGGTTTACCTATTAACCCTGGAGAAGAAATTAGCAATAGTCCATGAGGTCACAAGGCCTGACAAGACAAATTCTTACAGCAATACCAAAACCAAAAAGGAAAAAGGGTTCCTCCTATGTGGAAAAGCGACGTTGATGTAGCATCTGCTGTGGAACCCTGCACCTTTCACTATATAAAACTCAGTCTGTGGCTTCCATTCCCGTCCTCACATCATGTTACTGCCCGTCACATGCAGGCCTGTCCTCACTGACATCACTCTTTCCTGATATACTCTGTGCTGCTGGGGATACTGCATAATTAGAGCCTAATATACCAGGGTGGTTCAATAAGCAAGGTAACAAGACCTCTCACGTGTGTAATGTTCTCTATTCTAAGCAGTGGTCTACCTGTTCTGGCCTGATGGGGAATTAAACTGAAATAAACATCACACACGTCCAGAGGTCTTGGTGCATTACTTACTGAACCGACATGTTTATGAGATGTAATAACACTGGATGACCACTAGGCACACAGCAGCATTTTGTTGGTATGAGTAACTTACTATTAGCCCTGTCCCCTCCATTCTCCGCTCTCTCCTCTTCCTCCTCCTCCTCCACACCCTGGAACTCCAACTCCTGCTCCTCCAGGATAATGTCTTTGGGGCTTTTCTGGAACAGAAGAGCAGTGTGAATGGCCCAGCTACCCACAGACCATATCACCAAGTGTCATAGCGGTGCACAGCCTAGTGCCTACAAGGCACAGTAACTTACTCCCTTATTACTGAGACCCACCTTAAATGATAGGAAGGCCCCAGAGGAATCGAAGGTTCCCATCTCATCGTCTTCATCCTCCATGCACCATTCGGGTAGGCCATCCCTCTCATCTTCCTGAGCACCGTCACCTCCGCGCCCACCGCCACGTGGTGCCCCTCCACCCTCCTCCCGGACCACGTCGAAGTCAAACTTCCGGCGCCGCTCTCCGTGATCCCTCCACCCAGCTGAGCGCGGAGCTTCTGTAGTTGCGGAACAAAGGATGGGCGATGAACGTCACAAACAGGAAAGGGTAAAATAAAAATGGACAAAGCACAGCGCGCCGTCATACCTGTGACGCTGCCACCGGGACTGGTTGATCGCCAACGATCGTCCCGCCGGCCCACAGAGAGCCTCCAGTTGCCATCCTCATCTTCCTCCTGCCCGTCACGCAAAGTGCGCCAGTTGTCACTGTCCGAGCGGGCAAATTCCTTCCTAGATGGACCTACGGCCTCCTCAAACCCCACGCGCACTGTGGGAGAGAGGTGGTTAGATGACAGCGCTATATCGCCATGACAGCACTACGTGTAACATCCTAATGCAGCAGCATACGTTACAGGATTACCCCCCAGTCATACCTACGAGGGATGATTGAAAGGTCATGAGACTGCCTCTGTTTTTCTGTGCTATAGGTAAAACGCTGTGCTGGTTATTATGAAGCTCATCTGTCTGACTGCTGCAGTCTTGTTTGATCACAGCGAGTGGTAGATCTTCGTACGGTCCGTCATGGCGGATGAGGAAGACGTGTCTGTGAGGTTATGTCAGAGACGTGTGATTGAATTTTGTGTTAAACTTGGAGAAAGCAAAAATGAAACTCACAAAATGTTCCGGCAGCATGCGGTGAAGAAACAATTAGCCATGCTGCTGTATTTCGGTGCATTTTCAGTCCCTTTGTCAGAATACGCTGAACCCATTCCAAACATATGCCAAGTGAAGCAGAAAGTTTGCGTAAAGGTAACCTTCTACCATTTTGAAACATCTCTGCGGCTTTAGCAATACGGACATCTGTAACCGCGTTTGATGGTCTGCCAGAGCGCGCTTCGTCGGTCGCTCGCGTATTACCCTCTTTGAAGTGCTTCCACCACAGAAATACTGCGAAGCGGCTAATTGTTTTATTTACCGCCGCATGCTGTCGTGACATTTAATAACTTTCATTTCCGCTTTTTCCAAGTTTAACACAAAATGCAATCACATCATTGACGTCATCTCACAGACACGTCTTACTCAACCGCCATACCGAAAAGTACTATCTTCCACTTACCGTGACCAAATAAGAGTCAAACACATCAATGTATGAGCTTCAGAATTACCAGCAAAGCGTTGCCGCGTCTAACTACGGGAGGCAGTCGTATTATTTTTCAATCAGCCATCATACATTAAATCCATTCCTCCTTCATCCAACTGGGGGAGAGGGCCACCATGGAGTTACAGACGCTCAGCCAGGCGAATGGCGCTTAAAGAGCACTTGGACCGCCTTTCTCTATATATTAGGGAGTGAGTGGAAGCACTGCCACTGGAGGGAGCAGATCAATCAAATGACATTCATGAAACAGACAGACATCGTGCCTCCCAAAAAGCACCTGCAGGTCCAATAGAGATGTCATCATGTAGACATTCTCCACAACCTGCATTTACAGAGCACTCTCCAGGCGGCAGGGTACTGCCAGATTCCTGATTAATGCCACCATGTGGCACTGGCTTGAATGATACATTGTGGGGAATGCCCACTCCAGATGTCAGCCTCTGACCGCAGCATTACAGAACTATCCTTAATTCCAGTACATTTATCAGAACGTTTGCCTCTGCTGGTGACACAGACCCTGAAAGAGACACTGGTGAGAGACCACCCCCAGCCCCAATAGTTGACGTCCGTTGTTGCGTTAGTCCCTACCCATAAGGTGGATAAGCGCTTTGTAGAGTTGGCCACCAAATGAGCTACACTCTCCATAACCGGGTTGGATATCCCTGAACTATAGTGACCCACAGACGGCAGGATGTGCTCAGAGCCAATCAGTGGCACTGTCCTTCTCTGCCAATCTGATGCTCGGGAAAAGGAGGAGTCAGATGGTGGTCTTCCACCATCATCTGCTCCACAGGACCCAGCCCTCCTGCGGTAGCCATTGCAGTAGAGAATGTAAGTGACTTGTGGGCAGAAGAGGTCGGACGGGATTATAAAGGGGCATGTGGTATAGTCTGGTGGGCATATAATTGGCATTGTGGAGGACTGGGGGCATATAAACGCCTGTCACCCCATGGTTCCCGGAAGAACAGCCACCAAGATCTTCATGAATAACCGCGTAGCTGTCACAATGAAGAACACAGGAAATGATGGGACGGAGCTGTGAATATGGGGAGGCATATGGAGCTATGCATCCTTCATATCCACGGGGAACAGAACTCATTGCACCTTGAACCTGGCTAGCTGAACGAGTGCTCTTTGGTCTTGAGATTTGGTATGGTCCAAAGGATCTGCCTGGTTTTCGGATGAGGAAGAGATTGGTAAAGGAGTTTTGTTTGGTTCTGCTCTTCCAGTATTGTGATGACCACCCCTGACGGTATTACTGGATGAGTTCCCTAAGAGCCTGGCGTCTTGCTTGGTCTCAGTGGTGAAAAGCTATCTGTGTGGAGACTTCAGGCAACCTATACTATATCCCCTATCTACAATGCCCCTCAACCAGTCATCCCAGACTATAAGAAGATGTATTTACACCACAGGCGCTACCAGGTGGGCAAATGGCCTGTCATGCCAAGTGCTTTGTTTCTGAGGGCTTGCAGGCCAGTCGCTTGCCTGTATGAGCCAGATACCTTCTACCCCACCATGAATAACAGAACATTGCCCTCTAGATGTTTCACCCTGTGCTTTTCCGGCAATGCTTGAGTCCTGGGACTCTGCTCTTTAGGTACATTAACAGGTAAAAAGGAATTCAAACCATACATGGTGTGGCTAATAATCCAGAACTCAACCACAGCAGAGTCTTACAATGCCCACGTGGAGCAGCCGACTCTAGAATACTCTCTCAATAAACCGTGACAATGCTCTGGCTTGCTACGGGGGCCCTAAGACCACTGTGTAAGAGCCCTCAGCAAGTAGAGTGGTTCCCTGCAGCTACAACAGCAGAGGCGGGAGGAAGTTACCCTTTCCTCTGACTGGGACAAGCTGTAGAATCTCAGCAACAGACTGGGCCAAAGATTTAGCACAGGGTTGGTTCACTAGATCGGTGGCACCAGCAGCAGTCAGTCATCAGTAGCCCGCCTTGTACATATCCAATAAGTCAGTTTCCCGAACCCCCGCCATTCCAGCCCAAGTTTTATGGACATCAATACTTGAGATCAGATGGTTAAATTAAATTGACTGATGTACTAATTAAGTCACCTGTGCTCAAGAATTGGATATCCTTAAAACCTGGACTGCCATGGCAGGGTTTGGGAACCTCTGCATTAGGTCATTTGGATGAACCAGACTTTGCTCTGGAGATGCTCCCTCTATCAGACATGACAGATAACGATTTTATATGGAAAGGCAAGCTCCTGGCTGAGCCTCTGTATCCACAGGGTACAGTGACCCCCACAGGATGAATGAAAGCACTGGCACAATTGCCAGGGCTACACCCAGGGGCCAGCGCAGAGCACAGCACCCAGGAACCGGCGCAGAGCAGCAGAAGGTTCTGCGCTGGAGAGAGCAGTGTCGTCACAGGCAGCAGCTATGAGGGGCTGAGCACATTACTTACCCGCTTCCCTCCTGATGGGCTTCTCAAATCGCCGCTCTCCCCTGAAAAGAGAGAGAGAGTTTGATGACTGCAGGGATACAGGCAGAGCTGAGAACTACTATCTATATCTGCTTCTATCAAATGCACCTCACCTGTCATCCCAGCTTTGGCTCCGATGAATCTCCCGCCCCCCACGGCCAAATCCAGGCTCTGCTTCATCCAGAGGTCGCTGGTAAACGGCTGCATCTCCACGGCCGCGGCCTGCAGGAGGGTGACAGTGACGGTCAGTGGTTTGCTCGCTGATATCCTCAGTTACTTTTCAGGGACACAAGAAACCGTGACCAGGAATTTAGACGTTACGTGACAAATGGAAATGCACCCTACCCTTCCTCACCAGTGACAACACTCACCTCTTCCACGTGCGGTGCCTCGCCCTCTCGCTACACCTCCAGGAGGTGGTGCAGTCGCTCCCTTTCCCATCAGCCTCAGGACCGGAACACTGTTCACGGACAGCGAGAAGTTTCTCTAGAGGAGCAGAGGAGAAGGGTGAGAGTGATGTATACGGTTCCCATAGGGTTCCCCTGTGTGTCACGCTGATTACCTGCTCCTCCTCTGTAAGCGGAAGGAGAGCGAGTGGCTGTAAGGGCTCCTCGTTCAGAATCACAGCAAACTCCTTGTCTTGCATCTCATCTGGGACCTGCATGAAGAGAGAGGGGTCAGTACCGGCTGTCCAGGGCTCCACTCAGCTATAACACATGGCTGACACTTCCGGGAGTACCCAAAGTCTCTGCATTACATCCAGCAGAGGACCACATGCTAGTCACGGGGAGAAAGGAGGTAAGCTGGGGCTCTGCTGTAGTGCCCTCTGCGTTCTATTTCAATTATAGCGCTGGAATCGACAAAACAATTCTGTAATAATGGCGAGGACTGAACTGGAGCCCGGGGAACGGGAAGCTGAAACAGGTCTTGTTGCGGCTCTTCCACTTCTGCGGTGCGGCAGCGTTTTTTTTTTAGGTACAGCCTATTGGCCCTACAGCTCACACTGACCTCAGCGGCCATTTCCCATCAGAGTGGCGAGCTCATTCCGCTGTTGTACACCTGAACCGGAGGAGTCCCTGGAGAAACTATCTAAAGCCGGGGTACACAATGTGCCGAAACCAGCCCGATGTGTCGTTTTGGGGCGATTTGGAACGACATATCGCTCAGTATGTATGCCCGATACGCGAGTGCTCGCGGGCGCTAGTGACGTTGTCATGTCTGACGTGCTGCACATCCGAACTAGCGATAAAACTAGCGACCGCGGCATGTGTAATGCAGATAGGAGCAATATGTCGCACCAACCTTCCTTACATTGTTCAATGTGTAGCCAGGATCCAATACGTCGGTCCTTCAGCCCGATATACCGGCTGGGAACACATCGTCCCGGTGCGTACCCAGCTTTAGCCTACATTTCCAGGAGCTACGCTAAGGGGAAGAGGTAACAAGCTTCCATAGACATGGCCACAGGCAGGACAGGGTCCCGTCAGTTCTCACCTTATTCTCCTTTACATAAAGTGCCAACATCTCCTCTCGCCCGTAGCGATACTCCGCCAGTTTATACTTTGGCATAGCAGGGGAAGGAGGAGGGGAAGCAACGGAACCTCCACTGGATAGTGCACGAAGCCTAGTGAGAAAAATCGGGTACACTTATCTATATAGCTAACGCACCCTTCTAGGGAGACCTTCACCCATAACCTCATTTACTCCACATCCTTCCTGTGGTCCGCTCGCCTAACCTCTAATACCATGTGACTGCTGCTAGATAACCCCCACAGAACCCCAACTAGTCCACATCACCCCTCCCGACAGGCCGCCCCCCCAACTAGGCCACATCACCCCTCCCGACAGGCCCCCCAACTAGTCCACATCACCCCTCCCGACAGGCCCCCCCTCCCCCCAACTAGGCCACATCACCCCTCCCGACAGGGCCCCCCCTTCCCAACTAGTCCACATCACCCCTCCCGACAGCCCCCCCCCCCCAACTAGTCCACATCACCCCTCCCGACAGCCCCCCCCAACTAGTCCACATCAACCCTCCCGACAGGCCGCCCCCCCCCCCAACTAGGCCACATCACCCCTCCCGACAGCCCCCCCCAACTAGTCCACATCACCCCTCCCGACAGGGCCCCCCTCCCAAACTAGTCCACATCACCCCTCCCGACAGGGCCCCCCCTTCCCAACTAGTCCACATCACCCCTCCCGACAGGCCCCCCAACTAGGCCACATCACCCCTCCCGACAGGCCCCCCAACTAGGCCACATCACCCCTCCCGACAGTGCCCCCCCTTCCCAACTAGTCCACATCACCCCTCCCGACAGGGCCCCCAACTAGGCCACATCACCCCTCCCGACAGGCCCCCCAACTAGTCCACATCACCCCTCCCGACAGGGCCCCCAACTAGGCCACATCACCCCTCCCGACAGGCCCCCCAACTAGGCCACATCACCCCTCCTGACAGGGCCCCCAACTAGGCCACATCACCCCTCCCAACAGGGCCCCCACTAGTCCATAACACCCCTCCAGATAGCCGCCCCCCCCCCAACTGGGTCACATCACCCCTCCAGACAGCCCCCCCCAACTAGGCCACATCACCCCTCCCGACAGCCCCCCCCAACTAGGCCACAGCACCCCTCCAGACAGGCCCCCCCCCACTAGTCCATAACACCCCTCCAGACAGGCCCTCCCCCCGCCAACTAGGCCACATCACCCCTCCCGACAGGGCCCCCCTCCCAAACTAGTCCACATCACCCCTCCCGACAGGGCCCCCCCTTCCCAACTAGTCCACATCACCCCTCCCGACAGGCCCCCCAACTAGGCCACATCACCCCTTCCGACAGGCCCCCCAACTAGGCCACATCACCCCTCCCGACAGTGCCCCCCCTTCCCAACTAGTCCACATCACCCCTCCCGACAGGGCCCCCAACTAGGCCACATCACCCCTCCCGACAGGCCCCCCAACTAGTCCACATCACCCCTCCCGACAGGGCCCCCAACTAGGCCACATCACCCCTCCCGACAGGGCCCCCAACTAGGCCACATCACCCCTCCTGACAGGGCCCCCAACTAGGCCACATCACCCCTCCCAACAGGGCCCCCACTAGTCCATAACACCCCTCCAGACAGGCCCCCCCCCCCCAACTAGGCCACATCACCCCTCCCGACAGCCCCCCCCCCCAACTAGGCCGCAGCACCCCTCCAGACAGGCCCCCCCCACTAGTCCATAACACCCTTCCAGACAGGCCCTCCCCCCGCCAACTAGGCCACATCACCCCTCCCGACAGCCCCCCCCAAACTAGGCCACATCACCTCTTCAGACAGCCCCCCCCCACTAGTCCATATCACCCCTCCAGACCGACAGACCCCCCCCCCCCCAACTAGTCCACATCACCCATCCAGACCGCACCCTCCAACTAATCCACATCACCCCTCCAGACCGACAGCCCCCCCAACTAGTCCACATCACCCCTCCAGACCGACAGCCCCCCCAACTAGTCCACATCACCCCTCCAGACGACAGCCCCCCCAACTAGTCCAAATCACACCTCCAGACCGCCCCCCCCCAACTAATCCACATCACCCCGCCAGACAGCCCCCCCAATTAGTCCACATTACCACTCCAGACAGGCCCCCCTACCCCAACTAGTCCACATCATCCCACCTGGTAGGGGCTGCTTCAACTATCCCACATCAATCCTGCCAACAAGACCCCCAACTAGTTCATTAGCCCTGCCAACAGGAACCCCCCCACCCCCAACTTGTTCACATTACCCTTCCAAGTAGAACCCATGTTAACTAGTCCACATCACCTCTCCTAACAGACCCCCCAACTAGTCTACATCACCTCTCCTAACAGACCCCCCAACTAGTCTACATCACCCCTCCTAACAGACCCCCCAACTAGTCCACATCACCTCTCCTAACAGACCCCCCCAACTAGTCTACATCACCCCTCCTGACACCCCCCCCCCCCACCCTAAAGCCAGTTCACATCACCGCTCCTGATAGGATCTGTTTCAACTAGTAGACATCACTCATTCTCATAGTACGCCCCCATCTAATTCATGTCTCCCTTTTACTAGGAACCACATACAGATACACATTATTCTACATCACCTACAAGACCCATCTTTCTACTCCATGTAATCTTCCCATTCATCAGGACCCAGCCAACACCCCATATCCCCATACCATACAGATGACCCCACAATATACCCTATAGCTACACAGTGACTGCAGGGAGGCTCACCATTCTGGCCCAAAGTTTAGTGTTTCAGCAGCCATGACGTAGTCTTCAGATATCTGGGAACAAAAAACAGAAAGTGGGTCACTCAGCCACCCGCCAACCAAATGTCCCAATTACGCGGTCAGAGGAGGAGAGGGCTCCCCAGCATCAGACCTCCACCTTTACTAATGTAGTATGACTTATGCTGGATGGTCAGAGTATATCAGTCAGTACACATACATAGGCATAACACTATTATATAACCCTAGAATAACATAAGGAGGGAATTAAATTTGTTTACCGAGCGCTTTACATGCGCCCAATACCGGGTTTAGCCGTGTATAGCGACTAAACCCGTCTTAAGTCCTGGTTAGGGTGCCCAAAAACCAGACTTTCACACATTTCTAATGTCTCCAGCAGCTAGGGGGCACCCGACCAGAGCAACAATTGAATTGTGTGGCCATTAGTTAAGGCGCCCGGTAAAACAACTGAATTCCCCACAGAGAGCATTAAGACAGCGCCCACTGATAACCAGTCCAAACAAAAAGATGGCAGCATCTGGAGACGCAATAAACCTTACAGCGCTATACAATGTCCTAGAGGTCTCATCTGACCTGGAAATCAGACAGCAGCGGTCCAAGGCTACAGGCTTATTCCACACAGGTTTCAGATTGTAATGAAATGTGGTACAGTAAGCGCTGCCATGGGTGTACAGAATACCCCCAAATCAAGGCCGATATGCACGCTGGTTCTAGGCCTTTACAGCAGCAAGTTTTTCATGAGAAGTTTGCTAATAACGTTCTTCTGAATTGCACCTGCAGCTCACCTGACTGAGCTAGAGAGCCGGGCAAGGTCTCATTGTAAACCTATCGTTTTGGGCTTTAATATGATGATATATAGCACAGAAGTATGTTTCCATAAAACCATAAAAATAATTTACATTTTCTCAAAAAGATAATTAAAAATTTTTTTTTACATTAAAAAAAAAAAAAAAATCACATATTTTTTTTTTATACTGTTGTTAATAAACCCAGAAGTTTTATTTTGGGATCAGGATGGGATTACACGCTATAAGAGCTTTAATTTTTGAGTGATTCATGAAGATTGTTTATGCAAATCAGCAAAACAATGGGTGAAATTTAAATGTGTTTCTGGCCAGCAGCCACTAGATGGCACCCAATGGAGCTATTCAATTGTAGCTTTGTACCAGCGTTTACATTTCAGCTCGCACCCTCCAGGGATGGCAAGTTGAAGTGTGTGAAAAGTGACCCGTTTGGGCGCACAAACTGCACTTTTCCAGATCGCCACTGTTGGTGGTCCAGGGAAATGTAAAATGCCGCCCTATTCAACAGAGCTGAAGTGTCTTTCCACATGGAGTACCTTTCCACTCAAGTTTGTGCGCCTGCGCAGAAGTGGGAGCAGGCGCTGTCTGTAGAATCTCCTCCCTAAACACACCGGAAGAGGGGCGTGCATTCCCCTAATGTAGGGAGCTGGAAATAGTGTGTTGTTGATTTTTAAATATCATTTTCACGAATTACTCAAAAATGACAGCTCTTATAGCAAGTGATCCCAAAATAAAACTTTGGGAAATTATTAACAGTATGAACAATTTTTTTTTAAGTTTAAAAAAATTTTTTTTTTTTTGCGGAAATTAAAATTTTGGGGGAAAAAATTACTTTGGAATTCTTATGGAAACATACTGCTGTTTTATATATCACATGATAGCCCAAAAATAGGTTTAAAATGAGACCATGCCCAACACTCTAGCTCAATCAGGTGAGTTGCAAGCGCAATTTAAAAGAACGTTAATAGCAAACTTTTTTTTTTAAATCTAGCTTTAAAAGGCATACAACAGCACAAGCAGCGCGCATATCAGCCTAATGGTGTGTAGACATGGTGAGATTTTTTCGGACGATTTTGACTATGTAGTCAAAATCGTAAGAAAAGTTAGTGCAAATCGCAAGGTCACCTTGCAATCCCGATTCGATGCCGATGCGCGGTCCTGCGCGACCGGCATCGCAAGAATAGATAGTCAAAATTTACTTGCCTGCACAGTCTCTCTATAGAAGAGATAGTCAAAATCGCACATAGTCAGTATCGTAAGCAGTGTCATTATGTGCTTGCGATACCGACTATGTCCCGATCTAGCCCCTGTTGCATAGTGACAATCTCACCGTGTGTATGGGCCTTAAGATTTGGGGGTTCTCTTTACACTCACGGCAGTATTTATCATCACAGTTGGAAACCTGTGCTGGTTTGGTGTGGAATGACCCTACATGCAATATACAGTAGTATGAGCAATGACGTATTAATGTCATGGTGAAAGAACATCATATAAAGAGGTCAGGAGGGCGGAGGCTGGAACAGAATGTAATATCTGACAGTCTCCAGCCTAATAACACATCACTGTAACTGGGCGCTGCGGATCCCCTGCGGCGCTGTATAAATAAGGGATAATAATCATAAGGCCGCATCCAATACATGATTCATGTTACATACATCTAAGTATCAGATCTCACAGAGACATTTGTGAATACATCATCTTCTTTGTTGATTATTGACATTGTGGTCGATTCAATTCGGCAACTTCTGAATAGCGCCGGGAATTAGCTCCCGCCGCTATTCAATTCAGCTCCAGTTAAGTCGGCGATGGCCCGTTCTCGCCGACTAAACACGTTGAATTGTCGGGAGAACGGTCATTCTCCAACTTAACTCCCCGGCGCGAGGCTGATTCCCAACAGAATCAGCCTCGCACCGGCCGCGAGGCAGCACTTTTGTCGGGTTTCTTCTCTCATCCCCCGAGGATGAGAGAAGAATTCCCGACAATTGCGGGTAACTAGCAGCTGAATTGAATAGCGTCGGGAGCTAATTCCCGGCGCTATTCATAAGTTGCCGAATTGAATCGACCCCATTGAATCCTTACAGGTCTTCCTATAACCAGACTGTCACCCGTACTCTCCACTGTGCAAGCTGCAGCCAGAAACCTCTGCTGTCCTGTCAGTCCCGACATTACCGAGTTCTCTACAAAAACTTCTCTTTACACACAAGGCCATAAACACTACACTGACATACATCTATCTCCTAACATGACTCCTCCGCACAAGGTCTGAGTCTCTCATCCACACTACACTGACATACATCTATCTCCTAACATGACTCCTCCGCACAAGGTCAGAGTCTCTCATCCACACTACACTGACATACATCTCCTAACATGACTCCTCCGCACAAGGTCCGAGTCTCTCATCCACACTACACTGACATACAGCTCCTAACGTGACTCCTCCGTACAAGGTCCGAGTCTCTCATCCACACTACACTGACATACATCTCCTAACGTGACTCCTCCGCACAAGGTCCGAGTCTCTCATCCACACTACACTGACATACATCTCCTAACGTGACTCCTCCGTACAAGGTCCGAGTCTCTCATCCACACTACACTGACATACATCTCCTAACGTGACTCCTCCGCACAAGGTCCGAGTCTCTCATCCACACTACACTGACATACATCTCCTAACATGACTCCTCCGCACAAGGTCAGAGTCTCTCAACCACACTACACTGACATACATCTATCTCCTAACATGACTCCTCCGCACAAGGTCAGAGTCTCTCATCCACACTACACTGACATACATCTATCTCCTAACATGACTCCTCCGCACAAGGTCAGAGTCTCTCATCCACACTACACTGACATACATCTCCTAACATGACTCCTCCGCACAAGGCCCGAGTCTCCATCCACACTACACTGACATACATCTCCTAACGTGACTCCTCCGTACAAGGTCCGAGTCTCTCATCCACACTACACTGACATACATCTCCTAACGTGACTCCTCCGCACAAGGTATGAGTCTCTCATCCACACTACACTGCCATACATCTCTTCTCATAACGTGACTCCTCCGCACAAGGTCAGAGTCTCTCATTCACACTACACTGACATACACCTCCCATCTCCTAACGTGACTCCTCCGCACAAGGTCCGAGTCTCTCATCCACACTAAACTGACATACATCTCCTATCGTGACTCCTCCGTACAAGGTCCAAGTCTCTCATCCACACTACACTGACATACATCTCCTATCGTGACTCCTCCGCACAAGGTCAGAGTCTCTCATCCACACTACACTGCCATAAATCTCCTATCATGACTCCTCCGCACAAGGTCAGAGTCTCTCATCCACACTACACTGACATACATCTCCTAACGTGACTCCTCCGTACAAGGTCCAAGTCTCTCATCCACACTACACTGACATACATCTCCTAACGTGACTCCTCCGTACAAGGTCCGAGTCTCTCATCCACACTACACTTACATACATCTCTAACGTGACTCCTCCGTACAAGGTCAGAGTCTCTCATCCACACTACACTGACATACATCTCCTAACGTGACTCCTCCGCACAAGGTCCGAGTCTCCATCCACACTACACTGACATACACCTCCTAACATGACTCCTCCGCACAAGGTCTGAGTCTCTCATCCACACTACACTGACATACATCTCTTATCTCCTAATATGACTCCTCCGCACAAGGTCCGAGTCTCTCATCCATACTACACTGACATACATCTCCTAACGTGACTCCTCCGTACAAGGTCCGAGTCTCTCATCCACACTACACTGACATACATCTCCTAACATGACTCCTCCGCACAAGGGCCGAGTCTCTCATCCACACTACACTGACATACATCTCCTAACGTGACTCCTCCGTACAAGGTCCGAGTCTCTCATCCACACTACACTGACATACATCTCCTATCGTGACTCCTCCGTACAAGGTCCGAGTCTCTCATCCACACTACACTGACATACATCTCCTATCGTGACTCCTCCGCACAAGGTCAGAGTCTCTCATCCACACTACAGTGCCATAAATCTCCTATCTCCTAACGTGACTCCTCCGCACAAGGTCCGAGTCTCTCATCCACACTACACTGACATACATCTCCTAACGTGACTCCTCCGTACAAGGTCCGAGTCTCTCATCCACACTACACTGACATACATCTCCTAACGTGACTCCTTCGCACAAGGTCAGAGTCTCTCATCCACACTACACTGACATACATCTCCTAACGTGACTCCTCCGCACAAGGTCAGAGTCTCTCATCCACACTACACTGACATACATCTCCTATCGTGACTCCTCCGCACAAGGTCAGAGTCTCTCATCCACACTACACTGACATACATCTCCTAACATGACTCCTCCGCACAAGGTCCGAGTCTCTCATCCACACTACACTAACATACATCTCCTAACATGACTCCTCCGTACAAGGTCCGAGTCTCTCATCCACACTACACTGACATACATCTCCTAACATGACTCCTCCGTACAAGGGCCGAGTCTCTCATCCACACTACACTGACATACATCTCCTAACATGACTCCTCCGTACAAGGGCCGAGTCTCTCATCCACACTACACTGACATACATCTCCTAACATGACTCCTCCGCACAAGGTCCGAGTCTCTCATCCACACTACAGTGCCATAAATCTCCTATCTCCTAACGTGACTCCTCCGCACAAGGTCCGAGTCTCTCATCCACACTACACTGACATACATCTCCTAACGTGACTCCTCCGTACAAGGTTCGAGTCTCTCATCCACACTACACTGACATACATCTCCTAACGTGACTCCTCCGTACAAGGTCCGAGTCTCTCATCCACACTACACTGACATACATCTCCTAACATGACTCCTCCGTACAAGGTCCGAGTCTCTCATCCACACTACACTGACATACATCTCCTATCGTGACTCCTCCGTACAAGGTCCGAGTCTCTCATCCACACTACACTGACATACATCTCCTATCGTGACTCCTCCGTACAAGGTCCGAGTCTCTCATCCACACTACACTGACATACATCTCCTATCGTGACTCCTCCGCACAAGGTCAGAGTCTCTCATCCACACTACAGTGCCATAAATCTCCTATCTCCTAACGTGACTCCTCCGCACAAGGTCCGAGTCTCTCATCCACACTACACTGACATACATCTCCTAACGTGACTCCTCCGTACAAGGTTCGAGTCTCTCATCCACACTACACTGACATACATCTCCTAACGTGACTCCTCCGTACAAGGTCCGAGTCTCTCATCCACACTACACTGACATACATCTCCTAACGTGACTCCTCCGTACAAGGTCCGAGTCTCTCATCCACACTACACTGACATACATCTCCTAACGTGACTCCTCCGTACAAGGTCCGAGTCTCTCATCCACACTACACTGACATACATCTCCTAACGTGACTCCTCCGTACAAGGTCCGAGTCTCTCATCCACACTACACTGACATACATCTCCTAACGTGACTCCTCCGCACAAGGTCCGAGTCTCTCATCCACACTACACTGCCATAAATCTCCTATCTCCTAACGTGACTCCTCCGCACAAGGTCCGAGTCTCTCATCCACACTACACTGACATACATCTCCTATCGTGACTCCTCCGCACAAGGTCCGAGTCTCTCATCCACACTACACTGACATACATCTCCTAACGTGACTCCTCCGCACAAGGTCAGAGTCTCTCATCCACACTACACGGACATACATCTCCTAACATGACTCCTCCGTACAAGGTCAGAGTCTCTCATCCACACTACACTGACATACATCTCCTAACATGACTCCTCCGCACAAGGTCAGAGTCTCTCATCCACACTACACTAACATACATCTCCTAACGTGACTCCTCCGTACAAGGTCCGAGTCTCTCATCCACACTACACTGACATACATCTCCTATCGTGACTCCTCCGCACAAGGTCAGAGTCTCTCATCCACACTACACTGCCATAAATCTCCTATCTCCTAACGTGACTCCTCCGCACAAGGTCCGAGTCTCTCATCCACACTACACTGACATACATCTCCTATCGTGACTCCTCCGCACAAGGTCAGAGTCTCTCATCCACACTACACTGCCATAAATCTCCTATCTCCTAACGTGACTCCTCCGCACAAGGTCCGAGTCTCTCATCCACACTACACTGACATACATCTCCTAACGTGACTCCTCCGTACAAGGTCCGAGTCTCTCATCCACACTACACTGACATACATCTCCTAACGTGACTCCTCCGCACAAGGTCAGAGTCTCTCATCCACACTACACGGACATACATCTCCTAACATGACTCCTCCGCACAAGGTCAGAGTCTCTCATCCACACTACACTGACATACAGCTCCTAACGTGAATCCTCCGTACAAGGTCCGAGTCTCTCATCCACACTACACTGCCATAAATCTCCTAACGTGAATCCTCCGTACAAGGTCAGTCTCTTATCCACACTACACTGACATACATCTCCTAACATGACTCCTCCGCACAAGATCAGAGTCTCTCTTCCACACTACACTGACATACATCTATCTCCTAACATGACTCCTCCGTACAAGGTCAGTCTCTCATCCACACTACACTGACATACATCTATCTCCTAACATGACTCCTCCGCACAAGGTCAGAGTCTCTCATCCACACTCCTTACTGCACCCGCTCTGTGGAATACCCCCCTCGCACTACAAGACTTTACTCTAGCCTCCCAGCGTTCCCTGAGAACGGGTGGTATTCAGTATGCCGGCTGTTGGGATGCCGGCACTCAGTATAATGGCGCCGGAATCCCGACATCCAGCATACCGACAACTATTGTCCCTCTTGGGAGTCCACAACACCCCTGGAGGGAGAATAAACAGCGGGGTGTGCGCCGCGAGCCCACAAGGGGCTCATTTGCGTTCACCCAGCTACCGGCATGCCGGTGGCCGGGAACCCGGCCGCGGGCATAACATAATACACCCCCTGAGAACACCTCATCATACTGGCAATGTATTATCTAGGAGGGAATTCAACTGACGCCAGGAATTTTTTTTTTTTTTTTTTTTTAAATGGGAGTTTTCCTGAGGCCACAGGGTTTTGCTATTCAATTAGAGAGAAAGCGAGTCTGATTTTTTCCTTAAGTCGTTAATTTTAGTAGAAAAATCATCAGGACTTGCTCTGGGACCTCGGCATACAGAGGACTATTCAAGCAAATGAGATTAGTGTAATGACTCCGCTTCGGAAGCGGTGTCTCCTGCATCCAGCGTCGGGTTCCAGTCCTCTGCAGTAGCAGTTAGTATAATGGATGTGCGGGTGTGCGCGGGTGTGTGTGACCCCTCAGCGGAGGCAGCAGTTAGGAGAACTACATCTCCCAGTAGCCACTGAGCCTCCCAGCATCCCCCTCCCGTGTGCGTTTCTTTTCCCACGCTGCAGCGTTTTCAGAGCTGAAAACCCCCCACAACTATTTTTAAAACTGGAGAGCACGGGTATCGGTAACCCCCTTCCCCACGGTAATCCAAAAGTGGGCACAAGGACTGCAAATGAATCCCCCCCCCCTATTTTATTTTAGACCCTAAAAAGTGGTATCGGGTCTCTAGGTCGACCACTATTGGTTGACATGGTTTCTAGGTCGACATGACAAAAGGTTGACATGAGTTTTTCACAATTTTTTTCTTTTTTGTTAAACTTTTTCATACTTTACGATCCACGTGGACTACGACTGGGAACGGTAACCTGAAGCCCAGAGCATGGCAGTGCACTAATTGGGGTTCCCTGTCACTATACGAAGAAAACGACACCAAATTTTTAAAAAAAATCCTGTCGACCTAATGCTTGTGTCAACCTATTTTAGGTGTCGACTTAGTCACTGTCAACCAATAGTGGTCGACCTAGTGACTGTCGACCCTATGAACCACACCTGTAAGAAGCCTTTGTACCTGTCTGTTAGTGTTCATTCTAGCAGCCTGCACCTGTCACAACCGCTTTCCTGCCTGGGGAGTCACTCTCTGCTCTGGTGCTTCTAGCACACGTAGCATTGCTATACAGACCAGACTGTGTTAGAAACACCGGAGCAGAGGGGAACAGCCCAGGCAGGAAAGAGGAACTGTACAGGTTGTGACAGGTGCAGGGTGCTAAAATTAACATTATGTGGGGGGGGGGGACAATTCTTAATGATCACGCCCATTAGTTTAAATAAGAATTTACTTACCGATAATTCTATTTCTCGTAGTCCGTAGTGGATGCTGGGGACTCCGTCAGGACCATGGGGAATAGCGGCTCCGCAGGAGACAGGGCACAAAAATAAAGCTTTAGGATTAGGTGGTGTGTACTGGCTCCTCCCCCTATGACCCTCCTCCAAGCCTCAGTTAGGATACTGTGCCCGGACGAGCGTACACAATAAGGAAGGATATTGAATCCCGGGTAAGACTCATACCAGCCACACCAATCACACCGTATAACTTGTGATCTGAACCCAGTTAACAGTATGACAAACGTAGGAGCCTCTGAACAGACGGCTCACAACAATAACAACCCGAATTTGTTTGTAACAATAACTATGTACAAGTATTGCAGACAATCCGCACTTGGGATGGGCGCCCAGCATCCACTACGGACTACGAGAAATAGAATTATCGGTAAGTAAATTCTTATTTTCTCTAACGTCCTAAGTGGATGCTGGGGACTCCGTCAGGACCATGGGGATTATACCAAAGCTCCCAAACGGGCGGGAGAGTGCGGATGACTCTGCAGCACCGAATGAGAGAACTCAAGGTCCTCCTCAGCCAGGGTATCAAATTTGTAGAATTTTGCAAACGTGTTTGCCCCTGACCAAGTAGCAGCTCGGCAGAGTTGTAATGCCGAGACCCCCCCGGGCAGCCGCCCAGGATGAGCCCACTTTCCTTGTGGAATGGGCCTTGACAGATTGAGGTTGTGGCAAGCCTGCCACAGAATGTGCAAGTTGAATTGTGCTACAAATCCAACGAGCAATCGTCTGCTTAGAAGCAGGAGCACCCATCTTGTTGGGTGCATACAATATAAACAGTGAGTCAGACTTTCTGACTCCCGCCGTTTTTGAAATATATATTTTCAATGCCCGGACCACGTCCAACAACTTGGAATCCTCTAAATCGTTAGTAGCCGCAGGCACCACAATAGGCTGGTTCAGGTGAAACGCTGACACCACCTTAGGCAGAAAATGAGGACGCGTCCGCAGTTCTGCCCTGTCCGTATGGAAAATCAGATATGGGCTCTTATATGATAAAGCCGCCAATTCTGATACTCTCCTGGCTGAAGCCAGGGCCAGTAGCATGGTTACTTTCCATGTAAGATACTTCAACTCCACCGATTTGAGCGGCTCAAACCAATGGGATTTGAGAAAATCCAAGACTACATTAAGATCCCACGGTGCCACTGGGGGCACAACCGGGGGCTGTATATGTAGTACTCCTTTTACAAAAGTCTGGACTTCAGGAACTGAAGCCAATTCTTTTTGGAAGAAAATCGACAGGGCCGAAATTTGAACCTTAATGGACCCCAATTTGAGGCCCATAGACAATCCTGTTTGCAGGAAATGTAGGAATCGACCCAATTGAAATTCCTCCGTGGGGGCCTTCCTGGCCTCACACCACGCAACATATTTTCTCCAAATGCGGTGATAATGTTGTGCAGTCACCTCCTTCCTGGCTTTTACCAGTGTAGGAATGACCTCTTCCGGAATGCCTTTTTCCCTTAGAATTCGGCGTTCAACCGCCATGCCGTCAAACGCAGCCGCGGTAAGTCTTGGAATAGACACGGTCCCTGCTGAAGCAGGTCCCGTCTTAGAGGTAGAGGCCACGGATCCTCCGTGAGCATCTCTTGAAGTTCCGGGTACCAAGTTCTTCTTGGCCAATCCGGAGCCACTAGTATCGTTCTTACTCCCTTTTGCCGTATAATTTTCAGTACTTTTGGTATGAGAGGCAGAGGAGGGAACACATACACTGACTGGAACACCCACGGTGTTACCAGAGCGTCCACAGCTATTGCCTGAGGGTCTCTTGACCTGGCGCAATACCTGTCCAGTTTTTTGTTGAGGCGGGACGCCATCATATCCACCATTGGTTTTTCCCAACGGTTCACAATCATGTGGAAGACTTCTGGATGAAGTCCCCACTCTCCCGGGTGTAGATCGTGTCTGCTGAGGAAGTCTGCTTCCCAGTTGTCCACTCCCGGAATGAATACTGCTGACAGTGCTATCACATGATCTTCCGCCCAGCGAAGAATCCTTGCAGCTTCTGCCATTGCTGTCCTGCTTCTTGTGCCGCCCTGTCTGTTTACGTGGGCGACTGCCGTGATGTTGTCCGACTGGATCAACACCGGCTGACCCTGAAGCAGGGGTTTTGCCAGACTTAGAGCATTGTAAATCGCTCTTAGCTCCAGTATATTTATGTGAAAAGACATCTCCAGGCTTGACCATACTCCCTGGAAGTTTCTTCCCTGTGTGACCGCTCCCCAACCTCTCAGACTGGCATCCGTGGTCACCAGGACCCAGTCCTGTATGCCGAATCTGCGGCCCTCTAACAGATGAGCACTCTGCAACCACCACAGAAGAGACACCCTTGTCCGTGGCGATAAGGTTATCCGCTGATGCATCTGCAGATGTGATCCGGACCATTTGTCCAGCAGATCCCACTGAAAAGTTTGTGCGTGGAATCTGCCGAATGGAATCGCTTCGTAAGAAGCCACCATCTTTCCCAGGACTCTTGTGCATTGATGCACAGACACTTTCCCTGGTTTTAGGAGGTTCCTGACAAGTTCGGATAACTCCTTGGCTTTCTCCTCCGGAAGAAACACCTTTTTCTGAACCGTGTCCAGAATCATTCCCAGGAACAGCAGACGTGTCATCGGGGTCAACTGAGATTTTGGAAAATTCAGAATCCACCCGTGTTGTTGCAGCACTAGTCGGGTTAGTGCTACTCCGTCCTCCAGCTGTTCTCTGGACCTTGCCCTTATCAGGAGATCGTCCAAGTAAGGGATAATTAATACGCCTCTTCTTCGCAGAAGAATCATCATTTCGGCCATTACCTTGGTAAAGACCCGAGGTGCCGTGGACAATCCAAACGGCAGCGTCTGAAACTGATAATGACAGTTTTGCACCACGAACCTGAGGTACCCTTGTTGTGAAGGGCAAATTGGGACATGCAGGTAAGCATCCTTTATGTCCAGGGACACCATAAAGTCCCCTTCTTCCAGATTCGCTATCACTGCTCTGAGTGACTCCATCTTGAACTTGAATTTTTGTATGTACAGGTTCAAAGATTTCAGATTTAGAATAGGTCTTACCGAGCCGTCCGGCTTCGGTACCACAAATAGCGTGGAGTAATACCCCTTTCCCTGTTGTAGGAGGGGTACCTTGACTATCACCTGCTGAGAATACAGCTTGTGAATGGCTTCCAATACCGTCGCCCTGTCTGAGGGAGACGTTGGCAAAGCAGACTTTAGGAACCTGCGAGGGGGAGACTTCTCGAATTCCAACCTGTAACCCTGAGATACTACCTGCAGGATCCAGGGGTCCACCTGTGAGCAAGCCCACTGCGCGCTGAAATTCCTGAGTCGACCCCCCACCGCTCCTGAGTCCGCTTGTAAGGCCCCAGCGTCATGCTGAGGGCTTTGCAGAACCCTGAGAGGGCTTCTGTTCGTGGGCAGGGGCTGCTTGCTGCCCTCTCTTACCCCTTCCTCTGCCCCGAGGCAGATATGACTGTCCTTTTGTCCGCTTCTTCTTATAGGACCGAAAGGACTGCGGCTGAAAAGACGGTGTCTTTTTCTGTTGGGAGGGGGTCTGAGGTAAAAAGGTGGATTTTCCGGCAGTTGCCGTGGCCACCAGATCCGATAGACCGACGCCAAAGAATTCCTCCCCTTTATACGGCAATACTTCCATATGTCGTTTGGAATCCGCATCACCTGACCACTGTCGCGTCCATAAACTCCTTCTGGCAGATATGGACATCGCATTTACTCTCGATGCCAGAGTGCAAATATCTCTCTGAGCATCTCGCATATAAAGGAAAGCATCCTTTAATTGCTCTATAGTCAATAAAATACTGTCCCTATCCAGGGTATCAATATTTTCAGTCAGGGAATCCAACCAGACGACCCCAGCACTGCACATCCAGGCTGAGGCGATGGCTGGTCGCAGTATAACACCAGTATGTGTGTATATACTTTTTAGGGTAGTTTCCAGTCTCCTATCAGCTGGATCCCTGAGGGCGGCCGTATCAGGAGACGGTAACGCCACTTGTTTTGATAAGCGTGTGAGCGCCTTATCCACCCTAGGGGGTGTTTCCCAGCGCGCCCTAACCTCTGGCGGGAAAGGGTATAATGCTAATAACTTTTTTGAAATTAGCACTTTTCTATCTGGGTTAACCCACGCTTCATCACATACATCATTTAATTCCTCTGATTCAGGAAAAACTACAGGTAGTTTTTTCACCCCCCACATAAAATACCCCTTTTTGTGGTACTTGCAGTATCAGAGATATGCAAAGCCTCCTTCATTGCCGTGATCATATAACGTGTGGCCCTACTTGAAAATACGTTTGTTTCATCACCGTCGACACTAGATTCAGTGTCTGTGCCTGGGTCTGTGTGGAGCGACTGAGGTAAAGGGCGCTTTACAGCCCCTGACGGTGTCTGAGACGCCTGGGCAGGTACTAACTGGTTTGCCGGCCGTCTCATGTCGTCAACTGATTTTTGTAATGTGCTGACATTATCACGTAATTCCATAAACAAAGCCATCCATTCCGGTGTCGACTCCCTGGGGGGTGACATCACCATTATCGGCAATTGCTCTGCCTCCACACCAACATCGTCCTCATACATGTCGACACACACGTACCGACACACAGCAGACACACAGGGAATGCTCTTATCGAAGACAGGACCCCACTAGCCCTTTGGGGAGACAGAGGGAGAGTTTGCCAGCACACACCCAAGCGCTATAATATATATGGGAACAACCTTATATAAGTGTTGTTCCTTATAGCAGCTTAAATATATCAAAATATCGCCAAAAAATGCCCCCCCTCTCTGTTTTACCCTGTTTCTGTAGTGCAGTGCAGGGGAGAGTCCTGGGAGCCTTCCTCACAGCGGAGCTGAGCAGGAAAATGGCGCTGTGTGCTGAGGAGAATAAGCCCCGCCCCCTATTTCGGCGGGCTTTTCTCCCGGAGTTTTAGATATCTGGCATGGGTTAAATACATACATATAGCCTCAATGGCTATATGTGATGTATTCTTTTGCCATAAAGGTATTAAATATTGCTGCCCAGGGCGCCCCCAGCAGCGCCCTGCACCCTCCGTGACCGCTTGGTGTGAAGTGTGTGACAACAATGGCGCACAGCTGCAGTGCTGTGCGCTACCTTCATGAAGACTGAAGAGCCTTCTGCCGCCTGTTTCCGGACCTTCAATCTTCAGCATCTGTAAGGGGGGTCGGCGGCGCGGCTCCGGGACGAACCCCAGGGTGAGCCCTGTGTTCCGACTCCCTCTGGAGCTGATGTCCAGTAGCCTAAGAATCCAATCCATCCTGCACGCAGGTGAGTTGAAATTCTCTCCCCTAAGTCCCTCGATGCAGTGAGCCTGTTGCCAGCAGGACTCACTGAAAATAAGAAACCTAAAAACTTTTTCTAAGCAGCTCCTTAAGAGAGCCACCTAGATTGCACCCTGCTCGGACGGGCACAAAAACCTAACTGAGGCTTGGAGGAGGGTCATAGGGGGAGGAGCCAGTGCACACCACCTGATCCTAAAGCTTTATTTTTGTGCCCTGTCTCCTGCGGAGCCGCTATTCCCCATGGTCCTGATGGAGTCCCCAGCATCCACTTAGGACGTTAGAGAAAACATGATTAGCTGCTTTACGCGGCAAAACGCGACACTAATGGTCACGGACAGCGCGATATGAGCATAAATTGAATATCGCCCATCACCTTACACGGGAGATCGTGCCGCAATGACAATTGAATTCCCCCCTTTTATTAATGCATTTATTCCTAATGAACACTGCAACGTACGCTGTTATAACACCCAGCATATAGACAGTGACCCAGTCACCAGTAAGAGGCAGTGGCTTCTCCTCCTATGTCTGTGTGTTATACATAGAGGAGGCTATAGCAGGCAGTCCCCTCACAGTGCCTGGCAGTGCGGGAGAACAGCTGGAAGACTGGGCACTGTAAGGGCAGGGTGCTGGCAGATGAATGTGGAGGGGGAACCTGCAGCCGTGTTTCAGCATCACGGGGTGTCTGACTGATGAGAAATGTAATGTATACATGACATTATATACCCTGTCACTACAGCGTTCACTGGGTACATCCAAAGTATAACTGATTACCTGGACAAACTGGTACTCTTCCTGATACAAGCAGGTAGCCCCTTCTCACACACCTGCGCACAGGTAAGCCCCTTCTCAGACCCCTGTGCACAGGTAAGCCCCTTCTCACACACCTGTGCACAGGTAAGCCCCTTCTCACACACCTGTGCACAGGTAAGCCCCTTCTCAGACCCCTGTGCACAGGTAAGCCCCTTCTCACACACCTGTGCACAGGTAAGCCCCTTCTCACACACCTGTGCACAGGTAAGCCCCTTCTCACACACCTGTGCACAGGTAAGCCCCTTCTCACACACCTGTGCACAGGTAAGCCCCTTCTCAGACCCCTGTGCACAGGTAAGCCCCTTCTCACACACCTGTGCACAGGTAAGCCCCTTCTCACACACCTGTGCACAGGTAAGCCCCTTCTCACACACCTGTGCACAGGTAAGCCCCTTCTCACACACCTGTGCACAGGTAAGCCCCTTCTCACACACCTGTGCACAGGTAAGCCCCTTCTCACACACCTGCGCACAGGTAAGCCCCTTCTCACACACCTGCGCACAGGTAAGCCCATTTCTCACACACCTGCGCACAGGTAAACCCATTTCTCACACACCTGCGCACAGGTAAGCCCATTTCTCACACACCTGCGCACAGGTAAGCCCATTTCTCAGACACCTGCGCACAGGTAAACCCATTTCTCACACCTGCGCACAGGTAAGCCCATTTCTCACACACCTGCGCACAGGTAAACCCATTTCTCACACCTGCGCACAGATAAGCCCATTTCTCACACACCTGCGCACAGGTAAGCCCATTTCTCACACACCTGCGCACAGGTAAGCCCATTTCTCACACCTGCGCACAGGTAAGCCCATTTCTCACACACCTGCGCACAGGTAAGCCCATTTCTCACACACCTGCGCACAGGTAAGCCCATTTCTCACACACCTGCGCACAGGTAAGCCCATTTCTCACACACCTGCGCACAGGTAAGCCCATTTCTCACACACCTGCGCACAGGTAAGCCCATTTCTCACACACCTGCGCCATGATTGTCAGTGTAGCCGTTTCCCTGAAAGCTTGTAGACTGTCCCTCCCCAGAGCACCACATGGCATACCAGTATAATAACGCAGAAAGGATAGTCCCAGACATTACTTACACATGACATTCACCTCGCCAGTATCTTATAATGGTTTATTAATGCTTAACAAACAATCATTAAAACGTGTAAAAGCTTAGAGAGCCATTACACATTCCAGTCACTATTTATAACACACAAACCGGTTCTTCTTACAGAGCAGATACAGTACTCTGTACTACACAGATGAGACAGAGTACGCACCACGGTATGAGACTGCCGCACCACAGGATAAGACTGACTGCACGCACCACGGTATGAGACCGACCGTACGCACCACGGGATGAGACCGATTCAAACCCCAAAACTGACACAGTATAAGGAACGAGCGCCTGGTGAAAATAAGATTTTACTCACCGGTAAATCTATTTCTCGTAGTCCGTAGTGGATGCTGGGAACTCCGTAAGGACCATGGGGAATAGCGGCTCCGCAGGAGACTGGGCACAACTAAAGAAAGCTTTAGGACTACCTGGTGTGCACTGGCTCCTCCCCCTATGACCCTCCTCCAGACCTCAGTTAGGATACTGTGCCCGGAAGAGCTGACACAATAAGGAAAGGATTTGGAATCCCGGGTAAGACTCATACCAGCCACACCAATCACACCGTATAACTCGTGATACTATACCCAGTTAACAGTATGAAATATAACTGAGCCTCTCAACAGATGGCTCAACAATAACCCTTTAGTTAAACAATAACTATATACAAGTATTGCAGACAATCCGCACTTGGGACGGGCGCCCAGCATCCACTACGGACTACGAGAAATAGATTTACCGGTGAGTAAAATCTTATTTTCTCTGACGTCCTAGTGGATGCTGGGAACTCCGTAAGGACCATGGGGATTATACCAAAGCTCCCAAACGGGCGGGAGAGTGCGGATGACTCTGCAGCACCGAATGAGCGAACTCTAGGTCC
Source organism: Pseudophryne corroboree (assembly GCF_028390025.1). Taxonomy (NCBI): domain Eukaryota; kingdom Metazoa; phylum Chordata; class Amphibia; order Anura; family Myobatrachidae; genus Pseudophryne; species Pseudophryne corroboree. Next base: position 217,048 of record NW_026967605.1, on the reverse strand, counting down.
TCCTCAGCCAGGGTATCAAACTTGTAGAACTTAGCAAATGTGTTTGACCCCGACCAAGTAGCTGCTCGGCAAAGTTGTAAAGCCGAGACCCCCTCGGGCAGCCGCCCAAGAAGAGTCCACCTTCCTCGTGGAATGGGCTTTTACAGATTTAGGATGCGGCAGTCAAGCCGCAGAATGTGCAAGTTGAATCGTGCTACAGATCCAGCGAGCAATAGTCTGCTTTGAAGCAGGCGCACCCAACTTGTTGGGCGCATGCAGGAAAAATAGCGAGTCAATCTTTCTGACTCCAGCTGTCCTGGAAACATAGATTTTTAGGGCCCGGACTACGTCCAGCAACTTGGCGTCCTCCAAGTCACGAGTAGCCGCAGGCACCACAATAGGCTGGTTCAAATGAAACGCTGAAACCACCTTTGGGAGAAATTGGGGACGAGTCCTCAATTCCGCCCTATCCATATGGAAAATCAGATAAGGGCTTTTACAAGACAAAGCCGCCAATTCTGACACACGCCTGGCCGAAGCCAAGGCCAACAGCATGACCACTTTCCACGTGAGATATTTTAGTTCCACGGTTTTAAGTAGTTCAAACCAATGCGACTTTAGGAAATCCAACACCACGTTGAGATCCCAAGGTGCCACTGGGGGCACAAAAGGGGGCTGAATATGCAGCACTCCCTTAACAAATGTCTGAACTTCAGGTAGTGAAGCCAGTTCTTTTTGGAAGAAAATCGATAGAGCCGAAATCTGGACCTTAATGGAACCCAATTTTAGGCCCATAGTCACCCCCGACTGTAGGAAGTGCAGAAACCGACCTAGCTGAAATTCCTTTAATAAGCAAAGGGATAACTTCCTCCGGAATGCCCTTTTCCTTCAGGAACAATGAGTATAGTTCTTATTCCTCTCCTTCTTATTAGTCTCAGTACCTTGCGTATGAGAGGCAGAGGAGGACACACATACACCGACCGGTACACCCACGGTGTTACCAGAGCGTCCACAGCTATCGTCTAAGGGTCCCTTGACCTGGCGCAATATCTTTTTAGCTTTTTGTTGAGGCAGGACGCCATCATGTCCACCTGTGGCCTTTCCCACCGGTGTACAATCATTTGGAAGACTTCTGGATGAAGTCCCCACTCTCCCGGGTGGAGGTCGTGTCTGCTAAGAAAGCCTGCTTTCCAGTTGTCCACTCCGGGAATGAACACTGCTGACAGTGCTAACACATGATTTTGTAGGGAAGTCTCCTGACTTGTCCATAGTCCCTGGAAGTTTCTTCCCTGTGTGACTGCCCCCCAACCTCGAAGGCTGGCATCCGTGGTCACCAGGACCCAGTCCTGTATGCCGAATCTGCGGCCCTCTAGAAGATGAGCACTCTGCAGCCACCACAACAGCGACACCCTGGTCCTTGGAGACAGGGTTATCAGCCGATGCATCTGAAGATGCGATCCGGACCACTTGTCCAACAGATCCCACTGAAAGATCCTTGCATGGAACCTTCCGAATGGAATTGCTTCGTAAGAAGCCACCATCTTTCCCAGGACTCGCGTGCAGTGGTGCACCGACACCTGTTTTGGTTTTAGGAGGTCTCTGACTAGAGATGACAACTCCTTGGCCTTATCCTCCGGGAGAAATACTTTTTTCTGTTCTGTGTCCAGAACCATCCCCAGGAACAGTAGACGCGTTGTAGGAACCAGCTGCGACTTTGGAATATTCAGGATCCAGCCGTGCTGTTGTAGCACTTCCCGAGCTAGTGCTACACCGATCAACAACTGTTCCCTGGACCTCGCCTTTATAAGGAGATCGTCCAAGTACGGGATAATTAAAACTCCCTTTCTCCGAAGGAGTATCATCATTTCGGCCATTACCTTGGTAAATACCCTCGGTGCCGTGGACAGACCAAACGGCAACGTCTGGAATTGGTAATGACAGTCCTGTACCACAAATCTGAGGTACTCCTGGTGAGGAGGGTAAATGGGGACATGCAGGTAAGCATCCTTGATGTCCAGTGATACCATGGAATCCCCCTCCTCCAGGCTTGCAATCACCGCCCTGAGCGATTCCATCTTGAACTTGAACCTTCTTATATAAGTGTTCAAGGATTTTAAATTTAAAATGGGTCTCACCGAACCGTCCGGTTTCGGTACCACAAACATTGTGGAATAGTAACCCCGTCCTTGTTGAAGGAGGGGTACCTTGATTATCACCTGCTGAGAATACAGCTTGTGAATCGCCTCCAGCACTGCCTCCCTGTCCGGGGGAGCTGTCGGCAAGGCAGATTTGAGGAAACGGCGAGGGGGAGACGTCTCGAATTCCAGCTTGTACCCCTGAGATACTACTTGTAGAATCCAGGGATCCACCCGTGAGCGAGCCCACTGGTCGCTGAAGTTCTTGAGACGGGCCCCCACCGTACCTGGCTCCGCCTGTGGAGCCCCAGCGTCATGCGGTGGACTTAGAGGAAGCGGGGGAGGACATTTGTTCCTGGGAACTGGCTGTATGTTGCAGCTTTTTCCCTCTACCTCTGCCTCTGGGCAGAAAGGACGCGCCTCTAACCCGCTTGCCTTTCTGGGGCCGAAAGGACTGTACCTGATAATACTGTGCTTTCTTTGGCTGTGAGGGAACATGGGGTAAAAATGCCGACTTCCCAGCTGTCGCTGTGGAAACGAGGTCCGAGAGACCATCCCCAAACAACTCCTCACCCTTGTAAGGCAATACTTCCATGTGCCTTTTAGAATCTGCATCTCCTGTCCACTGCCGAGTCCACAATCCTCTCCTGGCAGAAATGGACATTGCGTTTATTTTAGATGCCAGCCGACAAATATCCCTCTGTGCATCTCTCATGTACAAGACAGCGTCTTTAATATGCTCTACGGTTAGCAAAATAGTGTCCCTGTCTAGGGTATCAATGTTTTCCGACAGGGAATCTGACCACGCAGCTGCAGCACTGCACATCCATGCTGAAGCAATAGCCGGTCTCAGCATAATACAGGTTGAGTATCCCTTATCCAAAATGCTTGGGACCAGAGGTATTTTGGATATGGGATTTTTCCGTATTTTGGAATAATTGCATACCATAATGAGATATCATGGCGATGGGACCTAAATCTAAGCACAGAATGCATTTATGTTACATATACACCTTATACACACAGCCTGCAGGTAATTTTAGCCAATATTTTTCATAACTTTGTGCATTAAACAAAGCGTGTCTACATTCACACAATTCATTTATGTTTCATATACACCTTATACACACAGCCTGAAGGTCATTTAATACAATATTTTTAATAACTTTGTGTATTAAACAAAGTTTGTGTACATTGAGCCATCAAAAAACAAAGGTTTCACTATCTCACTCTCACTCAAAAAAGTCCGTATTTCGGAATAATCCGTATTTCGGAATATTTGGATATGGGATACTCAACCTGTACCTGAGTGTGTATATACAGACTTCAGGATAGCCTCCTGCTTTCTATCTGCAGGCTCCTTTAGGGCGGCCGTGTCAGGAGACGGTAGTGCCACCTTTTTTGACAGACATGTGAGCGCTTTATCCACCCTAGGGGATGTCTCCCAACGTGACCTGTCCTCTGGCGGGAAAGGGTACGCCATTAGTAACTTTTTAGAAATTACCAGTTTCTTATCGGGGGAAGCCCACGCTTCTTCACACACTTCATTTAATTCATCAGATGGGGGAAAAACCACTGGTAGTTTTTTCTCTCCAAACATAATACCCTTTTTTGTGGTACCTGGGGTAATATCAGAAATATGCAACACATTTTTCATTGCCGTAATCATGTAACGGGTGGCTCTATTGGAATGTACACTAGTCTCATCATCGTCGACACTGGAGTCAGTATCCGTGTCGACATCTGTGTCTGCCATCTGAGGTAGCGGGCGTTTTAGAGACCCTGATGGCTTTAGAGACGTCTGGGCAGGCACAGGCTGAGAAGCCGGCTGTCCCACATCTGCTATGTCGTCAAACCTTTTATGTAAGGAGTCGACACTGTCGCGTAATTCCTTCCACATAACCATCCACTCAGGTGTCGACCCCGCAGGGGGTGACATCACATTTATCGGCACCTGCTCCGCCTCCACATAAGCCTCCTCATCAAACATGTCGACACAGCCGTACCGACACACCCCACACACACAGGGAATGCTCTGACTGAGGACAGGACCCCACAAAGCCCTTTGGGGAGACAGAGAGAGAATATGCCAGCACACACCAACAGCGCTATATAACACAGGGATTAACACTATAACGGAGTGATTCTTCCCAATAGCTGCTTGTATACACAATATTGCGCCTAAATTTAGTGCCCCCCCTCTCTTTTTTACCCTATGTAGTCTGGAAACTGCAGGGGAGAGCCTGGGAGCGATCCTTCCAGCGGAGCTGTGAGGGAAAATGGCGCCAGTGTGCCGAGGGAGATAGCCCCGCCCCTTTTTCGGCGGACTTCTCCCGCTTTTTTCTATGTATATCTGGCAGGGGTATTTTACACATATATAGTCTCTATGACTATATTATGTGTTATTTGCCAGCCAAGGTACTCAATATTGCAGCTCAGGGCGCCCCCCCCCCCCAGCGCCCTGCACCCATCAGTGACCGGAGTGTGAGGTGTGCATGGGAAGCAATGGCGCACAGCTGCAGTGCTGTGCGCTACCTTGATGAAGACCGACGTCTTCTGCTGACGATTTCCAGGACCCTCTTCTTGCTTCTGGCTCTGTAAGGGGGGCGGCGGCGCGACTCTGGGACCGGACGACCGAGGCTGGGCCTGTGTTCGATCCCTCTGGAGCTAATGGTGTCCAGTAGCCTAGAAGCCCAAGCTAGCTGCAAGCAGGTAGGTTCACTTCTCTCCCCTTAGTCCCTCGTAGCAGAGAGTCTGTTGCCAGCAGATCTCACTGAAAATAAAAAACCTAAAATAAACTTTCTTTTTCTAAGAGCTCAGGAGAGCCCCTAGTGTGCATCCAGCTCAGCCGGGCACAACATTCTAACTGAGGTCTGGAGGAGGGTCATAGAGGGAGGAGCCAGTGCACACCAGATAGTCCTAAAGCTTTCTTTAGTTGTGCCCAGTCTCCTGCGGAGCCACTATTCCCCATGTTCCTTACGGAGTTCCCAGCATCCACTAGGACGTCAGAGAAAGTTGTGTTACCATGGAGACAGTCTTGCTCACACTGCATACTGACAGCTGGCTCCAGAGATTCCAACGTGCCCATATAACAAACACCAATTCATACTAGCCTTCAGCCATAAGTACAAGCCACTTACTGTATATAAAGTCCTGAAACTAGCGGAGCACATTGCATTATCTTATTACTGTAAGTCTGTGCTGTACAGCAGTGTCTTTATATCATACAGAGTTCCTGATTACCTCTGTACAGCGGTCTACACCTGACACATTATGTGCTGCTTCCCGGCGCAGGGAAGATAATCTATACACAGAAAGTGCTGCAGATACATTAGTAAGAGGAGGACGTGCATACATAGGCAGCTGGAACCATTTAATTTTATTACCTTAGTTCATATCACAACACCGAACGGAACATTTCTATGTCTGACGCAGCTTTATGCAAATTGCGCTGCTCAGAGGGGGCGTTGCCTATTTACCAGAAACCACTTATTGCAACATTCACATAACTACAACACAAGCAGAAAATGTAACACTGTAAACCCTGACAGTATACAAGCCCCGCTCTGGTACTGTCACCCCCCCCCCCCCCCGTACCCTGACAGTATACAAGCCCCGCTCTGGTACTGTCACCCCCCCCCCCCCCCCCCGTACCCTGACAGTATACAAGCCCCACTCTAGTACTGTAACCCCCCCGTACCCTGACAGTATACAAGCCCCGCTCTGGTACTGTAACCCCCCCGTACCCTGACAGTATACAAGCCCCACTCTGGTACTGTAACCCCCCGTACCCTGACAGTATACAAGCCCCGCTCTGGTACTATCACCCCCCCCCCCCCCCGTACCCTGACATTATACAAGCCCCACTCTGGTACTGTATCCCCCCCTGTACCCTGACAGTATACAAGCCCCACTCTGGTACTGTCACCCCCTCCGTACCCTGACAGTATACAAGCCCCGCTCTGGTACTGTCACCCCCTCCGTACCCTGACAGTATACAAGCCCCGCACTGGTACTGTCACCCCCTCCGTACCCTGACAGTATACAAGCCCCGCACTGGTACTGTCACCCCTCTGTACCCTGACAGTATACAAGCCCCACTCTGGTACTGTCACCCCCCTGTACCCTGACAGTATACAAGCCCCGCTCTGGTACTGTCACCCCCCTGTACCCTGACAGTATACAAGCCCCGCTCCGGTACTGTCTCCCCCCCCCCCCCCCCGTACCCTGACAGTATACAAGCCCCACTCTGGTACTGTCACCCCCCCCCCCCCCCGTACCATGACAGTATACAAGCCCCGCTCTGGTACTGTCACCCCCCTGTACCCTGACAGTATACAAGCCCCGCTCCGGTACTGTCTTCCCCCCCCCCCCCCCCCGTACCCTGACAGTATACAAGCCCCGCTCCGGTACTGTCACCCCCCCCCCCCCCCCGTACCCTGACAGTATACAAGCCCCACTCTGGTACTGTCACCCCCCCCCCCCCCCCCCGTACCATGACAGTATACAAGCCCCGCTCTGGTACTGTCACCCCTCTGTACCCTGACAGTATACAAGCCCCACTTTGGTACTGTCACCCCCCCCCCCCCCTGTACCATGACAGTATACAAGCCCCGCTCCGGTACTGTCACCCCCCTGTACCCTGACAGTATACAAGCCCCGCTCCGGTCACCCCCCCTCCCCCCCCGTACCCTGACAGTACACAAGCCCCACTCTGGTACTGTCACCCCCCCCGTACCCTGACAGTATACAAGCCCCGCTCTGGTACTGTCACCCCCCCTCCCCCCCCCCGTACCCTGACCGTATACAAGCCCCACTCTGGTACTGTCACCCCCCCCCCCCGTACCATGACAGTATACAAGCCCCGCTCTGGTACTGTCACCCCCCTGTACCCTGACAGTATACATGCCCCACTCTGGTACTGTCACCCCCCTGTACTAGTGTTCACTCTAGGCTGTTTTAGCAGGGCGCCGCGCCCTGCCCGTTTTTTAGCAGGCAAAACCCGCCCTGCCCCTTTTGCGGCACCCTGCTAGAACAGCCGCCCGCTTCCTGCCCTCCCGGCGTGTATAGATGCCGTGCGCATGCGTGCGGTATCCATTCATGCATTGGGAGAGGGCTGGGGGAAGCCCAGCACCGACGGAGGTGCTGGGCACGCGCCCAACAGTGACGTCGCCGGCCACAGACGCTCTCTATAGTAGCGTCTGTGGGCCGCACCGCCCCTAAAATGACGTAGGCGTGGCCACGCCCCCTAATTTGAGTGGTCGCGCATGTGCCCCCGGAGTCCGGCGCCCTGCCCCTTTTCACTCCTAGAGTGAACACTATGTACCCTGACAGTATACAAGCCCCGCTCTGGTACCGTCACCCCCCCTGTACCCCGACAGTATACAAGCCCCACTCTGGTACTGTCACCCCCCCCCCCCCCCCCCCGTACCCTGACAGTATACAAGCCCCGCTCTGGTACTGTCACCCCCCTGTACCCTGACAGTATACAAGCCCCACTCTGGTACTGTCACCCCCCCCGTACCCTGACAGTATACAAGACCCGCTCTGGTACTGTCACCCCCCCCGTACCCTGACAGTATACAAGCCCCACTCTGGTACTGTCACCCCCCCGTACCCTGACAGTATACAAGCCCCGCTCTGGTACTGTCACCCCCCTGTACCCTGACAGTATACAAGCCCCGCTCTGGTACTGTCACCTCCCTGTACCCTGACAGTATACAAGCCCCGCTCTGGTACTGACACCCCCCTGTACCCTGACAGTATACATGCCCCACTCTGGTACAGTCACCGCCCCCCCCCCGCCCCCCCCAGCCCCCCCCCCCCCCCCCGTACCCTGGATGTATATACAGTATATAGGCCCCGCTCTGGTACTGTCACCTCCCCTGACAGTATACAGCAGACAGTATATAACCCCGCTCTGGAACGGTCACACCATCTGTACCCTGACAGTATACAGCAGACAGTATATAGCCCCACTCTGGTACTGTCACCCTCCCATACCCTGACAGTATACAAGACCCACTCTGGTACTGTCACCCCACCCCCGTACCCTGACAGTATACAAGCCCCACTCTGGTACTATCACCCCCCCCCCCCCCCCCGTACCCTGACAGTATACAAGCCCCGCTCTGGTACTGTCACCCCCCTGTACCCTGACAGTATACAAGCCCCGCTCTGGTACGGTCACCTCCCCTGACAGTATACAGCAGACAGTATATAACCCCGCTCTGGAACGGTCACACCATCTGTACCCTGACAGTATACAGCAGACAGTATATAACCCCGCTCTGGGACTGTCACACCCCCTGTACCCTGACAGTATACAGCAGACAGTATATAACCCCGCTCTGGGACTGTCACACCCCCTGTACCCTGACAGTATACAGCAGACAGTATATAACCCCGATCTGGGACTGTCACACCCCCTGTACCTTGACAGTATACAGCAGACACTATATAACCCCGCTCTGGGACTGTCACACTATCTGTACCCTGACAGTATACAGCAGACAGTATATAACCCCGCTCTGGGACTGTCACACCCCCTGTACCCTGACAGCAGACAGTATACAATCCCACAGTATACAGCAGACAGTATATAACCCCGCTCTGGGACTGTCACACCCCCTGTACCCTGACAGTATACAGCAGACAGTATATAACCCCGCTCTGGTACTGTCACATCCCCTATACGCTGACAGTATACAGCAGACAGTATACAATCCCACAGTATACAGTATATAACCCCGCTCTGGGACTGTCACACCCCCTGTACCCTGACATTATACAGCAGACCGTATATAACCCCGCTCTGGCACTGTCACACCCCCTGTACCATGACAGTATACAGCAGCCAGTATATAAGCCCCGAATGGGACCAGTACCCCGACAGTATACAGCAGACAGTATATAAGCAACGCTCTGTCACCCCCCCCCGCCCCCAACCTGTACCCTGACAGTATACAGCAGACAGTATATAACCCCAGCTCTGGCACTGTCACACCCCCTGTACCCTGACAGTATACAGCAGACAGTATATAACCCATCTATGGGAATGTCACACCCCCTGTACCCTCACAGTATACAGACCGTATATAAGCCCCGCTCTAGGACTGTCACACCCCCTGTACCCTCACAGTATACAGACCGTATATAAGCCCTGCTCTGGTACTGTCACACCATCTGTACCCTGACAGTATACAGCAGACAGTATATAAGCCCCACTCTGGGACTGTCACACCCCCTGTACCCTGACAGTATACAGCAGACCGTATATAACCCCGCTCTGGGACTGTCACACCCCCTGTACCGTGACAGTATACAGCAGCCAGTATATAAGCACCGCTCTGGGACGGTCACACCCCCTGTACCCCGACAGTATACAGCAGACAGTATATAAGCCCCGCTCTGGGACTGTCACACCCCCTGTACCCTGAAAGTATACAGCAGACAGTATATAACCCCGCTCTGGGACAGTCACACCCCCTGTACCCTGACAGTATACAGCAGACAGTATATAAGCCCCGCTCTGGGACTGTCACACCCCCTGTCCCCTGGCAGTATACAACCCAGCTCTGGGACTGTCACACCCCCTGTCCCCTGACAGTATACAGCAGACAGTATATAACCCCGCTATGGGACTGTCACACCCCCTGTACGCTGACAGTATACAGCAGACAGTATATAACCCCGCTATGGGACTGTCACACCCCCTGTACCTTCACAGTATACAGCATATAACCCCGCTCTGGCACTGTCACACCGTCTGTAACCTGGCAGTATACAGCAGACAGTATATAACCCCACTCTGGGACTGTCACACACCCTGTACCCTGACAGTATACAGCAGACAGTATATAACCCCGATATGGGACCGTCACACACCCTGTACCCTGACATTATAAAGCACACAGTATATAAGCCCCACTCTGGTACTGTCACACCCCCCCCCCCCCCCCCCCCCCCCCCCCCCCCTGTACCCTGACAGTATAAAGCAGACAGTACACAAGCCCTGCTCTGGGACTGTCACACCGTCTGTACCCTGACAGTATACAGCAGACAGTATATAAGCCCCACTGTGGGACTGTCACACCCCCTGTATCCTCACAGTATACAGCAGACAGTATATAAGCCCGCTATGGGACTGTCACACCCCCTGTACCCTGACAGTATATAGCAGACAGTATATAAACCCGCTCTAGGACAGTCACCCCCCCTGTACCCTGACAGTATACAGCAGACAGTATATAACCCCGCTATGGGAATGTCACACCTCCTGTACCCTCACAGTATACAGACCGTATATAAGCCCCGCTCTAGGACTGTCACACTCCCTGTACCCTGAGAGTATACAGCAGACAGTATATAAGCCCCGCTCTGGCACTGTCACACACCCCCTGTACGCTGACAGTATACAGCAGACAGTATATAACCCCGCTATGGGACTGTCACACCCCCTGTACCCTGAGAATATACAGCAGACAGTATATAAGCCCCGCTCTGGCACTGTCACCCCCCCCCCCCCTGTACCCTGACAGTATACAGCAGGCCGAATATAACCCCGCTCTGGCATTGTCACACCCACTGTACCCTGATCGTATACAAGCCCCGAATGGGACTGTCACACCCTCAGTACCCCGACAGTATGCAGCAGGCAGTATATAAACACCGCTCTGGGACTGTCACACCCCCTGTACCCTGACAGTATACAGCAGACAGTATATGAGCCCCGAATGGGACTGTCACACCCTCTGTACACTGACCGTATACAACAGACAGTATATAAGCCCGCTATGGGACTGTCACACCCCCTGTACCCTGGCAGTATACAGCAGACAGTATATAACCCAGCTCTGGGACTGTCACACCCCCTGTACCCTGACAGTATACAGCAGACAGTATATAACCCCGCTCTGGGACTGTCACACCCCCTGTACCCTGACAGTATACAGCAGACAGTATATGAGCCCCGGATGGGACTGTCACACCGTCTGTAACCTGGCAGTATACAGCAGACAGTATATAACCCCACTCTGGGACTGTTACACACCCTGTACCCTGACATTATAAAGCACACAGTATATAAGCCCCACTCTGGTACTGTGTCCCCCCCCCCCCCTACCCCCCCGTACCCTGACAGTATACAGCAGACAGTACACAAGCCCTGCTCTGGGACTGTCACACCGTCTGTACCCTGACAGTATACAGCAGACCGTATATAAGCCCGCTATGGGACTGTCACACCCCGCTGTACCCTGACAGTATACAGCAGACAGTATATAACCCTGCTAAGGGAATGTCACACCCCCTGTACCCTCACAGTATACAGCAGACAGTATATAAGCCCCGGATGGGACTGTCACCCCCCCCTGTATACTGACAGCAGACAGTATATAAGCCCCGCTCTGGGACTGTCAGACCCCCTGTACCCTGAGAGTATACAGCAGACAGTATATAAGCACCGCTCTGGCACTGTCACAACCCCCTGTACCCTGACAGTATACAGCAGACAGTATATAAGCCCCGCTCTTGGACTGTCACACCCCCTGTACCCTGACAGTATATGAGCCCCGGATGGGACTGTCAAACACCCTGTACACTGACAGTATACAACAGACCGTATATAACCCCACTCTGGGACTGTCACACCCCCTGTACCCTCACAGTATACAGCAGACACTATATAACCCCGCTCTGGGACTGTCACACCCCCTGTACCCTGACAGTATACAGCAGACAGTATATAACCCCACTCTGTGACTGTCACACACCCTGTACCCTGGCAGTATACAGCAGACAGTATATAACCCCGCTCTGGTACTGTCACCCCCCCCCTGTACCCTGACAGTATACAGCAGACCGTATATAACCCTGTTCTGGGACTGTCACACCCCCTGTACCCTGACCGTATACAATTGACAGTATATAAGACCCGATCTGGGACTGTCACACCCCCTGTACCCTGGCAGTATACAGCAGACCGTATATAAGCCCGCTCTGGGATAGTCACACCCCCTGTACCCTGACATTATACAGCAGACAGTATATGAGCCCTCTATGGGACTGTCACACCCCCTGTACCCTGGCAGTATACAACAGACAGTATATAACCCCGCTATGGGACTGTCACACCCCCTGTACCCTGACAGTATACAACAGACAGTATATAACCCCGCTCTGGGACTGTCACACCCCCTGTACCCTGGCATTATACAGCAGACAGTATATAACCCCGCTATGGGACTGTCACACCCCCTGTACCCTGACAGTATACAACAGACAGTATATAACCCCGCTCTGGGACTGTCACACCCCCTGTACCCTGACAGTATACAGCAGACAGTATATAACCCCGCTATGGGACTGTCACACCCCCTGTACACTGACAGTATATAAGCCCGCTCTGGGATAGTCACACCCCCTGTACCCTGACATTATACAGCAGACAGTATATGAGCCCTCTATGGGACTGTCACACCCCCTGTACCCTGACAGTATACAGAAGACACTATATAAGCCCTGCTCTGGTACTGTCACACCATCTGTACCCTGACAGTATACAGCAGACAGTATATAAGCCCCACTCTGGGATTGTCACACCCCCTGTACCCTGACAGTATACAGCAGACCGTATATAACCCCGCTCTGGGACTGTCACACCCCCTGTACCGTGACAGTATACAGCAGCCAGTATATAAGCACCACTCTGGGACTGTCACACCCCCTGTACCCTGACAGTATATAGCAGACAGTATATAACCCCGCTCTGGGACAGTCACACCCCCTGTACCCTGACAGTATACAGCAGACAGTATATAAGCCCCGCTCTAGGACAGTCACACCCCCTGTACCCTGACAGTATATAGCAGACAGTATATAAGCCCCGCTCTGGGACTGTCACACCCCCTGTACCCTGGCAGTATACAAGCCAGCTCTGGGACTGTCACACCCCCTGTCCCCTGACAGTATACAGCAGACAGTATATAACCCCGCTATGGGACTGTCACACCCCCTGTACGCTGACAGTATACAGCAGACAGTATATAACCCCGCTCTGGCACGGTCACACCGTCTGTAACCTGGCAGTATACAGCAGACAGTATATAACCCCACTCTGGGACTGTCACACACCCTGTACTCTGACAGTATACAGCAGACAGTATATAACCCCGATATGGGACCGTCACACACCCTGTACCCTGACAGTATACAGCAGACAGTACACAAGCCCTGCTCTGGGACTGTCACACCGTCTGTACCCTGACAGTATACAGCAGACAGTATATAAGCCCCACTGTGGGACTGTCACACCCCCTGTATCCTCACAGTATACAGCAGACAGTATATAAGCCCGCTGTGGGACTGTCACACCCCCTGTACCCTGACAGTATACAGCAGACAGTATATAAACCCGCTCTAGGACAGTCACCCCCCCTGTACCCTGACAGTATACAGCAGACAGTATATAACCCATCTATGGGAATGTCACACCCCCTGTACCCTCACAGTATACAGACAATATATAAGCCCCGCTCTAGGACTGTCACACTCCCTGTACCCTGAGAGTATACAGCAGACAGTATATAAGCCCCGCTCTGGCACTGTCACCCCCCCCCCCTGTACGCTGACAGTATACAGCAGACAGTATATAACCCAGCTATGGGACTGTCACACCCCCTGTACCCTGAGAATATACAGCAGACAGTATATAAGCCCCGCTCTGGCACTGTCACCCCCCCCCCCCCCCCCTGTACCCTGACAGTATACAGCAGGCCGAATATAACCCCGCTCTGGCATTGTCACAGGGGGTACCCTGATAGTATATAAGCCCCGAATGGGACTGTCACACCCTCAGTACCCCGACAGTATGCAGCAGGCAGTATATAAACACCGCTCTGGGACTGTCACACCCCCTGTACCCTGACAGTATACGAGCCCCGAATGGGACTGTCACACCCTCTGTACACTGACCGTATACAACAGACAGTATATAAGCCCGCTATGGGACTGTCACACCCCCTGTACCCTGACAGTATATAACCCAGCTCTGGGACTGTCACACCCCCTGTACCCTGACAGTATACAGCAGACTGTATATAACCCCGCTCTGGGACAGTCACCCCCGCTGTACCCCGACAGTATATAACCCCGCTATGGGACTGTCACACCCCCTGTACCCTGACAGTATATAACCCAGCTCTGGGACTGTCACACCCCCTGTACCCTGACAGTATACAGCAGACAGTATATAACCCCGCTCTGGGACTGTCACACCCCCTGTACCCTGACAGTATACAGCAGACAGTATATGAGCCCCGGATGGGACTGTCACACCGTCTGTAACCTGGCAGTATACAGCAGACAGTATATAACCCCACTCTGGGACTGTCCCCCCCCCCCCCCCCCCCCCCCTGTACCCTGACAGTATACAGCAGACAGTACAAAGCCCTGCTCTGGGACTGTCACACCGTCTGTACCCTGACAGTATACAGCAGACAGTATATAAGCCCCACTGTGGGACTGTCACACCCCCTGTATCCTCACAGTATACAGCAGACAGTATATAAGCCCGCTCTGGGACTGTCACACCCTCTGTACCCTGGCAGTATACAGCAGGCAGTATACAGCAGACCGTATATAAGCCCGCTATGGGACTGTCACACCCCGCTGTACCCTGACAGTATACAGCAGACAGTATATAACCCTGCTAAGGGAATGTCACACCCCCTGTACCCTCACAGTATACAGCAGACAGTACATAAGCCCCGGATGGGACTATCACCCCCCCTGTATACTGACAGTATATAAGCCCCGCTCTGGGACTGTCAGACCCCCTGTACCCTGAGAGTATACAGCAGACAGTATATAAGAACCGCTCTGGCACTGTCTCACCCCCCTGTACCCTGACAGTATACAGCAGACAGTATATAAGCCCCGCTCTTGGACTGTCACACCCCCTGTACCCCGACCGTATATGAGCCCCGGATGGGACTGTCACACACCCTGTACACTGACAGTATACAACAGACCGTATATAACCCCACTCTGGGACTGTCACACTCCCTGTACCCTCACAGTATACAGCAGACACTATATAACCCCGCTCTGGGACTGTCACACCCCCTGTACCCTGCCAGTATATAACCCCACTCTGTGACTGTCACACACCCTGTACCCTGACAGTATACAGCAGACACTATATAACCCCGCTCTGGGACTGTCACACCGTCTGTACCCTGGCAGTATACAGCAGACAGTATATAACCCCACTCTGGGACTGTCACACACCCTGTACCCTGACAGTATACAGCAGACCGTATATACCCCTGTTCTGGGACTGTCACACCCCCTGTACCCTGACCGTATACAATAGACAGTATATAAGCCCCGATCTGGGACTGTCACACCCCCTGTACCCTGGCAGTATACAGCAGACAGTATATAACCCCGCTCTGGTACTGTCACCCCCCCCTGTACCATGACAGTATACAGCAGACCATATATGACCCCGCTCTGGGACTGTCACACCCCCTGTACCCTGACAGTATACAGCAGACCGTATATAACCCTGTTCTGGGACTGTCACACCCCCTGTACCCTGACCGTATACAATTGACAGTATATAAGCCCCGATCTGGGACTGTCACACCCCCTGTACCCTGGCAGTATACAGCAGACAGTATATAAGCCCGCTCTGGGATAGTCACACCCCATGTACCCTGACATTATACAGCAGACAGTATATGAGCCCTCTATGGGACTGTCACACCCCCTGTACCCTGGCAGTATACAACAGACAGTATATAACCCCGCTCTGTGACTGTCACACCCCCTGTACCCTGACAGTATACAACAGACAGTATATAACCCCGATCTGGGACTGTCACACCCCCTGTACCCTGGCAGTATACAACAGACAGCATATAACCCCGCTCTGGGACTGTCACACCCCCTGTACCCTGGCAGTATACAACAGACAGTATATAACCCCGCTCTGGGACTGTCACACCCCCTGTACCCTGACAGTATACAGCAGACAGTATATAACCCCGCTATGGGACTGTCACACCCCCTGTACCCTGACAGTATACAACAGACAGTATATAACCCCGCTCTGGGACTGTCACACCCCCTGTACCCTGGCAGTATACAGCAGACAGTATATAACCCCGCTATGGGACTGTCACACCCCCTGTACACTGACAGTATACAGCAGACAGTATATGACCCCGCTATGGGACTGTCACACCCCCTGTACCCTGACAGTATACAGCAGACCGTATATAACCCTGTTCTGGGACTGTCACACCCCCTGTACCCTGACAGTATACAGCAGACCGTATATAACCCTGTTCTGGGACTGTCACACCCCCTGTACCCTGACCGTATACAATAGACAGTATATAAGCCCCGATCTGGGACTGTCACACCCCCTGTACCCTGGCAGTATACAGCAGACAGTATATAACCCCGCTCTGGGACTGTCACAGCCCCTGTACCCTGACAGTATACAGCAGACAGTATATAACCCCGCTATGGGACTGTCACACCCCCTGTACACTGACAGTATATAAGCCCGCTCTGGGATAGTCACACCCGCTGTACCCTGACATTATACAGCAGACAGTATATAAGCCCTCTATGGGACTGTCACACCCCCTGTACCCTGGCAGTATACAACAGACAGTATATAACCCCGCTCTGGGACTGTCACACCCCCTGTGCCCCGACAGTATACAGCAGACAGTATATAACCCCACTCTGGGACTGTCACACCCCCTGTACCCTGACAGTATACAGCAGACAGTATATAACCCCGCTATGGGACTGTCACACCCCCTGTACACTGACAGTATACAGCAGACAGTATATAACCCCACTCTGGGACTGTCACACCCCCTGTACCCTGACAGTATACAGCAGACAGTATATGAGTCCGCTATGGGACTGTCACATCCCCTGTACCCTGACAGTATACAGCAGACTCCTGACAGTATACAGCAGACTCCGCTTGGCCATTTACCTTCCACCAGGATGCCGCCGGGGTCTCCTCACTGCGCGTTCCTTACGGCTCTGGGTTATCTTCCTTTGGATGACGGTATTTGGGCCCCGGATCTCTGCGATGTGACCGGGCCCCGGGGGTGGGTACAGTAAGACGTTACCCTGCGCAGCGACCCCGTAGCGTCAGTGTCTCTCCCTCCAGGGCCCCGCCTGGCGCTGTATATACAGGTGTACCTGCCTGTGCACCTATATATATATATATATAAGAGCTATATATAGTGGGTGCAGTGCCGGTATACCGCTGCCTAGGCCGCTACACGCGAGTGTACAGCTGCCTGCCCTGACCCCGGCCCGCTGAATGTAAACATGTCTGACCCAGGTGACTTGTAGGTGCCCCCAGTCCTGTGTGTGGCCCCCGGGGTGTCAGACACGGGGCCCCCTGGCGGTAAGAGGTGCCCCCTCCCCGGCTGTGCGTTACTGGCCACCGGCCCTGACCCGAGCACTGAGGCGGCGGCGCTGGACCCCGAGCTCGCGGTGTGCTAGGCCCGAAGGCCCGGGCTCAGTCCCTCTCTGCGTGCGGGTAACGGGCCGCCTCCTCCCGGGGGGACCTTGCTCCGTCTCCCGCTCTCTCTCGCCCCCCCCCCAGGCTGCGTCCCTGTCGCCTCGGTCGCGATATTCACTCGTTACGTCACGACACGTCACGCTCCCTCCTCCGCCACCTCCTCCGTGTGCGGGGATCCCAGGACAAGATGGCGGCGGCGCTGAGGGGAGGGGTCACGTGACGCACTGTGCTCCCGTGCTGGCGGGGCGGGGCCACGGGAGAGCGTCGCCGGTCTCGCGAGAGCGTCGCCGGCGGCCAATCAGAGGGGGTCGGTCGGCGCCCGAGGACCCTCAGCCGGCGCGCTGGGCGACCGTTATGTCAGCGGTTGGGGGGTCTCGGGGTGACACAGCGACAGCCTCACCGCCCCACTCACACGCTACCTGCCCCACTTCCGGTGCAGCAACATGGCGGCGCCGGAAATGGCCTGTGAGGTGTAGTGGGCGGGGCCTGCAGTAAATAAACATTGGGTTAGCCCTGCCCCGTCCAGGGTGTCTCCCATGGATATAGCTGAGCTCTGTCAGAGGGACCACAAGTCCCAGCATAACTATACACTGCCTGACCTCTACCTTGTTCCCCGTTAGTATTAAGCCCTGACCTGTCCTCTCCCATCACGCTCACAGCGGTAAATGTACTAAGATGGGATGTTGCCAATAGCAACCAATCAGATCCCAGGTATTACCTTCTAGAACAGTGATAGGGAACCTTTGGCACTCCAGCTGTTGTTGAACTACACATCCCAGCATGCCCTGCTACAGTTTTAGCATGGCAAAACTGTAGCTGGGCATGCTGGTATATGTAGTTCAACAACAGCTGGAGTGCCAAAGGTTCGCCATCACTGTTCTAGAAGGTGCTAGATAAATGAAAAGTAGAATCTGATTGGTTGCTATGGGCAACATCCCATCTTACATAGATCTCCCGTCTTAGTAAATTTACCCCACAATGTCTGTTTGCCTGTATGTGTTATGTACCAGGGAGTAACAGACCTTCTCCGGGACCTACAGCGCCCTAATCTGGGAGTAGAGCTGGGTACACGCTTTTCCAATCCTCTGCAAATCGGGGCTATTTTTGGGCCGGAACGTCGTTACTTTTCTAAAACGATGGGCCGGAACGTCTGCGGCCTGCCCACAGCGGCGGGGTCCGGGCAAAGGGGCACGCGGCCATTTCAAATGTGGCTCTGGCCGCCAGCCGGTCAGAGCTCGCGGACCGACAGTGGCGGTCCCTGATTGGCTGCAGGCCGCAAACTTTGAATGGCTTACAAGCCAGCGCCTCAAATGGCCGCTGGAGAGGGGCAGGCAAGGCGCACGCTGCGCCTTCCCTTCCCCACATATACAGACATTGGCAGCTGCAGCAGCAGAAGAGGGGTGAACGTGTGGGCAGAATGTGTAACTGGCACTACTGGGGCATTGGGTATCTGACACTACACTGGGACATTGTGTATCTGGCACTACACTGGGGCATTGTGTATCTAGCACTACACTGGGGGCATTGTGTAACTGGCACTCTGGGGGCACAATGTGTAACTGGCACTACAGGGGGCATTGGGTAACTTGCACTAGTGGGGACAGAATGTGTAACTGGCACTACTGGATGCATTGTGTATCTGGCACTATACTGGGGCATTGTGAATCTGGCACTACTGGGGGCATTGTCTATCTGGCACTACTGGGGCCAGAATGAGTAACTGGCACTACTGGGGGCATTGTGTATCTGGCACTTCTAGGGCCAGAATGTGTAACTGCCACTACTGGGGTCATTGTGTATCTGGCACTTCTCTGGGGGCATGGTGTATCTGCACTACTCTGGGAGCATTGTGTGTCTGGCACTACACTGGGGGCATTGTGTATTTGGCACTACACTGAGGGCATTATGTGTATCTAGCACTACACTGTGGGCAATATGTATATCTGGCACTACACTGGGGGCATTGTGTATTTGGCACCACACTGAGGGCATTATGTGTATCTAGCACTACACTGTGGGCAATATGTATATCTGGCACTACACTGGGGGCATTGTGTATTTGGCACTACACTGAGGGCATTATGTGTATCTAGCACTACACTGTGGGCAATATGTATATCTGGCACTACACTGGGGGCATTGTGTATGTGGCACTACTGGGGGCATTGTGTAACTGCCACTACTGGGGCATTGTGTATCTGGCACAACTGGAGGCATTGTGCATCTGGCACTACACTGGGGCATTGTGTATTTGGCACTACACAGAGGGCATTATGTGTATTTGGCACTACACTGTTGGCATTGTGTCTCTGACACTACACTGGGGGCATTATGTGTATATATGGCACTTTTGGCGCACTAAGTGTATATAGGGCACTACTGGGGGCATTATGTGTTTTTAAAAAAAAGTGTAGGCACTAAGTGGTGCCCCGCCACTGTGGTAGCTCCACCCTCATCACCACCCACCTCTGCCCTGCCCACAGTTCCTGAACCTATTTTCCTACAAAAACAGCATTGTCTACATACAATCCTCCCTACACACTTGTCCAATTTTTTAGCAGACCAATCTGTGTACAGAAACATTCTGCTGAAAAAATATAATTTTCGCTGGGGTACTTATTAATATAGGAATTTGATCAATTATAATGGCGAAGGGGGGCTGAGTACAGGATTTTAATGAACCTCCCCTTAAAAAAATGAGTGCACATGGTTTTGCCCAACTGCTAAAAAATTTCCTGCTGCGATCAACTTGGAATTACCCCCAGTGCCCAGAGGAGACGGACAGTACGAGGAAAGGATTTTGGAAATCCAAGGGCAAAATTCATACCAGCCCACACCATCCACACTGTATAACATGGGATACACGAACCAGTCAACAGTATGAAACAAAACCAGTATCAGTCCAAAAATGATCCAAACTGAAAACATAACCCTTATGTAAGCAACAACTATGGCCCTCATTCCGAGTTGTTCGTTCGCTAGCTGCTTTTAGCAGCATTGCACACGCTAAGCCGCCGCCCTCTGGGAGTGTATCTTAGCATAGCAGAATTGCGAATGAAAGATTAGCAGAATTGCGAATAGAAAATTCTTAGCAGTTTCTGAGTAGCTTGAGACTTACTCACACATAGCGATCAGTTCAGTCAGTTTCGTTCCTGGTTTGACGTCACAAACACGCCCAGCGTTCGGCCAGACACTCCCCCGTTTCTCCAGCCACTCCCGCGTTTTCCCCTGAAACCCCTGCGTTTTTCCCGCACACTCCCAGAAAACAGTCAGTTTCCGCCCAGAAAGACCCACTTCCTGTCAATCACTCACCGATCACCAGAACGAAGAAAAAACTTCGTTATGCCGTGAGTAAAATACCTAACTTTTGTGTAAAATAACTAAGCGCATGCGCTATGCGAACCTTGCGCAAGCGCAGTAAGCGACTAATCTCAGTATAGCGAAAATCGGCAACAAGCGAACAACTCGGAATGACCCCCTATATACAAGTCTTGCAGGATGTTGTCCGCACTGGGACGGGCGCCCAGCATCCTCTACGGACTAGGAGAAAAAGATTTACCGGTAGGTTTAAAATCTTATTTCTCTAACGTCCTAGTGGATGCTGGGGACTCCGTCAGGACCATGGGGATTAGCGGCTCCGCAGGAGACAGGGCACAAAAAGTAAGCTTTTAGGATCACATGGTGTGTACTGGCTCCTCCCCCTATGACCCTCCTCCAAGCCTTAGTTAGGTTTTTGTGCCCGTCCGAGCAGGGTGCAATCTAGGTGGCTCTCTTAAAGAGTTGCTTAGAAAAAGTTTTTAGGTTCTTTATTTTCAGTGAGTCCTGCTGGCAACAGGCTCACTGCATCGAGGGACTTAGGGGAGAGAAGTGAACTCACCTGCGTGCAGGATGGATTGGCTTCTTAGGCTACTGGACACCATTAGCTCCAGAGGGAGTCGGAACACAGGTCTCGCCCTGGGGTTCGTCCCGGAGCCGCGCCGCCGACCCCCCTTGCAGATGCTGAAGATTGAAGAGGTCCGGAACCAGGCGGCAGAAGACTTTCAGTCTTCATCAGGTAGCGCACAGCACTGCAGCTGTGCGCCATTGTTGTCAGCACACTTCACACAGCGGTCACGGAGGGTGCAGGGCGCGGGGGGGGGCGCCCTGGGCAGCAATGTATAATACCTGTATGGCGAAAAATACATCACATATAGCCCTTGAGGCTATATGGATGTATTTAACCCCTGCCAGATATCACAAACTCCGGAGAAGAAGCCAGCCGAAAAGGGGGCGGGGCCTATTCTCCTCAGCACACAGCGCCATTTTCCCTCACATAAATGCTGGTGGGAAGGCTCCCATGCTCTCCCCTGCACTGCACTACAGAAACAGGGTTAAAACAGAGAGGGGGGGCACTGATTTGGCGATATGAATATATATTAAATGCTATAAGGGAGGAACACTTATATAAAGGTTGTCCCTATATAATTATAGCGTTTTGGTGTGTGCTGGCAAACTCTCCCTCTGTCTCCCCAAAGGGCTAGTGGGTCCTGTCCTCTATCAGAGCATTCCCTATGTGTGTGCTGTATGTCGGTACGTGTGTGTCGACATGTATGAGGAAAATGTTGGTGAGGAGGCGGAGCAAATTGCCTGTAATGGTGATGTCACTCTCTAGGGAGTCGACACCGGAATGGATGGCTTATTTATGGAATTACGTGATAATGTCAACACGCTGCAAGCCGGTTGACGACATGAGACGGCCGGCGAACAAATTAGTACCTGTCCAGGCGTCTCAAACACCGTCAGGGGCTGTAAAACGCCCATTTACCTCAGTCGGTCGACACAGACCCAGACACGGACACTGATTTCAGTGTCGACGGTGAAGAAACAAACGTATTTTCCTTTAGGGCCACACGTTAAGGGCAATGAAGGAGGTGTTACATATTTCTGATACTACAAGTACCACAAAAAAGGGTATTATGTGGGATGTGAAAAAACTACCTGTAGTTTTTCCTGAATCAGATAAATTAAATGAAGTGTGTGATGATGCGTGGGTTTCCCCCGATAGAAAATTATTGGCGGTATACCCTTTCCCGCCAGAAGTTAGGGCGCGTTGGGAAACACCCCTTAGGGTGGATAAGGCGCTCACATGCTTATCAGAACAAGTGGCGGTACCATCTACAGATAGGGCCGTACTTAAGGAGCCAGCTGATAGGAGGCTGGAAAATATCCTAAAAAGTATACACACACATGCTGGTGTTATACTGCGACCAGCGATCGCCTCAGCCTGGATGTGCAGAGCTGAGGTGGCTTGGTCGGATTCCCTGACTAAAAATATTGATACCCTTGACAGGGACAGTATTTTATTGACTATAGAGCATTTAAAGGATGCATTTCTATATATGCGAGATGCGCAGAGGGATATTTGCACTCTGGCATCAAGAGTAAATGCGATGTCCATATCTGCAAGAAGATGTTTATGGACACGACAGTGGTCAGGTGATGCAGATTCCAAACGGCACAAAGATGTATTGCCGTATAAAGGGGAGGAGTTATTTGGGGTCGGTCCATGGGACCTGGTGGTCACGGCAACTGCTGGAAAATCCACCGTTTTTTACCCTAAGTCACATCTCTGCAGAAAAAGACACCGTCTTTTCAGCCTCAGTCCTTTCGTCCCTATAAGAGTCATATCTGCCCAGGGATAGAGGAAAGGGAAGAAGACTGCAGCAGGCAGCCCATTCCCAGGAACAGAAGCCCTCCAACGCTTCTACCAAGTTCTCAGCATGACGCTGGGACCGTACAGGACCCCTGGATCCTACAAGTAGTATCCAAGGGGTACAGATTGGAATGTCGAGACGTTTCCCCCTCGCAGGTTCCTGTAGTCTGCTGTACCAATGTCTCCCTCCGACAGGGAGGCAGTATTGAAAACAATTCACAAGCTGTATTCCCAGCAGGTGATAATCAAAGTACCCCTCCTACAACAAGGAAAGGGGTATTATTCCACACTATATGGTGGTACTGAAGCCAGAAGGCTAGGTGAGACCTATTCTAAATCTGAAATATTTGAACACTTACAAAAGTTCAAATCCAGATGGAGTCACTCAGAGCAGTGATAGCGAACCGGGAAGAAGGGGACTATATGGTGTCCCGGGACATCAGGGATGCTTACCTCCATGTCCCAAAAATTTGCCTTTCTCACCGAGGGTACCTCAGGTTCGTGGTACAGAACTGTCACTATCAGTTTCAGACGATGCCGTTGGATTGTCCAAGGCACCCCGGGTCCTTACCAAGGTAATGACCGAAATGAGGATTCGTCTTCAAAGAAAATGGACGACTTCCTGATAAGAACAAGGTCCAGAGAACAGTTGGAGGTCGGAGTAGCACTATCTCAAGTAGTTCTACGACAACACGGGTGGATTCTAAATATTCCAAAACCGCAGTTGTTCCGACGACACGTCTGCTGGTCCTAGGGATGATTCTGGACACAGTCCAGAAAAAGGTGTTTCTCCCAGAGGAGAAAGCCAGGGAGTTATCCGAGCTAATCGGGATCCTCCTAAAACCAGGAAAAGTGTCAGTGCATCATTGCACAAGAGTCCTGGTAAAAATGGTGGCTTATTACGAAGCGATTCCATTCGGCAGATTTCACGCAAGAACTCTTCAGTGGGATCTGCTGGACAAATGGTCCGGATCGCATCTTCAGATGCATCGGCGGATAACCCTATATCCAAGGACAAGGGTGTCTCTCCTGTGGTGATTACAGAGTGCTCATCTTCTAGAGGGCCGCAGATTCGGCATTCAGGATTGGGTGCTGGTGACCACGGAGGCCAGCCTGAGAGGCTGGAGAGCAGTCACACAGGGAAAAAATTTCCAGGGAGTGTGATCAAGTCTGGAGAATTCTCTCCACATAAATATACTGGAGCTAAGAGCAAATTTATAATGCTCTAAACTTAGCAAGACCTCTGCTTCAAGGTCAGCCGGTATTGATCCAGTGGGATAACATCACGGCAGTCGCCCACGTAAACAGAAAGGGCGGCACAAGAAGCAGGAGGGCAGTGGCAAAACTGCAAGGATTTTTCGCTAGGCGGAAAATCATGTGATAGCACTGTCAGCAGTGTTCATTCCGGGAGTGGACGACTGGGAAGCAGACTTCCTCAGCAGGCACGACCTCCACCCGGGAGAGTGGGAACTTCATCGGGAAGTTCCGCATGATTGTGAACCGTTGGGAAAGACCAAAGGTGGACATGATGGCATCCCGCCCGAACAAAAAACGGGACAGGTATTGCGCCAGGTCACGAGACCTTCAGGCGATAGCTGTGGATGTCCTGGTAACACCGTGGGTGTAACAGTCGGTGTATGTGTTCCCTCCTCTGCTTCTCATAACCAAGGTATTGAGAATTATAAGACGTAGAGGAGTAAGAACTATACTCGTGGCTCCGGATTGGCCAAGAGGGTCTTGGTACCCGGAATTTCAAGAGATGCTCACAGAGGACTAATGGCCTCGGGAGCTAAGAAGGGACTTGCTTCAGCAAGTACCATGTCTGTTCCAAGACTTACCGCGGCTGCGTTTGACGGCATGGCGGTTGAACGCCGGATCCTAAGGGAAAAGGCATTCCGGAAGAGGTCATACCTACCCTGGTCAAAGCCAGGAAGGAGGTGACCGCACAACGTTATCACCACATGTGGTGAAAATATGTTGCGTGGGTGAGGCCAGGAAGGCCCCACGAAGAAATTTCAACTAGGTCGATTTCTGCACTTCCTGCAAACAGGAGTGTCTATGAGCCTCAAATTGGGGTCCATTAAGGTTCAAGTTTCGGCCCTGTAGATTTTCTTCCAGAAAGAATTGGCTTCAGTTCCTGAAGTCCAGACATTTGTCAAGGGAGTATTGCATATACAGCCCCTTTTGTGCCTCCAGTGGCACCGTGGGATCTCAACGTAGTGTTGGGATTCCTAAAATCATATTGGTTTGAACCGCTCAAATCTGTGGATTTGAAATATCTCACATGGAAAGTGACCATGCTGTTGGCCCTGGCCTCGGCCAGGCGAGTGTTAGAATTGGCGGCTTTGTCTTACAAAAGCCCATATTTGATTTTCCATTCGGACAGGGCAGAACTGCGGACTCGTCCCCAGTTTCTTCCTAAGGTGGTGTCAGCGTTTCACCTGAAACAACCTATTGTGGTGCCTGCGGCTACTAGGGACTTGGAGGACTCCAAGTTGCTAGACGTTGTCAGGGCCCTGAAAATATATATATATATATATAATTCCAGGACGGCTGGAGTCAGAAAGTCTGACTTGCTGTTTATATTGTATGCACCCAAAAAGCTGGGTGCTCCTGCTTCTAAGCAGACTATTGCTCGTTGGATTTGTAGTACAATTCAGCTTGCACATTCTGTGGCAGGCCTGCCACAGCCAAAATCTGTAAATGCCCATTCCACAAGGAAGGTGGGCTCATCTTGGGCGGCTGCCCGAGGGGTCTCGGCTTTACAACTTTGCCGAGCAGCTACGTGGTCAGGGGGGAACACGTTTGTAAAATTCTACAAATTTGATACCCTGGCTGAGGAGGACCTGGAGTTCTCTCATTCGGTGCTGCAGAGTCATCCGCACTCTCCCGCCCGTTTGGGAGCTTTGGTATAATCCCCATGGTCCTGACGGAGTCCCCAGCATCCACTAGGACGTTAGAGAAAATAAGATTTTACTTACCGATAAATCTATTTCTCATAGTCCGTAGTGGATGCTGGGCGCCCATCCCAAGTGCGGATTGTCTGCATTACTTGTACATAATTATTGTTACAAAAATCGGGTTATTATTGTTGTGGGCCATCTTTTCAGAGGCTCCTTCGTTGTTATCATACTGTTAACTGGGTTCAAATCACAAGTTGTACGGTGTGATTGGTGTGGCTGGTATGAGTCTTACCCGGGATTCAAGATCCTTCCTTATTGTGTACGCTCGTCCGGGCACAGTACCTAACTGAGGCTTGGAGGAGGGTCATAGGGGGAGGAGCCAGTACACACCATGTGATCCTAAAAGCTTACTTTTTGTGCCCTGTCTCCTGCGGAGCCGCTAATCCCCATGGTCCTGACGGAGTCCCCAGCATCCACTACGGACTATGAGAAATAGATTTATCGGTAAGTAAAATCTTATTTTTCTCTTACGTCCTAGAGGATGCTGGGGACTCCGTAAGGACCATGGGGATTATACCAAAGCTCCAAAACGGGCGGGAGAGTGCGGATGACTCTGCAGCACAGAATGAGCAAACATTAGGTTCTCATCAGCCAGGGTATCAAACTTGTAGAATTTTGCAAATGTGTTTGAACCCGACCAAGTCGCCGCTCGGCAAAGTTGTAAAGCCGAGACGCCTCGGGCAGCCGCCCAAGAAGAGCCCACCTTCCTAGTGGAATGGGCCTTTACCGAATTCGGTAACGGCAATCCAGCCGTAGAATGAGCCTGCTGAATCGTGTTACAGATCCAGCGAGCAACAGTCTGCTTAGATGCAGGAGCACCAACCTTGTTGGCTGCATACAGGATAAACAGGGCCTCTGTTTTCCTAACCCGAGCCGTTCTGGCCACATAAATTTTCAATGCCCTGACCACATCTAGGGACTCGGAATCTTCCAGGTCCGTAGCCACTGGCACCACAATAGGTTGGTTCACATGAAAAGAAGAAACCACCTTAGGCAGAAACTGAGGACGAGTCCGCAACTCAGCTCTATCCACATGAAAAATCAGATAAGGGCTTTTGTGAGACAAAGCCGCCAACTCCGACACTCGCCGCGCTGAAGCCAAAGCCAATAACATGACCACTTTCCAAGTGAGATACTTCAATTCAACAGTTTGAAGAGGTTCAAACCAGTGTGACTTAAGAAACCGTAACACCACGTTAAGGTCCCATGGTGCCACCGGAGGCACAAAAGGAGGCTGGATATGCACCACCGCTTTCACGAAAGTCTGGACTTCTGGAAGAGAAGCCAATTCCTTTTGAAAGAAAACGGATAGGGCCGAAACTGAACCTTAATGGAGCCTAACTTTAGGCCCAAATTCACTCCAGTTTGCAGGAAGTGGAGAAAACGTCCGAGATGGAATTCTTCCAGAGGAGCAGTCCTGGCTTCGCACCAAGATACATACATCCTCCAGATACGGTGATAATGTTTCGATGTCACCTCCTTCCTAGCCTTTATCATCCGGAATGCTCTTTTTCGCTAGGATCCTGCGTTCAACCGCCATGCCGTCAAACGCAGTCGCGGTAAGTCCTGCAACAGACAGGGTCCTTGTTGTAGCAGGTCTTCCATGAGAGTAAGAGGCCACGGATCTTCTGTGAGCATTTCCTGCAGATCTGGATACCAGGCCCTTCGAGGCCAATCTGGAACAATGGGAATTGTCTGAATCCCTCTTCGTCTTATGATTCTCAGTATCTTTGAGATGAGAGGAAGAGGAGGAAACACATAGACCGACTGGAACACCCACGGTGTCACCAGGGCGTCCACTGCTACCGCCTGAGGGTCCCTTGACCTGGCGCAATATCTCGGAAGTTTCTTGTTGAGGCGTGAAGCCATCATGTCTATTTGAGACAGTCCCCACTGACCTGCAATCTCTGCGAAGACTTCCTGATGAAGTCCCCACTCTCCTGGATGCAGATCGTGTCTGCTTAGGAAGTCTGCCTCCCAGTTGTCCACTCCCGGAATGAAGACTGCTGACAGAGCGCTTACATGACTCTCCGCCCATCAAAGAATCTTTGAGGCTTCTGCCATTGCCACTCTGCTCCTTGTGCCGCCTTGGCGGTTTACATGAGCCACTACTGTGATGTTGTCTGACTGAATCATAACCGGTAGACCTCGAAGTAAGGTCTCCGCTTGACGAAGGCCGTTGTATATGGCCCTTAATTCCAGTACGTTGATGTGTAGACAAGTCTCCTGGCTTGACCACAGACCTTGGAAGTTTCTTCCCTGTGTGACTGCTCCCCATCCTCGGAGGCTCGCGTCCGTGGTCACCAGAACCCAGTCCTGATGCCGAACCTGTGACCCTCTTTGTCACGAACCGGTCTCTTACCTCTGCGGGTTCTGGGGTTCATCCGTTGCCAGTGCGGTTGCTCGCGGTGCTGTGCGCCCGTGTGGGGACACGGCGTGATCAATGGCACAGGTAATGCAGAGTCTGGGAACTGTGAGTGCGGGGACCAAATGGCCTAAGGCACTGCGGTGTGTCTGCTGTATAGGAGGTGGCCATGTTGGAGACCAAATAGCTAATACAGAGCACTTGTGAAAACACCTGTGGGCAGGTGTAAGCCAATCCCGTGCTTGTGCTGCCTTTAAGTAGGCTGGGATTATGTTACTCTGGGCCAGTGCTTTGTTGTATCAAAGCTGTGCTCTAGCTCTGAGCTCTCTCCGTGCATTCCTGTGTGATTCCCGTGGTCCAGATATCGCCTCCGTTCCCAGAGGTCCGTCTGCAGCCTTCACTGCTGAAAGATCCACCGGCTCTCTGCTGTGCTGTCAGTTAATTGCACTCCTATTGGAAATAGTTGGATTCCCAGTGTCCTGCATGAGGTTACCTTGTCAGTCTGCCTATCATTCAAAGTCTGGAGGATTCTGTTTCTCTCAGCTGTTCGTTTGTTCAACTCTGCATTTAACCCATTCATCACCTTGTCTTCTACTACAGTTTCACAGTGACCTCCGGAACCCGCAAGTAACCCAATTCAGTACTTTTATTTGCTATGTTGTCATTACAAGGATAATTCATCACAGTCTCTCAGTTAACTCTCAAAGCTCCATTGCCAATTCTTACAGTTAATTCTCCATGTCTGCATTAACCAGTTAAACACAATCTGCAGTTCAGCATCAAAGCTTGTTTATATTTGCTATGTTGTCATAACAAGGATAATTCTTCAGTCTCTCAGTTAACTCTGAAAACTCCATTGCAAATCCTTACAGTTATCTCTTCATGTCTGCATTATCCAGTTAATAACATTCTGCAGTTCAGCATCAAAGCTTGTTTATATTTGCTATGTTGTCATAACAAGGATAATTCTTCAGTCTCTCAGTTAACTCTCAAAGCTCCATTGCCAATTCTTACAGTTAATTCTCCATGTCTGCATTAACCAGTTAAACACAATCTGCAGTTCAGCATCAAAGCTTGTTTATATTTGCTATGTTGTCATAACAAGGATAATTCTTCAGTCTCTCAGTTAACTCTCAAAACTCCATTGCAAATCCTTACAGTTATCTCTTCATGTCTGCATTATCCAGTTAATAACATTCTGCAGTTCAGCATCAAAGCTTGTTTATATTTGCTATGTTGTCATAACAAGGATAATTCTTCACAGTCTCTCAGTTAACTCTCAAAACTCCATTGCAAATCCTTACAGTTATCTCTTCATGTCTGCATTATCCAGTTAATCATATTCTGCAGTTCAGCATCAAAGCTCGTTTATATTTGGACAATCCAACATTTATTCATCAGCTTGTTTTGCATATGTTTCCATGAACATTTCTTTTATGTATTTTTGAGTTTTCTCTTGCATATTATTCCTGCAATACTTCAGTATAATATGATGATTAACAACTTGTCAGTTAACTCTTTACTGAATTGTTATTTTGAATAAATATATGAATCGGAACTTTCTTCGTCCTCCCTGCTTTCTTCATAGCCCAGCACCTACACCTGTGGTTGGTCCCGGGTTAACGGATTCACAAAAACACCCGGACCTGACACTCTTGAAGGTAAGCACTCTGCAGCCACCACAAGAGAGATACCCTGGTCCTGGGGGACAGGCGGATTATCTGATGAATCTGTAGATGTGACCCGGACCACTTGTCCAGAAGGTCCCACTAAAAAGTCCTGGTATGGAACCTGCCGAATGGAATGGCCTCGTAAGACGCCACTATCTTTCCCAGAACTCGAGTGCAGTGATGTACCGACACCCTGTCTGGCTTTAACAGGTCCCTGACCAAACTCTGAAGTTCCTGGGCCTTTTCCATCGGGAGAGAGACCCTCTTTTGTTCCGTGTCCAGAATCATGCCTAAGAAAGGCAATCGGGTCATTGAAACTAACTGTGACTTCGGTAGATTGAGAATCCAACCGTGTTGTTGCAACACCGTCAGGGAGAGAGATACGCTGTCCTGCAACTGTTCTCTCGATCTCGCTTTTATCAGGAGATCGTCCAAGTATGGGATAATTGTGACACCCTGATTGCGCAGGAGCACCATCATCTCTGCCATTAATTTGGTAAAAATCCTCGGGGCCGTGGAAAGCCCAAACGGTAACGTCTGAAATTGGTAATGACAATCCTGCACCACAAATCTCAGGAACGCCTGATGAGGTTGATATATGGGGACATGAAGGTATGCATCCTTTATGTCTAGGGACACCATATAATTTCCCCCTTCCAGACTTGCGATGACCGCTCTGAGCGATTCCATCTTGAACTTGAACCTCTTTAAGTATAGGTTTAAGGATTTTAAATTCAGAATGGGTCTGACCGAACCGTCCGGTTTCGGGACCACAAACAGGGTTGAGTAATAGCCCATCCCCTGCTGCAGCAGGGGAACTTTGACCACCACTTGTTGAAGGCACAACTTTTGAATTGCTGCCAAAACTACCTCCCTCTCTGGGGAAGAAGTCGGCAGTGCCGATTTGAAAAACCGGCGAGGAGGCACCTCTTCGAATCCCAGCTTGTACCCCTGGGAAACAATGTCTATTGCCCAGAGATCCACCTGAGAGTGAACCCAGACTTGGCTGAAAAGACGAAGACATGCCCCCACAGGAGCGGACTCCCCCCGCGGAACCCCAGCGTCATGCAGTGGATTTAGTAGAAGCCAGGGAGGACTTCTGTTCCTGGGAACTGGCTGTAGCTGGCAGCTTTTTCCCTTTGCCCTTACCTCTGGCAAGAAAGGAAGATCCCCGAGCTCTCTTGGATTTATGCGACCGGAAGGACTGCATCTGATAATGTGGCGCTTTTTTATGCTGTGAGGAAACATAAGGTAAAAAGGTTGATTTACCTGCAGTAGCCATGGAAACTAGGTCCGCGAGACCTTCCCAAAACAATTCCTCACCCCTGTAAGTGTCAAAGTCGAAAAATATTGTAATGCATACACCATGTACTAACCCCATACACATGCCCGCTGCGCGTGCACTTATTCTGCCGTGCGTGCACATATCCGCAATTTGCGTAGGATCGCTCCTGCGATCATGCACGTGGTGTGGGTATTTACGGCGGAGTTTGTGAGCGCATAGAGGGTTATCAGAACATTACATATTTAACCCAAATAGTGCATTTTGTACACATAGTTCCCCTACACCACATCAGCAAGTATCAACAGTTTAAATGATTCCAGGACTAAGGGATTCGCCTTTGCATGATAGGAGGGGACAGACGAAGGTTATAAGGTGATGTCTGGTATCCAGCTGTAGGGTATTTTCAGAGTAACATTCCGGTGTTGGTTAGAGAAAGATCGCATGTTCCTGCGTATAGTTATGTGCAAAAGTAGAATATAGATATTAACTGTATTTTCTGTATATTATGTATGCGGCGGTAATCCAGAGGATACCACCCACGAGAGCAGTTGAGAAAGACATCGCCCACCTTTTCAAATCAACCTATGACCTCTCCTGTAATGTAAAGATGCACCTCTGTGTCCAATGGACAATGAGAATACAGTGACCATTGTATTGTATATGGAAGTTGTGTATAAAAAGCCTGTTGTTGCTTGGCCGGTCAGTAGACTCTGAACGCTTTCTACCTGACAAGCGGAGGACCAGCCGGGTTGCGCAAGCGAACATTCTCACGTATGTACATTGACTGTAGCCATTATTCTGTTTAGATTTATCTTGTTAGCCTGTAGTGTATGATTTGTACTGTTAACCCTTTTTGAAATAATCCACTGTGGCCTTAGAACCCTGTGGTTCAACTACATATCGGTGTTGTGTCCTCATTTCCCTGCTAGGGTTTAAAGCGTATTTAACTGTATAAGGTTTATAAGTATTGATAAGGTGTACGCACTGCGGGTACTTTATACCGTCAGCGCTACTTAAGGTTTAAGGTATAACATCATTGCAGTGCTTTGCTGCATAAAGGTTTAAAGTGTAACCATATTATTACATTGTATTACTAAAAAGGTTTAAAGGTTATCAATTGTGTGTGTGCGCGCTGTGCGTACTCGGTGCACTCAGCGCGGCGTGTGTACGCCAAGTACGTACCACGTACGGGACTCTGTACGCAAATAGCGTACAAAGTGCGTAGCACGTGTATTCAGTCTAGCGGCCATAGCGGCTCCACGGAAAAAGTGTATCTAGAGGTATAGCTTTATGGTTTAAGATAATATCGACAAAATCATAAGGCAATACCTCCATATGCCGTTTCGAGTCGGATCACCCGACCACTGTCGGGTCCACAGTGCTCGCCTGGCAGAAATCGCCATAGCGTTCGCTCTGGACCCCAGTATGCCCACATCCCTCTGAGCCTCTCTCATATAAAGGACCGCATCCTTAATATGGCCCAGGGTCAATAAAATAGTTTCCTTATCCATCGTATCCATATCCGCAGATAAGGTATCGGTCCACGCTATTACAGCACTACAAACCCAAGCCGACGCTATTGCCGGCCTGAGTGATGTACCAGTATGTGTGTAAATCGACTTCAAGGTAGTTTCCTGCTTGCGATCAGCAGGATCACTGAGGGCAGCGGTATCCTGAGACAGCAGCGCCACCTTTTTGGAAAGGCGCGTCAACGCTTTGTCCACCCTTGTGGAGGATTCCCACCATATCCTGTCCTTGATCGGGAAAGGATACGCCATAACAATCCTTTTGGGAATCTGCAGTTTCTTGTCTGGAGTTTCCCAAGCACTTTCAAATAACTCATTTAATTCAAAAGAAGGTGGAAAAGTAACCTCAGGCTTCTTTTCTTTGAACATGTGGATCTTTGGATTAAGCACCGCGGGGTCATCTATAATATGCAGCACATCCTTTATAGCAATAATTATATAATGAATACTCTTTGCCAATTTTGGCTGCAACCTCGTATCATCATAATCGACACTGGATTCAGAATCCGTGTCGGTATCTGTGTCGACTACAGGAGAAAGTGGGCGTTTTTGGGACCCAGAAGGCCCCTGTGACATAGGGAAAGGCAGGGTATGACCCCCTGTACCGTCGCTGGACTCTGCTTTGTCCAAACGTTTGTGCAATAAATTCACATTTGCATTTAAAATATTCCACATATCAATCCAGTCATGTGTCGGCGTTGCCGACGGAGACACCACACTCATGCGCTCCACCTCATCCCTAGGAGAGCCTTCCGCTTCAGACATGCCGACACACACGTACCGACACACCACACACTCAGGGAAAGCTCTAATCTGGAGACAGTTCCCCCGCAAGGCCCTTTGGAGAGACAGAGAGAGAGTATGCCAGAACACACCCAGCGCCAATAACCCTGGAAAAAATTACCCAGATACAGCGCTTCTTTATATATGTACTGCACCAAATTATGTGCCCCCCCCTTCTTTAAAACCCTCTGTCACCGGTGATCAGCAGGGGAGAGTCCGGGGAGCCAGCTTCTCAGCGTGTGCTGTGGAGAAAATGGCGCTGGTGAGTGCTGAGGGAGAACCCCCGCCCCCTCAGTGGCGGGCTTCGGTCCCGCTCTTTTAAAACAACTGGCGGGGATTCACTGTAAATACCACAAAAAAGTGTATATATATGTATAGCCAGTCTTAGAGGTATATATTGCTGCCCGCCCTGCCCCCCCCCTCCCCCCCGCGCCCTGCACCCAACAGTGTGCGCTGTGTGTGTTCTGTGAGGGAGCAATGGCGCGCAGTGTTACCGCCGCGCGTTACCTCAGTGAAGCTCTGAAGTCTTCTGCCGCCTTTGAAGTCTTCTGTCTTCCTATACTCACCCGGCTTCTATCTTCCGGCTCTGCGAGGAGGACAGTGGCACGGCTCCGGGACGAACCGCTAGGGGAGACCTGCATTCCGACTCCCTCTGGAGCTAATGGTGTCCAGTTGCCTAAGAAGCAGAGCCTATCACTTAAGTAGGTCAGCTTCTCTCTCCTCAGTCCCTCGATGCAGGGAGCCTGTTGCCAGCAGTGCTCCCTGAAAATAAAAAACCTAACAAAATACTTTCTTTCAGGAAGCTCAGGAGAGCTCCCTGTAATGCACCCAGTCTCTCTGAGCACAGTCTTAAACTGAGGTCTGGAGGAGGGGCATAGAGGGAGGAGCCAGTGCACACCCATACCTAAAGTTCTTTTTTAGTGCCCATGTCTCCTGCGGAGCCCGTCTATTCCCCATGGTCCTTACGGAGTCCCCAGCATCCTCTAGGACGTAAGAGAAATACAGGGAACAAAACAAGTAAGGGTCCCCCATATTTTCAGAACCAGCACTGGGCTCCACTAGCAGGGGGGTAATGCCACAGCCAGGGGACACACTTGACAGAAGTCCCATGGCCAAAGCATTCATCCCCCCTAACTAGACTGCCCAGGCCGGGGATTCCTGGGGAAGTGGAGACCCCCCCTCTTCCCCAAATAAGGGGTCCTCCCTCTCCAGGGCATCCAAGGCCAGGGCGGAAACCTGGGGCTATCCCCGGCACACCATCACTAATAGTCCATAGGTGAAATATAGAATTAATTGGGCCTTATTCAGCTTGGATCGGAGATGTGATCGCATTCTGCCGATCCGCGGGCCAGAGCGCACATACAGGGCCAGTTCTGCATGTGCGCGGGCTGGCAAATTTGATCGCATCGCAGTGATACGAACACCTCTGCCGTTTTCAGGGCGGCCACGTGACGTCATACACGGCCGCTGCAACAGGAAAGATGGCTGCGCAGGCTGGGTGGGGGCTTCCCTTATTTTCTGCTGCGGGGTACACTGGGCTCCACAAGGATTGGACAATGGGGTGTAGAGTAGGATCTTGATCCGAGGCACCAACAGGCTCAAAGCTTTGACTGTTCCCAGAATGCACAGCACCGCCTCCTCTATAACCCCGCCTCCCTGCACAGGAGCTCAGTTTTGTAAGTTGGTGCTGCAGTAAGCAGGCACTTAACAGAGGGGCTGCTCCAGGCAGTCCTAAGAAAAGCCTTTTATGAGGTAAAAAGTGAAGACTTCAAGGGCAGCAGCAGTGGTAAATGTCTTGTGACATTCACTGCTGCAGCTCCAGCTCTCCCCAGCGGCGCTGTACACTCCCGAGCCCTGGTTGCTGGGTACCTACAGCGGAGGCTCCGGTTTTCTTCACGTTAGAAACACTGCTGGGGCTCTCCAGGATCGCGTGGCCGCGCTTCGGGAGGTGGTAAGTGGATCTCGCTTGCGGGACCCGGTCTTTATCGCGATCCGGCGCGGTCAGTGGGAGGCGGGCCGCGCGCACTGACGGTGGACACTGTGGCAGTACAGGCGATCCCACTAGATCACCAGGGCATGGGCGCAGGTCAGGTTTTCTCTCCAAACCAATTCTTATATCGCCCACAGTACCCGGTGGTTTTGCCAGCAGAGGGGATAAGGCTTAGACCTGAAGCCCCTCCCCCAGCCTCAGGGCGCCATTTCTAGCAAATGTTCCCGCCCTGGAGCTGCATATCTGTCTCTCCATCACTCCCTGGCAGTGTCTGCGGCGCCATTATCCCTCAGCTCACTGTTCCTGGGAATGCTTGGGCAAATCCTCCTATGTAAAGCCGCCTGGTTGTCAGCGCTGTGCCTTTACAAGACACTTAAGTATTCTACCTGCCTTTTTAGTCAGTGTTAGTAAGAAAGAGTGCATTTAGTCAGGGTTTCCTAGTACAATTACCCTGTGATATACATCCAGTTCTTACTGTGTACTGTTATATCTACTTTTATATAGCTGTGTAAGCTAGTCCAGTGCAGTATTATTGTTAGTAATAACCTCTGCATTGTACAGACTGTGACTATCTGTGTGTGCATTTGATAGCTGAGTGGTGTCCATCTCGTGTCTTTCACTCAACTTGCTATCCCTATATTCTATAACCTGAGGGGGCTTGGTGCGTCAGGTGTTATTTAATATAGGATTTTCACAGATATACTGTATTACGTATTTTTCTCTGTGATTTGGTCACCATATCTCTCCTTTATCTCTGCTAGTGCTGACTACACTGCGCAGGGGTTTGGGTTTAGAGGTATAGTGCTGCTGATAATTGTACTGTGTTACCTCATACTGCAAGTTATATCATGTCTGCTTCTGAGGGTAACGGTTCTGGGGCTGAACACACTGCCGGTGTTGCTGACGCCACGGGGCCATATGAGGAGAATATAGCAGCTGTGGGCTCTGGTTCTGGGGGCTCCTTGCCCCCCAGTGGGACTGTGGCAACGGAGGCACATACTGACCCACCGTGGGCCGCTTTTTCCACGCTTCTGCATACGCTAGTTCATAAACTAACTCCCCCTATGGGACCCCCAATGCCGGTACAACCGTATGTGGTCCCTGCAGCTAACCCGCCGTGGGCGGACGATTTATCTGCTCAATTAAAGAAGTTAAACCAGTCCTTGACTACTAAAAAGTCTAATCAACGCTCGCCTACGTCCAAGAGGTCCTCTAAGCGAGCGCTTATCTCCTCACAATCCACTGCTGTCACTGACACCTCGTCTGATGAAGACGGCACATATACTGACCCCTCAGGTTCTGACTCAGATATGGCTGATGGGGTGGGTGGTTCACATGTGGATGTTCCTGATCTTTTGGAGGCTATTAAGTTAGTTCTGCAGATTACGGATGATCCCGAGCCATCCGTCCCTCCTAAGAAACCAGATAGGTTCAAGCGTCAGAAGGTGGTTAAGCAAGTTTTACCTCACTCTGACCACCTAGTGGATATCCGTCAGGAACCCTGGGAAAACCAGGGTACAAAGTTTGTGCCTCAAAAGAAGATGCTGGCTCGCTATCCCCTCGCGCCAGAGCTGTCTAAAAATTGTGAAACGCCTCCTCCAGTGGACTCACATGTGGCTAGGATGGTGGTTTCCTCAGCTCTACCTGTCACTACCGTCACGTCTCTAAAAGAGCCTACGGATAAACATGTGGAGGGTCTAAAAGCGATTTACACCCTCACGGGTACTGCACAAAGGCCCACTATTGCAGCTACATGGGCTGCAGAGGCTATTGAAGCATGGTCCTTGGAGTTAGAAGCTGAAATCTCTTCTGACCATGCTAGACAATGCTTGTCATATATTGTCACAGCCTCTCGATATATTAAAGAGGCGGCTTCTGATGCCGGTATCCTAGCAGCTAAGGCCTCTACTACGTCAGTCCTGGCTCGCCGGATATTGTGGCTGAGATCCTGGTCTGTGGATCTGGACTCTAGAAAAACCCTGGAGGTACTCCCTTTCAAGGGAGATATTCTGTTTGGGGAGGACTTAAATAAGATTGTGGCTGATTTGGCTACTGCCAAAACTGCCTGTCTGCCTAATACCGCTCCTTCTGTGTCGAAGGCTAAAGGTACGTCCTTTCGCCCTTCAGGTAAAGCAAAAGGTCAGGCGTACCATAAGCAGGCCCGCACTTTCAAGCCTGGTAAGCCGAAGCCCAAAAGAGCCTGGGCTGCCCGTCAGCCAGCTGCCAAGACCAATAAGCCTGCCGCATGACGGGGCGGGCCTCCCCCTGGGGGATCCCCGGGTGGGGGGCCGGCTTCTAGGGTATACCCAGGAATGGTTGAAGACCACTTCAGATGCCTGGGTATGGAAAGTTGTCACTCGAGGCTACGCCATAGCCTTCAAATACCGACCCCCTCATCGACAGACAGACGTCCCGTTGGACCAGACAAAGGCAAAAACTCTACACTCGGTGGTACAGACCCTCCTGGATACAGGAGTCGTAGTATAGGTGCCTCTTGCTCAGAGGGGCCGGTGGGTACTATTCTCCGCTGTTTCTAGTCCCGAAACCGAATGGGTCCTCCCGGCCCATTCTCAACCTCAAGACATTGAACAGGTTTGTGGAGGTTTCCAAGTTCCGTATGGAAACCCTTCGCTCTATAGTTCTGGCCTTGGAACCTGGGGACTACATGGTCTCCCTGGACATACAGGATGCTTACCTGCATATTCCTATAGCAGTGTCACATCAACAATACCTGAGGTTCGCTATTGGCAACCTCTATTACCAGTTTCGGGCGTTACCTTTTGGTTTAACAACGGCTCCGCGAGTCTTCACCAAAGTTATGGCGGAGATGACGGTGGTACTCCGCCGTCAAGGGGTCAGGATACTGCCGTATCTGGACAACTTGTTAATCCTGGCAAATTCCCCAGATCTTCTCCTGCGTCATCTGGATATGACGGTCCGGTTTCTACAAGCCCACGGGTGGCTCATCAACTGGAAGAAATCCTCCCTGGTCCCTGCTCAGAGCATGGTGCACCTGGGAGCGTTGTTAGACACTCACAACCAGAGGTTGTTCTTGTCTCAGGAGAAAGTCCTGAAGCTTCAGGACAGGATTCGTTGCTTCCTTTCTCGTCCGCAAGTGTCGATACATTCGGCAATGCAGGTGCTGGGCCTAATGGTATCAGCATTCGACATGGTGGAGTATGCTCAATTCCATTCTCGCCCACTCCAGAGGCTGATTCTAGCCAAGTGGGATGGCCTGCCTCACCGGATCAGATATCAAATGATCTTCTTGACTCCGGAGGTCCGTCTGTCGCTACACTGGTGGCTCCGGGACCAACAATTGTGCAGGGGTCGTCCCTTCTGAATATCCAACTGGGTCCTGTTGACGACAGATGCCAGTCTAAGAGGTTGGGGCGCGGTGCTGGAGCAACACTCCCTTCAGGGTCGGTGGACCAAGGAGGAATCTCTCCTCTCGATCAACATTCTGGAATTGCGGGCGGTCTTCAATGCGTTGAACCTGGCCCAGCATTTAATTCAGAACCGTCCTGTTCAAGTACAGTCGGACAACGCCACCACAGTGGCTTACATAAATCATCAAGGTGGCACTCGAAGCCGTTTGGTAATGAAGGAAGTCTCACGGCTTCTACATTGGGCGGAACGCCATCTACCGGCCATATCGGCAATATTCATTCCGGGAGTCCTGAATTGGGAAGCGGACTTTCTCAGTCGTCAGGACATGCATGCCGGCGAGTGGGGCCTCCATCCAGAAGTGTTTCAACTCCTCGTGGAAAAGTGGGGTCTTCCAGACGTGGATCTGATGGCGTCTCGTCACAATCACAAGGTTCCGGTCTTCGGAGCAAGGACAAGGGATCCTCAAGCAGCATTTGTGGATGCGCTGGAGGTGCCGTGGAGGTTTCGGCTGCCGTATGTGTTCCCTCCGGTGTCACTCCTGCCCAGGGTAATTTGGAAGTTCAAGCAAGAAAAAGGAAATCTGCTTCTCACAGCTCCGGCGTGGCCCAGACGGCACTGGTTCTCAGACCTTCAGGGCCTATTGTCAGAGCGTCCAATTCTACTTCCACAACGCCCAGACCTCCTCGTTCAGGGCCCTTGTGTCTACCAGGACCTAGCCTGGCTGTCTTTGACGGCGTGGCTCTTGAAGCTTCCATCTTGAGGGCTAAGGGTTTTTCTGAAGAGGTCATTAAAACTATGTTGCGGGCCCGGAAACCGGCTTCTGCTCGGATTTACCATAGGGTCTGGCATTCCTACTTTGTTTGGTGCGCATCTAACAATTATGACGCTTCCAAGTTTAGTACAGCCAAGCTTTTGGCTTTTCTGCAGCAAAGCCTAGAGTTGGGCCTGCGTCTGGCCTCCCTAAAGGTTCATATTTCTGCCTTGTCGGTGTGGTTTCAGAGAAAAATTGCAACTTTGCCTGATGTTCATACTTTCACTCAGGGTGTGTTGCGTATCCAACCTCCCTATGTCCCGCCTGTGGCTCCTTGGGACTTGTCGGTGGTTTTGGAGGCGTTGCAGGAGCCTCCGTTTGAACTCCTTGGTTCGGCTGACCTTAAGTGGCTTTCCCTTAAGGTGGTGTTATTGCTGGCTATTGCTTCAGCTAGAAGAGTGTCGGATTTGGGTGCCTTGTCCTGTAGTTCCCCATATCTGATTTTTCACCATGATCGGGCGGTTCTTAGGACTCGTCCCGGATATTTACCTAATGTGGTTTCTTCGTTTCACCTTAATCAGGAGATTGTGGTTCCGGCACTTGTCTCTCCTGATTTGTCTCCCAAAGAGCGGTCTTTGGATGTGGTACGGGCTCTCCGTATCTATGTGAAGAGAACTGCTCCTATTAGGAAATCTGATTCTCTTTTTGTTGTGTTTGGGTTTCACAAACGTGGCTGGCCTGCTCACAAGCAAACTCTGGCCAGATGGATTAGAATGGTGATTGCACATGCTTATGTGAAGGCTGGTCTCTCTGCTCCTGTTCACATTAAGGCCCAGTCTACTCGGTCTGTTGGACCTTCTTGGGGCGACCCTTGAACAATTGTGCAAGGCGGCTACGTGGTCCTCTGTGAACACGTTCATAAGGTTCTATGCCTTCGATACTGCCGCTTCCCAGGATGCTTCCTTTTGACGCCGGGTTCTTGTGCCCGCTACAGTGCGTCCCCTCCCATTAGGGACTGCTTTAGGACATCCCCTTTGTCCAATACTTGTGGAGCCCAGTGTACCCCGCAGCAGAAAACGAGTTTTATGGTAAGAACTTACCTTTGTTAAAACTCTTTCTGCGAGGTACACTGGGCTCCACAAGGCGCCCACCCTGACGCACTTAGCTTCTTTGGGTGGTATGGCATTAGCCGCTGACACTTCTCCTGTCGTGAGAGTGTGGTGTATGTGGCTACTAACCGTTGTCGTCTCTTTTCCTGCTACTGCATTGGGCTGGTTAACTAAAAACTGAGCTCCTGTGCTGGGAGGCGGGGTGATATAGGAGGCGGCGCTATGCCTTCTGGGAACAGTCAAAGCTTTGAGCCTGTTGGTGCCTCGGATCAAGATCCTACTCTACACCCCATTGTCCAATCCTTGTGGAGCCCAGTGTACCTCGCAGAAAGAGTTTTAACAAAGGTAAGTTCTTACCATAAAACTTGTTTTATGGAGTCTGCGATGCGATTGCAATTGGCCCCTGTTAAAGAAATATAAAAATAAAATCATGACACTGAATGTTTTAATATTTTATTATGCAGCAGGAGGGGCTGTCTTCAAGCTCTTTTGTATGGCCGTCGCCTCCCCCAGGACTTCACTGGCGTCTTCCATCTTCAGCTTTTCCTCGCTCCTCCCCTGCTGTCGGACTGACACCCACTGTTTCGTGCTGGCTAAGACACGTGGAGGCCAAAATTGGCTAGCCATGGCCATCTGGAATTTTAAAAATGTCGCCATTTTCTAAATGGGAAGCCGCACCTGCTGCCGAACTCTGCACTAAGGTAAAGCTCACCGGCTCCGCCGCCTCTCGCCACCGTGACCTCTGCCTCACCCTACACCGATTCCCAATGCCACTGCCGTGGCGGATGGTGCCTGCACTGCCACCACGCTGAAAGTGTGCTGGGCTGCCAGGACCGGAGATCGGTCGCCAGCTCCGGTCTCCACGGCCTGGTCGGTGGTCGGGTCTATAAACCCGGAGACCCGATATGTTGCCTGGTTTTCTTTTATTTTCATACAACGAATAAATTCCTAAACTGAAGTTTTTAAAACCTAAAAATCCGGGGCCTAATAATTATCATCCTCCTCCCTAACCCTGCACTGTGCGGGCTCTGTATGTACCACCTGACCGGCAGTGTCACTGTAAACCTGTAACTGGTGTCCTGCACTCATTATTATCATCCTCCTCCCTAACCCTGCACTGTGCGGGCTCTGTATGTACCACCTGACCGGCAGCGTCACTGTATACCTGTAACTGGTGTCCTGCGCTCATTATTATCATCCTCCTCCCTAACCCTGCACTGTGCGGGCTCTGTATGTACCACCTGACCGGCAGTGTCACTGTAAACCTGTAACTGGTGTCCTGCACTCATTATTATCATCCTCCTCCCTAACCCTGCACTGTGCGGGCTCTGTATATACCACCTGACCGGCAGCGTCACTGTATACCTGTAACTGGTGTCCTGCACTCATTATTATCATCCTCCTCCCTAACCCTGCACTGTGCGGGCTCTGTATGTACCACCTGACCGGCAGTGTCACTGTATACCTGTAACTGGTGTCCTGCGCTCATTATTATCATCCTCCTCCCTAACCCTGCACTGTGCGGGCTCTGTATGTACCACCTGACCGGCAGTGTCACTGTATACCTGTAACTGGTGTCCTGCACTCATTATTATCATCCTCCTCCCTAACCCTGCACTGTGCGGGCTCTGTATGTACCACCTGACCGGCAGTGTCACTGTATACCTGTAA
Source organism: Pseudophryne corroboree (assembly GCF_028390025.1). NCBI lineage: Eukaryota > Metazoa > Chordata > Amphibia > Anura > Myobatrachidae > Pseudophryne > Pseudophryne corroboree. The sequence goes on along the minus strand of NW_026967605.1, from coordinate 174,174 downwards.
CTGGTGTCCTGCACTCATTATTATCATCCTCCTCCCTAACCCTGCACTGTGCGGGCTCTGTATGTACCACCTGACCGGCAGCGTCACTGTATACCTGTAACTGGTGTCCTGCACTCATTATTATCATCCTCCTCCCTAACCCTGCACTGTGCGGGCTCTGTATGTACCACCTGACCGGCAGCGTCACTGTATACCTGTAACTGGTGTCCTGCACTCATTATTATCATCCTCCTCCCTAACCCTGCACTGTGCGGGCTCTGTATGTACCACCTGACCGGCAGCGTCACTGTATACCTGTAACTGGTGTCCTGCGCTCATTATTATCATCCTCCCTAACCCTGCACTGTGCGGGCTCTGTATGTACCACCTGACCGGCAGCGTCACTGTATACCTGTAACTGGTGTCCTGCGCTCATTATTATCATCCTCCTCCCTAACCCTGCACTGTGCGGGCTCTGTATGTACCACCTGACCGGCAGCGTCACTGTATACCTGTAACTGGTGTCCTGCGCTCATTATTATCATCCTCCTCCCTAACCCTGCACTGTGCGGGCTCTGTATGTACCACCTGACCGGCAGCGTCACTGTATACCTGTAACTGGTGTCCTGCGCTCATTATTATCATCCTCCTCCCTAACCCTGCACTGTGCGGGCTCTGTATGTACCACCTGACCGGCAGCGTCACTGTATACCTGTAACTGGTGTCCTGCACTCATTATTATCATCCTCCCTAACCCTGCACTGTGCGGGCTCTGTATGTACCACCTGACCGGCAGTGTCACTGTATACCTGTAACTGGTGTCCTGCACTCATTATTATCATCCTCCTCCCTAACCCTGCACTGTGCGGGCTCTGTATGTACTACCTGACCGGCAGTGTCACTGTATACCTGTAACTGGTGTCCTGCGCTCATTATTATCATCCTCCTCCCTAACCCTGCACTGTGCGGGCTCTGTATGTACCACCTGACCGGCAGTGTCACTGTATACCTGTAACTGGTGTCCTGCGCTCATTATTATCATCCTCCTCCCTAACCCTGCACTGTGCGGGCTCTGTATGTACCACCTGACCGGCAGTGTCACTGTATACCTGTAACTGGTGTCCTGCGCTCATTATTATCATCCTCCTCCCTAACCCTGCACTGTGCGGGCTCTGTATGTACCACCTGACCGGCAGCGTCACTGTATACCTGTAACTGGTGTCCTGCACTCATTATTATCATCCTCCTCCCTAACCCTGCACTGTGCGGGCTCTGTATGTACCACCTGACCGGCAGCGTCACTGTATACCTGTAACTGGTGTCCTGCGCTCATTATTATCATCCTCCTCCCTAACCCTGCGCTGTGCGGGCTCTGTATGTACCACCTGACCGGCAGCGTCACTGTATACCTGTAACTGGTGTCCTGCGCTCATTATTATCATCCTCCTCCCTAACCCTGCACTGTGCGGGCTCTGTATGTACCACCTGACCGGCAGTGTCACTGTATACCTGTAACTGGTGTCCTGCACTCATTATTATCATCCTCCTCCCTAACCCTGCACTGTGCGGGCTCTGTATGTACCACCTGACCGGCAGTGTCACTGTATACCTGTAACTGATGTCCTGCACTCATTATTATCATCCTCCTCCCTAACCCTGCACTGTGCGGGCTCTGTATGTACCACCTGACCGGCAGTGTCACTGTATACCTGTAACTGGTGTCCTGCGCTCATTATTATCATCCTCCCTAACCCTGCGCTGTGCGGGCTCTGTATGTACCCCCTGACCGGCAGTGTCACTGTATACCTGTAACTGGTGTCCTGCACTCATTATTATCATCCTCCTCCCTAACCCTGTACTGTGCGGGCTCTGTATGTACCACCTGACCGGCAGTGTCACTGTATACCTGTAACTGGTGTCCTGCGCTCATTATCATCCTCCTCCCTAACCCTGCACTGTGCGGGCTCTGTATGTACCACCTGACCGGTAGCTTCACTGTATACCTGTAACTGGTGTCCTGCGCTCATTATTATCATCCTCCTCCCTAACCCTGCACTGTGCGGGCTCTGTATGTACCACCTGACCGGCAGCGTCACTGTATACCTGTAACTGGTGTCCTGCGCTCATTATTATCATCCTCCTCCCTAACCCTGCACTGTGCGGGCTCTGTATGTACCACCTGACCGGCAGCGTCACTGTATACCTGTAACTGGTGTCCTGCGCTCATTATTATCATCCTCCTCCCTAACCCTGCACTGTGCGGGCTCTGTATGTACCACCTGACCGGCAGCGTCACTGTATACCTGTAACTGGTGTCCTGCGCTCATTATTATCATCCTCCTCCCTAACCCTGCACTGTGTGGGCTCTGTATGTACCACCTGACCGGCAGCGTCACTGTATACCTGTAACTGGTGTCCTGCACTCATTATTATCATCCTCCTCCCTAACCCTGCACTGTGCGGGCTCTGTATGTACCACCTGACCGGCAGCGTCACTGTATACCTGTAACTGGTGTCCTGCGCTCATTATTATCATCCTCCTCCCTAACCCTGCACTGTGCGGGCTCTGTATGTACCACCTGACCGGCAGCGTCACTGTATACCTGTAACTGGTGTCCTGCGCTCATTATTATCATCCTCCTCCCTAACCCTGCACTGTGCGGGCTCTGTATGTACCACCTGACCGGCAGCGTCACTGTATACCTGTAACTGGTGTCCTGCGCTCATTATTATCATCCTCCTCCCTAACCCTGCACTGTGCGGGCTCTGTATGTACCACCTGACCGGCAGCGTCACTGTATACCTGTAACTGGTGTCCTGCACTCATTATTATCATCCTCCTCCCTAACCCTGCACTGTGTGGGCTCTGTATGTACCACCTGACCGGCAGCGTCACTGTATACCTGTAACTGGTGTCCTGCACTCATTATTATCATCCTCCTCCCTAACCCTGCACTGTGCGGGCTCTGTATGTACCACCTGACCGGCAGCGTCACTGTATACCTGTAACTGGTGTCCTGCACTCATTATTATCATCCTCCTCCCTAACCCTGCACTGTGCGGGCTCTGTATGTACCACCTGACCGGCAGTGTCACTGTATACCTGTAACTGGTGTCCTGCGCTCATTATTATCATCCTCCCTAACCCTGCGCTGTGCGGGCTCTGTATGTACCCCCTGACCGGCAGTGTCACTGTATACCTGTAACTGGTGTCCTGCACTCATTATTATCATCCTCCTCCCTAACCCTGTACTGTGCGGGCTCTGTATGTACCACCTGACCGGCAGTGTCACTGTATACCTGTAACTGGTGTCCTGCGCTCATTATCATCCTCCTCCCTAACCCTGCACTGTGCGGGCTCTGTATGTACCACCTGACCGGTAGCTTCACTGTATACCTGTAACTGGTGTCCTGCGCTCATTATTATCATCCTCCTCCCTAACCCTGCACTGTGCGGGCTCTGTATGTTCCACCTGACCGGCAGCGTCACTGTATACCTGTAACTGGTGTCCTGCACTCATTATTATCATCCTCCTCCCTAACCCTGCACTGTGCGGGCTCTGTATGTACCACCTGACCGGCAGTGTCACTGTATACCTGTAACTGGTGTCCTGCACTCATTATTATCATCCTCCTCCCTAACCCTGCACTGTGCGGGCTCTGTATGTACCACCTGACCGGCAGTGTCACTGTATACCTGTAACTGGTGTCCTGCACTCATTATCATCCTCCTCCCTAACCCTGCACTGTGCGGGCTCTGTATGTACCACCTGACCGGCAGCATCACTGTATACCTGTAACTGGTGTCCTGCGCTCATTATTATCATCCTCTTCCCTAACCCTGCACTGTGCGGGCTCTGTATGTACCACCTGACCGGCAGTGTCACTGTATACCTGTAACTGGTGTCCTGCACTCATTATTATCATCCTACCTAACCCTGCACTGTGCGGGCTCTGTATGTACCACCTGACCGGCAGCTTCACTGTATACCTGTAACTGGTGTCCTGCGCTCATTATTATCATCCTCCTCCCTAACCCTGCACTGTGCGGGCTCTGTATGTACCACCTGACCGGCAGCGTCACTGTATACCTGTAACTGGTGTCCTGCACTCATTATTATCCTCCTCCCTAACCCTGCACTGTGCGGGCTCTGTATGTACCACCTGACCGGCAGCGTCACTGTATACCTGTAACTGGTGTCCTGCACTCATTATTATCATCCTCCTCCCTAACCCTGCGCTGTGCGGGCTCTGTATGTACCACCTGACCGGCAGTGTCACTGTATACCTGTAACTGGTGTCCTGCACTCATTATTATCATCCTCCTCCCTAACCCTGCACTGTGCGGGCTCTGTATGTACCACCTGACCGGCAGTGTCACTGTATACCTGTAACTGGTGTCCTGCACTCATTATTATCATCCTCCTCCCTAACCCTGCACTGTGCGGGCTCTGTATGTACCACCTGACCGGCAGTGTCACTGTATACCTGTAACTGGTGTCCTGCGCTCATTATTATCATCCTCCTCCCTAACCCTGCACTGTGCGGGCTCTGTATGTACCACCTGACCGGCAGTGTCACTGTATACCTGTAACTGGTGTCCTGCGCTCATTATTATCATCCTCCTCCCTAACCCTGCGCTGTGCGGGCTCTGTATGTACCACCTGACCGGCAGCGTCACTGTATACCTGTAACTGGTGTCCTGCACTCATTATTATCATCCTCCCTAACCCTGCACTGTGCGGGCTCTGTATGTACCACCTGACCGGCAGTGTCACTGTATACCTGTAACTGGTGTCCTGCACTCATTATTATCCTCCTACCTAACCCTGCACTGTGCGGGCTCTGTATGTACCACCTGACCGGCAGTGTCACTGTATACCTGTAACTGGTGTCCTGCACTCATTATTATCATCCTCCTCCCTAACCCTGCACTGTGCGGGCTCTGTATGTACCACCTGACCGGCAGTGTCACTGTATACCTGTAACTGGTGTCCTGCACTCATTATTATCATCCTCCTCCCTAACCCTGCACTGTGCGGGCTCTGTATGTACCACCTGACCGGCAGTGTCACTGTATACCTGTAACTGGTGTCCTGCGCTCATTATTATCATCCTCCTCCCTAACCCTGCACTGTGCGGGCTCTGTATGTACCACCTGACCGGCAGTGTCACTGTATACCTGTAACTGGTGTCCTGCACTCATTATTATCATCCTCCCTAACCCTGCACTGTGCGGGCTCTGTATGTACCACCTGACCGGCAGCGTCACTGTATACCTGTAACTGGTGTCCTGCACTCATTATTATCATCCTCCTCCCTAACCCTGCACTGTGCGGGCTCTGTATGTACCACCTGACCGGCAGCATCACTGTATACCTGTAACTGGTGTCCTGCGCTCATTATTATCATCCTCCTCCCTAACCCTGCACTGTGCGGGCTCTGTATGTACCACCTGACCGGCAGTGTCACTGTATACCTGTAACTGGTGTCCTGCACTCATTATTATCATCCTCCTCCCTAACCCTGCACTGTGCGGGCTCTGTATGTACCACCTGACCGGCAGCGTCACTGTATACCTGTAACTGGTGTCCTGCACTCATTATTATCATCATCCTCCCTAACCCTGCACTGTGCGGGCTCTGTATGTACCACCTGACCGGCAGCGTCACTGTATACCTGTAACTGGTGTCCTGCACTCATTATTATCATCATCCTCCCTAACCCTGCACTGTGCGGGCTCTGTATGTACCACCTGACCGGCAGTGTCACTGTATACCTGTAACTGGTGTCCTGCACTCATTATTATCATCCTCCTCCCTAACCCTGCACTGTGCGGGCTCTGTATGTACCACCTGACCGGCAGTGTCACTGTATACCTGTAACTGGTGTCCTGCGCTCATTATTATCATCCTCCTCCCTAACCCTGCACTGTGCGGGCTCTGTATGTACCACCTGACCGGCAGTGTCACTGTATACCTGTAACTGGTGTCCTGCGCTCATTATTATCATCCTCCTCCCTAACCCTGCACTGTGCGGGCTCTGTATGTACCACCTGACCGGCAGCATCACTGTATACCTGTAACTGGTGTCCTGCACTCATTATTATCATCCTCCCTAACCCTGCACTGTGCGGGCTCTGTATGTACCACCTGACCGGCAGCGTCACTGTATACCTGTAACTGGTGTCCTGCACTCATTATCATCCTCCTCCCTAACCCTGCACTGTGCGGGCTCTGTATGTACCACCTGACCGGCAGCGTCACTGTATACCTGTAACTGGTGTCCTGCACTCATTATTATCATCCTCCTCCCTAACCCTGCACTGTGCGGGCTCTGTATGTACCACCTGACCGGCAGCGTCACTGTATACCTGTAACTGGTGTCCTGCGCTCATTATTATCATCCTCCTCCCTAACCCTGCACTGTGCGGGCTCTGTATGTACTACCTGACCGGCAGCGTCACTGTATACCTGTAACTGGTGTCCTGCGCTCATTATTATCATCCTCCTCCCTAACCCTGCACTGTGCGGGCTCTGTATGTACCACCTGACCGGCAGCGTCACTGTATACCTGTAACTGGTGTCCTGCGCTCATTATTATCATCCTCCCTAACCCTGCACTGTGCGGGCTCTGTATGTACCACCTGACCGGCAGCGTCACTGTATACCTGTAACTGGTGTCCTGCACTCATTATTATCATCCTCCTCCCTAACCCTGCACTGTGCGGGCTCTGTATATACTACCTGACCGGCAGCGTCACTGTATACCTGTAACTGGTGTCCTGCGCTCATTATTATCCTCCTCCCTAACCCTGCACTGTGCGGGCTCTGTATGTACCACCTGACCGGCAGTGTCACTGTATACCTGTAACTGGTGTCCTGCACTCATTATTATCATCCTCCCTAACCCTGCACTGTGCGGGCTCTGTATGTACCACCTGACCGGCAGTGTCACTGTATACCTGTAACTGGTGTCCTGCGCTCATTATTATCATCCTCCCTAACCCTGCACTGTGCGGGCTCTGTATGTACCACCTGACCGGCAGCGTCACTGTATACCTGTAACTGGTGTCCTGCGCTCATTATTATCATCCTCCTCCCTAACCCTGCACTGTGCGGGCTCTGTATGTACCACCTGACCGGCAGTGTCACTGTATACCTGTAACTGGTGTCCTGCACTCATTATTATCATCCTCCTCCCTAACCCTGCACTGTGCGGGCTCTGTATGTACCACCTGACCGGCAGCGTCACTGTATACCTGTAACTAGTGTCCTGCGCTCATTATTATCATCCTCCTCCCTAACCCTGCACTGTGCGGGCTCTGTATGTACCACCTGACCGGCAGTGTCACTGTATACCTGTAACTGGTGTCCTGCACTCATTATTATCATCCTCCTCCCTAACCCTGCACTGTGCGGGCTCTGTATGTACCACCTGACCGGCAGTGTCACTGTATACCTGTAACTGGTGTCCTGCACTCATTATTATCATCCTCCTCCCTAACCCTGCACTGTGCGGGCTCTGTATGTACCACCTGACCGGCAGTGTCACTGTATACCTGTAACTGGTGTCCTGCACTCATTATTATCATCCTCCTCCCTAACCCTGCACTGTGCGGGCTCTGTATGTACCACCTGACCGGCAGCGTCACTGTATACCTGTAACTGGTGTCCTGCACTCATTATTATTATCATCCTCCTCCCTAACCCTGCACTGTGCGGGCTCTGTATGTACCACCTGACCGGCAGTGTCACTGTATACCTGTAACTGGTGTCCTGCACTCATTATTATCATCCTCCTCCCTAACCCTGCACTGTGCGGGCTCTGTATGTACCACCTGACCGGCAGTGTCACTGTATACCTGTAACTGGTGTCCTGCGCTCATTATTATCATCCTCCTCCCTAACCCTGCACTGTGCGGGCTCTGTATGTACCACCTGACCGGCAGCGTCACTGTATACCTGTAACTGGTGTCCTGCACTCATTATTATCATCCTCCTCCCTAACCCTGCACTGTGCGGGCTCTGTATGTACCACCTGACCGGCAGCGTCACTGTATACCTGTAACTGGTGTCCTGCACTCATTATTATCATCCTCCTCCCTAACCCTGCACTGTGCGGGCTCTGTATGTACCACCTGACCGGCAGCGTCACTGTATACCTGTAACTGGTGTCCTGCACTCATTATTATCATCCTCCTCCCTAACCCTGCACTGTGCGGGCTCTGTATGTACCACCTGACCGGCAGCGTCACTGTATACCTGTAACTGGTGTCCTGCACTCATTATTATCATCCTCCTCCCTAACCCTGCACTGTGCGGGCTCTGTATGTACCACCTGACCGGCAGCGTCACTGTATACCTGTAACTGGTGTCCTGCACTCATTATTATCATCCTCCCTAACCCTGCACTGTGCGGGCTCTGTATGTACCACCTGACCGGCAGCGTCACTGTGTACCTGTAACTGGTGTCCTGCGCTCATTATTATCATCCTCCCTAACCCTGCGCTGTGCGGGCTCTGTATGTACCACCTGACCGGCAGCGTCACTGTATACCTGTAACTGGTGTCCTGCGCTCATTATTATCATCCTCCTCCCTAACCCTGCACTGTGCGGGCTCTGTATATACCACCTGACCGGCAGTGTCACTGTATACCTGTAACTGGTGTCCTGCGCTCATTATTATCATCCTCCCTAACCCTGCGCTGTGCGGGCTCTGTATGTACCACCTGACCGGCAGCGTCACTGTATACCTGTAACTGGTGTCCTGCGCTCATTATTATCATCCTCCTCCCTAACCCTGCACTGTGCGGGCTCTGTATGTACCACCTGACCGGCAGCATCACTGTATACCTGTAACTGGTGTCCTGCGCTCATTATTATCATCCTCCTCCCTAACCCTGCACTGTGCGGGCTCTGTATGTACCACCTGACCGGTAGCATCACTGTATACCTGTAACTGGTGTCCTGCGCTCATTATTATCATCCTCCTCCCTAACCCTGCACTGTGCGGGCTCTGTATATACCACCTGACCGGCAGCGTCACTGTATACCTGTAACTGGTGTCCTGCACTCATTATTATCATCCTCCCTAACCCTGCACTGTGCGGGCTCTGTATGTACCACCTGACCGGCAGCGTCACTGTATACCTGTAACTGGTGTCCTGCACTCATTATTATCATCCTCCTCCCTAACCCTGCACTGTGCGGGCTCTGTATGTACCACCTGACCGGCAGTGTCACTGTATACCTGTAACTGGTGTCCTGCGCTCATTATTATCATCCTCTTCCCTAACCCTGCACTGTGCGGGCTCTGTATGTACCACCTGACCGGTAGCATCACTGTATACCTGTAACTGGTGTCCTGCGCTCATTATTATCATCCTCCTCCCTAACCCTGCACTGTGCGGGCTCTGTATGTACCACCTGACCGGCAGCGTCACTGTATACCTGTAACTGGTGTCCTGCGCTCATTATTATCATCCTCCTCCCTAACCCTGCACTGTGCGGGCTCTGTATGTACCACCTGACCGGCAGCGTCACTGTATACCTGTAACTGGTGTCCTGCACTCATTATTATCATCCTCCTCCCTAACCCTGCACTGTGCGGGCTCTGTATGTACCACCTGACCGGCAGCGTCACTGTATACCTGTAACTGGTGTCCTGCACTCATTGTTATCATCCTCCTCCCTAACCCTGCACTGTGCGGGCTCTGTATGTACCACCTGACCGGCAGCGTCACTGTATACCTGTAACTGGTGTCCTGCGCTCATTATTATCATCCTCCTCCCTAACCCTGCACTGTGCGGGCTCTGTATGTACCACCTGACCGGCAGCGTCACTGTATACCTGTAACTGGTGTCCTGCACTCATTATTATCATCCTCCTCCCTAACCCTGCACTGTGCGGGCTCTGTATGTACCACCTGACCGGCAGTGTCACTGTATACCTGTAACTGGTGTCCTGCGCTCATTATTATCATCCTCCTCCTTAACCCTGCACTGTGCGGGCTCTGTATGTACCACCTGACCGGCAGTGTCACTGTATACCTGTAACTGGTGTCCTGCACTCATTATTATCATCCTCCCTAACCCTGCACTGTGCGGGCTCTGTATGTACCACCTGACCGGCAGCGTCACTGTATACCTGTAACTGGTGTCCTGCACTCATTATTATCATCCTGCTCCCTAACCCTGCACTGTGCGGGCTCTGTATGTACCACCTGACCGGCAGTGTCACTGTATACCTGTAACTGGTGTCCTGCGCTCATTATTATCATCCTCCTCCTTAACCCTGCACTGTGCGGGCTCTGTATGTACCACCTGACCGGCAGCGTCACTGTATACCTGTAACTGGTGTCCTGCACTCATTATTATCATCCTCCTCCCTAACCCTGCACTGTGCGGGCTCTGTATGTACCACCTGACCGGCAGTGTCACTGTATACCTGTAACTGGTGTCCTGCACTCATTATTATCATCCTCCTCCCTAACCCTGCGCTGTGCGGGCTCTGTATGTACCACCTGACCGGCAGCGTCACTGTATACCTGTAACTGGTGTCCTGCACTCATTATTATCATCCTCCTCCCTAACCCTGCACTGTGCGGGCTCTGTATGTACCACCTGACCGGCAGCGTCACTGTATACCTGTAACTGGTGTCCTGCACTCATTATTATCATCCTCCTCCCTAACCCTGCACTGTGCGGGCTCTGTATGTACCACCTGACCGGCAGCGTCACTGTATACCTGTAACTGGTGTCCTGCACTCATTATTATCATCCTCCTCCCTAACCCTGCACTGTGCGGGCTCTGTATGTACCACCTGACCGGCAGCTGTCACTGTATACCTGTAACTGGTGTCCTGCGCTCATTATTATCATCCTCCTCCCTAACCCTGCACTGTGCGGGCTCTGTATGTACCACCTGACCGGCAGTGTCACTGTATACCTGTAACTGGTGTCCTGCGCTCATTATTATCATCCTCCTCCCTAACCCTGCACTGTGCGGGCTCTGTATGTACCACCTGACCGGCAGCGTCACTGTATACCTGTAACTGGTGTCCTGCGCTCATTATTATCATCCTCCTCCCTAACCCTGCACTGTGCGGGCTCTGTATGTACCACCTGACCGGCAGTGTCACTGTATACCTGTAACTGGTGTCCTGCGCTCATTATTATCATCCTCCTCCCTAACCCTGCACTGTGCGGGCTCTGTATGTACCACCTGACCGGCAGTGTCACTGTATACCTGTAACTGGTGTCCTGCACTCATTATTATCATCCTCCTCCCTAACCCTGCACTGTGCGGGCTCTGTATGTACCACCTGACCGGCAGCGTCACTGTATACCTGTAACTGGTGTCCTGCACTCATTATTATCATCCTCCTCCCTAACCCTGCACTGTGCGGGCTCTGTATGTACCACCTGACCGGCAGCGTCACTGTATACCTGTAACTGGTGTCCTGCACTCATTATTATCATCCTCCTCCCTAACCCTGCACTGTGCGGGCTCTGTATGTACCACCTGACCGGCAGTGTCACTGTATACCTGTAACTGGTGTCCTGCACTCATTATTATCATCCTCCTCCCTAACCCTGCACTGTGCGGGCTCTGTATGTACCACCTGACCGGCAGTGTCACTGTATACCTGTAACTGGTGTCCTGCACTCATTATTATCATCCTCCTCCCTAACCCTGCACTGTGCGGGCTCTGTATGTACCACCTGACCGGCAGTGTCACTGTATACCTGTAACTGGTGTCCTGCACTCATTATTATCATCCTCCTCCCTAACCCTGCACTGTGCGGGCTCTGTATGTACCACCTGACCGGCAGTGTCACTGTATACCTGTAACTGGTGTCCTGCACTCATTATTATCATCCTCCTCCCTAACCCTGCACTGTGCGGGCTCTGTATGTACCACCTGACCGGCAGTGTCACTGTATACCTGTAACTGGTGTCCTGCACTCATTATTATCATCCTCCTCCCTAACCCTGCACTGTGCGGGCTCTGTATGTACCACCTGACCGGCAGTGTCACTGTATACCTGTAACTGGTGTCCTGCACTCATTATTATCATCCTCCTCCCTAACCCTGCACTGTGCGGGCTCTGTATGTACCACCTGACCGGCAGCGTCACTGTATACCTGTAACTGGTGTCCTGCGCTCATTATTATCATCCTCCTCCCTAACCCTGCACTGTGCGGGCTCTGTATGTACCACCTGACCGGCAGCGTCACTGTATACCTGTAACTGGTGTCCTGCGCTCATTATTATCATCCTCCTCCCTAACCCTGCACTGTGCGGGCTCTGTATGTACCCCCTGACTGGCAGTGTCACTGTATACCTGTAACTGGTGTCCTGCGCTCATTATTATCATCCTCCTCCCTAACCCTGCACTGTGCGGGCTCTGTATGTACCACCTGACCGGCAGCGTCACTGTATACCTGTAACTGGTGTCCTGCACTCATTATTATCATCCTCCTCCCTAACCCTGCACTGTGCGGGCTCTGTATGTACCACCTGACCGGCAGCGTCACTGTATACCTGTAACTGGTGTCCTGCGCTCATTATTATCATCCTCCTCCCTAACCCTGCACTGTGCGGGCTCTGTATGTACCACCTGACCGGCAGCGTCACTGTATACCTGTAACTGGTGTCCTGCACTCATTATTATCATCCTCCTCCCTAACCCTGCACTGTGCGGGCTCTGTATATACCACCTGACCGGCAGCGTCACTGTATACCTGTAACTGGTGTCCTGCGCTCATTATTATCATCCTCCTCCCTAACCCTGCACTGTGCGGGCTCTGTATGTACCACCTGACCGGCAGTGTCACTGTATACCTGTAACTGGTGTCCTGCACTCATTATTATCATCCTCCTCCCTAACCCTGCACTGTGCGGGCTCTGTATGTACCACCTGACCGGCAGCGTCACTGTATACCTGTAACTGGTGTCCTGCGCTCATTATTATCATCCTCCTCCCTAACCCTGCACTGTGCGGGCTCTGTATGTACCACCTGACCGGCAGCGTCACTGTATACCTGTAACTGGTGTCCTGCACTCATTATTATCATCCTCCTCCCTAACCCTGCACTGTGCGGGCTCTGTATGTACCACCTGACCGGCAGTGTCACTGTATACCTGTAACTGGTGTCCTGCACTCATTATTATCATCCTCCTCCCTAACCCTGCACTGTGCGGGCTCTGTATGTACCACCTGACCGGCAGTGTCACTGTATACCTGTAACTGGTGTCCTGCACTCATTATTATCATCCTCCTCCCTAACCCTGCACTGTGCGGGCTCTGTATGTACCACCTGACCGGCAGCGTCACTGTATACCTGTAACTGGTGTCCTGCACTCATTATTATCATCCTCCTCCCTAACCCTGCACTGTGCGGGCTCTGTATGTACCACCTGACCGGCAGTGTCACTGTATACCTGTAACTGGTGTCCTGCACTCATTATTATCATCCTCCTCCCTAACCCTGCACTGTGCGGGCTCTGTATGTACCACCTGACCGGCAGCGTCACTGTATACCTGTAACTGGTGTCCTGCACTCATTATTATCATCCTCCTCCCTAACCCTGCACTGTGCGGGCTCTGTATGTACCACCTGACCGGCAGCGTCACTGTATACCTGTAACTGGTGTCCTGCGCTCATTATTATCATCCTCCCTAACCCTGCACTGTGCGGGCTCTGTATGTACCACCTGACCGGCAGCGTCACTGTATACCTGTAACTGGTGTCCTGCGCTCATTATTATCATCCTCCTCCCTAACCCTGCACTGTGCGGGCTCTGTATGTACCACCTGACCGGCAGCATCACTGTATACCTGTAACTGGTGTCCTGCGCTCATTATTATCATCCTCCTCCCTAACCCTGCACTGTGCGGGCTCTGTATGTACCACCTGACCGGCAGTGTCACTGTATACCTGTAACTGGTGTCCTGCACTCATTATTATCATCCTCCTCCCTAACCCTGCACTGTGCGGGCTCTGTATGTACCACCTGACCGGCAGTGTCACTGTATACCTGTAACTGGTGTCCTGCACTCATTATTATCATCCTCCCTAACCCTGCACTGTGCGGGCTCTGTATGTACCACCTGACCGGCAGTGTCACTGTATACCTGTAACTGGTGTCCTGCACTCATTATTATCATCCTCCTCCCTAACCCTGCACTGTGCGGGCTCTGTATGTACCACCTGACCGGCAGCGTCACTGTATACCTGTAACTGGTGTCCTGCACTCATTATTATCATCCTCCTCCCTAACCCTGCACTGTGCGGGCTCTGTATGCACCACCTGACCGGCAGTGTCACTGTATACCTGTAACTGGTGTCCTGCGCTCATTATTATCATCCTCCTCCCTAACCCTGCACTGTGCGGGCTCTGTATGTACCACCTGACCGGCAGCGTCACTGTATACCTGTAACTGGTGTCCTGCGCTCATTATTATCATCCTCCTCCCTAACCCTGCACTGTGCGGGCTCTGCATGTACCACCTGACTGGCAGTGTCACTGTATACCTGTAACTGGTGTCCTGCGCTCATTATTATCATCCTCCTCCCTAACCCTGCACTGTGCGGGCTCTGTATGTACCACCTGACCGGCAGTGTCACTGTATACCTGTAACTGGTGTCCTGCACTCATTATTATCATTCTCCTCCCTAACCCTGCGCTGTGCGGGCTCTGTATGTACCACCTGACCGGCAGCGTCACTGTATACCTGTAACTGGTGTCCTGCACTCATTATTATCATCCTCCTCCCTAACCCTGCACTGTGCGGGCTCTGTATGTACCACCTGACCGGCAGCGTCACTGTATACCTGTAACTGGTGTCCTGCGCTCATTATTATCATCCTCCTCCCTAACCCTGCACTGTGCGGGCTCTGTATGTACCACCTGACCGGCAGTGTCACTGTATACCTGTAACTGGTGTCCTGCGCTCATTATTATCATCCTCCCTAACCCTGCACTGTGCGGGCTCTGTATGTACCACCTGACCGGCAGCGTCACTGTATACCTGTAACTGGTGTCCTGCACTCATTATTATCATCCTCCTCCCTAACCCTGCACTGTGCGGGCTCTGTATGTACCACCTGACCGGCAGTGTCACTGTATACCTGTAACTGGTGTCCTGCACTCATTATTATCATCCTCCTCCCTAACCCTGCACTGTGCGGGCTCTGTATGTACCACCTGACCGGCAGCGTCACTGTATACCTGTAACTGGTGTCCTGCACTCATTATTATCATCCTCCTCCCTAACCCTGCACTGTGCGGGCTCTGTATGTACCACCTGACCGGCAGTGTCACTGTATACCTGTAACTGGTGTCCTGCACTCATTATTATCATCCTCCTCCCTAACCCTGCACTGTGCGGGCTCTGTATGTACCACCTGACCGGCAGCGTCACTGTATACCTGTAACTGGTGTCCTGCGCTCATTATTATCATCCTCCTCCCTAACCCTGCACTGTGCGGGCTCTGTATGTACCACCTGACCGGCAGTGTCACTGTATACCTGTAACTGGTGTCCTGCACTCATTATTATCATCCTCCTCCCTAACCCTGCACTGTGCGGGCTCTGTATGTACCACCTGACCGGCAGTGTCACTGTATACCTGTAACTGGTGTCCTGCACTCATTATTATCATCCTCCTCCCTAACCCTGCACTGTGCGGGCTCTGTATGTACCACCTGACCGGCAGCGTCACTGTATACCTGTAACTGGTGTCCTGCACTCATTATTATCATCCTCCTCCCTAACCCTGCACTGTGCGGGCTCTGTATGTACCACCTGACCGGCAGTGTCACTGTATACCTGTAACTGGTGTCCTGCGCTCATTATTATCATCCTCCTCCCTAACCCTGCACTGTGCGGGCTCTGTATGTACCACCTGACCGGCAGCGTCACTGTATACCTGTAACTGGTGTCCTGCACTCATTATTATCATCCTCCTCCCTAACCCTGCACTGTGCGGGCTCTGTATGTACCACCTGACCGGCAGTGTCACTGTATACCTGTAACTGGTGTCCTGCACTCATTATTATCATCCTCCTCCCTAACCCTGCACTGTGCGGGCTCTGTATGTACCACCTGACCGGCAGCGTCACTGTATACCTGTAACTGGTGTCCTGCACTCATTATTATCATCCTACCTAACCCTGCACTGTGCGGGCTCTGTATGTACCACCTGACCGTCAGCGTCACTGTATACCTGTAACTGGTGTCCTGCGCTCATTATTATCATCCTCCCTAACCCTGCACTGTGCGGGCTCTGTATGTACCACCTGACCAGCAGCGTCACTGTATACCTGTAACTGGTGTCCTGCACTCATTATTATCATCCTCCTCCCTAACCCTGCACTGTGCGGGCTCTGTATGTACCACCTGACCGGCAGCGTCACTGTATACCTGTAACTGGTGTCCTGCACTCATTATTATCATCCTCCTCCCTAACCCTGCACTGTGCGGGCTCTGTATGTACCACCTGACCGGCAGCGTCACTGTATACCTGTAACTGGTGTCCTGCACTCATTATTATCATCCTCCTCCCTAACCCTGCACTGTGCGGGCTCTGTATATACCACCTGACCGGCAGTGTCACTGTATACCTGTAACTGGTGTCCTGCGCTCATTATTATCATCCTCCTCCCTAACCCTGCACTGTGCGGGCTCTGTATGTACCACCTGACCGGCAGCGTCACTGTATACCTGTAACTGGTGTCCTGCACTCATTATTATCATCCTCCTCCCTAACCCTGCACTGTGCGGGCTCTGTATATACCACCTGACCGGCAGTGTCACTGTATACCTGTAACTGGTGTCCTGCGCTCATTATTATCATCCTCCTCCCTAACCCTGCACTGTGCGGGCTCTGTATGTACCACCTGACTGGCAGTGTCACTGTATACCTGTAACTGGTGTCCTGCACTCATTATTATCATCCTCCCTAACCCTGCACTGTGCGGGCTCTGTATGTACCACCTGACCGGCAGCGTCACTGTATACCTGTAACTGGTGTCCTGCACTCATTATCATCCTCCTCCCTAACCCTGCACTGTGCGGGCTCTGTATGTACCACCTGACCGGCAGCGTCACTGTATACCTGTAACTGGTGTCCTGCGCTCATTATTATCATCCTCCCTAACCCTGCACTGTGCGGGCTCTGTATGTACCACCTGACCGGCAGCGTCACTGTATACCTGTAACTGGTGTCCTGCGCTCATTATTATCATCCTCCTCCCTAACCCTGCACTGTGCGGGCTCTGTATGTACCACCTGACCGGCAGTGTCACTGTATACCTGTAACTGGTGTCCTGCGCTCATTATTATCATCCTCCTCCCTAACCCTGCACTGTGCGGGCTCTGTATGTACCACCTGACCGGCAGTGTCACTGTATACCTGTAACTGGT
The DNA here is from genome assembly GCF_028390025.1 of Pseudophryne corroboree. Taxonomy (NCBI): domain Eukaryota; kingdom Metazoa; phylum Chordata; class Amphibia; order Anura; family Myobatrachidae; genus Pseudophryne; species Pseudophryne corroboree. The sequence goes on along the minus strand of NW_026967605.1, from coordinate 156,758 downwards.
GTCCTGCGCTCATTATTATCATCCTCCCTAACCCTGCACTGTGCGGGCTCTGTATGTACCACCTGACCGGCAGCGTCACTGTATACCTGTAACTGGTGTCCTGCGCTCATTATTATCATCCTCCTCCCTAACCCTGCACTGTGCGGGCTCTGCATGTACCACCTGACTGGCAGTGTCACTGTATACCTGTAACTGGTGTCCTGCACTCATTATTATCATTCTCCTCCCTAACCCTGCGCTGTGCGGGCTCTGTATGTACCACCTGACCGGCAGCGTCACTGTATACCTGTAACTGGTGTCCTGCACTCATTATTATCATCCTCCTCCCTAACCCTGCACTGTGCGGGCTCTGTATGTACCACCTGACCGGCAGTGTCACTGTATACCTGTAACTGGTGTCCTGCACTCATTATTATCATCCTCCTCCCTAACCCTGCGCTGTGCGGGCTCTGTATGTACCACCTGACCGGCAGTGTCACTGTATACCTGTAACTGGTGTCCTGCACTCATTATTATCATCCTCCTCCCTAACCCTGCGCTGTGCGGGCTCTGTATGTACTACCTGACCGGCAGCGTCACTGTATACCTGTAACTGGTGTCCTGCGCTCATTATTATTATCATCCTCCTCCCTAACCCTGCACTGTGCGGGCTCTGTATATACCACCTGACCGGCAGCGTCACTGTATACCTGTAACTGGTGTCCTGCGCTCATTATTATTATCATCCTCCTCCCTAACCCTGCACTGTGCGGGCTCTGTATGTACCACCTGACCGGCAGCGTCACTGTATACCTGTAACTGGTGTCCTGCGCTCATTATTATCATCCTCCTCCCTAACCCTGCGCTGTGCGGGCTCTGTATGTACCACCTGACCGGCAGCGTCACTGTATACCTGTAACTGGTGTCCTGCGCTCATTATTATCATCCTCCTCCCTAACCCTGCACTGTGCGGGCTCTGTATGTACCACCTGACCGGCAGCGTCACTGTATACCTGTAACTGGTGTCCTGCGCTCATTATTATTATCATCCTCCTCCCTAACCCTGCACTGTGCGGGCTCTGTATGTACCACCTGACCGGCAGTGTCACTGTATACCTGTAACTGGTGTCCTGCGCTCATTATTATCATCCTCCTCCCTAACCCTGCACTGTGCGGGCTCTGTATGTACCACCTGACCGGCAGTGTCACTGTATACCTGTAACTGGTGTCCTGCACTCATTATTATCCTCCTCCCTAACCCTGCACTGTGCGGGCTCTGTATGTACCACCTGACCGGCAGTGTCACTGTATACCTGTAACTGGTGTCCTGCGCTCATTATTATCATCCTCCTCCCTAACCCTGCACTGTGCGGGCTCTGTATGTACCACCTGACCGGCAGCGTCACTGTATACCTGTAACTGGTGTCCTGCACTCATTATTATCATCATCCTCCCTAACCCTGCGCTGTGCGGGCTCTGTATGTACCACCTGACCGGCAGCGTCACTGTATACCTGTAACTGGTGTCCTGCACTCATTATTATCATCCTCCTCCCTAACCCTGCACTGTGCGGGCTCTGTATGTACTACCTGACCGGCAGTGTCACTGTATACCTGTAACTGGTGTCCTGCACTCATTATTATCATCCTCCTCCCTAACCCTGCACTGTGCGGGCTCTGTATGTACCACCTGACCGGCAGTGTCACTGTATACCTGTAACTGGTGTCCTGCGCTCATTATTATCATCCTCCTCCCTAACCCTGCGCTGTGCGGGCTCTGTATGTACCACCTGACCGGCAGTGTCACTGTATACCTGTAACTGGTTTCCTGCACTCATTATTATCATCCTCCTCCCTAACCCTGCACTGTGCGGGCTCTGTATGTACTACCTGACCGGCAGTGTCACTGTATACCTGTAACTGGTGTCCTGCACTCATTATTATCATCCTCCTCCCTAACCCTGCACTGTGCGGGCTCTGTATGTACCACCTGACCGGCAGTGTCACTGTATACCTGTAACTGGTGTCCTGCGCTCATTATTATCATCCTCCTCCCTAACCCTGCACTGTGCGGGCTCTGTATGTACCACCTGACCGGCAGCGTCACTGTATACCTGTAACTGGTGTCCTGCACTCATTATCATCCTCTCTAACCCTGCACTGTGCGGGCTCTGTATGTACCACCTGACCGGCAGCGTCACTGTATACCTGTAACTGGTGTCCTGCACTCATTATTATCATCCTCCTCCCTAACCCTGCACTGTGCGGCCTCTGTATGTACCACCTGACCGGCAGCGTCACTGTGTACCTATAACTGGTGTCCTGCGCTCATTATTATCATCCTCCTCCCTAACCCTGCACTGTGCGGGCTCTGTATGTACCACCTGACCGGCAGCGTCACTGTATACCTGTAACTGGTGTCCTGCGCTCATTATTATCATCCTCCCTAACCCTGCACTGTGCGGGCTCTGTATATACCACCTGACCGGCAGTGTCACTGTATACCTGTAACTGGTGTCCTGCGCTCATTATTATCATCCTCCCTAACCCTGCACTGTGCGGGCTCTGTATGTACCACCTGACCGGCAGCGTCACTGTATACCTGTAACTGGTGTCCTGCGCTCATTATTATCATCCTCCTCCTTAACCCTGCACTGTGCGGGCTCTGTATGTACCACCTGACCGGCAGTGTCACTGTATACCTGTAACTGGTGTCCTGCGCTCATTATCATCCTCCTCCCTAACCCTGCACTGTGCGGGCTCTGTATGTACCACCTGACCGGCAGTGTCACTGTATACCTGTAACTGGTGTCCTGCGCTCATTATTATCATCCTCCTCCCTAACCCTGCACTGTGCGGGCTCTGTATATACCACCTGACCGGCAGTGTCACTGTATACCTGTAACTGGTGTCCTGCACTCATTATTATCATCCTCCTCCCTAACCCTGCACTGTGCGGGCTCTGTATGTACTACCTGACCGGCAGCGTCACTGTATACCTGTAACTGGTGTCCTGCACTCATTATTATCATCCTCCTCCCTAACCCTGCACTGTGCGGGCTCTGTATGTACTACCTGACCGGCAGCGTCACTGTATACCTGTAACTGGTGTCCTGCACTCATTATTATCATCCTCCTCCCTAACCCTGCACTGTGCGGGCTCTGTATGTACCACCTGACCGGCAGCGTCACTGTATACCTGTAACTGGTGTCCTGCACTCATTATTATCATCCTCCTCCCTAACCCTGCACTGTGCGGGCTCTGTATGTACTACCTGACCGGCAGCGTCACTGTATACCTGTAACTGGTGTCCTGCGCTCATTATTATCATCCTCCTCCCTAACCCTGCACTGTGCGGGCTCTGTATGTACCACCTGACCGGCAGCGTCACTGTATACCTGTAACTGGTGTCCTGCACTCATTATTATCATCCTCCTCCCTAACCCTGCACTGTGCGGGCTCTGTATGTACCACCTGACCGGCAGCGTCACTGTATACCTGTAACTGGTGTCCTGCGCTCATTATTATCATCCTCCTCCCTAACCCTGCACTGTGCGGGCTCTGTATGTACTACCTGACCGGCAGTGTCACTGTATACCTGTAACTGGTGTCCTGCGCTCATTATTATCATCCTCCTCCCTAACCCTGCACTGTGCGGGCTCTGTATGTACCACCTGACCGGCAGTGTCACTGTATACCTGTAACTGGTGTCCCGCACTCATTATTATCATCCTCCTCCCTAACCCTGCACTGTGCGGGCTCTGTATGTACCACCTGACCGGCAGTGTCACTGTATACCTGTAACTGGTGTCCTGCGCTCATTATCATCCTCCTCCCTAACCCTGCACTGTGCGGGCTCTGTATGTACCACCTGACCGGCAGTGTCACTGTATACCTGTAACTGGTGTCCTGCGCTCATTATTATCATCCTCCTCCCTAACCCTGCACTGTGCGGGCTCTGTATGTACCACCTGACCGGCAGTGTCACTGTATACCTGTAACTGGTGTCCTGCGCTCATTATTATCATCCTCCTCCCTAACCCTGCACTGTGCGGGCTCTGTATGTACCACCTGACCGGCAGCATCACTGTATACCTGTAACTGGTGTCCTGCACTCATTATTATCATCCTCCTCCCTAACCCTGCACTGTGCGGGCTCTGTATGTACCACCTGACCGGCAGCGTCACTGTATACCTGTAACTGGTGTCCTGCACTCATTATTATCATCCTCCTCCCTAACCCTGCACTGTGCGGGCTCTGTATGTACCACCTGACCGGCAGCGTCACTGTATGCCTGTAACTGGTGTCCTGCACTCATTATTATCATCCTCCTCCCTAACCCTGCACTGTGCGGGCTCTGTATGTACCACCTGACCGGCAGTGTCACTGTATACCTGTAACTGGTGTCCTGCACTCATTATTATCCTCCTCCCTAACCCTGCACTGTGCGGGCTCTGTATGTACCACCTGACCGGCAGTGTCACTGTATACCTGTAACTGGTGTCCTGCACTCATTATTATCATCCTCCTCCCTAACCCTGCACTGTGCGGGCTCTGTATGTACCACCTGACCGGCAGTGTCACTGTATACCTGTAACTGGTGTCCTGCACTCATTATTATCATCCTCCTCCCTAACCCTGCACTGTGCGGGCTCTGTATGTACCACCTGACCGGCAGTGTCACTGTATACCTGTAACTGGTGTCCTGCACTCATTATTATCATCCTCCTCCCTAACCCTGCACTGTGCGGGCTCTGTATGTACCACCTGACCGGCAGTGTCACTGTATACCTGTAACTGGTGTCCTGCACTCATTATTATCATCCTCCTCCCTAACCCTGCACTGTGCGGGCTCTGTATGTACCACCTGACCGGCAGCGTCACTGTATACCTGTAACTGGTGTCCTGCACTCATTATTATCATCCTCCTCCCTAACCCTGCACTGTGCGGGCTCTGTATGTACCACCTGACCGGCAGTGTCACTGTATACCTGTAACTGGTGTCCTGCGCTCATTATTATCATCCTCCTCCCTAACCCTGCACTGTGCGGGCTCTGTATGTACCACCTGACCGGCAGTGTCACTGTATACCTGTAACTGGTGTCCTGCGCTCATTATTATCATCCTCCTCCCTAACCCTGCACTGTGCGGGCTCTGTATGTACCACCTGACCGGCAGTGTCACTGTATACCTGTAACTGGTGTCCTGCGCTCATTATTATCATCCTCCTCCCTAACCCTGCACTGTGCGGGCTCTGTATGTACCACCTGACCGGCAGTGTCACTGTATACCTGTAACTGGTGTCCTGCACTCATTATTATCATCCTCCTCCCTAACCCTGCACTGTGCGGGCTCTGTATGTACCACCTGACCGGCAGCGTCACTGTATACCTGTAACTGGTGTCCTGCACTCATTATTATCATCATCCTCCCTAACCCTGCGCTGTGCGGGCTCTGTATGTACCACCTGACCGGCAGTGTCACTGTATACCTGTAACTGGTGTCCTGCACTCATTATTATCATCCTCCTCTCTAACCCTGTGCTGTGCGGGCTCTGTATGTACCACCTGACCGGCAGCGTCACTGTATACCTGTAACTGGTGTCCTGCACTCATTATTATCATCCTCCTCCCTAACCCTGCACTGTGCGGGCTCTGTATGTACCACCTGACCGGCAGCGTCACTGTATACCTGTAACTGGTGTCCTGCACTCATTATTATCATCCTCCTCCCTAACCCTGCACTGTGCGGGCTCTATATGTACCTCCTGACCGGCAGTGTCACTGTATACCTGTAACTGGTGTCCTGCACTCATTATTATCATCCTCCTCCCTAACCCTGCACTGTGCGGGCTCTGTATGTACCCCCTGACCGGCAGCGTCACTGTATACCTGTAACTGGTGTCCTGCACTCATTATTATCATCCTCCTCCCTAACCCTGCACTGTGCGGGCTCTGTATGTACCCCCTGACCGGCAGCGTCACTGTATACCTGTAACTGGTGTCCTGCACTCATTATTATCATCCTCCCTAACCCTGCACTGTGCGGGCTCTGTATGTACTACCTGACCGGCAGCGTCACTGTATACCTGTAACTGGTGTCCTGCACTCATTATTATCATCCTCCTCCCTAACCCTGCACTGTGCGGGCTCTGTATGTACCACCTGACCGGCAGCGTCACTGTATACCTGTAACTGGTGTCCTGCACTCATTATTATCATCCTCCTCCCTAACCCTGCACTGTGCGGGCTCTGTATGTACCACCTGACCGGCAGTGTCACTGTATACCTGTAACTGGTGTCCTGCACTCATTATTATCATCCTCCTCCCTAACCCTGCACTGTGCGGGCTCTGTATGTACCACCTGACCGGCAGTGTCACTGTATACCTGTAACTGGTGTCCTGCACTCATTATTATCATCCTCCTCCCTAACCCTGCACTGTGCGGGCTCTGTATGTACCACCTGACCGGCAGCGTCACTGTATACCTGTAACTGGTGTCCTGCGCTCATTATTATCATCCTCCTCCCTAACCCTGCACTGTGCGGGCTCTGTATGTACCACCTGACCGGCAGTGTCACTGTATACCTGTAACTGGTGTCCTGCGCTCATTATTATCATCCTCCTCCCTAACCCTGCGCTGTGCGGGCTCTGTATATACCACCTGACCGGCAGTGTCACTGTATACCTGTAACTGGTGTCCTGCGCTCATTATTATCATCCTCCTCCCTAACCCTGCGCTGTGCGGGCTCTGTATATACCACCTGACCGGCAGTGTCACTGTATACCTGTAACTGGTGTCCTGCGCTCATTATTATCATCCTCCTCCCTAACCCTGCACTGTGCGGGCTCTGTATGTACCACCTGACCGGCAGTGTCACTGTATACCTGTAACTGGTGTCCTGCGCTCATTATTATCATCCTCCTCCCTAACCCTGCACTGTGCGGGCTCTGTATGTACCACCTGACCGGCAGCATCACTGTATACCTGTAACTGGTGTCCTGCACTCATTATTATCATCCTCCTCCCTAACCCTGCACTGTGCGGGCTCTGTATGTACCACCTGACCGGCAGCGTCACTGTATACCTGTAACTGGTGTCCTGCACTCATTATTATCATCCTCCTCCCCAACCCTGCACTGTGCGGGCTCTATATGTACCCCCTGACCGGCAGCGTCACTGTATACCTGTAACTGGTGTCCTGCACTCATTATTATCATCCTCCCTAACCCTGCACTGTGCGGGCTCTGTATGTACTACCTGACCGGCAGCGTCACTGTATACCTGTAACTGGTGTCCTGCGCTCATTATTATCATCCTCCTCCCTAACCCTGCACTGTGCGGGCTCTGTATGTACCACCTGACCGGCAGCGTCACTGTATACCTGTAACTGGTGTCCTGCACTCATTATTATCATCCTCCTCCCTAACCCTGCACTGTGCGGGCTCTGTATGTACCACCTGACCGGCAGCGTCACTGTATACCTGTAACTGGTGTCCTGCACTCATTATTATCATCCTCCTCCCTAACCCTGCACTGTGCGGGCTCTGTATGTACCACCTGACCGGCAGTGTCACTGTATGCCTGTAACTGGTGTCCTGCGCTCATTATTATCATCCTCCTCCCTAACCCTGCACTGTGCGGGCTCTGTATGTACCACCTGACCGGCAGTGTCACTGTATACCTGTAACTGGTGTCCTGCGCTCATTATTATCATCCTCCTCCCTAACCCTGCACTGTGCGGGCTCTGTATGTACCACCTGACCGGCAGTGTCACTGTATACCTGTAACTGGTGTCCCGCACTCATTATTATCATCCTCCTCCCTAACCCTGCACTGTGCGGCCTCTGTATGTACCACCTGACCGGCAGCGTCACTGTATACCTGTAACTGGTGTCCTGCACTCATTATTATCATCCTCCTCCCTAACCCTGCACTGTGCGGGCTCTGTATGTACCACCTGACCGGCAGTGTCACTGTATACCTGTAACTGGTGTCCTGCACTCATTATTATCATCCTCCTCTCTAACCCTGTGCTGTGCGGGCTCTGTATGTACCACCTGACCGGCAGTGTCACTGTATACCTGTAACTGGTGTCCTGCGCTCATTATTATCATCCTCCTCCCTAACCCTGCACTGTGCGGGCTCTGTATGTACCACCTGACCGGCAGTGTCACTGTATACCTGTAACTGGTGTCCTGCGCTCATTATTATCATCCTCCTCCCTAACCCTGCACTGTGCGGGCTCTGTATGTACCACCTTACCGGCAGCGTCACTGTATACCTGTAACTGGTGTCCTGCACTCATTATTATCATCCTCCTCCCTAACCCTGCACTGTGCGGGCTCTGTATGTACCACCTGACCGGCAGCGTCACTGTATACCTGTAACTGGTGTCCTGCACTCATTATTATCATCCTCCTCCCTAACCCTGCACTGTGCGGGCTCTGTATGTACCACCTGACCGGCAGCGTCACTGTATACCTGTAACTGGTGTCCTGCGCTCATTATTATCATCCTCCTCCCTAACCCTGCACTGTGCGGGCTCTGTATGTACCACCTGACCGGCAGCGTCACTGTATACCTGTAACTGGTGTCCTGCACTCATTATTATCATCCTCCTCCCTAACCCTGCACTGTGCGGGCTCTGTATGTACCACCTGACCGGCAGCATCACTGTATACCTGTAACTGGTGTCCTGCACTGTGCGGGCTCTGTATGTACCACCTGACCGGCAGTGTCACTGTATACCTGTAACTGGTGTCCTGCGCTCATTATTATCATCCTCCTCCCTAACCCTGCACTGTGCGGGCTCTGTATGTACCACCTGACCGGCAGCGTCACTGTATACCTGTAACTGGTGTCCTGCACTCATTATTATCATTCTCCTCCCTAACCCTGCGCTGTGCGGGCTCTGTATGTACCACCTGACCGGCAGCGTCACTGTATACCTGTAACTGGTGTCCTGCACTGTGCGGGCTCTGTATGTACCACCTGACCGGCAGCGTCACTGTATACCTGTAACTGGTGTCCTGCGCTCATTATTATCATCCTCCTCCCTAACCCTGCGCTGTGCGGGCTCTGTATGTACCACCTGACCGGCAGCGTCACTGTATACCTGTAACTGGTGTCCTGCACTCATTATTATCATCCTCCCTAACCCTGCGCTGTGCGGGCTCTGTATGTACCACCTGACCGGCAGTGTCACTGTATACCTGTAACTGGTGTCCTGCGCTCATTATTATCATCCTCCTCCCTAACCCTGCGCTGTGCGGGCTCTGTATGTACCACCTGACCGGCAGTGTCACTGTATACCTGTAACTGGTGTCCTGCACTCATTATTATCATCCTCCTCCCTAACCCTGCACTGTGCGGGCTCTGTATGTACCACCTGACCGGCAGCGTCACTGTATACCTGTAACTGGTGTCCTGCACTCATTATTATCATCCTCCTCCCTAACCCTGCACTGTGCGGGCTCTGTATGTACCACCTGACCGGCAGTGTCACTGTATACCTGTAACTGGTGTCCTGCACTCATTATTATCATCCTCCTCCCTAACCCTGCACTGTGCGGGCTCTGTATGTACCACCTGACCGGCAGCGTCACTGTATACCTGTAACTGGTGTCCTGCACTCATTATTATCATCCTCCTCCCTAACCCTGCGCTGTGCGGGCTCTGTATGTACCACCTGACCGGCAGCGTCACTGTATACCTGTAACTGGTGTCCTGCACTCATTATTATCATCCTCCTCCCTAACCCTGCACTGTGCGGGCTCTGTATGTACCACCTGACCGGCAGCGTCACTGTATACCTGTAACTGGTGTCCTGCACTCATTATTATCATCCTCCCTAACCCTGCACTGTGCGGGCTCTGTATGTACCACCTGACCGGCAGTGTCACTGTATACCTGTAACTGGTGTCCTGCACTGTGCGGGCTCTGTATGTACCACCTGACCGGCAGCGTCACTGTATACCTGTAACTGGTGTCCTGCGCTCATTATTATCATCCTCCTCCCTAACCCTGCACTGTGCGGGCTCTGTATGTACCACCTGACCGGCAGCGTCACTGTATACCTGTAACTGGTGTCCTGCACTCATTATTATCATCCTCCTCCCTAACCCTGCACTGTGCGGGCTCTGTATGTACCACCTGACCGGCAGCGTCACTGTATACCTGTAACTAGTGTCCTGCGCTCATTATTATCATCCTCCTCCCTAACCCTGCACTGTGTGGGCTCTGTATGTACCACCTGACCGGCAGTGTCACTGTATACCTGTAACTGGTGTCCTGCACTCATTATCATCCTCCTCCCTAACCCTGCACTGTGCGGGCTCTGTATGTACCACCTGACCGGCAGTGTCACTGTATACCTGTAACTGGTGTCCTGCACTCATTATTATCCTCCTCCCTAACCCTGCACTGTGCGGGCTCTGTATGTACCACCTGACCGGCAGTGTCACTGTATACCTGTAACTGGTGTCCTGCACTCATTATTATCATCCTCCTCCCTAACCCTGCACTGTGCGGGCTCTGTATGTACCACCTGACCGGCAGCGTCACTGTATACCTATAACTGGTGTCCTGCACTCATTATTATCATCCTCCTCCCTAACCCTGCACTGTGCGGGTTCTGTATGTACCACCTGACCGGCAGCGTCACTGTATACCTGTAACTGGTGTCCTGCGCTCATTATTATCATCCTCCTCCCTAACCCTGCACTGTGCGGGCTCTGTATGTACCACCTGACCGGCAGCGTCACTGTATACCTGTAACTGGTGTCCTGCACTCATTATTATCATCCTCCTCCCTAACCCTGCACTGTGCGGGCTCTGTATGTACTACCTGACCGGCAGTGTCACTGTATACCTGTAACTGGTGTCCTGCACTCATTATTATCATCCTCCTCCCTAACCCTGCACTGTGCGGGCTCTGTATGTACCACCTGACCGGCAGCGTCACTGTATACCTGTAACTGGTGTCCTGCACTCATTATTATCATCCTCCTCCCTAACCCTGCACTGTGCGGGCTCTGTATGTACCACCTGACCGGCAGTGTCACTGTATACCTGTAACTGGTGTCCTGCACTGTGCGGGCTCTGTATGTACCACCTGACCGGCAGCGTCACTGTATACCTGTAACTGGTGTCCTGCGCTGTGCGGGCTCTGTATGTACCACCTGACCGGCAGTGTCACTGTATACCTGTAACTGGTGTCCTGCGCTGTGCGGGCTCTGTATGTACCACCTGACCGGCAGCGTCACTGTATACCTGTAACTGGTGTCCTGCACTCATTATTATCATCCTCCTCCCTAACCCTGCACTGTGCGGGCTCTGTATGTACCACCTGACCGGCAGTGTCACTGTATACCTGTAACTGGTGTCCTGCACTCATTATCATCCTCGCTAACCCTGTGCCCCAGTGCCAGGTGGAAGAAATGCGTTGCCACTGATTGTGCCGCTATACCATTCATACCGACTCTCCCTTTATAATTTGGATACATCCATCACTCTGATCAGAAAGAGACATACTATAAAACTTCTAATTTCTAACGGCCATATGTACTGCTGAAAATAGGATTTTGGTACTTACCAGATAAATCCTTTTCTTTGAATCCATAGGGGGGCACTGGAGTACTTTTGGGATATGGACGGGGCGTTAGCAGGGATAGGCACATTTAAATATTTAAATTAGTAACTCTCCACCCCCTCCATACTCCCAAGATACCTCCGTTTTTTTTACTGAGCCGAACAGGAGCGATAGAGAGGATGGAGAAATGGAGAATCTCCTATATATTAGCCCAGTTCTGTGACTTTGCGACTCATTTGCTAACGCTGGGCGGAGTCACAGTGCTGGGCGGAGTCAGTCACAGATCTGGGCTAATAAGGAGGCATCTAGGTATGACCCCAGTCGTGTGATTGGCAGAGTGTCTGAAGAGGGGTTGTGATCCCTCAGAGCTGTTTGCCAATCACCTGTCGGCGGGGCGTGGCGGCAGTCAACTTGCCACTGTGTGATTGACTGAAGGAGGAGGACGGGTAACGGGCTGCAGCAGTTTGACGTGGCGGCAGCCGGTGAGTCTGAGGCGGCAGCAGCAGAGGATGGATCCGCCCGGGGAGGATGAGAGCGGGGAGCCGAGAGATGCGAGCGGGGAGCCGGCGCAGTCTGAGGCGGCAGCAGCAGACGGACGGATCCGTCCGGGGAGGATGAGAGCGGGGAGCCGAGAGATGCGAGCGGGGAGCCGGTGCAGTCTGAGGCGGCAGCAGCAGACGGACGGATCCGCCCAGGGATGATGAGAGCGGGAGCTGAGAGATGAGAGCGGGGAGCTGGCGCCGAAGCAGGGAGACACAGAGACAAGCAAGTGACCCGCAGTACACAGCGGCTGCAGCACCTCCTCCCCTCCCCGGCATACACTCTGTGTATATACCTGCTCTATGTACTCCCTCCATACATACATAAATCTGCTGTACACTCATACCTACCAATGCCTGCCCTATATACCCCCACTCATATACACCTGCCCTATGTACCCGCACACATACCTACCTGCCCTATGCTCTCCCTCCACACACACATATACTGGCTGTGTAGGACTGGACGCCCCCTGTATATATCCCCGGTGTAGGCAGTTCTGTGGTCCCTGAACCCTGGCTGCTGCTCTCCCCGCTGACTCCTCTGCCAGCCCAGACGGCCTCTGCTCCGTGTGTTTCCCGCTCCAAACCAGTTGCATCCTCAGACTCTAGGCTGGGCGCCGGTGTTTGCCTCATGCCGGTCCCTGGCCTGACCCAGAGACAGCTCCGGCGCCACCTGCCTGCGGGGCTGAGGAGAAGCTCCGGCCAGCGGGATGGAGAGAGGCGAGCTGGCCAGGGAAGGTGAGGGACCCGCGGCGGGAAGGTGAGGGACCCGCGGGAAGTCTCTACCGATACCCAGACCCCATTATACATACCCCATCCCAATTATATAACCCCCCCAGCGTACCTATCCCCATTATATAATCCCCCCCAGTGTACCCATGCCCATTATATATACCTCCCAACGTGTACCCATCCCCATTATATATTACCCCCCAACGTGTACCCATCCCCATTATATATACCCCCCAACGTGTACCCATCCCCATTATATATACCCCATTATACTCCCACACCCACGGCACCGCCGCATCCAGCTCTTCCTCCAACCGCAGCGCCCCCAGACCCCCTCCCCCATCCACGCCACCCCTACACCCACCCCTCCCCCACCTGCAGCACCTCTGGACCCCCTACTTCACCCGCGAAACCCCCCTTCCCCACCCGCAGCGCCTCCGGAACCCCTCCCCCCATCTGCGACAGCTGCATCTGCCCCTCCCCTAACCGCAGAGCATCTGGACCGCTCCCCCATCTGCGGCCCCCTCCCCATCGCAAGGGGCTTCGCCCCCTTCACCATCTGACACCCTTTCATTGTGCAATTGTAATACTCTATATAATACAAATATTGAACGCCAAAAAGGCGTTCAGGGGTTAAGGGGGCGTAGCCCCTTGCGATGGTGTGAAGAGCGCCCATGGGGCGCGATGAATCACCTAGTTACATATAACATTATAACGTAATGGACAACAATGAAGTTGACACATAACGTAACGGACAACTAAACAGTTGGCACAATTATGGATAGCACCTGAACCTTTGAACAAGTCAGTGAGAATGTGTTACCATAAGATCCACTGAACTTACCACAAGATCCACTGAACTTACCACAAGCCAGGTGACACTGCTCTGGGTGGGCGTCCAGTGTCCCTTGTGGATACAAAGAAAAAGATTTATCTGGTAAGTACCAAAATCCTATTTTCTTTTTCATCCACTAGGGGTCACTGGAGTACTCTTGGGACAGACCAAAGTTTCCCCTTGGGCGGGAGAGCTGGTTGGCACCTGTAACACTAGACGGCCAAAGCTAGATGGTGATGCCGCAAACTTGTAAAAGCGCACAAACGTGTGCACTGATGACCATGTAGCCGCACGGCAAAGTTGCGTCGTAAAAGCCCCATGACCCGCTACCCATGACGTTCCCACAGAACGTGTGGAATGAGCTGAAACTGATGTAGGCGGTTGTAGACTAGCATGAAAGTAAGCCTGACAAATGGTCAGCTTAATCCACCTGGACAAGGTCTTCTTGGAAGCTGGCCAACCCAACCTGACAGCATCATAGAGAACAAACAATGTGTCCGTTTTACGTACTGTAGACGTTCGGGCTACATAAACGCAGAGCGCACGTACCACATCCAAAGTAGCTGGAGTTCCTGCACCTTCTGATAAAACAGGAACTACGATTGGTTGATTGATGTGAAAAGAGGATACTACCTTTGGTAGGAAAGCGGGATTCGTCCGAAGTTCCGCTCTGTCATCATGAAACCCCAAATAAGGTGGTTTGCATGACAAGGCACCCAATTCTGAAACACGCCTTGCTGAAGCTAAAGCTAGGAGAAAAACTGTCTTCCAAGTGAGAAACTGAACATCCACTTATTGTAAGGGTTCAAAAAGTTAAGACTGCAAAAAATCTAACACCAGTCTCAGGTCCCATGGCGCTGTAGGTGGTATAAATGGAGGTTGTACTCTGAGGACACCTTGCAGGAAGGTGTAACCTGTTGGCAAAAGAGCCAAACGCCTTTGAAAGTAAATTGACAAGGCAGAGACCTGCACCTTTAGTGTAGATAAACTAAGTCCTCCATCTAACCCAGTCTGTAAAAATAGCAAAAGACGGGATAACTTGAAAGATGATGTCTGAAATTTACGAGCTTCACATCACCCTATATGGCTATATAATGAGCTGCCGTAACCAGCTTCCTAGCACGTAACATGGTTGGTGTAACAGATTCTGGAATGCCCTCTCTTCTTAAGAGGGCGGTTTCAACAGCCACCCCGTCAAACGCAGCCGCGCTAAATCGGGGTAAAGGAACGGACCCTGTTGTAACAGGTCCGGATGTAGCGGGAGCGGCCAAGGATCGTCTGCGAGTAGCCCGCGGAGATCCGAGAACCATGCTCTCCGAGGCCAATGAGGCGCCACTAGTATGACTGCCGTGGACTCTCGTTTGATCCGCTTTAGCAACCGAGGAAGTAGCGGAAACGGTGGAAACAGATACACGAGGCTGTACGGCCACGCGATCGTGAGAGCTGCCACTGCCTTTGGATCTCGTGTTCTGGACACATACTGGAATGTTTGATGATTTTGGCAAAATATACGTTATGGTAAGAACTTACCGTTGATAACGGTATTTCTCCTATGTCCACAGGATAACACTGAGATATGCTGGAGCGACAGCGGATTGGCACCAAACGATCACAAGCTTTCTGGCCTCCCAGGATGACCGGGCTCGTTCATATAATCCCGCCCACCGACTCAGTCAGATCA
The DNA here is from genome assembly GCF_028390025.1 of Pseudophryne corroboree. Classification (NCBI taxonomy): domain Eukaryota; kingdom Metazoa; phylum Chordata; class Amphibia; order Anura; family Myobatrachidae; genus Pseudophryne; species Pseudophryne corroboree. The sequence goes on along the minus strand of NW_026967605.1, from coordinate 141,394 downwards.
GTTGTTTCCAAAGCATTTAGGCAGGAGCATTATGTAGAACCCTATTCAGGTGAGAAGAACACACATGCACACCCTTCCACGCAAGAGGGAAGAGGTTAGTGAGTATAAAGATTCTCAAATCAGGTTCGTTAGAATGGGATCCCTGAGAACATAGGAGAAATACTGTTAACAACGGTAAGTTCTTAACATAACGTATATTTCTCCGGTTGGATCCACAGGTTATCCACAGGATAACATTGGGACTTCCCAAAGCAAATTTTTAGTTTTGGGGACGCTCCTGATTAGACAGGAGAACCTTTCGCCCGAATTCAGCGTCATGAGAGGCAAAGGTATCCAAGGCATAATGTCTAATGAAAGTGTTAATGGAAGACCATGTGGCTGCCTTACATATCTGTTATGCTCAAGCACCATGTTGTGCTGCCCAGGAAGGACCTACCTTACGTGTAGAGTGAGCAGAGACATTAGCCAGAACAGGGAGATCAGCTCGAGAGCATGCTTCTGAAATCGTCATTCGAAGCCATCTTGCTAGCGTCTGTTTAGTAGCAGGCCATCCCCTCTTGTGAAATCCATAGAGAATCTGTCTTTCTGATGGCACTGGTACGATCTACGTAGATTCTTAATGCACGAACTACGTCCAGCGACGCTTCTCCCGCAGACGGTCCCGATACCTGAAAAGCTGGGACTATAATTTCTTCGTTAAGGTGAAACTTCGAGACCACCTTAGGAAGATAACCAGACCTGGTTCTGAGAACTGCTTTATCTGGATAAAAAAAAAATCAGAAAAGGAGATTTACATGACAGCGCTCCTATATCTGATACTCTTCTAACTGATACCATAGTCAGTAGAAAGAGTACTTTAGCAGTTAACCAAACGGTGCCCCCTGAAGGGCTTTGAGTACCAGACTTAAATCCCAAGGTACTGCAGGAGGAACAAAAGGTGGTTGAATGCGTAGCATTCCCTGGAAAAAAAAAGTACGCACATCCTGTAAAGTAGCAATTTTCTTTTGAAACCAGTCAATGCTGAAAATTGAACTCTCAAGGAAGCCACCTTCAGACCCTTATCCATTCCTGCCTGAAGGAAATCTAAGATTCTGGATACGCTGAAAGATTTTGGGTCCATACTTCTTTCACTGCACCAATGAATATAGGCTTGCCATATTCGGTGATAAATGCGAGCAGAGGAGGGTTTCCTTGCTCTAAGCATTGTTTGAATTACCTGTTGTGAAAAACCTCGACTTCAGGATAGAGGTTTCAACAGCCACACCGTCAAAGACAACCGATCCAGATGCCTGTGATAACAGGGACCCTGCATTAGTAGATCTAGACGTTGAGGGAGCAGAATTGGAGCATCCATCAACATCCTCTGCAGATCTATGTACCAATGCATTCTGGGCCAAGCTGGAGCTATTAGAATCACGGCACCCTTTGCTTGTTTTATTTTCCTCACCACCTTGGGTATCAGGATGATTGGAGGACACAGATAGGCCAGATGAAATTCCCATTTCACTGACAGAGCGTCCACCAGGATCGCACCGGGGTCTTTTGTTCTTGACCCGTATGCCGGAACTTTGTAGTTCAGACGGGACGCCATGAGATCTATTTCTGGCAACCCGCACTTGTCTGCTAGAGTCTGAAATACTTCCGGATGTAGAGCCCATTCAGTTGCTCGAATGGTGTGTCAACTGAGGAAATCCGCTTCCCAGTTTAGGACTCCTGGAACGAACACTGCGGAAAATGCTGGAAGATGGAGTTCTGCCCACTTTATTATGTGACTTACCTCCTTCATTGCTCTTTGGCTGCGAGTTCCTCCCTGATGGTTGACGGTTGAGGCCGTTGCATTGTCCGAGCGGATCTGGACTGGTTATCCTTGCAGAATGTCCTTTGCCTGAATCAGTGCCATGTATATTGCCCAGAGTTCCAACAGATTTATTGGCAGACAACTTTCTTCTGTGGTCCATTGTCCCTGGAACCATGATCTCCCGGACACTGCTCCCCAGCCCTGAAGACTGGCATCCATCGTCAGGATCTCCCAGTCTGATATCCAAAAGGGTCTCCCCTTGTCTAGATGGGATGTCTGTAGCCACCAAGCTAACGACCTTTTTACTTTTACTGGTACCATCATTTGTTTCTTTATTGTCTGATGTACTCCATTCCATCTGGTCAGAATCAGATGCTGTAGAGGTCTTGAGTGGAATTGTGCATATTCCACCATGTCGAATGTTGACACCATCAACCCCATCACTCGCATTGCCGCGTGAACCGATATTGTTTGACTTTGCAACAATTCCTGAATCATCAACTGCACCTTGGATATCTTTTCCAGAGGTAAAAATATTTTCTGCAGACTTGAATCCAAAACAACCCCTAAAAGAATCATCCGTTGTGACTGAATCAGTGACGATTTTGCCCAATATATGAGCCATCCGAGTTTCTGTAGACAAGTTATTGTCTGTTGGAGATGGTTCAAGAGCAATTCCTTGGATTGTGCCAGGATTAAAAGATTGTCGAGGTATGGAAAAATCCTTATCCACTGCTTGTGGAGATAAGCTGCCATAACCACCATGATCTTGGTAAACACTCTGGGGGCTGTGGCTAACCCAAAGGGTAAGGCCTGGAACTGAAAATGTTGCTGGAGAATTGCGAACCTGAGGTAGCACTGATGGGACAATGCTATTGGCACATGCAGGTAAGAATCCTGTACATCCAGAGATACCATGTAATCCCCTGGTTCCATGGCCAAAACTATGGAGCGTAATGTCTCCATGTGGAACCTTGGGACCCAAATGTATTTGTTTAACATTTTGAGATTGAGGATGGGCCAAAACGACCTATTTGGCTTCTGGACCAAAAACAGGTTGGAGTAAAAACCCTGCCCCCGTTGTGCCTGGGGTACTGGAATAATTACCCCAGACTGAAGCAATTTCTGAACTGCTTCTTGCAGGGCCCTGGCCTTCACCTCTATGTGAGACGGGCTGGTACAAAAACCTTCGAGGAGGCCGCTTCCTGAAAGGGATAACCCGGAGATACCACTTCTTGCACCCAAGCGTCTGTTGTCGACTGCTGCCATATGTGTGCAAACTGAAGAAGATGGGCCCCTACCTTGGAGTCAGGCTGATGGTTTCTGTTCTGGTTTGGAAGCTGGCCCTTTAGTGGCCCACTGCTTCCTTGCTTTACCAAACTTATTGTACTGGGTTTGCTTTGATTCATTTTTACCTTATGTTTTACTTTGCCACCGAAATGGTCAAAATCCCGAGCCCTTAGGTTTAGGATTATAACTGGCAGGAAATTTGATCTTCTTGGATTCAGCTTCTGACTCCAGAATATCTGTCAATTCCTTACCAAAAAGAATGTTCCCAACAAAAGGCAAAGCTTCCAGAACCTTTTTGGATTCTTAATCAGCCTTCCATGTACGTAGCCAAATTGCTCTGCGAGCAGCTACCGTTAAGGCTGATGCTTTAGAAGCAATTGTACCCATATCCATTGCTGCTTCTTCTAGAAATAGCGCAGACTGTTTCATATGGGCTATATGGGATTCCTGCTCCCTAGTAGGTGCTGAGAGACCATTTTCCAATTCTTCAGACCATTCAACTACCGCTTTTGCCATCCAGGCTGAGGCCATAGCCGGCCTTATGACTGCCCCCTGACAGAGAAAATATGTTTTTCCAAAATCCATCCACTCTTCTGTCTGTGACATCATTTAATGACGTAGATGGCAAGGGTAAAATAGATTTTCGCACTAGTCGAATGACGTGCGTATCTACCTTAGGAGGCACTTCTTTTTTTAAACAGTCCCCAGTTGGAAAAGGGTAATAAGAATCCCATTTTTTTGGAATTCTATATTTCCTATTGGGCGTAGCCCAAGGTTCCTCCATAATTTCCGTCCGTTCCTCTGAACCTGGAAACTCAACCCTCACTGTTTTGGGACGTTTAAACACAGGTGCTTTAGTTGTAACTATTGGCTCAGCTGAATATTCTAGAGACAGAATAGCCTTCATTGCTCCAATTAACTCAGCTATATCTTCTGAGCTGAAACCCTCCATTTGTTCTTCATATGGTGAAGTAGAATATATGGAGTCATCATCCGTTATATCATCCTGTGTAGCCTGTGAATTTGATGATATATTTACCCTTGGTTTATCAGCTTGTTGACTTATAGAAGCTGTAGGGGCTATACCATAAGATGGGAGCTGCATGTATGGGTTAATAGTGTACCCTATTCCTGCGGTTGGAGCTGCAGGGACCAACCTCTATACTAGATAGGGTTTGTGCAAATATGGCCCAAGGTGGATCTATTTGTTGTTGAACAGGGATCTGCCTTGGAATCTGCTGAAACAAAAAAAATTTGTACATAACCCCTCATTTGCCAAAGATTGAGTTATTAACCCCACCTTGCAGGATAAACATGTTTTGAGTGTTGGTGTTATTGTAACCTCGTCACCTTTGCCGCTCTTAGACATGATAAACAATCAGTTTTTCCACAGTATACTACACAATTTGTGACTGAAAACACTTTATATGTATAAAAGTGATATCAATCTGACCCCAACCCAAGCACCAGCATTGAGGTTCAGAAAAAACACTGACAAACATATATAAAGTCAGCAATCACACTAGCAGTCAGCCATGTTATATATTAGTCATGGGAGCATGTTATCAACTACAAAGCAAACACATTTTAAGTGAACGTTAGTGCATGCAGACGCTCGTGTCTGCGACCCAGTCTCTTAGCGGTAAACCTTAGTGTATACAGACGTAGCGGCCTATGCTGCGACTGAGTCCCACCGTGGTAGCGTCTGAGATTGAAGTGAGGCCTTTCAGTTCATGGCGGGAGACGTACGGAAACTGGTCATGAACTGGGGGGAGGGGTGACCAGAAGAGCGTCTGACTTCCCACTGCTGACATCAACCCGAGGGATCGCAGCCTCAAACTAATCCTGGCGCCTTATGATCCCTAAGGCCTAGCGCTGGAGCACCCGTGGTGTTGGCGCGCCAGATACTGTTTGGTAGTCTCCTCCCAAACAGTGTGGCTGTGTCCGGATTTCCCTTCTAAGCGGAACCGATGCCTTACCTTCTCTCCGTGCTCCGGCAACAGCCTGGTTATGTCTGCTGGACCTGCTATTAACATCCGACACAGACGCCCGTTGAGACAGCACTTGTACTGTGGGTAAGCGTTGTTGTGACCCGGCGGAGAGTTTGTTGGAGCGACTCTTTCCAATATGCGTGTAAGACACTGTTAGGAAAGATCACTCAAAACATAGCAAGACTATAAAAATAAATTAAATAAAGCTCAGGGCTGCCCGACCACAGCAGCCCTGTGACCATGGTTCGGCTCCTGCCGCACCAAACAAAAAAATGATTTGACTGAGTCAGTGGGCGGGATTATATGGACGAGCCCGGTGCATCCTGGGAAGTCAGAAAGCTTGTGAACGTTTGGTGCCAATCCGCTGTCGCTCCAGCATATCGCAATGTTATCCTGTGGATAACCTGTGGACCCAGCCGGAGAAAATGCCATTAGATCCACCTGTGGGTAACCCCACCGCTGGACCAACATCTGAAACACTTCTGGATTTAATGCCCATTCTCCTGGATGAAAATCCTGACGGCTGAGATAATCCGCCTCCCAGTTGTCCACTCCCAGAATGAACACTGCCGACAATATCACCTGGTGATGTTCTGCCCAATTGAGGATCCGAGCTACTTCCCGCATGGCCATGCTGGCTTCTCGTTCCTCCTTGTTTGTTGATGTATGCGACTGCCGTCGCATTGTCTGGCTGGGCCTGGACAGTCTGAGACGGGAGCATGTGCACGGCTTGTCGCAGCGCGTTGTAAATTGTCATTTTTTGACAGCAATCTTTCTTGATCTGGCCAGAGACCCTGAAGCTGACAATTTTGGACCATTGCTCCCCAACCACTGAGACTCGCGTCCGTCGTTAGAATTATCCAATTCCAGATGCCAAACCGTTTCCCTGCGGTGAGATTGTGTATGTGGAGCCACCAAAGCAGTGATACTCTGGCCCGTGGAGACAACCACACCATCTGACAAATATGTAGATGCGAGCCTGACCAATGTGCGAGAACATCCAGTTGAAAAGGACGTGAGTGAAATCTTCCGAACTGGAGCATTTCGAAAGACGCCACCATCTTTCCTAATAGTCGAATGCACAAATGCACAAAGACTGTGCGTGGCTTGAGCACTAACTGTACCAGATGACGAATACTCTGTACCGTCTGTTCTGCCAGGTAAATTCTTTGATCCACCGTATCGAGAATCATTCCTAGGAATTGAAGTCTTTGAGACGGAATCAGGTTTGATTTCTTGAAGTTGACAATCCAACCTTGCTGCACTAGTACATTGTACGTTAGTAAGGCATGTTGGAGGAGTATCTGTTGAGACGGAGCTTTGATGAGCAGATCATCTAAGTATGGAACTAGTATCACTCCCAGGGATCTGAGATGAGCCATCATCACTTTGGTGAATACCCAAGGCACTGACGACAGGCTAAACGGTAGGGCCTGAAATTTATAATGGTTTTGCTGTACTGCAAACCTTAAGTACATCTGATGCAGTGGCCAAATCAGAATGTGTAAGTACGCATCCTTGAGATCCAGTGCAATCATGAATTCCTGTGGCTCTAAACCTGCAATTACTGACCGCAGAGATTCCATCTTGAATCTGTAGTAAGTGACGTACTGATTGAGACCCTTTAAGTTCAATATCGGTCTGACAGAGCCATCCGGCTTTGGTACTACAAAAAAGACTGGAATAATAACCTTGACACTGTTGGTGAACTGGAACCGGGATCAAAACTGATGAATCCAGCAGAGACTGAATCGCGGTCTGTATAACCGCCTTCTTGTCTTCTGACACAGGCAGACCTGTCTTGAAAAAGCGCATTGGTGGGAGACAATCGAACTCTATTTTGTAACCTTTTAACACTAAATTGCAGATCCACCCATCTGTGGTTGTCTGAAACCACGCCAAATGGAACGTCTGAAGGCGTGCCCCCACAACTGAAGATCCGAGATGGGCTGGGAGCCCGTCATGTCACTGGCTTGTCGGTGGTCTTAGCGTCCTGACGACGGTTGGTGGTTTGTTGAAAACCACGTCCTCTACCACCTCTACCCTGTGTGTGGTTGTTCCTCTAGCACGGCCTCAAAAGGACTGAGGTCTAAAGGATTTGAACGCTAGACCTGAATATTTTCGTTTAGGAGCCTGTGTAGGCAATGGTAGGAAAACAGATTCCCCCCCCCCCATGGCCTGAGAAATCCATTTGTCCAATTCAGGAATAGAAATAACGTGGAGAATCTCCACGTGTGCTCTATCCTGATTGAGCACAGAAAAACCACTGAGGTACTTAGGGAGTATGAAGGGGGTGGAGAGATACTAATTTAAATATTTAAATGTGCCTATCCTGCTAACGCCCCGTCCATATCCCAAGAGTACTCCAGTGATCCCTATTGGATGAAAAAAATAAGAATTTACTTACCGATAATTCTATTTCTCGTAGTCCGTAGTGGATGCTGGGGACTCCGTAAGGACCATGGGGAATAGCGGCTCCGCAGGAGACTGGGCACAAAAGTAAAGCTTTAGAACTACCTGGTGTGCACTGGCTCCTCCCCCTATGACCCTCCTCCAAGCCTCAGTTAGGATACTGTGCCCGGATGAGCGTACACAATAAGGAAGGATTTTGAATCCCGGGTAAGACTCATACCAGCCACACCAATCACACCATATAACTTGTGATCTAAACCCAGTTAACAGCATGATAACAGAGGAGCCTCTAGAAAAGATGGCTCACTACAGCAATAACCCGATTTTTTGGTAACAATAACTATGTACCAGTATTGCAGACAATCCGCACTTGGGATGGGCGCCCAGCATCCACTACGGACTACGAGAAATAGAATTATCGGTAAGTAAATTCTTATTTTCTCTGACGTCCTAGTGGATGCTGGGGACTCCGTAAGGACCATGGGGATTATACCAAAGCTCCCAAAACGGGCGGGAGAGTGCGGATGACTCTGCAGCACCAAATGAGAGAACTCCAGGTCCTCCTCAGCCAGGGTATCAAATTTGTAGAATTTTACAAACTTATTTGCTCCTGACCAAGTAGCTGCTCGGCAAAGTTGTAAAGCCGAGACCCCTCGGGCAGCCGCCCAAGATGAGCCCACCTTCCTTGTGGAATGGGCTTTTACAGATTTTGGCTGTGGCAGGCCTGCCACAGAATGTGCAAGCTGAATTGTACTACAAATCCAACGAGCAATAGTCTGCTTAGAAGCAGGAGCACCCAGCTTGTTGGGTGCATACAGAATAAACAACGAGTCAGATTTTCTGACTCCAGCCGTCCTGGAAACCTATATTTCCAGGGCCCTGACAACGTCTAGCAACTTGGAGTCCTCCAAGTCCCTAGTAGCCGCAGGCACCACAATAGGTTGATTCAGGTGAAACGCTGAAAACCACCTTAGGGAGAAACTGAGGATAAGTCCTCAATTCCGCCCTGTCCGAATGGAAAATCAGATGAGGGCTTTTACAGGATAAAGCCGCCAATTCTGACACGCACCTGGCCCAGGCCAGGGCCAACAGCATGACCACTTTCCATGTGAGATATTTTAACTCCACATATTTAAGTGGTTCAAACCAATGTGACTTTTGGAACCCAAAAACTACATTTAGATCCCAAGGTGCCACTGGAGGCACAAAAGGAGGCTGTATATACAGTACCCCTTTCACAAACGTCTGAACTTCAGGGACTGAAGCTAGTTCTTTTTTGGAAGAAAATTGACAGGGCCGAAATTTGAACCTTAATGGACCCCCATTTCAGGCCCATAGACACTCCTGTTTGCAGGAAATGTAGGAATCGACCTAGTTGAAAATTCCTCCGTCGGGGCCTTACTGGCCTCGCACCAGGCAACATATTCTCGCCAAATGCGGTGATAATGTTTTGCGGTTATATCTTTCCTGGCTTTGATCAGGATAGGAATGACTTCATCCGGAATGCCTTTCTCCTTCAGGATTCGGCGTTCAACCGCCATGCCGTCAAACGCAGCCGCGGTAAGTCTTGGAACAGACAGGGTCCTTGCTGGAGCAGGTCCCTTCTTAGAGGTAGAGGCCACGGATCCTCCGTGAGCATCTCTTGAAGTTCCGGTTACCAAGTCCTTCTTGGCCAATCCGGAGCCACGAATATAGTGCTTACTCCTCTCCATCTTATAATTCTCAGTACCTTTGGTATGAGAGGCAGAGGAGGGAACACATACAATGACTGGTACACCCACTGTGTTACCAGAGCGTCTACAGCTATTGCCTGAGGGTCCCTTGACCTGGCGCAATACTTGTCGAGTTTTATAAACATGTGGAAGACTTCTGGGTGAAGTCCCCACTCTCCCGGGTGGGGGTCGTGTCTGCTGAGGAAGTCTGCTTCCCAGTTGTCCACTCCCGGAATGAATACTGCTGACAGTGCTATCACATGATTTTCCGCCCAGCGAAGAATCCTTGCCGCTTCTGCCTTGCCCTCCTGCTTCTTGTGTCACCCTGTCTGTTTACGTGGGTGACTGCCGTGATGTTGTCCGAATGGATCAACTCCGGGTGACCTTGAAGCAGAGGTCTTGCTGAGCTTAGAGCATTGTAAATGGCCCTTAGCTTCAGGATATTTATGTGAAGTGATGTCTCCAGGCTTGACCATAAGCTCTGGAAATTCCTTCCCTGTGTGACTGCTCCCCAGCCTCGCAGGCTGGCATCCGTGGTCACCAGGACCCAGTCCTGAATGTCGAATCTGCGGCCCTCTAGAAGATGAGCACTCTGCAACCACCACAGGAGAGACACCCTTGTGCTTGGTGACAGGGTTATCCGCTGATGCATCTGAAGATGCGACCCGGACCATCTGTCCATCAGGTCCCACTGGAAAGTTCTTGCGTGGAATCTGCCGAATGGGATTGCTTCGTAGGAAGCCACCATTTTTCCCAGAACCCTTTCATTGATGTACTGAGACTTGGCTCGGTTATAGGAGGTTCCCGACTAGCTTGGATAACTCCCTGACTTTCTCCTACTGGAGAAACACCTTTTTCTGGACTGTGTCCAGGATCATCCCTAGGAACAGAAGACGAGTCGTCGGAATCAGCTGCGATTTTGGAATATTGAGAATCCAATCGTGCTGCCGCAACACTACTTGAGATAGTGCTACACCGACCTCCAACTGTTCCCTGGATCTTACCCTTATCAGGGAATCGTCCAAGTAAGGGATAACTAAAATTCCCTTCCTTCGAAAGAGTATCATCATTTCGGCCATTACCTTGGTAAAGACCCGGGGTGCCGTGGACCATCCATACGGCAGCGTCTGAAACTGATAGTGACAGTTCTGTACCACAAACCTGAGGTACCCTTGGTGAGAAGGGTAAATTGGGACATGAAGGTAAGCATCCTTGATGTCCCGAGACATCATGTAGTCCCCTTCTTCCAGGTTCGCAATCACTGCTCTGAGTGACTCAATCTTGAATTTGAACCTCCGTATGTAAGTGGTCAAGATTTTAGATTTAGAATCGGTCTCACCGAGCCGTCCGGCTTCGGTACCACAACAGTGTGGAATAATACCCTGTTCCCTGTTGCAGGAGGGGTACCTTGATTATCACCTGCTGGGAATACAGCTTGTGAATGGCTTCCAAAACTGCCTCCCTGTCAGAGGGAGACATCGGTAAAGCCGACTTTAGGAAACGGCGAGGGGGAGACGTCTCGAATTCCAATTTGTACCCCTGAGATATCACCTGAAGGATCCAGGGGTCTAATTGCGAGTGAGCCCACTGCGCGCTGAAATTCATTGAGACGGGCCCCCACCGTGCCTGATTCTGCTTGTAAAGCCCCAGCGTCATACTGAGGGCTTGGCAGAGGCGGGAGAGGGCTTCTGTTCCTGGGAACTGGCTGATTTCTGCAGCCTTTTTCCTCTCCCTCTGTCACGGGGCAGAAATGAGGAACCTTTTGCCCGCTTGCCCACGAAAGGACTGCGCCTGATAATACGGCGTCTTCTTATGTTGAGAGGCGACCTGGGGTACAAACGTGGATTTCCCAGCTGTTGCCGTGGCCACCAGGTCTGAAAGACCGACCCCAAATAACTCCTCCCCTTAATAAGGCAATACTTCCAAATGCCTTTTGGAATCCGCATCACCTGACCACTGTCGTGTCCATAACCCTCTACTGGCAGAAATGGACAACGCACTTAGACTTGATGCCAGTCGGCAAATATTCCGCTGTGCATCACGCATATATAGAAATGCATCTTTTAAATGCTCTATAGGCAATAATATACTGTCCCTATCTAGGGTATCAATATTTTCAGTCAGGGAATCCGACCACGCCAACCCAGCACTGCACATCCAGGCTGAGGCGATTGCTGGTCGCAGTATAACACCAGTATGTGTGTAAATACATTTTAGGATACCCTCCTGCTTTCTATCAGCAGGATCCTTAAGGGCGGCCATCTCAGGAGAGGGTAGAGCCCTTGTTCTTACAAGCGTGTGAGCGCTTTATCCACCCTAGGGGGTGTTTCCCAACGCACCCTAACCTCTGGCGGGAAAGGATATAATGCCAATAACATTTTAGAAATTATCAGTTGTTATCGGGGGAAACCCACGCATCATCACGCACCTCATTTAATTTCTCAGATTCAGGAAAACTACAGGTAGTTTTTCCTCACCGAACATAATACCCCTTTTTGGTGGTACTCGTATATCAGAAATGTGTAAAACATTTTTCATTGCCTCCATCATGTAACGTGTGGCCCTACTGGAAGTCACATTTGTCTCTTCACCGTCGACACTGGAGTCAGTATCCCTGTCGGCGTCTATATCTGCCATCTGAGGTAACGGGCGCTTTAGAGCCCCTGACGGCCTATGAGACGTCTGGACAGGCACAAGCTGAGTAGCCGGCTGTCTCATGTCAACCACTGTCTTTTATACAGAGCTGACACTGTCACGTAATTCCTTCCAACAGTTCATCCACTCAGGTGTCGACCCCCTAGGGGGTGACATCACTATTACAGGCAATCTGCTCCGTCTCCACATCATTTTTCTCCTCATACATGTCGACACAAACGTACCGACACACAGCACACACACAGGGAATGCTCTGATAGAGGACAGGACCCCACTAGCCCTTTGGGGAGACAGAGGGAGAGTTTGCCAGCACACACCAGAGCGCTATATATATACAGGGATAACCTTATATAAGTGTTTTTCCCCTTATAGCTGCTGTATTTTTAATACTGCGCGTAATTAGTGCCCCCCTCTCTTTTTTAACCCTTTCTGTAGTGTAGTGACTGCAGGGGAGAGCCAGGGAGCTTCCCTCCAACGGAGCTGTGAGGGAAAATGGCGCCAGTGTGCTGAGGAGATAGGCTCCGCCCCCTTCTCGGCGGCCTTATCTCCCGTTTTTCTGTGTATTCTGGCAGGGGTTAAATTCATCCATATAGCCCAGGAGCTATATGTGATGCATTTTTTGCCATCCAAGGTGTTTTTATTGCGTCTCAGGGCGCCCCCCCCCCCAGCGCCCTGCACCCTCAGTGACCGGAGTGTGAAGTGTGCTGAGAGCAATGGCGCACAGCTGCAGTGCTGTGCGCTACCTTGTTGAAGACAGGACGTCTTCTGCCGCCGATTTTCCGGACCTCTTCTGTCTTCTGGCTCTGTAAGGGGGCCGGCGGCGCGGCTCTGGGACCCATCCATGGCTGGGCCTGTGATCGGTCCCTCTGGAGCTAATGTCCAGTAGCCTAAGAAGCCCAATCCACTCTGCATGCAGGTGAGTTCGCTTCTTCTCCCCTTAGTCCCTCGATGCAGTGAGCCTGTTGCCAGCAGGTCTCACTGAACATAAAAAAACCTAAAACTAAACTTTTCACTAAGCAGCTCAGGAGAGCCACCTAGTGTGCACCCTTCTCGTTCGGGCACAAAAATCTAACTGAGGCTTGGAGGAGGGTCATAGGGGGAGGAGCCAGTGCACACCAGGTAGTTCTAAAGCTTTACTTTTGTGCCCAGTCTCCTGCGGAGCCGCTATTCCCCATGGTCCTTACGGAGTCCCCAGCATCCACTAGGACGTCAGAGAAATAAGATTTTACTCACCGGTAAATCTATTTCTCGTAGTCCGTAGTGGATGCTGGGAACTCCGAAAGGACCATGGGGAATAGCGGCTCCGCAGGAGACTGGGCACAACTAAATAAAGCTTTTAGGTCACCTGGTGTGCACTGGCTCCTCCCACTATGACCCTCCTCCAAGCCTCAGTTAGGACACTGTGCCCGGACGAGCTGACATAATAAGGAAGGATTTTGAATCCCGGGTAAAACTCTTACCAGCCACACCAATCACACCGTATAACTCGTGATACTATACCCAGTTTAACAGTATGAAAAAAATTGAGCCTCTCAACAGATGGCTCAACAGTAACCCTTTAGTTAACAATAACTATGTACAAGTATTGCAGACAATCCGCACTTGGGATGGGCGCCCAGCATCCACTACGGACTACGAGAAATAGATTTACCGGTGAGTAAAATCTTATTTTCTCTGACATCCTAGTGGATGCTGGGAACTCCGAAAGGACCATGGGGATTATACCAAAGCTCCCAAACGGGCGGGAGAGTGCGGATGACTCTGCAGCACCGAATGAGAGAACTCCAGGTCCTCCTCAGCCAGGGTATCAAATTTGTAGAATTTTGCAAACGTGTTTGCCCCTGACCAAGTAGCTGCTCGGCAAAGTTGTAAAGCCGAGACCCCTCGGGCAGCCGCCCAGATGAGCCCACCTTCCTAGTGGAATGGGCATTTACAGATTTTGGCTGTGGCAGGCCTGCCACAGAATGAGCAAGCTGAATTGTACTACAAATCCAGCGAGCAATAGTCTGCTTAGAAGCAGGAGCACCCAGCTTGTTGGGTGCATACAGGATAAACAGCGAGTCAGATTTTCTGACTCCAGCCGTCCTGGAAACATATATTTTCAGGGCCCTGACAACGTCTAGCAACTTGGAGTCCTCCAAGTCCCTAGTAGCCGCAGGTACCACAATAGGCTGGTTCAAGTGAAAAGCTGATACCACCTTAGGGAGAAACTGAGGACGAGTCCTCAATTCCGCCCTATCCATATGGAAAATCAGATAAGGGCTTTTACATGACAAAGCTGCCAATTCTGACACACGCCTGGCTGAAGCCAAGGCCAATAACATGACCACTTTCCACGTGAGATATTTTAGATCCACGGTTTTAAGTGGCTCAAACCAATGTGATTTTAAGAAACTCAACACCGGCCTGGCTGGCATCAGGAGAAGTCGGGTTCCTGCAGAGCTCCGGCCAGCAACACAATAAAATAAACCCCTGAGCTAACTTTGGGGGCCCACCTGCAAGGAAACAATCCCCTAAGCCCTGCTACATCACCCTGCACCCGGAGGTCGAGGCTGCGGAATCGGGGAGGCCCTGCGTTGCCCCCTGCGGATTGCGGCCTACCTCCGCCCCAGAAGCCGGGGCCTCGATTTTAGAGTGGAGCCGTCGGTCCGTTGGACCTGGTGCATCGATTCTGCGGACCCCCTCCCCCACCTGAGCGGCGCTCCCTGGCACCCAAGAACTCATCCATCAGGCACTGTCCCTCACAGGAGACCGGCGACCGGACAATCTGCGGGAGGTGAGAGCCGGGACGCGTGTGACTGGCGGCCATCTTGTGGTTGGCGCCGCCCGGACTTTAAGTTCTGCTTTGCCGATCCCCGGCCTCTCCGGGCGCCTGCCCTCCGACCCCCACCTTCAACATCCTCGCAAGACAGATCTCTCCCCCTCACTGGCGGGGATTAACGACCCGGGGACCTCCGGAGGATCCGTGTCTCATTTACAGGTGGCGGCCATCTTGTGACTGGCACAACTCTCTCCTCACTCCATAGCTAGAAATGGCTGTAACTCTAGCTCCCTCTTGTGGCGACTTTTACATTAGACAACTCACAGCCACTATAAATATATTTCTATACTTCTGCCTATTCTCATGTCTCCTGTTTAGCGGCCGGAGGGGAGTCATCATATTACACCTTGAAACAACAGGTGCGAACTTTAACAGCCCTGCCGCCATCTGCCCGGAGGCTTTCACCCTGCAGAGAGCTGACCCTGCACCCCTGCTGGAATAGGTGCTGCTGCGATCACCTCTATCTCGGAACCTGCTACCTACTGCTGTGACCCCTGAGGTACCCAGATATTCTCTCGGCTGGGAGACCCCCTCTTATTCTGTTTGTTGCAGGATTACTACACTTGGGAGCTGCTTTGCCCACTACCCCTGGACCACACACTGTGTTGATTATTTCAGCTGCTCCTATCACTATAAAACCAGCTCTCCCCCTACTGCCTTCTGGCATATCCGACTCTCCGGCTGATGGCTTCGCTCCACCTGCTCCACCCATAAACCCATGCCGGCTTCTACACCTGTGTGACATTTCTCCTCGCCCATGTGCGCTGTTCACGGACTGATGCCTACCGGTCCTGAGCCATTACTCGTTGGGATGTAACCTGTTATACTTCCCCTTTTTTTTTTCCTCTCCATGTGACCTCATTATAGCCTGCTCCTTGCGTGAGGCGACTCCTACTGTATAAATAGGCCCTCCGTTGCCCGCTTATTTTTATGGAAAAATTTCTCATACCCACCCCGATGTCAATTGCTGACCCCGCCTCTACAACCCGAGGCGATACTGTGGGGGGACACTCGTCTGATTCAGATTGCTCTGTCACCCGTTCCAGGTCCTTACAAAAACGCAAGTCTGCTCCGGCCAGTAAGCCTCCCAAAATGAAACCTGCGGACATTGCGGCGGTGCTGGGCCCTCTGCTAGATGAAAAACTGGCGGGCATTAGAGAAGCTATTGACTCTACTCTATCCAAATTAACTCAACACTCTGGCCGCTTAGATGACGTCGAACAGAGGGTGTCTACCCTGGAGGATGATTTGCACGCAGCACAACTCACCATTAATTCACAGCAAAGTGACATTTTGGATCTGACCCAGAAGCTAGATGATTTGGAGAATCGCGGACGCAGAAGTAATCTCCGGGTGGTGGGTATCCCCGAATCGGTCAAAGGCCACGAGTTACTTGATCTTCTTTCTAACTGGATTCCGCAACAACTGGCCATGGATCTCAAAGGTGCCCCTCTGGCTATTGAGCGGGCACATAGAATTGGCCCTGAACGTAAAACAAACTCTGGTCGCCCTCGCCCGGTGATCATGAAAATCCTTAATTATGTCGACAAAGCTCGACTCTTAGACCACTACCGGAAGACGGATAGCTTAACCTACAACGGAGATCGGCTCTTGATATTTCAGGATTTTTCCACCATTGTCGCTGCTAAACGCAAGGAGTTTACTGTTTAACGCCAAAATCAAATTCTCTCTCCTGTACCCAGCCCGGCTGCGGGTCTTCGAGAACGGCAAGCCGTTGTTCTTCGATGACATAACACTCGCCATGGCCCACTTCTCGAGTTTACCCACTTGATTGTTGCACTGTTATTATTGCTTGCATGCATGTTTTTCTCTCTTTTTTTTTCTCCATCTGTAGGTCACGTGGAGAGGAATAATTGCGCAGCTCTGTGTATACAATGAGCTGTAAATTTTCTTGTTTGTTTTTTATGTTACTGTTTAATATTGTTGGCTGCACCTGCCGGACCTGCCGACCCCGATCCTCCATGGGTCAACCCCTTCCCGCTCGCTGGGACGGGCAGGGGCCCTACTTTACCTCTAGTATATTTTTTCTTGCATTCCCATCCATCGGTATAGGCTGATATAGCTGACCCCGCCCCTACTCCCCCCGCCGCCGCGGAGGATACCCCACTCCTTGCCTTCAATATAGTATCATGGAATGTGGAGGGCCTTAACGCTCCAGTGAAGCGCAAGAAAGTGCTCTCCCACCTCCACCGTTTGACCCCTCACATCACCTTCCTACAGGAAACACATTGGCTGGACGATCCCCGTAACACCTTACGTGCCCCCTGGATCGGAGATTGTATCTCGGCCCCTTATTCTAATAAGACCAGGGGAGTTGCCATCCTTTTTCACAAGTCCCTACAATATTCGATACGCAGAAGGTTTCTCGATCCTAATGGGAGATTTATTTTGCTAGATGTGATTATTGATAATGTCTTGTATACTCTCCTTAATCTATATGCCCCAAATGTCTCTCAACAGGATTTTTTTGCAGTTGTCCTACAGAAACTTTCCTCTTGGGGGAGCTCTAATCTAATCCTAGGAGGAGATTTCAACACGGTCATCGATCCGTCCATGGACAGGTCTGGGGTGAGTACTTCATCCTCCAAATCCGGCTGTGATCTTCTTTCTTCCCTCTGTTCACAACTTGCTCTCTCCGACCCTTGGCGTATCCATCACCCTCTTCTTCGTGATTACTCTTTCTACTCTCACCCCCACTCTACGCACTCCCGTATTGATTATATTTTCTTATCCCGACACCTCTTCCCTAAAGTCACTCACACATCGATTAAAAATATTATTATCTCAGACCATGCCCCTATTATGATTTCTCTTAAGCTTGCGTTGCCCCAATGCTTTTCCAAATGCTGGCGATTCCCTGCTTTTCTTACTCACTCTGAGGATTT
This sequence comes from Pseudophryne corroboree, assembly GCF_028390025.1. Classification (NCBI taxonomy): domain Eukaryota; kingdom Metazoa; phylum Chordata; class Amphibia; order Anura; family Myobatrachidae; genus Pseudophryne; species Pseudophryne corroboree. The sequence goes on along the minus strand of NW_026967605.1, from coordinate 123,809 downwards.
TCTCCTACACCTTAGACACACTTGGCACACCTACGTTTCTGATAATTTGACCCAGGCGGAGGATGTCTCACTGTTCTGGAGCGCCTCTAAAGCTGTTATCCGGGGCCACATTATCTCATACGTAAATTCTAAACGCAAAGCATTTAACTCCCGCCTCCATGAGCTGAGCTCCCTTCTCACCTCAACTTATAGAACGTATAAGCGTTCCGACACTCCCGCACATAAAGAGGCATACCTGACTGCTAAACAAGTATATGATACCTTCCTAACAGAGCAGGCCCAGACACGATATGATTACCAGCGGAACAAATTTTTTAGATGGGGTAATAAATCGGGCAGACTCTTGGCAAACCTCGCTCGGGGACCCCGCACGCGCACATGGGTTGAGGTGGTTAAATCTTCAGACACTATTATATCAGATCCGACAGCCATTTGCGCCGAATTTATGCAGTTTTACAAATCCCTATATACAGCAGAGCCAGATAACGTGGAGACAGGTAAATCCTTTTTGCATGACGCTCAGCTTCCTGTCCTCTCTCGAGATGACAGAGACCTTCTCGAGATGTCTATAACTGAGGAAGAGATACTCACAACTATCAAATCTTTACCAAACGGCAAGAGCCCAGGCCCTGATGGCTTTGGGGCTGAATATTATAAATTACTTAATGATGAACTCACACCCACTCTAGCCAAATTATATAATCATATCTTTACCTCCGGAACTATACCCTTATACTTCAATGAGGCACGGATAATCGTAATACCCAAGCCGGGTAAAGATCCCTCCCTCGTGGGTTCCTATCGCCCTATCTCACTTCTTAACCAAGACTTCAAATTGCTTACCAAACTAATGGCCAACCGTCTACAGTCTTGTCTGCCTCATCTCATTTCCCCGGCCCAGTTAGGCTTTATTAAAGGCAGACAATCTGTACAAGGTATTAGATCGGCGATAGCTGCTATTTCCCATACCCGCCTTCATAATTTGGAAGACAATATTCTTATTAATCTAGACGCCGAAAAGGCCTTCGATAAAATCGCTTGGCCACACCTTTTTAGAGTGCTCTCCCATCAGCAATTTGGCACTAATTTCTGTAGTCTAATGCGGACCCTCTGCACTGCTCCGATGGCCCAGGTGGTAGTTAATAATGTGGCCTCCTCTTCCTTTTTTCTTGAGAGAGGCACCAGACAAGGATGCCCTCTCTCCCCTTTGCTTTTTAATTTGGCCTTGGAACCTTTTATTCGTTATATCCAACTACTACCTGGGTTTAGAGGCATTGTTATTGGGGATCGCGAACTCAAAGTTATAGCCTTCGCAGATGACCTACTTATATGTACCTCTGACCCTAAACACTCCCTTCCTGTATTGGTAGAGGCAATTGACAGATTTTCGTCTTTTGCTGGCTTCTCCATTAACTTTGCCAAGTCTGAAGCCCTGGCCATATTTGGCCAGGCGAGACAGGGTTGGGCTAGACCCTTCCCGTTTAGATGGGCCCCCTCGCATATCACCTTTTTAGGAGTGGCTCTACCGCAACATCTCTCCACTCTCTATGCACGTAATATTACCCCGATCATACATAAAATACGGACTGAACTTAGCCTATGGCAAAACCTTCCCCTTAATATGTTAGGGAGATGCAACCTATTTAAAATGGCAAGCTTCCCGAAACTCCTGTATATTCTTCAAATGACTCCCATTCTTCTCACTAACTCCGACTTTTCTTTACTTAATACCTTGCTTTCCAAGTTTATATGGAACCGTAAGCGCCCCAGGATAAGTCTAAAAAAAATGTCGCAATCGGTGCGCCAAGGGGGTGTAAACCTACCAAACATTAAACAATACAATCTAGCGTTCTTACTACGTTTCGCTATGGATTGGCTCAGTGGCAACGATGTATTCACAGATACCAAGTTAGAATCTCAGCTTTGTGCTCCTCTCTCTCTTGCATACCTCCTACATGCCCGGCCCTCTCAAATAAAATCTTCCCAATTTGATAACCCGCTATTGTCTTCCACTATTAAGGCGTGGAAAATGGCTAGGAAAGCTCTTGGTCTCAAATATTATTACTCAGTATCTCTACCTTTGCTTGGAAACCTGGAGTTCCAAAATGGTACTGCCTCTCTGCCTTTTGGTGCTTGGTGCTCCTCTGGTTTAAAGACTCTACGTAATCTGATGACACCTACTCACACTCCTTTGCCATTCCAGGAGGCTATTGAGAAATATGCAATTTCACCCCTGCATGGATTTTACTACTCCCAGGCTATACATTATCTTACATCCGTTCTCCCTCACCTCACGGGAAAAGACTTTGTTAACCCCTTAGACTCCCTTTTACGCTACAACACATACTCCATATCTTCTATCTATGCGCGCATCCGCACTGAACTGGACCCCCACACTGATTTTCCTGATCTAGCTAAATGGATCTCCCAAGTTCCTACATTCACAGTAGACACCCTATTAGATACTTTTTTTATGACCCTTAAACTAATACCGGCTAGTATATATCAGGAAATGGCCTATAAACTGCTACACAGGGCATATATCTCGCTTAAACAAGGTTTTCTAATGGGTATATCAGATAGGGCCGGATGTAATAAATGCTCAACGGTAGAAGCTGATCTTTTCCATTGTCTCTGGGCCTGCCCTGTCATTCAAAAATTCTGGCATACCTTACACCATTATGGCACCTCAACGCTAGGCATCCCCTTTCAATGCACTGCTCCCTGGGCCCTCTTTGGTCATCTGTCGGACCAACCTGGAATTCCACGCACTGATAAAAAATTGATAGTGTTACTTTCAGCAGTGGGAAAAAAAGCAATATTGCAACAGTGGATCCATCCTACCTCTCCTACTTTCCCTATGGCTACTTCTAGGTTACTCTTATTTAATATGGACTGGTTGGAGGCCTCTATCCATAAGGAAACCCTGACTCCTGCACTCTTTAAGTGCTGGGATAAATACATTTGTACCCTCCCTCCCCACACTAAACTAGCAATACATAAATGTTTCCAATCTAACTTTTGGTACTCTCTCCGACAACTTGATAGCCAAACTTCTCTAACTGACTGAGCCTCCTATCTTCCCCTCTCCCTCTTCTTCATCCGTACTTCCCTCTCCACACACTTCTTCTTTTCTTTCCCCTCTCTTCTTATTTCTTCTGTTTCTTCCCTGGCGGATTGAATGGACACTTCTATGGACGGATCGGTGGCCTGTGGCTCTTGGTAGGTGTTTTTGCTTATTTTTGTTCTAACGTTTTTGTGATGTTCTTTTTTACCTCTTCTTTTTCTTTATTTGAACTGCTGGAATTGAGTGTCAGTTTTTAGTCAGTCATATTCAGTCCCATTCTCAATATATTATAGCCTGACCGCCACTCATCTGGTGGTTTACAGTTTGTTCTTGTTGATTGTTTTGGAAAATTTCCTCCACCTACTCATATATATGCTGTGTACTTTTACCTTTCTTATCTGCTTACTTTGATGTCGATATGTCTGATATGTATGCGGTTTTATTTCTGTACCATGTTTTGGAGGTATTTAATAAACATATTTGGAAAAAAAAAAAAAAAGAAACTCAACACCACGTTGAGATCCCAAGGTGCCACTGGAGGCACAAACGGGGGCTGAATATGCAGCACTCCTTTCACAAACGTCTGAACTTCAGGTAGTGAAGCTAGTTCTTTCTGGAAGAAAATCGACAGAGCCGAGATCTGTACCTTAATGGAGCCTAATTTCAGGCCCATAGTCACTCCTGCTTGTAGGAAATGCAGAAATCGACCTAGTTGAAATTCCTCTGTTGGGGCCTTTTTGGCCTCACACCAAGCAACGTATTTCCGCCATATGCGGTGATAATGCTTTGCAGTTACATCTTTCCTGGCTTTAATCAGCGTAGGAATGACTTCCTCCGGAATGCCCTTTTCCTTCAGGATCCGGCGTTCAACTGCCATGCCGTCAAACGCAGCCGCGGTAAGTCTTGGAACAGACAGGGCCCCTGCTGCAGCAGGTCCTGTCTGAGCGGCAGAGGCCATGGGTCCTCTGAGATCATCTCTTGAAGTTCGGGGTACCACGCTCGTCTTGGCCAATCCGGAACCACGAGTATTGTTCTTACTCCTCGTTTTCTTATTATTCTCAGTACCCTTGGTATGAGAGGCAGAGGAGGGAACACATAAACTGACTGGTACACCCACGGTGTCACTAGAGCGTCCACAGCTATCGCCTGAGGGTCCCTTGACCTGGCGCAATATCTCTCTAGTTTTTTGTTTAGGCGGGACGCCATCATGTCCACCTGTGGCCGTTCCCATCGATTTACAATCAGCGTGAAGACTTCTGGATGAAGTCCCCACTCTCCCGGGTGGAGGTCGTGCCTGCTGAGAAAGTCTGCTTCCCAGTTGTCCACTCCCGGAATGAACACTGCTGACAGTGCTAGTACGTGATTTTCCGCCCATCGGAGAATCCTTGTGGCTTCTGCCATTGCCATCCTGCTTCTTGTGCCGCCCTGTCGATTTACAAGGGCGACTGCCGTGATGTTGTCTGACTGGATCAGTACCGGCTGGTGTAGAAGCAGGAATTTTGCCTGACTTAGGGCATTGTAAATGGCCCTTAGTTCCAGAATATTTATGTGTAGGGAAGTCTCCTGTCTCGACCATAGTCCTTGGAAGTTTCTTCCCTGTGTGACTGCCCCCCAGCATCGAAGGCTGGCATCCGTGGTCACCAGGACCCAGTCATTTATGCCGAATCTGCGGCCCTCTAGAAGATGAGCACTCTGCAGCCACCACAGCAGAGACACCCTGGTTCTTGGAGACAGGGTTATTAGGCGATGCATCTGAAGATGCGATCCGGACCATTGGTCTGACAGGTCCCACTGAAAGATTCTGGCATGGAACCTGCCGAAAGGAATTGCTTCGTAAGAAGCCACCATCTTTCCCAGGACCCGCGTGCAGTGATGCACCGATACCTGTTTTGGTATCAGGAGGTCTCTGACTAGAGATGACAGCTCCTTGGCTTTCTCCTCCGGAAGAAACACTTTTTTCTGGACTGTATCCAGAATCATACCCAGGAACAGTAGACGTGTCGTCGGAACCAGCTGTGATTTTGGAATATTCAGACTCCAACCGTGCTGGTGTAGCACCTCCTGAGATAGTGCTACTCCCACCAACAACTGCTCCTTGGACCTCGCCTTTATTAGGAGATCGTCTAAGTACGAGATAATTAAAACTCCCTTTCTTCGAAGGAGTATCATCATTTCCGCCATTACCTTGGTAAACACCCTCGGTGCCGTGGAGAGTCCAAACGGCAGCGTCTGGAATTGGTAATGGCAATCCTGTACCACAAATCTGAGGTACTCCTGGTGAGGATAGTAAATGGGGACATGCAGGTAAGCATCCTTGATGTCCAGGGATACCATGTAATCCCCCTCGTCCAGGCTTGCAATAACCGCCCTGAGCGATTCCATCTTGAACTTGAATTTTTTTATGTATGTGTTCAAGGATTTCAAATTTAAAATGGGTCTCACCGAACCGTCCGGTTTCGGTACCACAAACAGTGTGGAATAGTAACCCCGTCCTTGTTGAAGTAGGGGCACCTTGATTATCACCTGCTGGGAATACAGCTTGTGAATTGCCGCTAGCACAGCCTCCCTGTCTGAAGGAATAATCGGCAAGGCAGATTTTAGGAACCGGTGGGGTGGAGACGCCTCGAATTCCAGTTTGTACCCTTGAGATACTATTTGCAGGATCCAGGGATCCACCTGTGAGCGAGCCCACTGATCGCTGAAATTTTTGAGGCGGCCCCCCACCGTACCTGGCTCCGCCTGTGGAGCCCCACCGTCATGCGGCGGACTTGGAAGAAGCGGGGGAGGACTTTTACTCCTGGGAACCTGCTGTTTGTTGCAGCCTTTTTCCCCTACCTCTGCCTCTGGACAGAAAGGACCCGCCTTTTCCACGCCTGTTTTTCTGAGTCCGAAAGGACTGTACCTGATAAAACGGCGCCTTTTTAGGCTGTGAGGGAACATGGGGTAAAAATGCTGACTTCCCAGCAGTTGCTGTGGAAAGTAGGTCCGAGAGACCATCCCCAAATAACTCCTCACCCTTATAAGGCAAAACTTCCATGTGCCTTTTTGAATCTGCATCCCCTGTCCACTGGCGAGTCCATAAGCCTCTCCTAGCAGAAATGGACAATGCACTTATTTTAGATGCCAGCTGGCAGATCTCCCTCTGTGCATCTCTCATGTATAAGACTGAGTCTTTTATATGCTCTATGGTTAGCAGAATAGTGTCCCTGTCTAGGGTGTCAATATTTTCTGACAGGGAATCTGACCACGCAGCGGCAGCACTGCACATCCATGCTGACGCAATAGCTGGTCTAAGTATAATGCCCGAGTGTGTATATACAGACTTCAGGATCGCCTCCTGCTTTCTATCAGCAGGTTCCTTGAGGGTGGCCGTATCCGGAGACGGTAGTGCCACCTTTTTAGACAAACGTGTGAGCGCTTTATCCACCCTAGGGGGTGTCTCCCAACGTGACCTATCCTCTGGCGGGAAAGGGAACGCCATTAGTAACTTCTTAGAGATTACCAATCTTTTATCAGGGAAAGCCCACGCTTCTTCACACACTTCATTTAATTCTTCTGATGGGGGAAAAACTACGGGTAGTTTTTTCTCCCCAAACATAATACCCTTTTTAGTGGTACCTGGGTATATATCAGAAATTTGTAACACCTCTTTCATTGCTTCAATCATGCAACGAATGGCCTTAGTGGACATTAGACTAGACTCATCGTCGTCGACACTGGTGTCAGTATCCGTGTCGACATCCGCGTCTGCCATCTGAGGTAGCGGGCGTTTTAGAGCCCCCGATGGCCTTTGAGACGCCTGGACAGGCACGAGCTGAGAAGCCGGCTGTCCCGCATTTGGCATGTCGTCAAATTTTTTGTGTAAGGAGTCGACACGTGCACGCAATTCCTTCCATAAGTCCATCCACTCAGGTGTCTGCCCCGCAGGGGGTGACATCCCTTCTATAGGCATCTGCTCCGCCTCCACATCATTATCCTCATCAAACATGTCGTCACAGCCGTACCGACACACCGCACACACACAGGGAATGCTCTCACAGAGGACAGGACCCACAAAAGCTCTTTGGGGAGACAGAGTGAGAGTATGTCAGCACACACCAGAGCGCTATATAATGCAGGGACTAACTGAATTATGTCCCCTATAGCTGCTGTTATATATACTGCGCCTAAATTTAGTGCCCCCCCTCTCTTTTTTACCCTTTTCTGTAGTGTAGACTGCAGGGGAGAGCCAGGGAGCTTCCTTCCAGCGGAGCTGTGAGGGAGAAATGGCGCCAGTGTGCTGAAGGAGATAGCTCCGCCCCTTTTTCGCTGACTTTTCTCCCGCTTTTTTATGGATTCTGGCAGGGGTAATTATCACATATATAGCCTCTGGGGCTATATATTGTGGTATTTTTTGCCAGCCAAGGTGTTTTTATTGCTGCTCAGGGCGCCCCCCCCTAGCGCCCTGCACCCTCAGTGATCGGAGTGTGAAGTGTGTATGAGGAGCAATGGCGCACAGCTGCAGTGCTGTGCGCTACCTTGTTGAAGACGGATGTCTTCTGCCGCCGATTTTCCGGACCTCTTCTTGCTTCTGGCTCTGTAAGGGGGACGGCGGCGCGGCTCCGGGACCGAACACCAAGGCCAGTTCCATGCGGTCGATCCCTCTGGAGCTAATGGTGTCCAGTAGCCTAAGAAGCCCAAGCTAGCTGCAAGCAGGTAGGTTCGCTTCTTCTCCCCTTAGTCCCTCGCTGCAGTGAGCCTGTTGCCAGCAGGTCTCACTGTAAAATAAAAAATAAGAATTTACTTACCGATAATTCTATTTCTCGTAGTCCGTAGTGGATGCTGGGAACTCCGTAAGGACCATGGGGAATAGCGGCTCCGCAGGAGACTGGGCACAAAAGTAAAGCTTTAGGACTACCTGGTGTGCACTGGCTCCTCCCCCTATGACCCTCCTCCAAGCCTCAGTTAGGATACTGTGCCCGGACGAGCGTACACAATAAGGAAGGATTTTTGAATCCCGGGTAAGACTCATACCAGCCACACCAATCACACCGTACAACTTGTGATCTGAACCCAGTTAACAGCATGATAACAGAGGAGCCTCTGGAAAGATGGCTCACAACAACAATAACCCGATTTAGTTAACAATAACTATGTACAAGTATTGCAGACAATCCGCACTTGGGATGGGCGCCCAGCATCCACTACGGACTACGAGAAATAGAATTATCGGTAAGTAAATTCTTATTTTCTCTGACGTACTAGTGGATGCTGGGAACTCCGTAAGGACCATGGGGATTATACCAAAGCTCCCAAACGGGCGGGAGAGTGCGGATGACTCTGCAGCACCGAATGAGAGAACTCCAGGTCCTCCTCAGCCAGGGTATCAAATTTGTAGAATTTAGCAAACGTGTTTGCCCCTGACCAAGTAGCTGCTCGGCAAAGTTGTAAAGCCGAGACCCCTCGGGCAGCCGCCCAAGATGAGCCCACCTTCCTTGTAGAATGGGCATTTACAGATTTTGGCTGTGGCAGGCCTGCCACAGAATGTGCAAGCTGAATTGTACTACAAATCCAACGAGCAATAGTCTGCTTCGAAGCAGGAGCACCCAGCTTGTTGGGTGCATACAAGATAAACAGCGAGTCAGATTTTCTGACTCCAGCCGTCCTGGAAACATATATTTTCAGGGCCCTGACAACGTCTAGCAACTTGGAGTCCTCCAAGTCCCTAGTAGCCGCAGGCACCACAATAGGTTGGTTCAGGTGAAACGCTGACACCACCTTAGGGAGAAACTGAGGACGAGTCCTCAATTCCGCCCTGTCCGAATGGAAAATCAGGATAGGGGCTTTTGCAGGATAAAGCCGCCAATTCTGACACTCGCCTGGCCGAAGCCAGGGCCAACAGCATGGCCACTTTCCATGTGAGATATTTTAAATCCACAGATTTAAGTGGTTCAAACCAATGTGATTTGAGGAACCCCAAAACTACATTGAGATCCCAAGGTGCCACTGGAGGCACAAAAGGAGGCTGTATATGCAGCACCCCCTTGACAAACGTCTGAACTTCAGGAACTGAAGCCAGTTCTTTCTGGAAGAAAATCGACAGGGCCGAAATCTGAACCTTAATGGATCCCAATTTGAGGCCCATAGACACTCCTGTTTGCAGGAAATGCAGGAATCGACCCAGTTGAAATTCCTCCGTTGGGGCCTTCCTGGCCTCGCACCACGCAACATATTTTCGCCAAATGCGATGATAATGCTTTGCGGTTACATCCTTCCTGGCTTTGATCAGGGTCGGGATGACTTCCTCCGGAATGCCTTTTTCCTTCAGGATCCGGCGTTCAACCGCCATGCCGTCAAACGCAGCCGCGGTAAGTCTTGGAACAGACAGGGTCCTTGCTGGAGCAGGTCCCTTCTTAGAGGCAGAGGCCACGGGTCCTCTGTGAGCATCTCTTGAAGTTCCGGGTACCAAGTCCTTCTTGGCCAATCCGGAGCCACGAGTATAGTTCTTACTCCTCTCCGTCTTATAATTCTCAGAACCTTGGGTATGAGAGGCAGAGGAGGGAACACATACACTGACTGGTACACCCATGGTGTTACCAGAGCGTCCACAGCTATTGCCTGAGGGTCCCTTGACCTGGCGCAATACCTGTCCAGTTTTTTGTTGAGGCGGGACGCCATCATGTCCACCTTTGGTTTTTCCCAACGGTTTACAATCATGTGGAAGACTTCTGGATGAAGTCCCCACTCTCCCGGGTGGAGGTCGTGCCTGCTGAGGAAGTCTGCTTCCCAGTTGTCCACTCCCGGAATGAACACTGCTGACAGTGCTATCACATGATTTTCTGCCCAGCGAAGAATCCTTGCAGCTTCTGCCATTGCCCTCCTGCTTCTTGTGCCGCCCTGTCCGTTTACGTGGGCGACTGCCGTGATGTTGTCCGACTGGATCAACACCGGCTGACCTTGAAGCAGAGGTCTTGCTAGGCTTAGAGCATTGTAAATGGCCCTTAGCTCCAGGATATTTATGTGAAGTGATGTCTCCAGGCTTGACCACAAGCCCTGGAAATTCCTTCTCTGTGTGACTGCTCCCCAGCCTCGCAGGCTGGCATCAGTGGTCACCAGGACCCAGTCCTGAATGCCGAATCTGCGGCCCTCTAGAAGATGAGCACTCTGCAACCACCACAGGAGAGACACCCTTGTCTTTGGTGACAAGGTTATCCGCTGATGCATCTGAAGATGCGACCCGGACCATTTGTCTAGCAGATCCCACTGGAAAGTTCTTGCGTGGAATCTGCCGAATGGGATTGCTTCGTAGGAAGCCACCATTTTTCCCAGGACCTTTGTGCATTGATGCACTGACACTTGGCCTGGTTTTAGGAGGTTTCTGACTAGTTCGGATAACTCCCTGGCTTTCTCCTCCGGGAGAAACACCTTTTTCTGGACTGTGTCCAGGATCATCCCTAGGAATAGAAGACGTGTCGTCGGGATCAGCTGCGATTTTGGAATATTGAGAATCCAACCGTGCTGCCGCAACACTACCCGAGATAGTGCTACCCCGACTTCCAACTGTTCCCTGGATCTTGCCCTTATCAGGAGATCGTCCAAGTAAGGGATAACTAAAACTCCCTTCCTTCGAAGGAGTATCATCATTTCGGCCATTACCTTGGTAAAGACCCGGGGTGCCGTGGACAATCCAAACGGCAGCGTCTGAAACTGATAGTGACAGTTCTGTACCACAAACCTGAGGTACCCTTGGTGAGAAGGGTAAATTGGGACATAGAGGTAAGCATCCTTGATGTCCAGAGACACCATATAATCCCCTTCTTCCAGGTTCGCAATCACTGCTCTGAGTGACTCCATCTTGAATTTGAACCTCTGTATGTAAGTGTTCAAGGATTTTAGATTTAAAATCGGTCTCACCGAGCCGTCCGGCTTCGGTACCACAAACAGCGTGGAATAATACCCCTTTCCCTGTTGCAGGAGGGGTACCTTGATTATCACCTGCTGGGAATACAGCTTGTGAATGGCTTCCAATACCGCCTCCCTGTCGGAGGGAGACGTCGGTAAAGCAGACTTTAGGAAACGGCGAGGGGGAGACGTCTCGAATTCCAATTTGTACCCCTGAGATACCACCTGAAGGATCCAGGGGTCCACTTGCGAGTGAGCCCACTGCGCGCTGAAATTCTTGAGACGGGCCCCCACCGTGCCTGAGTCCGCTTGTAAAGCCCCAGCGTCATGCTGAGGACTTGGCAGAGGCGGGAGAGGGCTTCTGTTCCTGGGAACTGGCTGTTTGCTGCAGCCTTTTCCCTCTCCCTCTGCCACGGGGCAGAAAAGAGGAACCTTTTGCCCGCTTGCCCTTATGGGGCCGAAAGGACTGCGCCTGATAATACGGCGTCTTCTTATGTTGAGAGGCTACCTGGGGTAAAAATGTGGATTTCCCAGCAGTTGCCGTGGCTACCAGGTCTGATAGACCTACCCCAAATAACTCCTCCCCTTTATAAGGCAATACTTCCATATGCCTTTTGGAATCCGCATCCCCTGACCACTGTCGTGTCCATAACCCTCTTCTGGCAGAAATGGACAGCGCACTTACTCTTGATGCCAGTCGGCAGATATCCCTCTGTGCATCACGCATATATAGAAATGCATCTTTTAAATGCTCTATAGTCAGTAATATACTGTCCCTGTCTAGGGTATCAATATTGTCCGTCAGGGAATCCGACCAAGCCACCCCAGCACTGCACATCCAGGCTGAGGCGATTGCTGGTCGCAGTATAACTCCCGTGTGAGTGTATATACATTTTAGGATATTTTCCTGCTTTCTGTCAGCAGGTTCCTCAAGGGCGGCCGTCTCAGGAGAGGGTAGTGCCACCTGTTTAGACAAGCGTGGGAGCGCTTTATCCACCCTAGGGGGTGTTTCCCAACGTGCCCTATCCTCTGGCGGGAAAGGGTATGATGCCAATAACCTTTTAGGAATTATCAGTTTTTTATCGGGGGAAACCCACGCTTCATCACACACTTCATTTAATTCCTCAGATGCAGGAAAAACTACAGGCAGTTTTTTCTCACCAAACATAATACCCTTTTTAGTGGTACTTGTATTATCAGAAATATGTAAAACATTTTTCATTGCCTCAATCATGTAACGTGTGGCCCTACTGGAAGTCACATTAGTCTCTTCATCGTCGACACTGGAGTCAGTATCCGTGTCGGCGTCTGTGTCTGCCATCTGAGGTAACGGGCGTTTTAGAGCCCCTGATGGCCTTTGAGACGCCTGGACAGGCACAAGCTGAGTAGCCGGCTGTCTCATGTCGTCAACTGTCTTTTGTAAAGAGCTGACACTGTCACGTAATTCCTTCCATAAGCCCATCCACTCAGGTGTCGACTCCCTAGGGGGTGACATCTCTATTACAGGCAATTGTTCCGCCTCCACATCATTTTCCTCCTCAAACATGTTGACACAATCGTACCGACACACCGCACACACACAGGGAATGCTCTGATAGAGGACAGGACCCCACTAGCCCTTTGGGGAGACAGAGAGAGAGTATGCCAGCACACACCAGAGCGCTATATATACACAGGGATACCACTATATAATGTGTTTTTCCCTTTATAGCTGCTGATATTATCAACTGCGCCAAATTAGTGCCCCCCCTCTCTTTTTTACCCTTTTCTGTAGTGCAGGACTGCAGGGGAGAGTCAGGGAGGCGTCCTTCCAGCGGAGCTGTGATGGAAAATGGCGCCAGTGTGCTGAGGAGATAGGCTCCGCCCCCTTCTCGGCGGACTTTTCTCCCGCTTTTTGCTGAATTCTGGCAGGGGTTAAAATACATCCATATAGCCCTGGGGGTTATATGTGGTGTATTTTCGCCAGCCAAGGTGTTTATATTGCTGCTCAGGGCGCCCCCCCCTAGCGCCCTGCACCCTCAGTGACCGGAGTGTGAAGTGTGCCTGAGGAGCAATGGTGCACAGCTGCAGTGCTGTGCGCTACCTTGTTGAAGACGGATGTCTTCTGCCGCCGATTTTCCGGACCTCTTCTTGCTTCTGGCTCTGTAAGGGGGCCGGCGGCGCGGCTCTGGGACCGGACTCCGAGGCTGGGCCTGTGTTCGGTCCCTCTGGAGCTAATGGTGTCCAGTAGCCTAAGAAGCCCAAGCTGGCTGCAAGCAGGCAGGTTCGCTTCTTCTCCCCTTAGTCCCTCGATGCAGTGAGCCTGTTGCCAGCAGGTCTCACTGAAAATAAAAAACCTAAAACTAACTTTTTCTAAGAAGCTCAGGAGAGCCCCTAGATTGCACCCTGCTCGGTCGGGCACAAAAATCTAACTGAGGCTTGGAGGAGGGTCATAGGGGGAGGAGCCAGTGCACACCAGGTAGTCCTAAAGCTTTACTTTTGTGCCCAGTCTCCTGCGGAGCCGCTATTCCCCATGGTCCTTACGGAGTTCCCAGCATCCACTAGGACGTCAGAGAAAACCTAATTATATACTTTCTTTTTAGAAGCTCAGGAGAGCCCCTAGTGTGCATCCAACCTCGGCCGGGCACAAAATCTAACTGAGGCTTGGAGTAGGGTCATAGTGGGAGGAGCCAGTGCACACCAGGTGACCTAAAAGCTTTCTTTAGTTGTGCCCAGTCTCCTACGGAGCCGCTATTCCCCATGGTCCTTTCGGAGTTCCCAGCATCCACTAGGACGTCAGAGAAAGAAAGCAATATCTGAGCGTGCTTCCATCAGTATACTCTATGCCACAGTACTGTTTCCTGTGACTGTGGTCACCATGGCAACCATAAACCACTAAACCAACGGTAAAGCATTAATAGCACCTTATATCCAAACAGGAAGTAATAATGAATCACACGACGTGTAAGTATAGTGATTTATGTTACAGAAAGACAAGGCGTTTTACAAGGGAGAGTACTGCTTGTACACCTACATGGGGTTATATACAATGTAAGAAGCCAGATCTGTTCTAATTCTATGGATAATTAAGGACTGAGATTTATAGGGCAACACTGTACAATTACACTAACACCATCACAGTTCTTATAGAGATAAGACAGTCTTACAGGGCAATGGCCACATGGAGATATAACACTGACACCTTATTATCAGGGGGTACAGTCCTGTTCAGTGTGGAGCAGTAATATACAGCCCCAATGCCATCCCTAATCTGTCTGATGTCTTCTCCCCATTATAAAGCCCATCCTTGCTGAGGGGCCACTGGTATTATATCACATACAAGGGGCCCGTCTTCTAGAGGCGCACTGCAGCACTGAACCCCCCTCATGCCCCATGGACGGGTTACCGAGCTCCCCCATACACAGCATAAAGTGGTGCCAGGCTGCTGCGTCACCCTTCCTGAGCTCGGTGCATGCGGGTGGCTCCCGCGTCACTCTTCCTGCGCTCGGTACACGCGGATGTGAATGGCAGAGTTGTTCCTGCTGCGGACGCCCGGCTCCCCGTCCTCCCCTCCCTCTGGTTCCATATCATCGGTCAGCTCCACCGTGGATGTACTAGCAGAGATGAGAAGGACGTCGGGCATTGAGAGCTGCAACTGCAGGGCGAGGTTAATGGCTCGGCCGATGGCCAGGCCTAGGCCGTGCACTCTCAGTTCTTTCGGTCCCCCGCTTGCCAGGAGACGGCGGCATCGAGACAGCTGGGCCTGAAAATCAGTTTTCGTGTTCACGTAAATGTCATTGGGACCACGAGGAGGGCGGGGGGCTGGCCGGCGGCGGTGAGGAACCCGGTCTGGGAACGACGGCTGCTCAGCCATGTCCTGGTGGGGTAGAAAAGGATGTTATTTGTGTCGTTTTCAGCAACACCAACCACTGTGCGACATTACTTGTAGCCTCTCATGTGGTGTAGCACTGACTCGCTGGAAGCCAGGATAGAGTCCTAACGGCACGCACACAACTCCTTCACTAAGACAATGGGGCTGATCACATGACAATCATGTCTGCATAAGGGTGCACAATACACAATGCAGCGTACCGTATGCACAGGATTTTGCCGCACTGCACCGGAACATCAATCTTACATTGCATGGATGAAATGGAACACTAAGAGTCAGTAAAATACATTCCATATACGGGATGCAGTTCATTAGCCGACAGTCGGAATCCCGGCGAACAGGGGTTATTCCCACTCATGGATATCCACGACACCCACAGAGCGGGAACAGAACCCGTGGCCAGCGCAGCAACCTGCAGGGAGAGTCCTTGCGCTCACCCCGTTGCCGGCATACTGGCGGACGGGATGCCGTTGTCTGTATATCCCTGACGCCGGTAACTCATACTGTTACCAGATATACTGTATGATTTGTTCTGATAAAGGGTCAAGGGGAGTGTATGGGCAGTGCGGGTCACACATGCGGGACACACAGGTGGTGTATGGGTGGAGTACGGGTCACACGGTGGGGGGAGTAGTGGAATAGGGATCACACGGGGGATGGCAGTGCAGGACACACAGGGGGTGTATGGGGCAGTACGGGTCACACAGAAGGGTGTATGGGGCAGTACGGGTCACACAGGGGGGTGTATGGGGCAGTACGGGTCACACAGGGGGGTGTATGGGGCAGTACGGGTCACACAGGGGGGTGTATGGGGCAGTACGGGTCACACAGGGGGGTGTATGGGGCAGTACGGGTCACACAGGGGGGTGTATGGGGCAGTACGGGTCACACAGGGGGGTGTATGGGGCAGTACGGGTCACACAGGGGGTTGTATGGGGCAGTAGTGTACGGGTCACACAGGGGGTGTATGAGGCAGTGCGGGACACACAGGGGGGTGTATAGGGCACTACAGCTCACATAGCATGGTGTATGGGGCAGTACGGGTCACACGGTGGGGGGGGTAGTGGAATAAAGGTCACACGGGGGATGGCAGTGCAGGACACACAGGGGGTGTATGGGGCAGTACAGGTCACACAGAAGGGTGTATGGGGCAGTACAGGTCACACAGGGGGTGTATGCGACAGTACGGGTCACACAGGGGGTGTATGGGGCAGTACGGGTCACACGGGGGTGTATGGGGCAGTACGGGTCACACAGGGGGGTGTATGGGGCAGTACGGGTCACACAGGGGGGTGTATGGGGCAGTACGGGTCACACAGGGGGGTGTATGGGGCAGTACGGGTCACACAGGGGGGTGTATGGGGCAGTACGGGTCACACAGGGGGGTGTATGGGGCAGTACGGGTCACACAGGGGGGTGTATGGGGCAGTACGGGTCACACGGGGGTGTATGGGGCAGTACGGGTCACACAGGGGGGTGTATGGGGCAGTACGGGTCACACAGGGGGGTGTATGGGGCAGTACGGGTCACACAGGGGGGTGTATGGGGCAGTACGGGTCACACAGGGGGGTGTATGGGGCAGTACGGGTCACACAGGGGGGTGTATGGGGCAGTACGGGTCACACAGGGGGGTGTATGGGGCAGTAGTGTACGGGTCACACAGGGGGTGTATGGGGCAGTACGGGTCACACAGGGGGGTGTATGGGGCAGTACGGGTCACACAGGGGGTTATACGGGGCAGAACGGGTCAAACAGGGGGTTATACGGGG